>NW_023416324.1:0-691250 GCF_014108235.1 Myotis myotis
GGGCTGCACCCTGTCCCCGTGCCCCTCCCCAGGCCTGCGGCACTGCCCAGCCCTAGCGTGGTGGTCCTCCCGGGACGGGCGCTCCCCCAGCCCTGGCAGGCCTCGCTGCTGCTCTGAGCTCCTTCTCTGGGTCCCAGGCCTGGGCCAGGTGATCAGACGGAACTGCTCCACCCGGACCGACACCGTGTGCGGCTGCCGGCGCGGCCACGTCTGTGTGCGACAGGATGGGGACGCCTGCGTCCAGTGCAGGCCCCACAGTGTCTGCCGCCCGGGCCAGAGGCTGCGGGAGACAGGTGAGCGCGGCTCCCCCTGAGGACACAGGCCCCGGACCCCGGCCTGAGGGGGCCCCGAGGAGCCCTCTGCCCGACACTGTCGTTTCTCAGGCACCGAGTGGCAGGACACGCTGTGTGAAGACTGCCAGCCGGGCACCTTCTCTGCGGGGGGCACCCAGGCAGCCTGCACGCCTGACCAGGGTAGGTGACCCGGGTCCCAGGAGGCGCTGCCAGGCGGCCCCCTGGGAGATAAGGGCCCCCCCGCGGGGAGATGATGACCCCCCCCAGCCGCCCCGCTGACCCTGTGCCTCCCACACCGCTGTCTCCTCAGCCCATGGCCCCGTCAGCACATCCCAGATGCTAGCTCAGGGCGCTGTGGGCCAGAGACCCCACCCTGGTGTTCCGGGGTCCCCAATTGTCAGGGCTGAGGGGTCCTGCCACTCGGAGTCAGGGGTGCACACACGAGGCTCCAGAGTGAGGAGTCCCCTCCCCCGGAAACGGGAACCCCAGTGCCCACTTTACACACAGACAAAGACACACACACACACACACACACACACACACACACTCACACCCCGGTGCCAGCTGTGACCTGGCTGCTTAGTCTCTGGCATGACTGCCCAACGAGGCTCTGGGTCCTGTGTGTCCACACTCCCCCATTCCCACCCATCTGTCCTCGTCTTTATCCTCCCCGTTCCTCCTGTCCCCCCCGCTGCCCCCACTCCCCAGTCTGTCCCTCTGTCTGGGGCACTGGCTTTCACAGTCTATTCCTGACACCAGCTCTGCCCTCACCCCTGGCATCTCCTTCGCTGTCCCTCTCTGGTGTCAAGTGTCCCTGTCCCCCGGTTGTCCTGCCTCTTCCTCCCCTCCCTCCGTCTCCCCGTGGCTGTGGTACAGGGAGAGTCAGACGGACCTGAGTACCCCCCAGAGCCCCCTCCCCGGGCCCACCCCAGGCAGCAGCCTTCCCCTCTGTGCACCTGGCTGCTCGGGGACGCTTGGGGTCGGGGTGAGCGCCAGAGACCGAGCTGCCCCTGACCGCTGCCCACCGGCCCCCTCCTCCCTCAGGTGCAGTGGCCCACTTGCCTGAGAAGCGACGCTTGGGACCAGCAGCTCAGACGTGAAATGCTCCCCCTGGGGCCCCGTCATCATCATCGTCATCATCATCATCATCATCATCATCATCATCATCAGCGTCATCCTCGTCATCGCTGTCATTTCTGTGCCACTTGTGCTCAGGGCCATCAGGGACAGAAGGTCATGTGGTGAGCAGGAGCCCCTGGTCCCGTCAGGGCTCAGGTCCCAGCTCTCTCATCCCAGACACCGCTCTGGCTCTGTCCCCCAAATTGAGAGGCGGCCTGGGGTGCCCGGGGGCGGGACTTCCTGTCTGAGGAGCCAGGTGCCCCTGTTGCCCACGCAGCACCAGGGCCCGAGCTCCCACCTGCCCTCAGCGGACGGAGGAGCACAGGGCGCCCGAGAGCAGCAGGTGGCCCCGTCATGCCCCCCGTCCCCTGTCCCTGCCCAGGGCGCTCTGTGTGCCCAGAGCCCGAGGGGGGGCCCTGAGCAGAGAGAGCCTCAGGGCTGTGGGCGAGGCCGCGCCCTGTCCTCACCCAGGAGGTGCCCGGCCCAGGGCCCGGCTCTGAACAGCGGGCGGGTCCCTCCTCCCGGCTCCTGGCAGCCGCTCCCCTGTGGGCTCAGCCCTCCCTGTGGACGGTCCATGGGGCTGAGGTGGGGCCGGGTTGGCAGCAGGGGAGGTGGCAGGGCCCGTGTACTTCCCGTCCCCCGGCCCCGGGTACAGGCCGACCAGGAGCCCGTGCTTGGGTCCTGCTGCCTCTGAGTGGGTCGGTCTCTGGAGGTTCCCAGTGAGCAGCAGGCCCCCTGGTCCCCGGCCGGGCGGCCCCTTCCTGACGGGGCGTCTCTGTTTTGCAGGAGGACTCGCCTTTCCTGGGATATTGCTGCCTGTCCCCACCCTGGCGGTGAGGCTGCTGGAGGTGGGGCGGTGTTGGGGTGGGTATGTCCCTGCGGGGCTGAGTCCTCCGTGGACGCTGTGCTAAGTCGGGGAGGGAGGCCCCGCTCCTGCCCTTGGGGGTGGCTGACCCCGAGCATCGGGCCAGGCGGGAGCGGCCCCTGGTCTTCACGCCGAGTGTCCCTCGCAGGGGACAGGGGAGCCGGCAGAGAGGAACAGGCGTCGGGACCTGCAGGCCTCCCGGGTCCAGCCAGACGTCACCACGGAGCCCGTGGAGGAGACAGCATCCCTGTTCCCTCAGAGGGACCGCCACCTGACACATGTCGTCTGGATTCAGGCGCCTGAGCCATCTCCGCGAGGCTGCGGGCAGCGGCCAGGCCCCCAAAGAGGACATATGTGGTCAGAGAAGCCGCGGGCCCCCCTCCTGGAGGCCAGCCCGCACCTGGCTGAGGAGGAGACCACCCCCTGCGCCGGGGGCTTTGTTGTGGGAAGCCATCCGTTGTCTTCATTATCAGAGGAGTGTAACCAAGGATCCGGGAGCACTGGGGAACCTTGAGCCCTGGCAAGGGCCAGAGCTATGCACCAATTGTTTAGTGCAGACAGTGGAGGCTCAAGCAATTTCCTGACCAAATAGTCTCAGAGAAAATCTTTCTAACATTTCCTGACCTTTAATACAGTCTGTCTGTTACCGCAATTACCTGCCTGACTAAGAGCTAGGTTTGTATTCAAAATTGAAAAAAAGGTTGGCAAGGCCTGAGCACGAGTGGAAGTCCCTCCCCTTGGATTGGGCTTCCCGCCTGGCCCCCAATAATTTCCAAATTGTCATTTCTTGTCTTCTCTCTGTCATTTGTGTGCGGCCCTTCTCCAGACCCTGAACCCTGAACCACCATGTGGGTCATCACACTTTGGGACCCCCCGCGTCTCCCCACCGGGCTCCTGAGGTGCCGACCTCCCCGTCCTGACCCCGCGTGTGAGGCCCTGGCCCAGGGCGCTCCTGCCCCCACCCGCCGCCCGGGCCCAGAGCTCAGCTGCAGGACGGCCCTCAGCCTCCTCCTGGGCTGGGACTGGGACGGGGTCATGTCTGCGCATCACATGACTCACAGTCTGGGAAGCCATTTCCAACTGGCAGTTTTATATGTTTAAATTATCATTATCAATAAAATAACTTGGACAAGATGCTCTGAGGGCAGGTCAGTCTCCGGTTCCGGGTCAGAGAAACCCTGAGACGTGACTCGTGGAGCTGAGCGAGTTTGGGGAGAGACCTCAGCCTGTGAGCATGTTCCACTTCTCACCTGCACTTACCTGCTGATTGTCTCCATGACCAACCACTCACTGGAAGGAGGCCCTGTCCTCAGGTATCATTCACTCACTCACCCATTCACCCATTTATTCATTCCTTCATCCATCCACTCACTCCCTCATCCATCTATTCACCCATTCATCTATTCACTCACTTATCCATCCATCCATTTACTCACTCATTCATTTTTCCATTCATTCATTCATTCATTCATTCATTCATCCATTCACTCATTCCCTTCTCCTTCCATTCACTCATCCATCCATTCATCCATCCCTCATGCACTATTGATGTCGTGGTGCCTCAGCGTTTCCTGTTTCATTCATCGGATGTAACCCACGAATCCCATTGATTCTGGCGCTAAAATTGTCCCAGGTTTCTGCAGAGGGAGTCCCCCCATTTCCCCTCGCCTCCCTGTCCCCTCTGCCCCTGGTGCCTTGGCTCCTGGCCGAAGCTCTGAGCTGCTGTCTGGGGAGGCCTTCTGAGCGCCCAAGGTCCGCTGGGTCTGTGTGTGGGTGGAGCGGTCCCTGAGGGGTGGGGGCGGCTGGGGATTGTTGGGAGCTGCTGCCTCAGGCCGTCAGGCTGTGCTTAGAGGCGACACCGGCTGGCAGGGCGCACACGCCTCACTGTGGAAGCTACACCTTCCCGGCGGGAACGGGAGCGGCTCCGTCGTGGTGGCCGAGGTCACAACCATATGGGGACTTCCAGGCCCCAGGGCAGGGGACGCATCACAGGCCTCTGAGGGCGGGCGGTCGTGGGGCAAATCGGGCGATTTGGCACCAACATGAGCGACAGCCAGAGCCCAGGGCATCAAGTGAGACCATGAGGCCGCCGGGACGCACATGAGCGGGGAGGGCGCCTCCTCCAGGGCAGAGAGGGACCTGCACGGCCCTGGGCCTCCCACCCCCACGGCTCAGGCGGGGTCACCAGTGGGTGAGACTCACCAGAAACAGGATCTGAGCTGCTCTCCGCGCAAACTGTTTCCCCAACAAAATGCTTTAAGGTGACGCCTCAGTGTGTGCGGCTCACTCTCAGGTCAGAGTCTCTCATCAAACCGCACACATCGCGGCAGAATTGATCCGCACGGAATTTATAGCTTTTCCTGCACAGCCGCTGAGATGGTCCCCAGGCCTCTGGCAGTGAGAGGAGGCCTTGGGGCGAAATGCTCAGAGCGGAAGCGAGTTCAAAGCCTCAGATTTCTGTGGCTTCAGAGTGTGATTCCAGCCTTGGGAGGCTGATTGAGGCCTCCTGTGTGGGTGACTGTGGGTGACGGTGTAACGGTGGCTCCAGGACCCCCGGTGCCAGGGCCCCACAGTGGTCACCACCCTCCCGTACAGAGCGGAGGCCGCCGCCCCTGGTCCGTCCCCACGTGACGCTGGCGGTGCTGTCTGTTCCCTGCGTGAGCTCACCTCCCGGCCCCCCTTCATTTCACAGGGGGCGTCTGTCTTTCTCCATTTTTTCAGTAAATCCTCACCCGAGGGTTTTTCTACGGGTTTTAGGGGGCGTGGGGCGGAGGGGTGGGGAGGAGAGAGAAACAGGGGGGAGAGGCCTGGACGGGCCGCCTCCTGCACGCACCCGGCGGGGGTGGGATCCGCCTGCACCCAGGTGGGTGCCCGGGGTCAGGGTGACGCGCTCACCACTGAGCCACAGGCCAGGGCGCAGGTTTGCCTTTCTCAAGCCCCTGCCTGTCGGCCCCGGAGTCCCGCTACCCCGGGCGGCCAGGGCCTGAGCAGGGGCTTCATGGATTGGCGGGGCTGGGGGAGGAGGGAGGGGCCTACCTGCTATCACGCACCCGGGGCTGGTGCACGTCTCCTCCTCCTGGGGCGCTTGGATGGCTGCGGGCGAGGAGCAGTGTGAGCCTGGAGAGGCGGGTGCACAGGAAGGGGCAGGGGGGCGGGTGGGGCCCGGCCTGCACTCCATCTCCAGCCCCAGGGGCAGGCCAGCCAAGGACTGAGGGCGGCCACAGGTCCTCCCCGGGAGCTCAGGCCTGAGGTCTGGAGTGAGGGTGAGCCTCCTTCTGGAGTGGCCCCCGCAGCTGCCCCGGCCCCAGGGCTGGAGCCGCCCTACGCCTGCCTGCCTGCTGCCCGCCAGCTCTCCCTGGTCAGGGGCCACTCCTCCAGGCAGCCCGCTGGCCTGCCCAGCTCCGCACACCCTGCAGCCCAGCCCCCAATGTCACCCCCAGCTGGCGGTCAAGGTTGGGGTGCCGGGCCTCCAGGTAGCGCCAGGCCTGGGGCAGCCTGGTTCCCGCAGCCCGGCCTCTGTCCTCTCTTTCCCTGGGACTCTAGGTGTCCGGGGCGGGCCCTGGCCTGGCCGCACTGGGGGGCCTGAAGCGGGCACAGCCTGGCCGCGGGCTCCCTGCCCCTCTGCCGGTGCCAGGCGCTGGGCGTGCCCACGGGAGGACAAGGCTCCCTCGGGGCTTTCGCGCTGCAGAGGCTTCTCTCCCCGGAGGCGAGCCGGCTGGTGAGCAGTGGCCGCTGCTTCCCTGGGGAGAAACACGCGCTCAGCCCGCGCTCGGCTCCCTGCTGGGCCGCCCTCCCCTCTCCAGGGAGGGCTGCTCACCCCGGTCGTTTGGGGGGGCACTGAGGTCCTGACCCTGGGTCCCTGGCAGAGACCCTGGTCTTTAGGAGATGGCGAGGGGGGAGGCGAGGGGGAGGGAAGGAGGGAATCGACGGGGGAGGCGGCCGGGGGGAGGGGGGGGATGGGGATGGGGGTGAGTGGTAGGGGGAGACAGGTCGCAGCAGGTCCCGCCAGGAGGCCTTGGAATTCCATTGGTTCCAGCCATGGAGCTCGAGCTCCCCCTGCCGGGCAGGTCTGGAAACACAGCGCGCGGTGCTGCAGGGACCCGTGGCGCCAGGTGTGGGGCAGGGGCCAGGCCCCCAAGGACCAGATTCGGGGTCAGGGGAGCCGCGGGACCCCCTCCTGGAGGCCAGCCCGCACCTGGCTGAGGAGGAGACCACCTGCCGCGCCGGGGGCTTGGGACCCCCCCGCGTCTCCCCACCGGGCGCCTGAGGTGCGGACCTCCCCCTCCTGACCCCGCGTGTGAGGCCCTGGCCCAGGGCGCTCCTGGCCCCACTTGCTGCCCCGGGCCCTGAGCTCAGCTGCAGGACGGGCCTCAGCCTCCTCCTGGGCTGGGACTGGGACCGGGTCAGGTCTGCGCATCACATGACTCACAGTCTGGGAAGCCATTTCCAACTGGCAATTTTATATGTTTTAAATTTTTCATTATCAATAAAATAACTTGGACAAGATGCTCTGAGGGCAGGTCAGTCTCCGGTTCCGGTCAGACTTCCAGAGAAACCCTGAGACGTGACTCGTGGAGCTGAGCGAGTTTGGGGAGCGACCTCAGCCTGTGAGCACGTTCCACTTCTCACCTGCACTTACCACTGATTGTCTCCATGACCAACCACTCACTGGAAGGAGGCCCTGTCCTCAGGTGTCATTCACTCACCCACCCATTCACCCATCCATCCATTCACCCATCCACCCATCCACCCATTCATTCATTTTCTCATTCATTCATCCATCTACTCACTCCCTTATCCATCTACTCACTCGTTCATCCATTCATTCACCCATCCATCCATCCATTTACTCATTCATCTTTCCATTCATTCATTCACTCTCATTCCCTCTCCTTCCATTCTCTCACACTTTCATCCATCCATCCATCATGTCCTATTGATGTCATGATGGCCTCAGCGTTTCCTGTTTCATTCACGGGATCTAACCCACGAACCCCATTGATTCTGGGGCTAAAATCGCCCCAGGTTTCTGCAGAGGGAGTCCCTTCAGGGCCCCTGGGTTCCTGTGTCCGTGTCCCTCCTGCCATGGCGCTTCCCTAACTCCCGCCGAGGGGCCTGTGCCGCCTCCGCAGTGTGAGCAGGAGGCGGAGGAGAAGGCCCAGGCCTCTGAGGGTCAGAGATGAGGGTTTGGTCTGAGCCCCGTTTGCACCGGGCGCCCTGGGCCCGGCCCTGTCTCTCTGAGTCCCCACTTCCTGTCTGTGCAATGGGGGCAGGAATGACCCAGCCTGCCCCTTGCAGTCAGGTGGGTGTCAGTGCACACGGTGGGGAGCCCCTCTAGGTGCTCAGGGGTGACAGTGCCCCTCCGCACCCCCAGGGGCCCGGAGTTCCTATGAGAGGCTCACTCTGGAATATGTGGGTGCAAACAGCTCCCCCAGACAGAGGGGACACAGGTCACGGAGGCTCAGAGGGCTCTGCCCGCATGGGGAGAGGCTGCAGGTCAGCTCTCTGGAGGGCAGGGCGACATTGAGTGAGATGCGCTTTGGGGGCGCCCACTTCCATGGAAACTCCCGCGGGGGAGTAGGGGCGGCGGAGGCGGCTCCCGGACAGAACTGCTCTACGGAGCTGGCCCCCCCCCCCCTCCTGGCCCCTCCCCTGGTCAGTTAACCCTTCAGGCCTGTGTGAACCCTCCTGTGTGAGGGTTGGGGCGGGGCGTGTCTGCCCTCCTGGTAGAGGATTGACGGGCCGTTTGGGGGCGGCCACTGTGTGTGTGTCTGTGTCTGTGTTGGGCGGGCCCAGGTGGGGTTAGTATAAAAGCAACAGATGCATTTAGGCTTCACCCATCCAGCCCCTGCCCTCCTCCCGTCTGTCCCTCTGTCTGGGGCACTGGCTTTCACAGTCTATTCCTGACACCAGCTCTGTCCTCACCCCTGTCATCTCCTTCCCTGTCCCTCTCTTGTGTCATGTCCCTGTCCCCGGTTGTCCTGACCCTTCCTCCCCTCCCTCCGTGTCCCCGTGGCTTTGGGACAGGGAGAGTCAGACGGACCTGAGTTCCCCCCAGAGCCCCCTCCCCGGGCCCACCCCAGGCAGCAGCCTTCCCCTCTGTGTGCCAGGCTGCACAGGAGACGCTCGGGGTTGGGGTGAGCGCCAGGGACCGAGGTGCCCATGCCCGCTGCCCACGGGCCCCTCCTTCCCCAGGTGCAGTGGCCCATTTGACTGGGAAGCTACACCTGGGACCAACAGCTCAGACGTGACATGCTCCTCCAGGGTCCCGGTTATCATCATCAGCGGCAGAGTCATCCTCGTCATCCTCGTCATTGCTGTCATTTCTGTGCCACGTGTGCTCAGGGCCATCAGGGACAGAAGGTCACGTGGTGAGCAGGAGCCCCTGGTCCCGTCAGGGCTCAGGTCCCAGCTCTCTCATCCCAGACACCGCTCTGGCTCTGTCCCCCAAATAGAGAGGCGGCCTGGGGTGCCCGGGGGCAGGACTTCCTGTCTGAGGAGCCCGGTGCCCCCGGTGCCCACGCAGCACCAGGGCCCGAGCTCCCACCTGCCCTCAGCGGACGGAGGAGCACAGGGCGCCCGAGAGCAGCGGGAGGCCCCGTCATGCCTCCCTCCCCTGTCCCTGCCCAGGGCGCTCTGTGTACCCAGAGCCCGAGGGTGGGGGGGTCCTCAGCAGAGAGAGGCTCAGGGCTGTGGGCGAGGCCGCGCTCTGTCCTCACCCGGGAGGTGCCCGGCCCAGGGCTTGGCTCTGAGCAGCGGGCGGGTCCCTCCTCCGGGCTCCTGGCAGCCGCTCCCCTGTGGGGCCTCAGCCCTCCCTGGGGATGGTCCACGGGGCTGAGGTGGGGCCGGGTTGGCAGCAGGGGAGGTGGCAGGGGCCCGTGTCCTTCCCCGTCTCCCGGCCCCGGGGACAGGCCGACCAGGAGCCCGTGCTTGGGTCCTGCTGCCTCTGAGCAGGTCGGTCTCTGGGAGGTTCCCGTGAGCAGCAGGGCCCTGGTCCCCGGCCGGGCGGCCCCTTACTGACGGGGCGTCTCCTTTTTGCAGGAGAACTCGCCTTTCCTGTGGAATTGCTGTCTGTCCGCACCCTGGCGGTGAGGCTTCTAGGGGGACCGGGGGACGCAGGTCCATGCGGGGCTGAGTCCTCCGTGGACGCTGTGCTAAGTCGGGGAGGGAGGCCCCGCTCCTGCCCTTGGGGGTGGCTGACCCCGAGCATCGGACCAGGCGGGAGCGGCCCCTGGTGTTCACGCCGAGTGTCCCTCGCAGGGGACAGGGGAGCCGGCAGAAAGGAACAGGCGTCGGGACCTGCAGGCCTCCCGGGTCCAGCCAGACGTCACCACGGAGCCCGTGGAGGAGACAGCATCCCTGTTCCCTCAGAGGGACCGCCACCTCACACATGGCTGCGGGATTCAGGTTCCTGAGCCATCCCCGCGAAGCTGCTGGCAGTGGCCAGGCCCCCAAAGACGACATATGTGGTCAGGGGGCTGCGGGCCCCACTCCTGGAGGCCAGCCCGCACCTGGCTGAGGAGGAGACCACCTGCTGCTGTGGGGGCTTTGGTGTGGGAAGCCATCCGTTGTCTTCATTATCAGAGGAGTGTAACCAAGGATCCCGGAGCACTGGAGAACCTTGAGCCCTGGCAAGGGCCAGAGCTATGCACCAATTGTTTAGTGCAGACAGTGGAGGCTCAAGCAATTTCCTGACCAAATAGTCTCAGAGAAAATCTTTCTAATATTTCCTGACCTTTATTATAGTCTGTCTGTTACCGCAATAACCTGCCTGACTAAGAGCTAGATTTGTATTCAAAATTGAAAAAAAGGTTGGCAAGGCCTGAGCACGAGTGGAAGTCCTTCCCCTTGGATTGGGCTTCCCGCCTGGCCCCCAGTATTTCCAAATTGTCATTTCTTGTCTTCTGTCATTTGTGCGTGGCCCTACTCCAGATCCTGAACCCCGAACCAGGCAGGATGTGGGTCATCACACTTTGGGACCCCCCCGTCTCCCCACCGGGCTCCTGAGGTGCTGACCTCCCCCGTCCTGACCTAGCATGTGGGCCCTGGCCCAGGGCGCTCGTGCCCCCACCCGCCGCCTGGTACCCTGAGCTCAGCTGCTCAGCTGTAGGATGGGCCCTCAGGCACCTTCTGGGGCTGGCACTGGGATGGTGGTCATGTCTGCACATAACATAACTCACAGTCTTGGAAGCTGTAGGGAGCAGCTCTAGGGTCAAGCCTCGGGCTGACTTGTGGCAGGGCCACCAACAAGTCCCAGCCTGGAGGGCAGAGCTCTCCTAGCATAATTAAGCTTGACCTTGTAGCCCTCCCTAATTCCTTCCTAAGTGGCTAATGGGCTGTGGGAGGTGCAGCAAGTGTTGCCAAGACAAGAACATTTGTATACATGTTAATCTGCCCTTGTTTTAATCAGACTATAAAATAAAGCAGCAGCTTGCAGGCTGGGTCTTTTGTGTCCTCATCCAGGCACGGGAGGTCCACCGAGCCCCAGCCGAATTCTCTTGTCTGTCTTTTCTTCAATCCTTCACCGCCCCTCCTCAGGTTCGCCTTTGGCCGTGCTGGTGCGGCACATGTGGCGCCCAATGTGGGGCCTGAGTACAGGGGAACTACAATTGCAAGGTGAAAGGACGCTCCAGTGAAGCACGTGCAGAAAGCAAAAAGTAAGGAAAGGAGCGAAGTTTAGTGTGAAACATGGCAAGTTCAGACTGTCCAAATCTGAGGACTATAAAGAAAAATCGGCCCCTCCAGAAGGAAATCTGACAGCACCAGCCTCACATCGACGACATCTTTGCATCGATGACAGCTTCAAGAGGAGCTAGAGCAGGGCCATTGACAGCAGCAGCCTGAGTGCCGAGCCCATCCCACAGAGGCTCGCCGACCTGCAGCAGCTGTGGGGCCTCCTCCTCGAGGAGACAGAGAAGTGGCACCGGCGGCCGGAGGAGGTGCAGGGCACCCAGAGAAGCTCCGTGTCCTTTTGTTCAAAAGACTGCGAGTTGCCCCAATGACAGCGATGTGGAAAAAGACAACAAAGACTACGCAGGGGACCGAGGTGCTGACTAGCCTTGGTGAGCTGCCAGTCTTCTGTAAAGTCTTGTGCAGCCAAGTCCAAGGACTGTGAGTAAATATACACCAGCAGCAAAAGAGACTTTCATTTAGTGGCTGAAAATGTGAACACATCTGTAGTTTGATTTCTCTCTTATCACTGTGTCACATTGGCATTGTTTGTTATTGTTTTAATAGAGTTTTGTTCTTGATGTTCAAGTTTTAAAAATGTTAAACATGTCTGTAGTTTGATTTCTCTCTTATTACTGTGTTGCTTTAGCATTGTTTTTTGTTATTGTTTTAATGGTCAGAGTTATGTTCAAGTTTACTTTTATTATAGTAGCTTAAAAACAAAAAAAGGGGGAGATGTCGGAGGCAGCATATAATTGCGCGTGTTTGGGGAGAGACTTTAGCCCAGCGGTTCTCAACCTGTGGGTCGCGACCCCTTTGGCGGTCGAACGACCCTTTCACAGGGGTCGCCTAAGACCATCCTGCATATCAGATATTTACATGACGATTCATAACAGTATCAACATGACAGTTATGAAGTAGCAACGAAAATAATTTTATGGTTGGGTCACAACATGAGGAACTGTATTTAAAGGGCCAGAAGGTTGAGAACCACTGCTTTAGCCTATGAGCACATTCTATTTCTCACCTGCATTTATCAATTGATTTTCTCCTCTGAACACCACCACTGCACTGGAAGGAAGAACTGTCCTCATGTATCATTCATTCACTCATCCATTCACCCACTCACTCATCCATCCATTCACTCACTCATTCCTTCATCCATTCACTCACTCACTCATTTCTTCATGCATCCACTCACTTCCTCATTCATCCATTCACCCATCCATTCACTCGCTCACTCATTCCTTCATCTATTCACTCACTCATTTCTTCATGCATCCACTCAGTCCCTCATCCACCTATTCATCCATTCACTCATCCATCCATCCATCCATCCATTTACTCACTCATTCACTTATTCATTCACTCTCATTCCTTCATCCTTCCATTCACTCACCCTTTCATTCACTTATCCATCCATCCATCTATCTTGGCCAGTCTGCTACCCTCTGCCGGTGCTGTCTGTTGTGAGCTGTGGGTCAGATTTCTCACCCAGGACCTACCACTAATGGCTGCAGAGGGAGTTCTGATCCTGGATCCCCAGTCAGGGGCCCTCCCAGCCACCTCCAGAGTCTGTGCCACAGGCGGGCTGCCTCTCCTGGCGGTGGTGCCAGAGGAGCCAGAACCCTGGGCTTACCCAGCCTGGGGCCCTGTCCATCTCCCAGAGCCTCTGGGGGGTCCCCAGCTGGCCAGCCCCTGTCTGGGTGCCCAGGCGGGCCCTGCTCCTGGCTGTGCGGGGCTCCTGGGGCCCGGCTGGCTGCTGGCCTGGCTGTTCTGTGCGCCCCCTCCCGCCCCCAGCCCCTGGTGAGTGGGGTGCGGCCTGATTCTGGGACTGGTCTGTGCAGCCTCAGAGGCTGGGGTGAGTCTGCACTGAGGAGCGGGACCCGGACCAGCCAGCTGTGCCTTTGCAGGTGCCACCGCCGAAGCGACCTGCGCTGCCCTGGGGAAACCAGGCCTGAGGTGGCTGCCAAGGTCTGTGACACCCCCCAGTTCTGTGGGACTTGGGGTGACTGGAGCCTCCTGAGGGCTCCCCTCTAGGTCTCTTCCCTCCAGGCCAGGGTGGTCCGCCAGGGGACCCTGTCTGAGAACCTGCCGCCGAAAACAGGGCCGCTGGTGGTCACCCACGGTGGGTGGGGGCTGAGGGGCGCCCGGGGCCAAGGCCTGGTCCATGGGGAGCCAGGGCCCCGTCCTCAGGGGGAAGGCCCGGCTTCTGGGTGGGGGTAGCAGCTCTCCTCTCAGGCACCAGGTGGGTCATGGTGGCCCAGGTGGCCCCATCCTGCTCGCATGGGGCCCCTGGCCACCCCCCGTGGCTGCAGGTGTGGCAGGGCTGCCCCACTCGGTCCAGGTGTCCCGGGCTGCTGCATCCCCCAGCAGTGCACCCTGCAGCCCTGGACCTTTCTGGGGAGGTCTGTGCCAGGGAGCCGCCCCAGGGAGCCCGGCTCCCGCTACCCCCTCCCCTCCAGCTCCCCTGGGTGGAGCGCTTGGCAGGGCCAGGGGCCGAGCTGGGCCTTGCAATGTTAGGTCACCCCAGGATGCCAGTGTCACCCCTCGTCGTAGAGGGGAAACAGGCTGAGCCCAGTGAGGGTGTGGGCCCGGAGGCCTGCTGGGCAGCCAGGAGGGCCTTCCCCACGGCTGGAGGCTGAGCAGCTCCCCGACTGCAGTCCCCAAGGTGACTGGGGTGGGGGGGATCCTGGAGGCTGAGCTGTGCCCTGAATGGAGGGGAGTGTCCAGTAAGTTCCCTTCTGCACAGACTGCTAGTGGGGGGCCCAGTGTCCTTGACCCTGGGGGTGGGGCTGCTGCCTCCACAGTGTGACCAGGAGGCTCCAGTGAAGGCCCAGGCCTGAGGGGTGTGGGAGGCGGCCGCTGCCCCAGGCCAGGCAGGGGGATGTGCAGGCTGTTCCGGGATCTCTGGGCCCTGAGCCCTGCCTGCCGGGCGGCCGCGAGCACGGGGCATTGAACTGCAGTCACTTCATCCACCGGGAGCCGTGCCCTTGGGACCAACGGGCAGTCAGAGTCCTGCAGCCTCACTGGGAGCTCAGGGCGTGCACAGGGGCGCCAGGGGTCTGAGCAGCCCCAGGTGCAGTGACAGGGTGGGGCTGGGCCCCGCGTGATAACGGGGTGGGGTGGGGGGTGGGGCTCCTGTGTGTTGGGAGCTAAAGGGGTGCCCAGGGAGTTGGGAGGAAGGACAGACTGAGAAAAAGACTAGTCTGCCCCAGGCACCTTCACTGACGTGGGAATTGTCACTTGCCCCTGTGGGGTGGCTGGTGGGGGCCAGGGACTTCCGGCAACCCCCTCCCCTGCCTTCCATGTGGGGTGCACCAGCCTCTCACGCCCAGAGCCCACCCCTCCTGGGGCTCTATGGACTGAGTGGGTTCAGGTCCCCCCCCAGTAGCTCCCTTGTACCCCTGGTCTGGACCCCTGGTCTGGCCCTCTCCTAGCTAGCCCCCCAGCTGCTGGATCCCCTCCCCCTCTCCCTCCTCCCCTTTCTCCCCTCCTCCCCCCAAAGCTCAGGGCAGGGGGAGGTGTCCTCTGGTGCTTTAACTCTCCACTGGCTTCCGGTCCACAGAACCCCAAATCCAACTTCTGGGCTGGGGCCTGGGGTCCCCTCCGACCTCGGCTCCTTCCTGCCCGCGGGTCCCCCGAACGCCAAGGGCCATGATTGGGGGGCACCCTGACCACTGCCCTGACCCCGCACAAGGACCCCGCGGGGCCCCCAGAGCGCCCAAGGCCACGGGCGCAGCCTCAGCGGGACCGAGGCGGGAGGGTGGGGGCGGGGGAGCCCGCGCTGACCCGCCGGGAGGGCGGTGCGGACACCCGCGGCCCAGAAAGACACGTGCGGCTTCTCTGAAGCGTTTACTGAGCTCAAGTCTGAGCCGGTGACACGAGGACGCGCGTGGAGCGGGCGGGAGGCAGGCAGAGGCGTCGCCGGGGGCGGCACGGGGCGCGGCGCCGGGTTCTGCTCACCCCGGGTCCCCACCGAGTCCCGCCGGTGCGGGTCTGGCCCGGGGCGCACGCAGGTCCCCGCCGGCCGCACTGTCTCAGCGCCGGCGGGTCGCCTCGGACTCGGACTCGGACTCGGGTGCGCGGGCAGCGCAGCGTGGCTCGGCCTCGGCTACCACACGCGGCATCGCACCCGCGGGTGCATGGGGGTGCCCCGCGCGCAGTGGAAGGCGTCGGAGAAGGCGGCCAGGTTCTGCAGGGAGCCCAGCACCCTGCGGCACAGGAGGCCTGAGACGCGGGGGCCGGGGGCGCGGGGGGGTGGGGGGTGGGGGGTGCGGGGGACGCAGGGGACGCGGGGGCCTCGTGGGGGGCCCGTGGGCCGCGGGGGGCGCAGGGGCGCGGAGCGCACGTGCCTGAACTTGAGGGGGCTGTGGACGTCCGTCTTGATGGACTGCACGGCGAACTCGGGCCGGTAAGAGCCGCACCACACCTGTGAGCGCGGGGGCGGGGCTGTGGGCGGGGGCGGGGCCTGGAGGGGCGGGGCTGGCGGGCGGGGGCGCGGCTGGAGGGCGGGGCTGGCGGGCTGGGGGCGGGGCCTGGAGGGGCGGGGCTGGCGGGCTGGGGGCGGGGCTGGAGGGGCGGGGCCTGGGTTAGGACCAGGGGTCAGAGGGCCCCTGAGCAGCCGAGGAGGGAAGCAGCCCCGGGCGCCTGGAGGGGAGGGCGGTGGCCCCAGGGGGTCCCCAGGCCTCGGACTGCTCCTTGGTGCGGGTGGCCGCCAGGGGGGCCCCCTCCGCCGCTTCATCTGACCCCCCTCTCTCCTCTCCCTCCTGGAAGCTGCCAGGCCCCTCGCCCGGTTCTCCCAGCCTGTCTGCCCGGCCCTGGAGACCCCACAGTGGGGCCCGCGGAGACGCGAGTGGGAGGAGGTCGGGCGGGGCGGGTCGTGGCCCCACCTGGGCGTAGTTGAGGAAGAAGACCTGGTCGAAGGTCAGGTCCAGGCCTGGCAGCTGCTGGTCCTGGCCGCCCTCCGCTCTCCACTTGCGGTAAGCCTGCGGGCACGACCGCGCTGGCCCCGGGCCGGCCTCCTCCCTGCGGGTCCCGGCGGAAGGCGCTCCCCACCCTCATTCCGCAGCGGCCAGCGGGGCAGCCCCCCAGGGCGCCCCCTAGAATGAGCGCCTGACGCCCAGTGCCAGTGCCGGGGCCGTGCTGCGGGGCTGTGCCAAGACCATCACGGTCGTACTTGGAGACGGACAGTGGCCACCCGAGGGCAAAGGTCAAAGCGACAGGTGGGCAGAGCAGCCGGGGCACCCGCCTCTGCCCGGCCAGGCAGGCTCCTCAGGATGGCCAAGGGGGCGGCTACACTCGGCGGGCAGGGGGCACCCTGTCCCTCTGAGGCTCCATGCCGATCCCAGGCCCACCTTGTATGCCTGCCGCACCCCTCCGTTGTCCGCGATGTTCTCCCCGAGGGTGCTGAACCCGTTCACCTGCAGCAGGGACAGGGCGGCGGGAGGGGCAGCTCCCTTCTCTTCCCAGGCCGGGGCTGTGTGGGGTCCCTCCCCCTCCCCCTCCCCCAACCCCCCTCCCTCTCCCCGCCCTCCCCCGTGTGGTCCCCACCCCGGGCCCATCTCCCTGCTGGGCGCTCACGTTCTGCTGCTCCGCCAGGTCCCAGGAGTAGTTCCCGTACTGGTGCACCATGCACTCCGCCTGCTCCTGGAAGTGCTGGGCCGAGAAGTTGCTCCACCAGTCCAGCATGTTGCCCTCCTCGTCGAAGTTCCGGCCTGCGGGCAGCAGAGGGGCACCGTGGGCCCTGCCTGCCCAGCTGGCTCTCCCGCGTGCCCTCCAGGGACCCCCCTCTCCCGCGTGCCCTCCGGGGACCCCCCTCTCCCGCGTGCCCTCCGGGGACCCCCCTCTCCCGCGTGCCCTCCGGGGACCCCCCTCTCCCGCGTGCCCTCCGGGGACCCCTCTCTCCCGTGTGCCTCCGGGGACCCCCCTCTCCCGCATGCCCTCCGGGGACCCCCCTCTCCCGCGTGCCCTCCGGGGACCCCCCTCTCCCGCGTGCCCTCCGGGGACCCCCCTCTCCCGCGTGCCCTCCGGGGACCCGTGTCTGAGCTCAGGTGTGTGAGCGGAGACGGGCCCTGAGGGCAGCGCCGGCTCAGTGGTCAGTACCTTGTCAGGGGACAAGGGCTCAGGCGCTGGAGAGACCTGGCTTCAGGGGCCTCCCTGCCACCTCCAGGGCAGGGCCCGGGTCCCAGACCCCCCTGATGTCTAAGCCCCCCTCAGGGTGGGTGTGGCCCTGGGACCCGGGCTGCCTTGGAAGGTGCCCAAGGTCAAGCTCGGGGTGAAGAGCCTCTGGGTGCAGCTGCAGCCCCGAGCCCGGCCCCCGAGCCAGGCAGCGCCCGGGGAGGGAGGTCGGGAGGTTGGGTCAGCACGGCCCAGCTGGAGGTGCTGGCCGCCCTGAGGAGACCCCGGCTGGAGGTGCTGGCCGCCCATGGGAGACCCTGGCTGGAGGTGCTGGCCGCCCTGGGGAGACCCCGGCTGCAGGTGCTGGCCGCCCATGGGAGACCCTGGCTGGAGGTGCTGGCCGCCCATGGGAGACGCCGGCTGCAGGTGCTGGCTGCCCTGGGGAGACCCCGGCTGGAGGTGCTGGCCACCCATGGGAGACCCTGGCTGGAGGTGCTGGCCGCCCTGGGGAGACCCCGGCTGGAGGTGCTGGCCGCCCTGGGGAGACCCCGGCTGGAGGTGCTGGCCGCCCTGGGGAGACCCAGGCTGGAGGTGCTGGCCACCCATGGGAGACCCGGCTGGAGGCCAGCGCTCGAGTTTCCGGGTGCACTGGGCTTTGCCTCCTCGGGGTCACAGGCCCGGGGGGTGGGGGGCCGGTTCATGCGGTGCCATCAGGATCTGGCCCTGGAGCCCTGACCCTCTCCCCCATCCCTCTGCCCGGGCCCTGCCTGCCATTCAAGACCTGCTCCGCCCCCAGAGCTCCCTTGGGGCCTGGGCCTGGTGTCCCCACCTAATCACGAAGGGGCTGGATGGAGCCCGGACCTCCTCGCAGCCTGACTGGGCCTCAGGCCCCCTGGGGCCGCTGCTGGGGGGGAGGGGGAGGTGACTTCAGGTGCAGCTCTGACCCCGGGAGCCCCTACCGTTATCGTCAAAGCCGTGGGTGATCTCGTGTCCGATCACCATGCCAATGCCCCCGAAGTTCAAGGCCTGCGGCTGGTCCTTGCTGAAGAAGGGGGGCTGCAGGATGCCGGCGGGGAACACTGCCCGGTGGGCGGGCGGGGGACACAGAAGCTGAGTGAGCACAGCCTGTGCCCGGACCTCCAGGGTCCTGCCTTGTCATCCACGAAGGGAGGTAGGGGTGGGGACTCCCCCCATTTCACAGGCGAGGAAGCCGGGGCTCAGAGCCAGGGGCAGGGGAGGGGGTCGCAGGCCCGGGACCCAAGTCCGGGTTCTCTGCACCGTTCATGCTCCTTCCGGCCAAGGGCCAGCTGCCCGCCCTCCGAGAGCCCCCCACCCCCCGAACAGACAGGGGAACGGCCCCTTGGGTGGGTGACAGGGTGCAGTTCCTGCCGGTGGGAGAGACGGCACCCTCTCCCCTTTAGAGAAAGGGTGGGGGAGCCCCAGGAGGACGGGCAGGCGGCCCAGGCTCCCCTCCCGCACCAGAGGGGGGTGGGGGGGGCCTACCAATCTGGTTCCGGTTTGGCGAGTAGAACGCGTTGACCACCGCCGCCCCGATGATCCAGCTGAGGAGTGAGCTGGTCACGTGGAGTCCTGTCTCCTGGACCCTCCCTCTGGGCCACCCTGAGGGCCCAAGGCCACCGGCCATGCCCAGCACTGCCCCAGCCAGGGTGGGGGCCCGGCCAGTCCGGAAACCTGGCTCCTCCCTGGGCCTGACTCCCCAAACCAGGGGTGGCTCTAAGTCAGACCCACTGCCTCCCCCACTGGCCCAGTGTCCGGCCCCGCCCCCTGCTGTCCCCCCTCACAGGCCCCGCCCCCCTGCTGTCCCCCTCACAGGCCCCGCCCCCCTGCTGTCCCCCTCACAGGCCCGCCCCCCGCTGTCCCCCTCACAGGCCCCGCCCCCTGTGCTGTCCCCCTCACAGGCCCCGCCCCCTGTGCTGTCCCCCTCACAGGCCCCGCCCCCTGTGCTGTCCCCCTCACAGGCCCCGCCCCTGCTGTCCCCCCTCACAGGCCCTGCCCCCTGTGCTGTCCCCCCTCACAGGCCCCGCCCCCCGCTGTCCCCCTCACAGGCCCCGCCCCCTGTGCTGTCCCCCCTCACAGGCCCCGCCCCCCGCTGTCCCCCCTCACAGGCCCCGCCCCCCGCTGTCCCCCCTCACAGGCCCCGCCCCCTGTGCTGTCCCCCCTCACAGGCCCCGCCCCCCGCTGTCCCCCCTCACAGGCCCCGCCCCCCGCTGTCCCCCCTCACAGGCCCGCCCCCCGCTTTCCCCCCTCACAGGCCCCGCCCCCCGCTGTCCCCCCTCACAGGCCCACCCCCCACTTTCCCCCCTCACAGGCCCCGCCCCCCGCTGTCCCCCCTCACAGGCCCGCCCCCCGCTTTCCCCCCTCACAGGCCCCGCCCCCCGCTGTCCCCCCTCACAGGCCCGCCCCCCGCTTTCCCCCCTCACAGGCCCCGCCCCCCGCTTTCCCCCCTCACAGGCCCCGCCCCCCGCTGTCCTCACTCACAGGTTCTGGTCCACCTTCTTCCGCAGCTTCCTGAGGCTCCGCTGGGCGCCGGCCTTGAGGTTCTGCAGGCCGTTCTCGAAATACAGGTGCTCCGAGAAGTTCAGCTGCGGGACCGGGGCGGTCACTGCCGGGCGGCCGGGGGTGGGGGTGGGGGGTCGGGGTGGGGGTCGAGGGAGGTCCAGGGCAGCCGGGACAGGTCTGGGGACGGCCTGGGGACTCCCGGGCAGCCCGAATGAGGCAGACAGGCTCTGGGTGTAGAGGGATGACGGTGGTGGGGGCCACCCTGGTCCCACATTTATGTCTCCCAGCAAGACCTTTGTCCCCCGGGGCCTCAGTTTCCCCCTCGGGGACAGGGTCATGCTGGAGCCGCCACAGCTCATGGGAGGGAGGTGAGCTGTCGCCAGAGCCTGCCTCCCGGCCCCGGTGACCCAGGGCCCCTGGTCCGCAGGCCGGTCCCGGAGGAGGGGCCCGGCCGAGACAGGGGCTCACGGAGGGGGTGGGAGGGAGGGGGGGCGCACGTTGGAATACTCCTTGTCCAGGTACTTGCTCCTCTCGTCCAGGATGTAGTCGGGGTACCCGATCTGCACCTTCATGCTCATGGCCTGGAGGGGAGGGGAGGGGCGGCGTGCATCCTGGCTGTGCCCCCCGCCTGCAGGTCACGGACGGCCCCTCCCACAGGCTGTGGGGGCGGCTTCGTGGAGGGAGAGACCTTGGCTGGGCCCGGGCCACCAGCTTTGCACCTGACATCTGGCCAGGGGTCTGGGGGGGCCGGAGTGGGGGGCTGGGGCCTGTGGGTGGCTCTGCTGCCTTCATACTGGCCCGGGGCTCCTGTGGGTCCTGGCATCTCTTCCGGGCACCCTGCTCCTGAGGCCTTGGCCTCTCCCCGATCCCGGGGTGCTGGCGGGTCTCCCCACCCACTCCTGGGTGCTGGCGGGTCTCCCAGGCTTGGCGTCCAGTCTTGTCTCCGCCCACAGGCCCCTCTTGAGTCAGCCGCCCGGCCTGGCCTGGCTGAAGTGAGTGTGAAGGTGATGGCCAGGTGCCCAGCCGGGGCTGCCCTGGCTGCTGGGAGCCCGGCCCTGGGCCCTGCAGCCCCGCCCACCTTCTCCTGGGCCTTCTTCTTGGACGCCTCGTCCATCCAGCTCAGCTCGCCCAGGGTCTCCACGAACACGGCCCGCACCTTGTCGATGAGCTCTCTGACCTGGGAGCACCCCATGTGCCCGGGTGACCGCCTGGGGCTCGGCGGGCCTAGCCCACAGCCCCAGCAGCGGCTGCTCCGGATGGGAGTGGGGTTGGGCGGGGCTGGCCCTCTTGGGACAGGGTCTCTACAGCTGTGCTTCGTCCTAGGGGACCTAGGGCCTCCCATCCCCGGACACACATGCCAACCGTCCCTGGCAGCCTGCAGGGTCCTTGCCCGGCTGGGGCCCCGTGCCTGGCGGGCGTGGCTTCCCCTGGCCTCCCCTTCTTGGGCAGCAAGGTAAACGTGTGCTTCTCCGTCGCCTCCCGGAAAACACCCTCACTGCTGGGGCCGCAGGCCGCCCCGTGGGAGCTCTGAGTCACAGGGCCAGCGCGTCTTGTGGTCACGCGGGTGCGTCCCTGCACGAGCCCCCCGACCACAGGGAGCCCAGCACCCACCACGTTCTTGCTGCCTCTGGAGAAGGCCTTCTTGACGTAGAGGGAGCCCACGGCACTCTCCATGTTGCTGTTGACGTAGCTGACGCATTCCCGCCAGCGCACCTCGTTTGTGGTCTTGCCGTACAGCACCTGGTGGTCATCCATCCATCCATTCATTCATACATTCATTCACTTAGACATTCATTCATGCACTTACTCAGTCATCCATTACTTAGTTATTCACTCAGTCACATATTCATTCACTCACTTAACCATTCATTCACTGAGTTATTCATGCATTCATTCATTCACTTAGACATTCATTCATTCAATTAGCCATTCATTCATTCACTTGTTCAGGCTCTTATTCATTCATTAGTCAATCATTCATCACTCATTCATTCGCTCATTCACTCATTCATCCATCATTCATTGATTCATTCACTTAACAATTCACACACTTATCCATTCATTTAATTAGACATTCAATTATTCACTTAGTCATTCACTCATTTACCCATTCATTCCATCATCCATTCACTCATTCACTCATTCATTCACTTATTCATTCATTTCACGGCATTTATCAACATGTACTTCCCCTCCTCAGCTTTAGAGAACCCAGGGGTTGTGGGGGAGACACGGGATGACCTCAGAGGCTTACCTTTGAATGCTGTTCACTGGGGTGGGGAGGGTCGAGTGTGCCATTTGCAGGGGGCTCCACCCAGGCAGGGAGTTGGGGGATGGAGGGGCCCTACTCCGCCCCAAGCTCCTCATTCCCTGTGCTTGCCTCCCTGGCCTCCTTGATGGCTGGACCCCATGACCTCAGTGCTGGTCCGCCCCCCCCACCCCCCACCACCCGGGGCTGAGTATCATAAGCGAACTGAAGGAATGACGGCTGGGCTCAGGGCCGGGGCCGGAGCCACTGGTGCGGGTCTCACACACCTTGCGGTACTTTGCACGTGCGTCCTTGAACCGTTGGCTCAGGCTGCTAATGCGATCCTGCACCAGGCGCCAGATCAGGTAGTTCTGCATGGTCCTGGGGGCGGGGCAGAGGGCGGACAGGACAGGTGAGGGGGGATAGGACAGGTGAGGGGGGAGTTTGCATGGTCCTGGGGGCGGGGCAGAGGGCGGACAGGACAGGTGAGTGGTATTTGCTCGGGGAGGGATATTGGTTATGGGTCTTTGGCCGCCACGTTCTCTCCGAGACAGGGAGCTGAGTGTGGTAGGCGGCCTCTGAGGCACCTCATGAGAGATGGAGATGGGCCTCGGACAGGAAGCTCTACCCCCGGCTACAGCCTGTCGGCTCTGGAGGCTGAGATGCCTCAGGAGGGGTTCAGTCCCTAGCAGATGGCTCCCCTGGCCATTACCATTCACCCGTGTCCCTCATGCTCAGAGTCATGGCCCAGGGGGCTCTCTCCTGAGAGGAGGAGCTGGGGGGAGGGGGGGCAGAGCAGGGCAAAGGTGCAGAGGCTGCCGGGCCTCCCGGGCCTCCCCGGCTGCACCTGTCTGAGAAGACGCCGATGATGCTCTCCAGCTTCTGGAGGTAGGGGATGCCGTAGACCACCACCTCCTCATCAGGCAGCAGCTCGATTCTGACAGAAGACAGCACTGACTGTATGAAGAGGGTCCAGTTAAATCCCTGGGGAGGGGAGAGAGAGAGGTGGGCACAGCGCCTGGGCGCCCAGGACACCAGCCCCCACCAGAGAATCGCCAAGAATAAGAGAGAAGGTGCAGCCCAGCTGGTGTGGCTCAGTGGTTGAGCATTAACCTAGGAACCAGGAGGTCACGGTTCGATTCCCGGTCAGGGCACAGGCCTGGGTTGTGGGCTTGATCCCCAGTGTGGGGTGTGCAAGAGGCAGCTGATCCATGAATCTCCCTCTCCCTCTCCCTCTCTGAGATTAATAAAGATATAATTAAGAAGAAAAAAAGAGGGAGGGAAGGGGCTGATGCTCAGGATGAGGAGAAAGGCGGTGACATAACTGCAGAGCCGACGGACGGGGAGCAGGTGCCAGATTATGTTTGAAAACGCAACAGAAATGGAGAGATTCCTGGGGAAGCACCATGTGGCAACACGACTGAAGAAGCAGGGCCCGTACTCAGTGCTGCAATCGTAACCCCAGTGCACTGTGCCTCTGGCACCAGACAAGCGGGTGGGAGAGTCCGCAGGGCTTGGAGGGGAAGAAACCACATGTTCCTTCTCCCCACGCTGTGGTTTGTGTGCAGAAGCCGCAACTCTAACGGCATCGACAGGGGGTTGGAACCACTGCCGGGCATCGAGTGGAATGCCGCATACCCAGCCACAAGGCGGGCACGTGGCGAGGACACCATTTGCAGGCGTGTAAACAGCGAACCAGGGAGGCGCCTCGTGAGAGATGCAGCCGGCCTCGGAGCAGAGAGCTCGGCAGCCCCCCGCGGGGTGGCAGGGAACGGGAGCACACGGACATGCATGTGGTTCAGGGACCGGAGGCTCAGCAGGGAAGACGTCCGTTTTCCCCAGATCGGCCCGTAGAGTCCAAGCAGCCCTGTCAGCCTCTCCGAGGCTGGCGTGTGGGATTGGCAAGCTGACTCTGAGTTTTTTAAAAATTTATATTCTTATTGATTTCAGAGAGGAAGGGAGAGGGAGAGAGAGAAACATCAATGAAGAGAGAGAATCATGGATCGCCGCCTCCTGCACGTCCCACACTCGGGGTGGTGCCCTGACCGGGAATCGAACCATGACTTCCCGGTTCATAGGTCGATGCTCACCCACTGAGCCACGCTGGCCAGGCCTGACTCTGAGTTTTGTAAGAAAATGCAAATGACCATAATACTCAAGGGGACGGAGGACGGAGTTGCTTGACTTACTCTGTGGACTATTGAGAATTCTCCTAGAGCTGCAGCAACGGGGCGTGGGGGCCGGCCCGGGGCAGAGAGACAGTGGGACAGACAGCGTTCACGCACACACACAGGTGCACACACACAGGTGCACACACACACAGGTGCACACACACAGGTGCACACACACACACAGGAGCACACACACAGGTGCACGCACACACAGGTGCACACACAGGTGCACACGCACACACAGGTGCACGCACACAGGTGCACACACACAGGTGCACGCACTCAGGTGCACGCACACATACAGGTGCAGACATACACACAGGTGCACACGCACACACAGGTGCGCACACACAGGTACACACATACAGGTGCAGACACACACAGGTGCACACATACCGGTGCACACACACACTCTTGCAGACACACACAAAGGTGCAGACACACACCCAGGTGCACACACAGGTTCACACACACAGAGGTGTACACAGAGGTGCACACACACACTCTTTTTTTGTTGTTATGAATTTAGCTTTTATTCAAAATCAAATACGCAAAAGCAAGTTTTTCCGAAACTTTCACAAGTTACTTACATAAAAGCCAGTTAACAGGCACAGCCCTAAGTTTGCAGCAAATGCTGACACAGTGTCGAGGCCACGTGCACATGAGCCACGTCACAGCGCGCGCCCCAACTACCAGATGCGGAGGCATCACCTGCATTTGCACCGAGACCAGAAGAGACAACATCACAGACTGTAAAGCTCAGTCCCCAACAGCTTCTTCTCGGCCTCAGGGCCTCATGGGTGTGAATCATGTCACCGTGTTTTCATTAACACACACAGGTGCACACACACAGAGGTGCACACACAGAGGGCCACACACAGAGGTGCACACACAGAGGTGCACACACACAGAGGTGCACACACAGAGGTGCACACACACACAGGTGCACACACATGTGCGCACACACATGTGCGCACACAGGTGCACACACAAAGAGGTGCACACACAGGTGCACACACAAAGACGTGCACACACAGGTGCACACACAAAGAGGTGCACACACAGGTGCACACACAAAGAGGTGCACACACACATGTGCACACACACAGGTGCACACACACATGTGCACACACACAGGTGCACACACAAAGAGGTGCACACACAGGTGCACACACAAAGAGGTGCACACACAGGTGCACACACACATGTGCACACACACAGGTGCACACACAGGCGCACACACACAGGCGCACACACAGGTGCACACACACAGATGCACACACACAGAGGTGCACACACACACAGGTGCACCCACATGTCCCACGGCCATTTGAGTCGAAGCAGAGGGGCGCACAGCAGGCCGGGAGGGGTGCTTTTCCATAAATGGCGCCGGGTCAGGCGGACGTGGGGGGGGAGGGGAGTGATTCTGCTTTGCTCCCTGTGAAACCCACACCCAAGGCTGAGGGAGCCACCCTGGGGTGGGGGGGGGCGACAAAGATGTCTCACGCAGACAGCACGGCCACGAAGAAGAGGGGGTCGTCTTTGCTAAATCGACTAGTTTAAGCCTCTGACCTGGTCTGTCCCGACCTCGTCCTCTAACTCTGGCCCCTCTGCACCCTCGCCCTCCACCCTCGGACTTGGCGGCTGGCGGTGGCCAGAGTGCCGTCCCTGCCCCTCCTGCAGGAGGCGGCCCCTCTGGGCTCAGCCCCCCTCACGAGGTCTGGCCAGCGGTGGGGTCAGTCGGGGCTGAGGGTCTGGTGTGTGGGCAACGCCCAGTGAGGGGAGGCAGAGCTGTGGGGAGCCGTGTTGGGGTTCAGAGGAGGACTTGGGTGGGGGTCCCCAATTCAGCCTGTTTCCTGCTCAGAACCCCGGTCGTCACGGCTGCCGGGTGGCGTGGCCCGTGCTCCCAACAGCCCTGCTGACGCGGCCGTCCAGTGGGACACGTCCCTGTTTGGGGCGGCTAAGGGCTCCGCTCAGCCTGCGAGTGTTTCTGAGGCTTAAATGAGGGGCAGGAAACAGGGGAGGGGAGGCTGGGCAGAGTCTGTCCCCTGCGGCCTCCTCCCCCAAGGCAGGCACCACAGGGTCCACGGCCCCGCGCCCCCACACCCCTCACCTGGCGCCCAGCACCCCTCCCCGGCGCCCAGCACCCCTCCCCCGGCGCCCAGCACCCCTCCCTCGGCGCCCAGCACCCCTCCCCCAGCACACAGCACCCCTCCCCGGCCCCCCGCATCCCTCCCCAGCCCCCAGCCCCCCTCCCCGGCCCCCCGCATCCCTCCCGGCCCCCCGCACCCCTCCCCGGCCCCCCCGCATCCCTCCCCGGCGCCCAGCACCCCTCCCCCGGCGCCCAGCACCCCTCCCCCGGCGCCCAGCACCCCTCCTTGGCCCCCCGCATCCCTCCCAGGCCCCCAGCCCCCCTCCCCGGCCCCCCGCATCCCTCCCCGGCCCCCCGCACCCCTCCCCGGCCCCCCGCATCCCTCCCCGGCCCCCCGCAACCCTCCCCGGCCCCCCGCATCCCTCCCCGGCCCCCCGCAACCCTCCCTGGGCTCCCGCCCCCCTCCCCGCCTTACGCTCAGAGGGAACTTGTTCTGGAGCTCCGTCACCCGCATCTTGTGGTACAGGGTGGTCACGTCGTGCCTGTCCTCCTGGGGGGCCGTGGCCTGCGTGGGGGGCGGGCGGTGACGAGGGGGTGGTGGCCGGGGCCCAGGCGTGCCCCTCCCTCCACCGGCGGCCGGGCCTCACGTTCGCCAGATGCGTCTCCAGCTCCAGCACCTGCGCCATGTCCTCCTGCACCAGGTGGCGGTTCCTGGGCAGCTTCACGTCCGCCCGCAGCATCGTGGCCACCGACACCATGAACTGCAGGTAGGCCTCGCGCACCTGGGCCAGAGGACGGATGGACGGGTCGGGGGCGTCTGGGCCCCAGGAGCTCTCTGTGCGGCCGGGGTGGGGGTGGGAGTGGGGATGGGGTTGGGAATGGGGGTGGGGATGGGGGTGGGGATGGAGGTGGGGATGGGGGTGGGGATGGAGGTAGGGACAGGGGTAGGGGATGGGGGTGGGGGGATGGGTGTGGGGGTGGGGGGGTGGAGGTGGGGATGGGGGTGGGGGGGTGGAGGTGGGGATGGGGGTGGGGTGGAAGTGGGAGTGGGGCCGGAGGTGGGGACAGGGGTAGGGGACGGGATGGGGGTAGGGGTGGGGGGGTGGGGGTGGGGGTGCGGGGACCTATGGCATGGAGCCGGCCCCTGGGGTGCTTGTCAGCCAACCTGGGCTGCGGTCATGGCGGTGGGGGGGAGGGGGGCAGGTAGACGGTCATGCCCACCCAGGCCAGGCCCTCAGTTGTCGCTCACCCACCCGACAGACTGCCCGGGCACAGACGTGCCTGCCTCCGGGCCCTGATCTTGGGCCGCAGGCTCAGGCCGGTGCGGACAGCGGGCAGCTCGGGGCGGGTGCCCCCTGCGTCCCTTCCCGCCAGGCACCTGCGCCTGAGCTTCCGGCACCGGGGCCTGTTGGGGCTGCCGGCGGGCACGCGGCCGGTGCTGGGGAAGGCCTGCCTGGTGCCAGAGTTGAGGGTGGCGCCCTCGCCAGGCTCTGCGGCCCCACGGCCTCTCCATGGTGCCTTTCCCCTGACTGTGCCCCTCCCTGCCCCGCCCCGCTGGCCCTGGCCCTGCCGGTGGGTTCCTGGGTTCCTCTGGGGGCAGGAGCAGCGGGGCCACCGGAGCAGCCTGGGCCTGACACCTGCGTCCCGGCCCCCACGTGCCCCACGCAGAAAACCCGCCACGAGGGCCCAGGGGGGAGGGGGTGCCTGGGCTGCTGGGCCGCTGAGCTTATCCCCGAGGAGGGGGTTGGGGACACACCCCACGATGGGGACAAAGCTGGTCCCCAGCCCAAGGCTCCAGGCTCCCCCACGAAGGTGCTCACGGGGCAGCTGTGGGGCCGGGGCCGAGAGGCCACGCGGGGCAGCTGGGCCCCAGGTGGGCGCTGGGGGAGGAGGGGGCGGGCACGGGGGGGGGCAGCAGGGAGGGTCTGTGGGTGCCAGGCGGGCTCACCTTCTGGTTGGTGCCCTCCTGGAAGTAGTACTCGCGGGAAGGCATGCCCAGGGTGGGCTGGTCTATCTGGAGACACAGAGGGCGGAGCCTGGGCCGGGCGCCAGGGCCCACAGCCTGGCAAGGCGGGCGGCGGCCCTCTCCCCGCCCCGGACCCAGAGCAGGCGAGGTGGGGTCCGCGCAGGCCCTTGCGGCTCTTTGAGGCCAGGCTCCCCGCCCAGAGGCCAGAGGACTGAACCGCCGCCCACGTGGCCTCTATCAGGACGCGGGGCCCCCAAACCTCAGAGCTGGACCAGAGCAGGACCTGGGAACACACCTGGCCGGGCTGCTGGGCTGCCCACGGCCTGGCCGTCTCCCCGCTATGCTGCCAGGGCCCCAGCCAGACACGCGGTCCTGGCCTCCGGCCCAGCCCCCACCCTGGCTCCCAGCCCCGCTCAGTACCCCCCTGCCCCCGCCCTGGTGCACCCAGCACCCCGGCCCGCGTGGCCGTACGTAGATGATGTGGCGGCTGGAGTTCTGGTCGTCGTTCCAGATGAAGAGGTCGATGAGGACCCTCCGGTTGAACTGAGCGATCATGGCCGCCAGCTGCCGCTCCAGCTCCCAGTGGCGGCCTGGGGGGCAGGGCCGGGCTGGAGCCGCGGGTCCCTGGTCCTGGCCCAGCTCCGCGTGCACTGGGGACCCTGGCCTGGCGGGCGTAGGGGCCCCCTGCGTGGCTGACGTGTGGCCTCGGCGGCTGGGGACATGAGGGTGCACTTCCCCACCGTCCACAGGGCTCACAGGGCCCGGGAGCAGCAGTGTGTGGGGGGCTGCCAGGGTGGGGTGCCCTGTGCCCGCCCCCGACTTGGGGCTGCACCAGAGAGCAGAGAGCCGAGCCCACACCCAGAGCTGGGAGCAGGGGTCCCGGGGCCTGTGTTGGGGGACTGTCTTTCCTCGGAGCCGGAGGGACCAGCTGGGAGCCGCCCAGGCTGAAGGCTTCGGCTCCAGGAGCCCCAGGTCCTGTCCCCCGCCCCCCCTCCGCCTGTGCCAGCCGCCGGCCCGGCCTCACCTACAGTGTCCGTCCACTTGTCCATGGCCACCGGCCAGCCGCCCACCACCGCCAGGATGTCCAGCAGGGGCTGCGAGTCTCGCTCCTCGATGATGCCTGGGAGGGAGGGGTGGGGGTCGCTCACCCGGACACTGGTGTGGGGACACTGCGGTCACACGGCCCCACGGGGGTGCTGCACCCCCAGCGCGAAGCCCAGCCCCCCTCCCCCGTACCGACAGCAGCACAGGACACAGAAGGGCCTGGACGCAGCAGAGACGGGGCGCGGGGGGGGGGGGGGGGAGAGGGGGAGGGGGGGAGAGGGGGTGAGGGAGAGAGGGGGATGGGGGAGAGGGGGTCTGGGGAGGTTACACATACAGGTGCTATCAGACAGAGGCCGGAGGGTAGGTCAGGCCTGGGTGCCGCCAGCCCAGCCATTGCCAGGAGCACCCGGAGGGGGTGGGGGACCAGCCCGGGCAGTGGGGTCAGCAGGGAGCTCGGGAGGACCTGGCCCAGAGACGAGGTGAAGGGGGCGCAGGGGGCGCAGGGGGCGGGTCAGGGTGTGGCTGCCGGCTGGCTCCCCAGGTGACGGGCGCTTCCTGGCGGAGATGGAGGGGCCCCTGGCTCTGTCTGTGGCCGGGCCCTGGCCTCTGTGCACTGGGTCTCGAGCAGAAATTCCCGCCGGAGGGGACGCGGGAGTCTCCACGGGCGAGACTGGCCGACTCGCCAAGGCCCTGTGTTTCCGGGGGAGGAGCCGACCTGGGCCTGGGCCAGCGGGGGCTCCAGGAGGCACCCCGTGCAGCCGGCGTCCGAGGAGCCTGCTGTCACGTGTGAGAAACAAACCCGCCCTCCGGGAGCCCCTGAACCCCGGCCTGAACCGGCCCCAGGGGAAGCGGCCCCCAGAGCCTCTGACCGAAGGCGGGCTGGCACGCCCCGAGCGGGCGCTCAGGGAGACAAGCCCGAGGGTCCCCGCGTCCAGTCCCCCCGTAGGAAGCAAAGCCCCGGAACCCCAGTGCACCCCACACCACACACACAGACATGGCTATGTACACATACCTACACACACACACACAACACAACACAACACACACACAGACATGGCTATGTACACATACCTACACACACACACACAACACAACACAACACACACACAGACATGGCTATGTACACATACCTACACACACACACACAACACAACACAACACACACACAGACATGGCTATGTACACATACCTACACACACACACACACACAACACACACACAGACATGCACACACATAGAGACATGGGTTCGCACACACACAGACATGGCTATGTACACATACCTACACACACACACACACAACACAACACACACACAGACATGCACACACATAGAGACATGGGTTCGCACACACACAGACATGGCTATGTACACATACCTACACACACATACACAACACATACATAGACATGTATACACACACAGAGACGGGTTCGCACACACAGAGACATGGCTATGCACACATACCTATACACATACACACACACATAGACACACAGACATGGGCTGCAGATACACAGATACACATACTAGTACATACAAATACACAACACACTCATAGACATGCATACACACATACACACACAGACATGGGCTGCAGATACACAGATACACATACTAGTACATACAAATACACAACACACTCATAGACATGCATACACACTATACACGCAAATGCACAACAGAGACATGGGTATGCACACACATATACACACACATACACAACACACAGAGACATAGGTACACACACACACACACACACACACACACACACACACACACACTCTTTCCTGGGGCTCCCGGCCGCTCCCGTCCTCCTCTCGCCCGCACAGAGTGTGGCCGGGGCGGGGGTCAGGGTGCGGGTCCTGGAGCTGCAGGCAGTCGGTGCCCCACGGGAGCCGGGCACAGAGCCGGGCGGGGGCACAGCTCACAGCTCACAGCCCTGGCCTGAGTCCCGAGTGGCGCCCACTTCACCAGGCTACGCTGCCGGGCCAGGGGTCCAGCCCCCACTCACTCATTCTCGTTCATGCTGGAGCCCCCACCCCCCACTTACTCCCTTTCCTGCAGGAGCCCCCCCCCACTCACTCTCGTTCCTGCAGGAGCCCCCCCCCACTCACTCCCGTTCCTGCAGGAGCCCCCACCCCCCACTCACTCCCGTTCCTGCAGGAGCCCCCCACTCACTCCCATTCCTGCAGGAGCCCCCCCAACTCACTCTGGTTCCTGCAGGAGCCCCTCCCACTCACTCCCGTTCCTGCAGGAGCCCCCCCACTCACTCCCGTTCCTGCAGGAGCCCCCCCACTCACTCTCGTTCCTGCAGGAGCCCCCCCCCACTCACTCCCGTTCCTGCAGGAGCCCCCACGCCCCACTCACTCCCGTTCCTGCAGGAGCCCCCCCACTTACTCCCTTTCCTGCAGGAGCCCCCCCCCACTCACTCTCGTTCCTGCAGGAGCCCCCCCCCACTCACTCTCATTCCTGCAGGAGCCCCCCCCCACTCACTCCCGTTCCTGCAGGAGCCCCCACGCCCCACTCACTCCCGTTCCTGCAGGAGCCCCCCCACTCACTCCCATTCCTGCAGGAGCCCCCCCAACTCACTCTGGTTCCTGCAGGAGCCCCTCCCACTCACTCCCGTTCCTGCAGGAGCCCCCCCACTCACTCCCGTTCCTGCAGGAGCCCCCCCACTCACTCTCGTTCCTGCAGGAGCCCCCCCCACTCACTCCCGTTCATGCAGGAGCCCCCACACTCACTCTCGTTCCTGCAGGAGCCCCCCCACTCACTCTTGTTCCTGCAGGAGCCCCCCCACTCACTCTCGTTCCTGCAGGAGCCCCCCCACTCACTCTCGTTCCTGCAGGAGCCCCCCCACTCCCTCCCGTTCATGCAGGAGCCCCCCCACTCACTCCCGTTCATGCAGGAGCCCCCCCACTCACTCCCGTTCATGCAGGAGCCCCCCCACTCACTCCCGTTCCTGCAGGAGCCCCCCCCCACTCACTCCCGTTCATGCAGGAGCCCCCCCACTCACTCTCGTTCATGCAGGAGCCCCCACACCCCACTCACTCCCGTTCATGCAGGAGCCCCCACACCCCACTCACTCTCGTTCATGCAGGAGCGGTACAGCGTCTTCGCCTTCTGCACGGCCGGCCGGTCCCTGGTGGTGGCTGTCTCCAGCACCCCTGTGGGCAGGAGGAGGCTGGACAGAGGCCGAGGCGGCTGGGGGTCCAGGTCAAAGCTCCCCATGCCCCCCCCTCCGCGGCAGGCGGCCCCTCTGCCCCTGCTGGGCCTTTACTGTGGGAACACCCCACCCCCCTGCGCCCACTGGCTGTCACCCGGCTGTCCCCCCCGGCTGTCCCCTGCCCCTGGCTGTCCCTCGCCCCCCGCTGTCCCCTGGCCATGACTGTCCCCCGCACATGGCTGCCCCCCGGCTGTCCCCCGCCCCCGGCTGTCCCCCCCGGCTGTCCCCCGCCATGGCTGTCCCCCGCCCCCGGCTGTCCCCCGCCATGGCTGTCCCCCGCCCCTGGCTGTCCCCTACCCCCGGCTGTCCCCCGCCCCTGGCTGTCCCCCGGCCCCCACTGGACGGGCAGGCCCGGCGGCTCACCTTTGAGGACGACCTCCAGCTCGTCCCGTAGGATGTCGAAGATGCTGTAGCGGGAGCTGGTCTCGGGCACCACGTGGCGCCGCAGCCAGCCCCCGCACGCGTGCTGGTAGAAGTCCTCACACGGGTCCTGGGACGGGTCCATGTTCTTGAGGATCCTGGCGGCTGCTCGTCCCCGGGGGCCGGGGTGGGGGGGGGGCGGAGGGGGGAGGTGCAGTTTGGGTGCTGGGGGGGAGGGCTGTGCACCCCTGGGAGCTGTAGTCACCCTCTCTGAGCCTCGGAAGCGGGGGACTCAAGTTCAAGGACCACCACATTTCAGCCACATGACCTTGAGCCCCATGACCTCTGGCCCCTCCATTCCCTGCTCTCGAACGTTGGGCGGCAGCTGTCACAGGGCGCTGGGCTGGGGCTCTGCTCTGCCCCTGGGGGCCAGGTGTCCTCAGGATGGGAGGGGCTCTCACCCACCACGCGGGGGGCAAACCCCGAGTGTGCAGGGGCAGTGGTCCCGCTGGCCTCTCAGCGGAGCTGGCCGGCTGGACCCCCCGGGCTCCCCGGGTTCTGTCACGGGCTGGGACCTCGCAGGGCACCCACCACCCCAGCCGTTTCCACTGGGTCCCCTCCCACCACTCCCCCGGCTCATCTGCGGGTCTGACCCCCCCTAAGCCCAGTTCCCGGGAGAGCCCTTGATTGGGCCATACGGTCAGTGGCTTCTCTTTCTGTAAGTTCAGGAGAGGCCCTGGGGCCCCGCGAGGCCAGGGCCTGAGCAGGGGCTTCTAGGAGTGGGGGTGTGGGTGAGGTGGGGACAGTCCCCAGGCCTGTCCTCTGCCCCAGAGCCAGGCCCTGGGCTGCCTGGAGAAGGGCCTGTGCCAGCATCACCAGCATCACCAGCATCACCGGCTGCAGCAGGGGCGGGGCTGGGGGAGGGAGGGGCCTACCTGCTATCACGCACCCGGGGCTGGTGCACGTCTCCTCCTCCTGGGGCGCTTGGATGGCTGTGGGCGAGGAGCAGTGTGAGCCTGGAGAGGCGGGCGGACGGGAGGGGGCAGGGGGGCAGCTGGGGCCCGGCCTGCACTCCATCTCCAGCCCCAGGGGCAGGCCAGCCAAGGACTGAGGGCGGCCACAGGTCCTCCCCGGGAGCTCAGGCCTGAGGTCTGGAGTGAGGGTGAGCCTCCTTCTGGTGTGGCCCCCGCAGCTGCCCCGGCCCCAGGGCTGGAGCCGCCCTACGCCTGCCTGCCTGCTGCCCGCCAGCTCTCCCTGGTCAGGGGCCACTCCTCCAGGCAGCCCGCCGGCCTGCCCAGCTCCGCACACCCTGCAGCCCAGCCCCAATGTCACCCCCAGCTGGCGGTCAAGGTGGGGCTGCCGGGCCTCCAGGTAGCGCCAGGCCTGGGGGCAGCCTGGTTCCCGCAGCCCCGCCTCTCCTCTCTTTCCCTGGGACTTGGGGTGTCGGGGGCGGGACAAGGCTACCTCGGGGCTTTCGGGCTACAGAGGCCTCTTCCCCGGAGGCGAGCCGGCTGGTGAGCAGTGGCCGCTGCTTCCCTGGGGAGAAACACGCGCTCAGCCCGGGCTGGGCTCCCTGCTGGGCCGCCCTCCCCTCTCCAGTGAGGGCTGCTCACCCTGGTCGTTTGGGGGGGCACTGAGGTCCTGACCCTGGGTCCCTGGCAGAGACCCTGGTCTTTAGGAGATGGCGAGGGGGGAGGCGAGGGGGGAGGGAAGGGGGAGGCAGGCTGGGCAGGGAGGCCCTCTTGCTGGTGTGAGCTTTGTGCTCCTCACTACCCAGGAGAGGACAGGCCCCTGCACCCCACAGCTGGGGGGGTTCACCTTGCTCCCTGGAAGCCTCATGCCGGGTGTTTGCTGGGAGTCTGGGGTCTGGGCTCCCCAGGGCTCGTGTGCCGGGACCCTTCCCCTCCCCCCCGGCCCAGGGAGTTGGCAGAAGACCAGGAGGGGCTGGAAACCCAGCAGCTGGCACCCGTCACAACGGGAGCCGCCCTGGCAGGGGATGCCCGGGCGTCCACACTGAGCCCCCTGCTGGGTCACAGAGGCAGCCCTGCCCCGGGGTGGCCGGATGGCCCCAAGGTGGTGCAGGTGGAGCAGAGGGCTCCGGCGAGGGAACATTCTAGCACAAGGCCGTGCCCTGTGGTTGAGAGCTGGGCAGTGCGTCTCCCACAGACTCTCCCGAGCCCACGGAGGGAGCGCCCAGCACCTCGCCCAGCACCTGCCAGGAAGGGCTCACCTGATGCACGCCCCCCCCCTGCCCCGCCCCCAGGGTGCAGCTGGCGTCTGACCAGGGCTGCCGGTCCCAGGTGCATGCACGTGAGCCCCGCCCCCACCGCCCCCCTCCCGCCCCCAGACCTGAGGGGTTGGGGGTGTATTCAGCCCTGGCTCCTCCGTGTGGCTGGGAGGGGGCGGGGACTGCAAGGGGGGGCTGTTCCTGCAGGGACCCCAGCCCGGCGCCCCCCACCATCTAGCAAACACCAGTGCGTCCGGGAAGCCACGAGGCGCCCGTGACCTGGGCCTTCGGGGGCGGGGTGGCGGGGAGGACGGGGGAGGAAGTCGGGTCGCAGCAGGTCCCGCCCGGTGGCCTGGGATGCGCCGCGGTTCCAGCCCTGGAGCTCGGGCTCCCCCTGCAGGGCCGGTAGGGAACTGCAGCGCGCGGTGCTGGGCGGGCCGGGGGCGCGCGGGGCGGGGCCCGCGGCTCAGGCTGCAGACCCGGCGCCGGCGGTGCCCGCGCGGAGCCTGTGCCAGGGGCCCGCCCCGCCGGTCAGCGACTCCCCCGGAGGCCGCAGCTCAGCCCGCAGCCCCGCAGCCCCGCAGCCCCGCACAGACCCCCGCCTGCCCCGCCGACAGGGCCGGTTCCTCGGGGTGGGCGGCGCGCACAGACACCCCGAGGGCGCCGGGAGGAGCGGCTGCTGGGCCCTGGGCTGGTGGGGGGGCGCCCCACTCACCTCCGCTGTGGGCGTAGAGGAGGCCCAGGGCCGCCAGGGCGCCCGTCACCAGCAGCAGCAGGAGCAGCAGTCCCCACTCCAGGAAGCTGGGGCGCCGCTGCCGGGACCGGCCGCCAGTCTCCACCGGCCCCGCGGGGCGCTCCGGCTTCCCCATCGCCACGGCTCTGGGCTCTGCAGGGAACGGCGCGCCGCTGAGCAGCCCCAGGCCAAGGGCAAGGGGACGCGGTGTGGAGCTTCGGAGGCCCTGCCCGGGGCTGGGAGGGCCCGACGCTGGCGGGGAGCAGGTGCCAGGCTTTTCGGGGTGCTCAGCTCCTCTCTCCATCACCAAGTCCACACGCTCCTGGGCTGGAGTCTGAGCGCCCCGGGTCCCCAGAGGGGGCCCAGCCTGCTGGCCCTGGTGGCGGCTCTCAGAGCCCAGGGGCAGGGGCAGGTCTGGGACCACGCTGCTCACAGCTTGGGGTCCGCACGCCAGGTCCCTGTGCGGGTTGTGGGGGTGCTGCAGTGGAGCCTGCCAGGGGCACACTCACACCCGTGCTCACACCACATGCACATTCAAGCTTACACATGTGAGTGTGCATGCGAATGTGTGCATGAGCTCCGTGTCCGTGCAAGCACGTGCACGTGTGTATCTGCATGTGAGTGTGCACATGGGCTCCATGTACATGTGCACGGAAGCATGTGCATCTGCATGTGAGTGTGCACATGGGCTCCATGTACATGTGCGCGGAAGCACGTGCATCTGCATGTGAGTGTGCCATGGGCTCCATGTACATGTGCGCGGAAGCACGTGCATCTGCATGTGAGTGTGCACATGGGCTCCATGTACATGTGCGCGGAAGCACGTGCATCTGCATGTGAGTGTGCCATGGGCTCCATGTACATGTGCGCGGAAGCACGTGCATCTGCATGTGAGTGTGCACATGGGCTCCATGTACATGTGCGCGGAAGCACGTGCATCTGCATGTGAGTGTGCACATGGGCTCCATGTACATGTGCGCGGAAGCATGTGCATCTGCATGTGAGTGTGCACACGGGCTCCATGTACATGTGCACGGAAGGAAGCATGTGCATCTGCATGTGAGTGTGCACATGGGCTCCATGTACATGTGCATGGAAGCATGTGCATATGCAGGTGAGTAATGCACGTGTGGGGAAGTGTGCACGTGTGTGAGGGTGTATGTGTGAGCATGTGTATGTATGCATGTGAGTTGTGCACGTGTGAGCATGTGTGTGTACACACACGTCCTGTGTGTGTGTGTGTGTGTGTGCGTGTGCGTGTGTGTGTGCACCTCCTTTGCTGCACTTGGAGCTCTGCCGGAAGCTGCTCGGGCACCTGGGAGCAGCCGTGCTGTCCTCGCTTAGGACAAGCTCACACCTGAGGTGGCGCCCGGCGCCTGCCTGCCTGCGTGCGACCAGGCTGAGGCCGTCCACATGCCCCAGGTTCGCCTGCTGCCCTTTACCCCACCTTCAACACAGCCAGCACCTGCACCCCCTGCACCCCTGACTCATTTCTGTTTTACCACCAGACAAACAGCCATTATTTCTACGTCCATTTCCCTCCCCGTCGGGAACGTCCCAGACCGGGCAGGGGCCGTTCCCCTGGTCCCCAACCCTTAGCCTGCCCCCCCCACCACCCGCCACCCGCCCGACACCAGTCAGCATGGGGGTGGGGAAGAGTGAATGGCGAAGAACGAAGGAAGGAACTGGGCGGGCGGCTCTGGCCTTGGCTGGGCGTCTGTGCTCTGTCTTATGTGACCCAGGACGAGCGAGTCCCTCTCAGGTGCGCATCCCCGCCAACAGCCATCCATCCGTCCTGAGAAGCCTTCGCAGGGAGGACGGGCGGGCGGAGCCAGGCTTCCGCTGGAGGCGCACAGGCCGCTGGCCAGGCTGCAGCGGCTCAGCTGTGGCCTCTCAGGCTCCTTGTGGGGAGGGAGCTGTGCCCGGGAGCTCTGGGCCCAGGTCCCAGGAAGGGCGCACAGAATGCCCACTGCCCAGGGCTGGGCTGGGCACGGGAGGGGTTCTGGGTGCCACCCAGGACGGCTGGCCTGACCACCGGCAGGCCCTCCACCACTCACCTTCAGGTCACTCGGGAATGGCCGTCACCCGAGGGCAGGTCGGAGGCTGGGGCAGGATGGCCTAGAGTTTTGGGGAGCAGGGCCGGGCGGAGGGGCTCCCAGGGGCGGGAGGCCAGTGGCTTCCGAGCTTCCGAGCCTCCTTTGTGATGCGGGGGGCGGGTCCCCAAGGCGCGGACCCTCTGCTCTCTCAGCGGGTTCCGTCTGGGCTTGGTGTGGGGGAGGGGGAGCAGTTCCTGGGGCCCCGGGCCCCCTGCCCAGTGAGTGTCCCGTCCAGAGCCTCTGGCCCTGACCCCCAGCCCCTCCCCCTATGCTCCTTGACCCCTCAGCCCAAAGGGGAGGAAGCCAGACCCTTCCACGCTGCCCCCCCGAAGGCTCCTTTCCCCTCCGTCTCCAGTGAGGGCTCTGGGGCCCAGCCCAGCGTAAGGGGCGGTGGGGGCCCTGATCATGATGGGAGTGGGCAGGGCTGCCAGGAGACTTGCCCCCGGGGACTTGAGGCTCAGAGCCCAATTCCCAGGGGCCAGTGGCCCTGCAGGGCGGGGGCTCTGAGCAGGCTGGGTCAGAGCTCAGCTGTCCTGCTTCAGGCCCGATGGAGATGGGCCGAGTGGTTGTGTCTGTGCCACACTCAGCATGGCCAGGGGTGAGCCCGGGGGGGTGGGGGTGGGGCGGACGTGAAAGGTTAAAGAAGACAGACGAGGATAAAGCTGGGGCTGGGTGGCAGAGACAGGCCACAGCCTGCGAGCCGAGTCTTTATTTTATAGCAGATTCCACGGGGCAAAGCCAGGGCGGGTTTCGAATCCATCAATCACATGCACCTGGTCGAGCTTTGTTTCCTTGCTCCACCCCCCGCAGCCCACACCACTCAGCCACGTGGGCCCACAGGTTCGGACCATACGGTCAGGCTCACAGCCACAGCCTTTGGCTGTAATGGTGCTGGGAGGCCTTTGCCACGAGAGGACCTGCCCTCTCATTAGTCCGAGGCTTGAACCCGTCCAAACCCTGGAGCCGCTCCCCACAGGCTCCACCCAGGTCTCCGCCATCCAGCCACCAACGCGGCCCCATCAGCCGGGACAGGAGCCGCTCCCCTGTGAGGCCCGTCAGTCAGGGGGGAGCGAGGCGGTGCGTGCGGGAGAGGGGTGCTCAGGAGACACCGAGGGAGCCGGGGCGCAGGAGGGTCGGGGTGACGGAGAGGCGGGCCGTCACCTCTGAGCCCTACAGTCACTGCTTCCGGGTCCCAGTTAAAGCGTGGCCCCGCTTTCACAGGTGGCGCCTTCTCACCAGGAGCCATGCTTGTTACTGCCCGATGGACTGGAGAGGGGGGAGGGGAGGGAGAAACATGCTCCACTCACGATGCCTCCAGTGGCTGCTCCTGGCGTGTGCCGGCCCGGGTCTAACCCGCAACCGGGGTGCACTGGGGCCGCGCTCTATGACTGGGCCACCGGCCATGCTCACAGCAATTCTTTTTTTTTCTTTTTTAAACAATGCGTGTTATTTTATTTTTAAAAATATTTGTATTGATTTCAGAGAAGAAGGGAGAGGGAGAGAGAGAAACATTAATGATGAGAATCATGGACCGGCTGCCTCCTGCACGCCCCCCACAGGGGATCGAGCCCACAACCCGGGCCTGTGCCCCGACCAGGAATCGAACTGCGACCTCCTGGCTCCTAGGTCGACGCTCAGCCCTGAGCCACACTGCCAGGCAGCAGTTCTTTCTAGGACATTCTCGCTATTTGGCTCTCTGGTGCGGCTCTGTCCCCTGGGTGGTCCGACGGAGAACACTCACATTGTTGCCAGGAGCGGTCCCTGTCACCAGGCCCTAAGCTAGGATGGGGGGGGCTTGGTTGTGTCCTGGGGCCTCAGGTCCTTGGCAGGCGGGTCCGTGGCGCGCGCATGAGGTCAGCCGTGCAATGGCAGCCCCAGGATGGTGCCGGGCGGCCGAGTTTCCCGGACGCACTTATGGGAGAGACGTACCCACTCGGGTCCTGGGACGCGCACTGGAGGGAGGCACAGCAAGCAGAGAGCAAAGGCGCCCCGCGGGAACCCCATCTGTGCTCAGGGCTGGCGCTGCCGAGTCGGCCCAGGCTCGCTCCTCACGCGCCAAGGCAATGCTGGCTCATGCAGACTCCTCTCCAAGTTGTTTGTGAAGTTGGGGCTGATGGGGAAGGAACGGGGCCCCGACACTGGGGAGGGGGCGCCTGCTCTGGCTCAGATGAAGCCGAGAACCTTGAACCCCCGAGTCCGTGGAGCCCCCTTCCCAGTGGAAGCAGCTTGTCCTCCAGCGTCCGAGGAGACCAGCCTCTTCTCGTGCCAACCCCGTGAGGACCTTGCAGGGGTCGGGGGCCTGGAGGGGGGGCTGATCCTATTCAAGTTCCCGCCCCCCACCTGCGACAAGTAGGGCTGGATCTCAGCGTGTGGGGGGCGGGGGGCCAAGTGCAAAGGCTGACCCAGGAGGACATAGCCTGTGCACCCCCAAGTTGCAGGAGTTCCCAGGTCCCACTGGGGACTCTGTGTGGGAAGAGTCCAAGGGTATCGGACCCGGGCAGAGGGGGTGCACGCAGGGCCGGCTCTACCAACACGGGCGCACCCGCCGGAGACGCTGCGTGGACTGTGCTGGCTCACGCCAACTGCCCGAGTGACTCAGGGGTGGGCAAACTTTTTGACTCGAGGGCCACAATGGGTTCTTAAACTGGACCGGAGGCCGGAACAAAAGCATGGATGGAGTGTTTGTGTGAACTAATATAAATTCAAAGTAAACATCATTACATAAAAGGGTACGGTCTTTTTTTTTTTAGTTTTATTCATTTCAAACCGTAGTTTGCCCACGGCTGCTCTAGCTGCTCACTTGGTGAATGCAATCTGGACCGGACGGTGGTACACTCCCCGGCACCGTCTGGGCCTGGGCCTGCTGGGGGTGGGGGAGGGGGCTCCTTCCCGCCTTCTCCTTCTGCCATGGATTGTCCTGTGAGTTGTGTCTGCCCCGGAGTCAGTCAGTCACATAGTATTTCCCTAGGACGGATCCACGTCACTGGGGCCTTCAGATCCATTCGCATAGAATTGAGAAAAGTAATCTGGTCGCTTCTTCCAACTTCCTGTTACTGTCCTTGTCACCTTTCAACGCGTGTCTGTAGGGTAAGTGCCTGACACGAAGCTGCTGATGGCTGTTTCAAAGGACACGCATCGGCAATAAACATGCTGCCAGCTGTGTGCCAACAGCCAAGCCATCAGAGGAGGAGCTGGCCGCTTCCCCACTCCACCCCCCGCTCCCCCCCCCCCCCCGCGTCCCGAAGTTCCCCTTTCAGGAAATGGGGGGCCCAGGTAACTGACCTTGCAGGTGACCCTGCCTCCAGTTTCCTGAGACCCAATTCCCTCTCTAATGTGACAAATCAGCCAATAATGAGGGACCCCAGCCGCCCCCCCTTGACCCAGTGAAGGCGGAGCCCTAGCCCTGAGCTCGCCATGCACCCCAACGTGCCTGCAGCTTCCAGGACCCGTGAGGACTGAATCTCAAAGTCCCTGCGGCTCCTGCTGAGCTGCATCCTGACGGCACAACCACAGGGGCCACAAACGAGACGAGTCCATGGCGCCCGCAGGTAGCACAGGCCCAGGGAGCAACGCCCTCCCCAGCAGGGAGCATCCTGTCAGCAGCTGGGATGACGCGTGTCTCTGCTTTTCCTTCTGGTTTGCTGGTGGCTCATCTATGTCACTGCATTTCTGAACAATCACATCTTCGATTTAGTCCTTCTATTTTCCATTCCTCATTTACTACTTCCTGCTTTTGTCTGCGTTTGTTCAGGGTCTTTCCTAACTTCTTGAGTTGAAGACGTACTTCTCATTTTCTTCTGTGTTGCTGTGCTGCGTGACTTCTTAGGGTTCAACCTCCATCTGGGACTCTAAGCTGAGTCTCACCCAGGCATCGCACTTCCTGTTTTTTGTTATTATTTTCCCCAAATCCTGTAATTCCAGATCTGACGTCCTCTTGAAACCAACACGCCGTTTCCCACGCAGGTGGGGGGTGAGGGACTGACCGCTTCAGTGTCTCCAGGTCGGGAGGTGCCACCGGCCCCGCCCGTGACCAGGTCCTCGGAGAGTGGTGACCTGTGCCCGCAGGTGCCTCCTCTCGTCTTGGGCCAGAGTCTGAGGGGCCTCAGTCAGACCCACCGGGCATACTGCTCCGGAGGACCCTGTGCGGTGCCGGCTGCAGCGCAAGGCGTGACGTGGGGGTGCTGCTCAGCCTTCCTGTCCACCTGCAGTGGGTGTGGGAGCGCCCCAGAGGCAGGCTGGGTGGGAGGGCGGGGCTTGGAGCAGGACGGACAGACGGACGGACGCTGCCTGGGGCGCTGGGAGCTGAGACCCTCTGCAGGAACCCACCCCGAGCCAGGGTGTGGCTCCCTCTCACCCACAAACTTGACTGTGACCGTGTGTTGCTGTTGCACCTTCAGCCCCTGCTTCCCAGATGGGACGGGGCTACTTCACGGGGTCTCAGGGGCTGGGCTCCTGGCCTCCCCAGGAGAGAGGGTTTCCAAGGAAACAGGAGGGCGAGTTTCACCCACAGAGGAAGCTCCGTCCGGCCCCGGAGCGGCCAGACCAGCAAGCAGCCGGCCCTTGGCTCATGGGGGGTGGGGGGTGGGTAGGGGGGGCGCTCAGAGCAGCAGGGAGGAGGGGCCACACCGTCGCCATGGCGGGGGTGGGCGTGGGCGCTGGGCTGCCCGGAGAATGACTTGATGAGGATGGGGCTCAGCCGCAGGCCCCAGCCGGGGAGTTTCGTCTCTGGCTTAGGCCAGGGTCAAAGGCTGCTTCACGCCGAGGCAGGGGCTGCACCAGCTCCTTAGGGCCACCAGGGCTGGCCTTCATCCTGTCCACCTGCTGGCCCCAGGCTAGGGCCGCCAGGGTCCAGCCTTGGGGATCGGGGCGCCATTGCAGGGAGGGGCTCTGGGCTCCAGGCCAGCGTAACTCCCTTCTCTCTGCCGACCCGTCCACCTCAGAGCTGGGAGGGTGGGGTCAGCACCTCCTGGTTGGGGGGAAAGGACAGGGTGGCCCCGTGGCTGGGCCTGGCCGTTCGGGTCAGTGGAGCCGGCAGCCCGAGGCTGCCTCCCTCCGGATTCTCGCCTTCAGCCTCCTCAGGCCGCAGTGCTCGGGGTCCACCAGGAGCCCGCTCTCGGCTGCCGTCCAGGCCTCTTCGTACCGCTGCTCCTCCAGGCAGCGCTGCCCGTGGCCCAGCAGCACCTGGGCGGCGGGGGCCCGGCCAGGCCGCTCCCACAGGCTGCTCTGGGCCGGGGCGGGCGCCAGCGTGAGGGCCTGGGCGAAGGCCCCTGCGGCCCCGGCCTCATTCCCCAGGCGCAGGAGCAGGCGGCCCCTGGAGCACAGGTCCTCCGCCCGCACCGGGAGGTCGCTGTCCGCCGCACGCTCCCGGAGCACGAGGTCCAGGTCTCCCAGCGCCCGGCCGCACTCCCGCAGCTCGGCCAGGCAGGCGGCCCGCAGGCGCAGGTGACCGGCCCTGCCGCCACCCGCCAGGACGGCCAGCGAGCAGTAGCCCAGCGCCTGCCTAGGCTGCCCCGAGGTCAGGAGGGTGCTGGCTTCCTGGGCTGCAGCCTGCGGGGGGGACAGAGGGAGGGGTGCGGTCAGCCCGGATGTGTCGGCCCCTCACTGGCCCTGCACACCTGGGCTCTGCAGGAGCTGCCCGTGTCCGGAGCAGGCACCTCCCTGCCGTTCCCCAGGCCGCTGAGGCCTCCTCACCCCCCTCTCCTCCTCCCGGATCTCCCTTCTCACAGCCCTGCTGCTTGTCTCACTGGGCGGCCCCCTCCCTCCCGCCCTCTGCTCCTCTCCGGGCCCCTCTGCTGGGCCTCCCCCTGCCCGGCCCTGGGACAGCACCAAACACCACCTCTGCCCAGCCTGGTCCTTGCTCCCCCTCAGCAGCCCGAGGTCAGGAAGCACTAGTGGACTTCCCACTCGGGTCCTGCAGAGCCAGTCACAGGTGGGGGCAGGATCCGGTCACAGGTGGGGACAGGACGGGGTCACAGGTGGGGACAGGACAAGGTCACAGGTGGGGACAAGACGAGGTCACAGGTGGGGACAGGATGCGGTCACAGCCGGTATCCGGTGCTGCGGTCCCTGTCGCCTGCAGGCTCCCTTCCTTTCTGAGCGCCCGCAGCCCCCTCAAACCTTCCCTAACCATCCGGACAACCCGCGTGCCTCCCACGGCTCTTCCCTCCAGAGCCCACGGCGGCTGCCACGAGGAACGGGGCACCTCACACCCCGCCTGCCCCGTCCCTCCCTTTCCACCGGGCAGCCGGGTGGGACTAATGCCTCTCCGCGCCACGTGCCAGGGAGGCACAGGGCACCCAGCGCGCCGCCGTCTGCGGGCATTGGCCCAGGCGGGGAGGGAGGCGGCGGGACCAGCGTCCAGTGAACGCGGCGTCCCTGCTGCGGCTCCTTCCAGGGCGGGGCGGCCTGGGACCCGCGGAGCCCAGCTCGCCTTCCGCTCCCGCAACGCTAACCATTGGCCGCGCTGGTGCGGCGCCCTCGGACAGGCTCCGCGCGGCCAGGGCTCACGGGCGGGGCCGCGGGCTGCAGTGACACCGGAAGCGGGGCGTGAGTACTTCCGGTTCTTTTCCGGGTCGGCACTTGTCGCTAGGCAACAGGCGCGCGTGGCGCGGATTCTCCTGGCAGCGGAAACCAGTCCCTGGCCACCCCAAAACCCCGGCCGCTCCCCAGAGGTCCTCGCCCTGCGGCGCCTCCTGCGCTCTCGGTCCGGAGACACTCTCACTCCTTGGCTCCCCGCCCTCGGGGGCAGCGTTCCCCCCCATTACCCATGGCTCTGCGCTCTTTGCGTGCAGCCAGCCCCTCTGAGAAATAAACCCTCGCTGCCACCCCTGCGCTGTTCCTCCTCCTGCGGACCCCGAGTGCTGGAGCAGGGGCGCCCCGGCCACACGGGGCTCGAGTGCCCGTCCTTTGACTCAAAGCACACTGTCCCCTAGAGGGGGTCCCTTCACCTCCCCCCCTCCCCCACAGGCTAACTTCCCACGCAGGGGTGCATGGCAGCTTCCACCCCTACCCCGTGTCCTCCCGCCAGTGCAGGGGCAGGTGGCCAGACCAGCACCGACCGCACGCTGCCCTCTGTGATTCTAATGTGCAGCCAAGGTTGAGAACCACTGCATTAAGCTTAGGCTGGAAACCTCTCCCCCAGCCAGCCCGCCCCCACCTCACGTCAGCAGCGCCGTTTTAGGCCGCTCGGTCCTACAGCCAGGCCGTGGCCTCCACCTGTCTCCCCACCCTGCTTTCACCGCCAGTGCGACCTCGCCAGCCCGCTGCACTGACACTCTCTGAAGTGAACCCCGTTTTCTCCCCTGAAGGTCAAGGGCCAGAGGGCGGGGCTGTGGCCACACCCAGCACCTGGCGAAGAACATTCTTGTGGGATAAAGTGGAGTGAAAACCAGCCAAAGAGGCAGCGATCCCAGCTCAGCGTGTCTCCACCTGCAGGAGCCGCCTCTCCACCTGCGCTCCTGGGAGGAACCTCTCTCTGGCCTGACCTGGGACTGGGATGGGCTTCCTGCAGCAGCAAGGGGCTCCTGGCCGTCTCGCCTGGCTCTGAGGAGGGGACCCCTCCCTCTCCCCACCCAAGTCACCTGTGGCTTATACGCCTTGTGCCAGGAACTGAAGGTCACTGGCGCTGTGAGAGCTGAGCTTGAGATGGTGACACCTGGCAGCTCTGGCTCCCCGCCCCACACCCCACACCCCACACCCCACACCCCCCTGAAATCAGCAGTGGAGAATGTAGCGCTGCCCTGAGGGCCTTGGTGCGGGGGAGGGGCAGACTTGGGGCTCCCTGGGGTGCTGCACGCACCTGGGCCAGGCCCTGCCGCTCCGAGGCCTCCAGGAGGCTCAGCAGGAAGCGGAGGTCCCCGGCGTCCGTCTCCGCCAGGCACTGCAGGTCCTGGGCCGCGGCCGGCACATCTCCCTTCTTGAGCCGGAGCAGGCCACGCCGGGCCCGGGCAGCCTCTGAGGGCGGGGTGGGGCACAGGGCTTCCTGTAGGCGGGTGCCCGCCTCCTCATACCTGCCTGTCAGGGATTCGGAAGGGCAGTCAGCTGGGGTGGGAGGCAGAGGTGGGCCTCGCTGGCCACAGCCTTTCCTGCTCTGTGCTGGGTCAGGGAGCAGCAGGCTGATGGAAGGGCTCAGCCCCGGGAGGAGCAGCCAGGAGCAGAGGGACATGGTGATGCCATAAGGTCACATGGACGTGCCTGCTGCCAGTGCCCCAGCCCGTGTCTCTCAGGCCGAGCAGCAGGGCTCTGAGCCCCTCACATGGGTCTGCTCTTTCCCGGGCACCCCGCCCACCCCCTCCCCGGCCAGCAGCCAGCAGGGGCCGGAGCAGGACTGGAGTCAGGGATGACCGATGGGGGACATGCAGGCTGCACTGAGGACCCCCCTCTTTTAAGTTAGTGCTGAAACGAATTCAGGATTTTCCAGGAAAGACCAGCATTTGGGCACATGTGGGCGGAAGACCCGCCTGGATGGGACCTGGGCTGGGCACTCGGCCAACATCTGTTGAATTAACGCCTGAGTGACTGAGGGCCGGGGCCTGTGTGAAGCCCCCAGTCACCGCCTGTTTGTCCTCCCTGCGGGCCCAGACAGGAGGTCACCGGGAGCCAGATGTGCTCACGGAGGCATGGCCAATGGGGCATAGCTCACGGGGACCGAGGCCGGGGAACTGGGATTCGGGTGGAGGGATCTTAGAGGCCACTGGGTCAGGGTCCCTCCCGGCTTACAGAAGGGACTCCAGGGGTGAGAGGAGCGGGGACAGCGGGACAGAGACCACGTCCCCAGGCCTGGCCGCCACGTACCCAGGGCCATGAGCACGTCGGCCAGGAGGAGGTGCCCGCGCAGCTGCCCCGCGTCCATTTCGATCAGCGCCTCCCCCGCGGCCAGGAGGCCCTGGATGTCGCTGTCACCGAGGGGGGCCCCAGGGCCCGGCCGCCGGCTCAGGAGGCCCCGGCAGCAGGACGACAGGCCCTGTGCGACGAGGGCCTGGGCCTCCGGCTTCAGGGAGCGGAGCTCAGGGACTGCCGCCCGCGGGTCCAGCCTCAGCGCCGAGAGGACGTCGGCCACGGCCTCCTGCAGGGCAGACGGGGCGGGGGCGGGGTCATCCCGCTTGTCACGTATTTGCCTTCCTGTGTCTGGGTGCCAGGGACACCCGAGGGCAGGCAGTCCAGCCCCTGCCTGCTCAGCCGGGGGGAGGTCAGCCAAACGAGGAGCTGAGGGCCTGTGGGGAGCCCCCGGCCCCCCTGCAACAGGGCCCGCCTGGCCGATTCCCGTTTCCGGTTAATGGGCTCGTCCCTGGGAACCACGTGCTTATCCAGCCCAGGGAGGGACATGCAGAGGCCGCTTCCCAGCCCAGTGCGCCCGGCGGGGACGGGACCAGCCCCCAGGCCCTCGGGGGAATGGGCTCCTGGGACAGAAGCAAGCGCTGTGGGAGGTGCCCTCCTGGCAGCTGGGATCGGTTTCCTGGCTTCCGAGGACTCTAGCCCCGAAGCTCATTAGAGACTCTGGCAGGCAGCACCCTCCCCAGCCCCCCCCCCCCCCCCCCCAACCACACACACACACTCTCCCTCAGTGAAGCCTTGGCAGCCGGCCAAGTGCAGTCACCTCCCGGGGGCACTGCTCTTGGCTGAGAGGTGCCTGTCCAGGCCACTCGGCTGTGGCTGCCTCTGGGCCCGTTTTCTCTGTGAGAAGCAGCTGCCCCGGGCCTGGCAGGGGCCCCTCCCGCCCCCGAGGACCCGAATCCACAGGCCCCGTGTACACAGTCAGGGTAGCACCGGAGATGCCAGCCGAGGTCTCAGTATCTTAGGCCGGGGCCCCCTGGTGGCCCTGAGGGTTAGCACACGTGTCCATGCGGACCCAGGGAGAGCCCATACTGGATGTGACCAGGAGGCTCGGTGCGCCCCGGGCAGCGGGGTTTTGATGGGCATCTCACAGTCGGGGTGGCCGGACCCTATTCCCGCTCTTCTCTGGGGGCGGAGGGGGAAGGCAGCAGCTACCCCAAAGCGTCCCCCACTGCGCTTGCCCAGGCCCAGGTGGGGGTGGGGCTGCACCTGCTGCTGGTCCAGAGCCAGGTGCAGGAGCGCCCGCCCGCACAGCGCCTGCATGTGCCCCGGCTCGGCCCGCAGCACGGAGTTGAAGTCGAACAGGGCGGTCTTCCTCTGGCCCAGGAGCGCGTAGCATCGGGCGCGGGTGAGCAGGGACTCGCTGGCCTGGCTCCCTGGAGGAAGGGGTGTGGCATCAGGGCCACTCACTGGCCACAGATGGGCAACAGGCGGGCACAGTGCCTCTCGCTTCATCCAGCCTTTACGGCGCCCCTCCCGGTGCCCGATGAGGGGCGGCAGCTGTGGGGCCACCTCGGGGAGCTCACAGGGCACCGCAGGGCAGTCTGGCTGCAGGGCATGGGGAGCCCAAACAGGAGGGTGGCGCCTGGGAGAGTCAGAGGGGCTTCTGAGAGAAGGGGCACTGCAGCTGCCCTGAGGTGAGGGGCCAGGAGGGGCCAGTGATGGACACAGGAGACATGCTCTGGGCCTGCAGGACGATGTGGGCCCAGCTGTGCAGGAATTAGCTCTCTTCATCCCACTTCCTGCTCCTGGGGCGTCTGCATCATCCCAGGTGGGGAGGAGGTGCCCGTGAGCACAGCCAGAAAGGCACTGGCATCCGATTCCGAGTCCACGCGGAGTCTCGAGCCCCCAGGAGCTCACTGTGGGTCCTCGGGAATGTCCCTTCCCTGTCCCTGCGACCCTCTGACCAGGCCCCTGCCCGGCACCAGGGCAGGGCAGGCAGGTTGGCTGAGTGAGCAGGCAGGTTGGCTGAGTGAGCCGGGAGGCCACACACAGGACAGCCCCCTGCTTCCAGGAGGGGCTGAGGGAAGCGGGGCCCTCACCTCCCACAGTTGGTAGAGGAGCCTACCCTCAGGTGGCCCCCTACCCTCAGGGCCCAGGGTGTGGGAGGGCCCAGCTCAGTTCCCGCTGGCCTGCCCCTCTCCGGCCTTTAGCACACTCACTTGGGGGGCCGGGGCCTCCGTGCAAGGTGCCCGCAGCCAGTGGGCCACTCCCCGTCCGCCCCATGGATGTTCCCAGGGCGCGCACACCCTGGAACCCACGCACCAAGGGCGCCTTGGACCCGGGGTCCCCCACACCCAGCTAGGCAGAGGCTCCCCATGTACCTGGCACAGGAGGGGGCCCCCATGGGCGGGCAGGCAGCTCCTACCTGCAGCAAAGATGGCCAGAGAGAGGTAGGCGATGGCCTCCCTGGTGTGGGCCTCGCCCTCGGGCCCGCCTGGCTGTGCCCGCAGGATGGCCAGGGCCCGGGCGTGGCAGTGGCCCCGCAGCAGCTGCCGGTCCTCCGGGCAGAAGACGTCCAGGGTGGGCTGCAGGCAGGCCGTGTCCCCGGACTGGACCACCTTCTTCACCAGCTGCCGGGCCAGGAGGGTCCCGCAGTGACTCCTGTGCCCTCCCTACTCCATTCCGCGCCCAGGCTCCGGGCTGGGCCGGCTCACGGGGACGTGGCCATGGGGGCGTGGCCCATGGTCGTGGGGGCGTGGCCCGCGGAGGCATGGCCAATGGGGCATAGCCCATGATGTGGGGGCGTGGCCAACAAGGGCGTGGTCAGCAAAGGGGCAAGGCTCCTGGTGGGTGTGGCTCGTGGTGGGTGTGGCTCGTGGTGGGTGTGGCTCCTGGGGGCATGGCTCCTATTGGGGCAATGACTGTGAGTCCCTAGGGAAGGCTGGGGTGCGGGAGGTGTGAGCACCCCTTTGGGCCACTCTTCTCCACTGAGTGGCGGGAGTTGGGGTGTCTCAGGGTCCCTAACCGACGCCTCCTCCTCCGTGTGTGGGAGGCAGAGGGGTCTGGGTGGATCGAGACCCCAGGTGGACATGACCTGGAGCTCAGGAGCCCCACCCCAAAGAGACCCGACGTGCCCCTGCAGGGTGCTGGGTGCTGGGTGCTGGCTGTGGACACAGGCCCCACAGCACTCCTCCCTCCCTCCCTCGTATCCCAGTGCGGGGAGACAGACCCCGGCCAGGTCAGAGGGGAGGGGACGCTGACAGGCCGCACCGCCGACAGTTCGCCAAGGCCCACACCTTCCCTTGGGAGGCAGCCTCCTGACCCCGTTCCAGCAGGAAGCCCAGGGAGGTGAAGTCTGCTTTTCCTGGGAGCAGGGCAGTCTCGGAGGGAAGCCAGCAGGGTCTGAGGGCCTGGGGCCCCTTCACCGCCCCCCCTTCCCCGGACAGGGCCATGTCCAAGCCGAATTTACGTGGGAGGTTTGGGATGGCCCCTTTTGACATAGGGAGTGCCTACTGCATGCTGAGGCCTGCGGGGGCCCGGGCACCTGCTCCAGCTACTTCCTGTGGCAACAGCAAGACCAGGGCAAGAGGAGGAGCCTGCGGGTCGGGGTGGCGAGTGACCAGCCAGGGGTGGCGGAGTGAGGCTGGGACAGCTTTGCCCGCTCCAAGCCAAGACCGCCGGCGCAGAGCGAGGGGCCCTCACCTGGTTGGCATCGTAGGAGAAGCCCCTCCGCAGCTGCAGCAGGGCCAGCCGCGCCAGCACGGGGGCCGCCTGGGGCCGGCGGGACAGCGCCACCAGCAGCGCCTTGTGGGCATCCTCCAGGCGGCCCAGGCGGTACAGGGCGTCGGCCGCCAGGAGGCGGGACTCCTCGTCTTCCGTGTCCAGCTCCATCAGCAGCGTGGCCAGCTGGTACACGCCCTGGGCGTCCCTGCAGAGAGAGCGATGCTGGGGGAGCGCAGGCCCCTCCACACCCCCCACCCCCCACCCAGGTAGCCTGGCCACAGGCAAGTCCTGCCCACGCACCTGGCCCAGGCAGCTCCCTCTGCTGGGCAGCAGAGACCAGGGGCGGCTGGAAGGACCCTCCCCCTTCTTCCCTCCCCCCTCCCCCACCCTGTGGGGCAGGCACCCTACAGATGGGAGAATGGAGGCTGGGTGCTGACCCCGGCAACCCTGCCCTACTCTCCTTCTCTGCAAACGCAGGATAACAGTGCCCCTTGCTGAGCCCAGGGGCGTGCGGGGCAGAGCTAGGGAGCCCACCAGGCCCTGCTCCTGGGGCCCTGAAGGGGAAATGAACTCCCACTGGGAGCGGGGGTGGGCACCCTGGGACGTGAAAATTCCCAGAGAGAACAAATATAAAGGCCCCAACCACACCCGTGGAAGTGCCCCCTTGCCAGCAAGTCAAAGCCAGGCAAGCCAAGCAACCAGGGGCAGGGGGGGGGGGGGGAGAGAGAGAGAGAGAGAGAGAGAGAGAGAGAGAGAGAGGGAAAGAGAGAGAGGGAGGGAGGGAGAGAGAGGTGGTGACATCACACACGCCCCCCAGGAGGCCCCCAGCTCAGTCCTTTCAGCTCAAAACAGCTGCGGAGTCATCGCTGGGCTGGCAAAGTTTGCAATGGCACCTCAGGGCGGGGTGTGGGCCCCGATGGGCAGGTGGGCAGCTCCCCAAGGCAAGGCCCTCACAGGGGCCACACTCGCCGACCCAGGAGTCCCCTCGTCCTCCGTGTTAGGGGCAGAACAGGGTGGAGGCACCCGGGGGGCCTTATAGGAAGAGCAGAAGCTGGGGCGGATGGCTGGGTCCCGGGTGGGCTCCTGGGCTGCGGGACACGCAGCTTGTGACAAACCCTAATTCTAACTGAGCACCAAGTGGCGGTGGGCTGCAGGTTCCCTGCACAGAGAACCAGCTGGGAGGGACGCCCCCGTGGGGCGAGGGGTGCGTTTTATTTTGCCATTTCCGTGTTTGAGTTTCTAATGTTCTGCGTCAGTCTTGATAGAAAAGGTCTGGGTGCCCGCCCGCGTGGCTCAGTGGGTGAGCGCCGACCTACAAACCAGGAGGGGACGGTTGGAGTCCCGGTTAGGGCACAGGCCCGGGGTTGCAGGCTCAATCCCCAGTGTGGGGCGTGCAGGAGGCAGCCGGTCCATGATTCTCTCTCATCGATGTTTCTGTCTCTCTCCCTCTTCCTCCCTCTCTGAAATCAGTAAAATACATTTTAAAAAAAGGCCTGAGCCCCGGCGCTAAATCTGCTCCCAGTGACCTAAAGACCCCCGCCACCCCGCCTCCGTTCACGCATCTGGAAGCAGCACCGGGCTGCCCCGCAGAAGCCCAGAATGCAGCCGCCCGGAGCGCACGGGGCCGGTGTTTACCCGTCCTGCTCGGCGGAGGCGTCGGTCTCCGCGGCCTGGCTCCGGCGGCCCCGCGCGCCCGTGGGCCCCGTGGGTCCCGGGTCGGGCCTCCGCTGGAGCATCCTGCGGGCCTCCTCGCGCAGCACCGTCAGCAGCAGCCCCCGCTGGTTCCAGGGCACGAAGGCCTTGGCGACGAGCAGGGCCTCCTCGGGCTGCAGGCGGCAGGCGGTGACATAGTCCAGCGCGCCCAGGAACGCGCTCCCCGCCAGCACGCGCAGCAGCCCGCGGCCGCACAGGGCGCGCACGCAGCCGCGGGGGTGCGGCGGGCCCTGCGCCACCACCTCCTGGAAGTCCTCCCGGGCGCCCGGCGCGTCCCCCGCGTGCAGCGCGCAGAAGCCGCGAAGCGCCAGCAGAGGCACTCGGTCCCCGGCAGGGTCCCCGGCGCGTGTGCCCGCGCGGTCCCGGGGGCGCAGCAGGCGCTCGCACAGGGCCCGGGCGCCCCCCGCGTCCCCCGCCAGCAGCAGGCACTCGGCCAGGCGGGCTCCCAGGGCCGGGCGCGCCCCGGCCGGCGCCACGCGCAACAGGACGCGCAGAGCGCGCGCCACCGGGGCCAGCAGCTCGCGGCCCGAGTCGTCGCGGAGCTCCGGGCGGCTCCGCACGGCCTCCTGGAAGTGGGCGAACCCCACGTCCGCGGCCTCCCGCAGCTGGGCCAGCACCCGCTCCCGGTCCCGCGCCGAGAGCACGGCCTCGAACTGCCTCCGCGCGCCCGCCGGGCTCTCGCGGAAGGCCTCGTGCAGGTCGCGGAGCAGGTCCTGGGCGCCTCGGTCCAGGAAGAAGGCGGCGGCCGCGCGGGTGACCAGCAGGGCGGCCAGGCGCTCACCTGGGGAGAGAGCAGAGGACCGATGGGCCAGGGCCCACCTGAGGCCCAGCCGTCCAGGCTTTGGACTCCCCGAAGCCCTTCCGCGCACGGCATCTCCCGGGACCTCGCGCCACAGGGAGGAGCAGGCAGGAGGCTGGGCATCGGCCCTGGATGCCCCCAGCCCTGTTCTCAGTCTGGGTTCAAAGTCAGCCTCCAGCTCAGCCAACATGGAAACCTAGTTACACCACCTCTCCCCCAGCGCCCCCCCCCCCCTTCAATAATGGACTTTAGGGTTGAGTTCCTCCTCCTCGGGGATCAGCTCCAGGTCAGAGCGGAGGTCTGACCCTGTGACCTTGGCAGGGGCACTGTCACTGCGGCGCCATTGTTTCTCTCTTCTTTTTGTTGTTAATCCTCACTGGAGGGTATTTTCCCATTGACTTTTAGGGAGAGTGGAAGGGAGAGGGAAAGACAGAGGGAAACATACCAATTGGTTGACTCCTGCATGCACCCCACCAGGGTCCCGCCAGGGAGGAGCCAGCAACTGAGGTACTGCCCTTGACCGGAACCAAACCCCGGACCCTTTGGTCCACAGGCCCACACTGTCCACTGAGCCGCACCGGCCAGGGCTGTTTCTTGTATCCTTTGGGCTACACTGGGGCTCAACACTTCCCTCTCTGAAACAGAGATGTCCCCGTCAGGCCAGGAAAGAGGGGAGGGCACTGACAAGAGTGGGGACTCGGCCATTGACTGAACTCCCCTGCCTCAGTTTCCCCTTCTGCTTTATAATGGGCTGGCACGGTCCGCAGTCACAGAGCTTTGAGAATGAGATGGGTCAGTGTGTGCCCAGTGCCTGGAGCAGGGCCTGATGGGTGTGTCACTCAGTGACGGTTCATGTCAGTACAGAAAGCCAGCCGGCCAACAGCGCCCCAGGCAGGTGTGCACCGACGAGGGAATCTCAGAAAACTCAGTGCTGGCGGGAGTTCAAGGTCCCGGGGGACCCCTCCCCCCATATGACAGGTTAGGAAAGTGCTGCTCAGAGCCCCGCCCTCGCCATCCCAGGTCGCCGAGCCTCCGCGTTAGTGTTTTGTGCACAGAGCCCTCCAGGATCCTCCGCGTTCTTCCTTGTAACCTAACACGGCCCCCGCGACAGTAACAGCCCTTTACACGGAAATGGGCAGGCGTGAAGGCCACGCTGCCGCAGCCCTGCCCTCTGCCTTGTGGCTGAGCGTCAAGCCACAGCCAAGAGCCAAGTCAAGAGAGCCTCTCGCATCCTGAGATCAACCACCAACGAACCAACCCCCAGCAGGTCGCCCTGTCTAGTCCTGGTGGCCAAAGGGAGACACTTTGAGCCCTGCCGGCTGGCTCAGTGGTTGAGGGTCGGCCAATGAACCAGGGGGTCGTGGTTAGATTCCCGGTCAGGGCCCATGTCCAGGCTGCAGGCTCGCTCACCAACGTGGGGTGTGCAGGAGGCAGCCGATCCGTGATTCTCTCATCATTGATGTTTCTATCTCTTTCTCCCTCTCCCTTCCTCTCTGAAATCAATAAAAATATATTTATTTTTTAAAAAAGAAACTTGGAGCCTTTCCCATCAGGTACTAACTCCTGACAGATGAACTCTGATCGCCGATTTGCACAACAGTTCAGGGATCCAAGCGGTTGCAGCAGGTGCGGAGCCCCTGGGACCTGGGGGAGCGGTTATTTCTTCACCCACATGGAAGTGTGTTCTCTCTCTGCTTCTGAGACCTCAGTTACGCACATCAGGCTTCTATATATTGTCCCACCGGGCACTGAGGCTCAGTGCATGCTCCCGTTGTTTGCCATGTTGGATAATTTCTAAGTCTAAGCTCACCGACTCTCCTGTCGTTCCAATACGCTATGGATTTTTCATTTCTGTTACTGTGCTTTTCCATTCTAGAATACTCATAGTTTCCATTTACTTGCTGAGATTCCACATCTGTTCATTCATTATGACTATATTTTCCTTTAGTCCTTCAGTATAATACTAATAGTTCCTTTAAAGTCCTTCGTATGCTAATCTCAGCACCTGTCTTATCATCTCGAGGTCGGTTTCTAGTGACTTCTTTTCCTCCCGACTGCGGCTCACATTTTATTTGCCGGTTTCTTTGCATGTCTAGCGATTTTTTATTGTACACTAGACATCTGGACTGGGATCGGTTATGTTCCTCTGAAGAGAAAACACGTTGGTTTGAGGAGGCAGTTAAATTGGAGGGAATCGAACCCCATATTCTGTCTATTTGGTGGGTAGCAGCTGAAGTCTCCATTAAGTTCTTAGTTTCCAGCTGCTGCCTTTTCCAGACCACCAGCCTCTCCCTTCTTGTGCAGTTAACCAGCCGAGGAGTTACGTGGATTTAATACACAGATTCAAAGTGGACCCTCCTCCCCCCCTCCCCCCCAGGCCTCACCCCCTCTTGGCTTCCTCTGCGTCAGGACTTCCCTTCTACCTTTCCAGCCACTCGTCTTTTCAGCCCTGAACTCTCCCGTGACATCGCAAGCCAGTGGAACTGCCGCCTTCTGTTTTACGTGGATGAAACCTGGATGGAGGAGTTTCCTCAGGCAAAAACCCACACGCGCGCACATCTCGCCCTCCAGTCCTCACACCTCAAGGGCCAGCCCCGGTGTCTGCCTGCACCGGGTCACTGCTCACACTCTCAGATGGTTGCGTTTCATATGTTGGCCCAATGGGGTCGTTGCTGTCTGTGGGGCACGCAGTCTGGTCACGCTCCCCAGCGTTCCCGGAAGGGGGTCTCCAGCGTGAGACTCTGACATCCGGGCAATCTGAGGGGGGTCAGGGGCTACCCCACTGTTGGTTTAATTTTCATTTTCCTGGTTGCTAGCGAGGCTCATTTACTTAAGAACACTTTCTCCCCAATCTGGAGGTGGTAAGTGGTATCGCGTTTTAACTCGCCTTGGCCTCATTGCCCGTCTCCCACATGTCCGTTAGCCATCTGCTTTCTCTTTGGGGAAATGCCTTTGCCCGTTCTAGCACCAGATTTTACTTTTTCTTATTGACATGCAGCAATTCTTCAAATGCTCTGGGTATTATTTTTTGCTCGTGGTACAATTTGCAAATATTCTCTCCCTGTTGTGGCCCGTCCTTTCGCTTTCTACAGTTACAGGCAAAATAGAAGTTTAAAACTTTTAATTTTGTCAGATGTATCCCATTTTCCTGCATTGCTTCCCCTTTTTGTATCTCAAGGAGCCCAGATGCTCACAGAAGTCTCAGCGGTGGTCTCCTGTGCTTTCACGTTGTAGCGACTGCCATGGTCCCCGCGGACGTGGCTTTGCTGCAGGGTTTGAGGTAGAGAATCAGCATCATCCGTTGCTGATGGTTTGCGCTGTGGTTTGAGATGCTCACTCTCGCATGTTAAGTTGCAGAAACACACGGCTCTGCTTCCGGCCCAATTTGTGTCATTTCTATCTGTCCCTCAAGGCAAGAACCGTCCGTATCAGCTGGGATGATTTTGCATTAACTGGCAGAGAAAATCCTTCGCCACCAGCCTCTCCTCCATCTCCGCCCCTTCTCTTCCCCCTCTCCCTGCTCTCCCCTCCTCCCATCCCCCTCCCCCCTCCCCCCCCCCCTCCTCCCCCCTCCCCCCCCCCCCCTCCCCCCCTCCCCCCTCCACCCTCCCCCCCCCCCCCTCCCCCCCCCCCCCCCCTCCCCTCCTCCCCCCTCCCCTCCTCCCCCTCCCCCTCCCCCCTCCCCCCCTCCCCTCCCCCTCCCCTCCTCCCCACCCCTCCACCCCTCCCCCCTCCACCCCTCCCCCCTCCTCCCCTCCCCCCTCCTCCCCCTCCCCTCCTCCCCTCCCCCCCTCCTCCCCTCCTCCATCTTGTCTATTGTTGGTTCTCTGCTCTTCTATTATATCATCAGATTTTTCTAACAACAGACAGTGAACATTTCTCTACTTATATCATTGCTCTTTATTACCTTTTAATTAAGTTTTATGATTTTCTTCATGAAATCATATGACTCTGAACTAAATTATTTTCTGTTGCTATAGTAAGTGGTATATATATATTTTAAATGTGTCATTCTTTTTTTTAAAAATATGTTTTTATTGATTTCAAAGAGGAAGGGAGAAAGAGGTAGAAACATCAATGATGAGAGAGAATCATTGACTGGCTGCCTCCTTCATGCCCCCCACTGGGGATCGAGCCCACAATCTGGGCATGCGCCCTTGACTGGAATTAAACCTGGGACCCTTCAGTCCGCAGGCTGACACTCTATCCACTGAACCAAACCAGCTAGGGCTATGCTTAAACCACGAAGTTTCTATTTCTTGCTGGAGTCTATAAATGTAAATGCTTTTTGTATATCCTGCTAAATTCTATTCCTATGTGTAATACATTCCTGCTGTCTCTTTCGGGGTCTCTGCGTAGCTAATTGTATTGTGTGGAATAATGATGACATCATTTTTCCTTTCTGCCTTACATGTTTTTCTCCCTTCTTATCTTATTGCTTAGGCGAGGATCTCTAGTATAATGATGGGTGCCTGGGAGAGTGAGCAGCCACCTCATTCTTCATTTTAAATGGAAGGCGTCCGAAATACCGCCATCAAGGATGAGTTCTTGGTAGGTTTTGAGTGATGTTATCTTCCTGCATAGTTCTTAATGGGAAACCCTGACCACAGAGGAGACGGCTGCCCCGGGTGCTTTGGGCAGATAAATGCTCGGGAGACAAAGGCGCACAGTAGGGCATTTGGGTCAAAGCCATTCTCCCTCCGCCTCCTGTCCCCGTGTGTCTACTTCTTAAGGACAGAGCACGTTCCAACGTGTAGAACAGTGGTTCTCAACCTTGGCTGCACATTAGAATCACCAGCTCAGGATTGTCTGTGATTCTGTGAGGCATTTCTGTACTTTTTGTCGGGGAGCATGTCAGGGTGTCGGGTCTAGTGTTTTTCCTTAAACAAATTTACCCACTCACTTCTCCCTGGCCCCTCCCACACTGGGGTCCCCCGACTTCCCCGGGCTCCACACACACTGCTCTCCTCTCTTCATGGTCTCCTCATTCTGGCTGCCTCCTGTCCCCTTTGCGGGGTCCTCTTTAGGGGCAGTGTGGGGGGCGGCCAGGAGCATCCCGGGGGCACATTCCAGCCCACCATGAACACCTGTGACCTTGGCAGACCCTGGGACCTGGGAAGTGACCATGCCCACGTCCACGTCCACGGGAGGCTCAGGGGCTTCAGTGAAAATGCCTCTCATCCCGGCTGGTGGGGCCAGGGGTCGAGCACCGACCTATGAACCAGGAGGTCACGGTTCGATTCCAGGTCAGGGCACATGCCCCAGCCTGGACCATCCTTAGCCTGGACCACCCCTCCTGCCTGGACCACCCCCTGCCTGGACCACCCCCCCAGCCTGGACCACCCCCTGCCTGGACCAGCCCCCCAGCCTGGACTACCCCCCCAGCCTGGACCACCCCCTGCCTGGACCACCCCCCCAGCCTGGACCACCCCCAGCCTGGACCACCCCCTACCTGGGCCACCCCCACTGCCTGGACCACCCCTCCGGCCTGGACCACCCCCCGGCCTGGACCACCCTCTGCCTGGACTACCCCCCCTGCCTGGACCACCCCCTGCCTGGACCACCCCCCTGCCTGGACCACCCCCTGCCTGGACCACCCCCCCTGCCTGGACCACCCCCCCTGCCTGGACCACCCCCTGCCTGGACCACCCCCAGCTGGACCACCTCTGGCTTCCCAGGAGGTTCAGTTCTCACCCTGGCTCCTCTGGCACGTTCTGCACGCAGCAGCCAAAGGAGACTTTACAAGTGTAACCCAGAGCACCTCGCTCCACAGTGCAAAACCCTCCCATGGCTCTCGTTAGTCTGAGGGTCAAATCTGAAGGTTTTCGTGGCCAGGAGGGCGTGGCCACGGCTATGGCCTTCAGGGTCTCCGCTCTCCCTCTGCCCCCTCCCCCCGACAGCCACCCTAGCTCCCCTCAGTGGTACGGACACCCACGCCCTTTCTCCCTCAGCAACCTGGAATCCTGGCTGCAGCTGAAATGACACCTCCTCCCAGAAGCCCTCCCTGATCATCCGGCTGGAGGCGCACCTTGCATGTTTCATTTCTCAAAGAGCTTATTTTGTTTGCTTCTTTTCTTGGCGCTCGGTAAGGGCAGGGCCCTGCCCACCTGTCACTGTGGTGTCCGGCCTCAGCACAACCCCTCCCCCAGCGTAGGCAGGACTTGGCTGTGCGGGGAAGAAATGGCTGCAGCGACCTTCACCCTGACCCTCGGGGGGCCGTGACCCGTACCCCTACCTTGGGATCTGTTGCCGGTGGGGTCGGCCTCCAGGGCCCGGCTGCAGGCTGCCCGGCAGTCCTCATAGCGGCCCCCGTGGAGCAGGACTTCGGGGGAGAGGGCATTGCTCCAGGTGCCCCCGGGGTCCAGGGCAGCTAGGAGTCTCCGGCCGTCGGCCTCCTGCTGGCCGGCGCTGTCCGCGGCCTGCTGCCGCCCCGAGACGTGGGCCTGGAGGACACTGACCAGCACGGGGAGGTAGGGCCGCTGGTGGGTGAGGACGAAGGCCACGGTGCGGTCGGCCGCGGAGGCGAAGGCCTGCAGGTAGTCGGCCAGGCCGGCGTCCACCTGCGCCCCCGACAGGATGCGGGCCAGCGCGCGGGTCAGCCGCAGCTCCAGGCCCTGCTGCGAGTGCGCGGCCAGCAGCGCCCCGCAGCGCCGCACCACCTCCCCGTGCCGCCCGCGGGCCAGCAGCCCGGCCAGCGAGTGCAGCGCCGCGGCCGGGTGGTCCGGGCACAGCGTGGCCAGGAAGGCGCAGGCCAGGGTCCCGGTCAGGGACACCACGGCCATGCCGTCCCAGTGGATGGCGGGGATCTGGCCTTCCCCTCGGCACCAGGCCTCCAGCGTGGCCACCACGGGTGCCCCCCGGGCCTCGGCCAGGGCGGCTCGGACGCTCCGCACGGCGGAGGGGGCGTGGCAGCTGAAGGCAGCCAGGTAGAAGGCCGTGGCCAGCGGGGGCTCCCCCAGCGCCAGGTGCTGGTCCCCCTCCCGGCAGAGGCAGGCCACAAGCTCCTGGGCCGACATCACATCCGTGCTCCCCACCAGGCCATGTCCGGTCCTCAGGCACCTGCGGTGGGCGGGGGCGTGGTCAGTGCTCACGGAGGTCAGCCCCTCGGCCCTGCGCCCCCAGCCCTGTGCCCCCCAGGCCTGTGCCCCCAGCCCTGCACCCCCCAGCCCTGTGCCCCCAGCCCTGCGCCCCCCAGGCCTGTGCCCCCAGCCCTGTGCCCCCCAGGCCTGCGCCCCCAGCCCTGTGCCCCCCAGGCCTGCGCCCCCCAGGCCTGTGCCCCCAGCCCTGCGCCCCCCAGCCCTGTGCCCCCCAGGCCTGTGCCCCCAGCCCTGCGCCCACCAGGCCTGTGCCCCCAGCCCTGCGCCCCCCAGGCCTGCTCTAGATCGGCCTCCCGCCCCTCCCCCTGAGCCCCCGGTGTCAGTGCTGGCCCCGAGCTGAGGGGGGGAACCGGCAGGTGTTTGCCGGCAGGGTGTCTGCAGGGTTTGCCGGCTGCAGACCGGGATTTGCCTCTGGGGCTCAGCTTCCGCCTCTGCGCACTGGCCTGTGGCCCTGCTCAGCAACCCAGCGCCCAGTGGGGAGGAGCGGGGTGCCCAAGGGGGCAGGGACCCCGGGCCTTCGCTCCACCGCCTGCCCCTCCATCCTCAGGAGGGCGGACCCCTCAATCCGGGTCATAGCAGCGTCCCCAGCCTTCTCAGCACGGAGACTCCGCAGGCCCAGCCAACCCCAGGGCCACACTCTGGCACCCCCACACCTGCTCCACCTGCGGGGGGTGCTGGGCCCCGGAGGGCGCCTGCCTGGCTCTGGGTGGCACTGGGGAGCAACTGGCCGGGGCCAGGGGGTCAGTCCCGCCGGGGTTTAGGGACCAGCCCCGCCAGGCGCCTCTCCCCTCCCAGCGTCCCCTGAAGAAGTAGCTACTCAGCCCGTCCTCTCCCGGCTCCCAGGGGCCTGCAGACCAGCCGCCGCCCGTGAATGCTCCCTGACACGCACAGCCCTCGGAGGCCCGCGCACACGCACTCACCTGTGCGCACACACATGCTCACACGCACCTACTCACACGTGTGCACACGGTCACGCCTGCTGCGCTCGGAGGCTGTGCGGGGCGCACGGGGAAGGGCGAGGCGCGCTCCCCTGGAGGAGGGTCCGCGGGCTGGGCTCCCAGGCGCCCACCGGCGCTGAGCCCCAGCCGGAGCCGGAGCCGGAGCCCGAGGGCAGGGATGGCGCGTTTCCCGGGAGAGTGTCAACAGCCTCCGCCCGCTGCTCAGCTGCGCCCCCCGCAGCCGGCCCGGCGCCCCTCCGGCCCGCCCTTCACCCCGCCCCGCCCCGCCCCGCCCCTGTCCCGCCCCCGGGCCTGTTGGGTCCCTCCCCAGCCCCGGCGCCGGGTCGGGGGCCACCGGGAGGAGGGGAGGAGAGCCACCCTGAAGGCCGGGCTCCGGAGCAGACCGTGGGCTCCGGGTGCGGGTGCGGGGCCACTGGACTTGGGGGAGGAGCTGACCGCGCGTGAGGCCCCTCACTCCACAGCCTCACCGTCCTGTCCTCGCAGATGAGGACGGAGCCCCGGGGAGGTGGGCGCGCCCTGGCCCTGCACCCCCAGAACAGCCGGTCCTTTCTGCCCCGCCCGCCTCCTGCGCCACCGCCAGGGAACTGCCCAGGCCACTGGCCACCTGGTCTCCTGGGCCTTTCCTGCCCGGCGCCCTCCCAGCGGGTCCTCCCAGCACCCGGAAGGCGGAAGGCGGGGACCCTGGGCACCACCAGCCCCTCCTGCCAGCTCCCCCGGGTCCAGAAGGCGGCTGCCAGGAGCTGAGCCCGAGCCGCAGGCTGGGTGGCCTCCATGTAGCTGGGGAAGGGCCGCTTCCAGCCACCTGAGGGCCCTGGGAGGGGAGGCGAGGGGCGTGGCAGGCCCCTGGAAAGGTGGTGCTGTTTTGGGCTCCGCCAAGGGGCCCAGTTGCCAGGCAGAGCCGGTCCTTGGCAGGGCCCAGGGAGCCAGCTGGGCGCCCATGGGGGGTGGGGGGGGTGGGCGCTGCAAGGCAGGGCGGTGGGCACTGGGAGTGGGGGTGCTGCGTCTCCGGTTTCCTCCCCAGGGTCTGGGCTCTTGGGATTGGCCTGTTGGGGGGTCTGGGCAAGGCCTGCAGCGGGCGGGCAGCTGGGTCAGCAGGGCCCGGTCCTCCTGTCCGGCCCTCCGGCCGGCTCTGCAGCTCCTTGACCTTCACAGGGCGCAGCACCCGGGCAGGCAGGGACGCAGTGGCAGTTTAAGATCTCCCGCTGCTGATGACTTCCCTTTTCATTACCCTAATTAGGCAGGAGCCGTAATGGAGCGGGGCTGTCACGGGCTGAGGAAGGGCCTGGGGCCAGGAGGCAGGGAGGGGGGGGGCGTCACATTAGCCCTGATCGGTCCCCCGAGTTTTGCCCGAGCCCTGTGTCCACGGGCTCTGGCCGATGAGCCCAGTCTCTGCCCGTCACCAGCAGTGATGGCAGCCCCGCCTCGGGCAGCACACCTGGTGCAGGTGACCCAGGGCACCCTCTTCATGCTGGGGGGGAGGGGGGCGGGGGGGGGTGTCAGGATGCAGGGCCATGGGCAGGTGTGGAGGATACAGACGTGTGCTGCTTTAGGCCGCAGCGGGAGGACCGGTGGGAGGACCGGGGTGGGACAGAGGCTGTGTTAGTCCTGAGGGCAGTTGGGCAGCGGCGGGGCCATGGGGAGCCCTTGCCCTTTGCACGGCCGTGCCCAGCCGCCCTTACAGGACAGGTGCATTGTGGGAGGTTCCCGGCGCGTCCAGGGCTTTAGGGGCGGGTGGAGCTGGACTGGAGGCCGCAGGCGGGAAGCCCAGGTTCCCATCACCTTTCCGTGAGCAGGCGTGCTCTCCTCCGCTCCCCTCAGCTCTCCTCCCCTCGCCCGCTGCCCCGGTCCCCTCTGATCCAGCGCTGGGCCAGGAGCCAGGAGGGGGTGCTCAGTGAGGTCCCCGCCTGCAGACCCCTCCTCAGCCAGGAGAGTCTGAGCCCCCTGACACCTGAGCCAACGTCACTGCCAGGGCCCAGGTAGGGCTCCCAAGTGGGGGCCTGGGCACGGCCCTGGAGGCAAATGGGTAGGCCTTGCCCCGGCCACCCCCCACTCCAGTGGCACAAGAGGGAGGGCAGGCCCACAGCCCAGGCCTGAGTGTATCTGCCCCCCTGTGGGCTCCCCTGGTCCCTTCCCCCCTCCCCCACAGGCACCAACCAGGAGGCAGACTCATCCCCCAGCCAACCCCCATGAGGCAGGAGAGCACTTAGCAACAGTCCAGGTCTGCGCCCTCCCCCTCGCCGGGAGCCAGGTGCAGCTCTGGCCAGGTCTCGGGGTACAGCTCTCACCATCCGCGGCCCCCCCGGTGCTCACCCAGAGCCCCCTGGCTGGCAGCCCTCAGGACACCCCAGGACGCAGGCCGCCCTCGCCCCGGGGGCTTACCTGTGGCTGCCGCGGCTGCTCACCTGGGGGACCAGGGAGGCTGGGGGCCTGGTCCGCACGGCACCCGATGAAATTTCAGCCTCTGGTCCCGGCCACCGGCCAGGAGGGAACTGCGGGCGGAGCACACAGTCCTGGGGCAGGAGCCTGGGGCGGGGGCTCCCCTCTCGGACCCTTCCCCTGGCCCCTGACCACCCCGGCCTGACGGCTCCCCCTGCCTCACGGCCTCGCTGAGCTTCCTGCGGGCCTGGCAGCGGGCGAGGGGGCGGGGCACACCGCCAGGTGGCTCTCCTGTCCCTGATCAATAATGCAGCGCCCCCACCCCCACCCACCTGCCCACCTGTTGCTCGAGTGTGTTTTGGTCTCAGTGGCTGGGCTGGTGGTTTCCGGGGCCCCCTCTGCGGTCGGGGTGCTCCTGTGGCGAAGCTCCTGCCCAGGGAGCCAGTTCTTAGGGCCGTGGAGACGGCTCTTCTGTTTTGATCAGGCTCCCGGGGCTCCTGCCCACCCTCTGCTGCCCACCTCCCAGCACCTTGGCCACGTGGTCCAGGCACACGGCCCCTCTCTGTGTCTGCCCCAGGACCTTTGCACGGCCCCTCTCCCCCCACTTCCTCCCTCCCTTCCCATTGTCCCTCCACAGAGACCCTCGCTCAGCCCCTCATCCAGAACAGCTCCGCCCTCCTCTCGCCCCTCGCCTGCTCCAGCGTCTGCCCGGGCTTCTCTCTCTGGGACGCTGGCGCCAGGAGGGCAGGGTGGGCGGCAGAGCCCGGCAGGCACCCGGCGGGTGGGAGAGAGGGAGGAGGGAGGGAGGGAGGGAGGGAGGAGGGACGCCGGGCCCCATCCTCGGAGCTGCCACCGTGCAGGGAGGACCTGGCCTCCGCCCCGGGGTCGGCCTCCTGGAGTCACAGGTCTCCCCAGTTCAGCACTTTGGACGGACGGACGGACGGACGGACGCCCTCTGTCCTCCCCGCTGTCCTCGCGTCCGAGCAGAGTCGGGAGCCCTAAAAGCAGGACTTTCGGGGAGTTCGCTTCCCCCGAAGCCGCCCAACTTTCTCCTTTGCCTTCTCCTTTCTCTGGAGCTTGGTAACCAGCAGGGACCCGGGACGGAGATGAATGGGCCGGGCCTGCCGGCCGCTCTGTGCAGCAGCCGACATCGGTTCGCGCTAACGAAGTTTACCAACCCGAGGCGCGGAGCCATTAATCACACAGGAAATAACGCGGCGAAATGACTTTCCAAATGTCGGCGGTGCAATTATCACCGCGCCGGCGCCCGCCGCCATTCACCTCCGCGGCCCGTATGCAAACAGTAATTAACTGGTAATGAAGGGGCCAGGCCTCCCCTCCCAGAGCTCATTTGCATGTTAATGATCATTAGTGACCAGGGAAACACGTTATAAACAGCCTAATTAGCAGCCCGATCATTTTTACAAGAAATCCTGTGCACTCTGACGCTCGAGTGAGCGTTGGATTAATGCAGTCGGGCGAGCTGCCTCCCCGGGGGGGTGAGGGGTGGGGGGAGGGGGGAGCCCTCCATGTGGGGGCTCTGGTGGCCTCGCTGGCCTTGGTGGTGTCCCCAGGACTTGGCACCTTGGCTTGTGGCAGCGCTCACGGTGGGCGGCGCCCAGAGGGCGGGCGAGGCTGAAACGTCAGGCGGCCCCTGGCGCTGACCCGGGCCTGGCCTCCCCTCCGACCCGGCTGTGGTCTCGGGATGGACAGGAGGGGCCGAGGCTGCCTGAGACCGGGAGGGGATTCACGGTTAGAGATGAAATCGGACACTCAAGGAAGTCATTTAAAAAATACATATTTGTATTGATTTCAGAGAGGAAGGGAGAGGGAGAGAGAGAAACATCTGTGATGAGAGAGAATCATGGATCGGCTGCCTCCTGCACGCCCCACACTGGGGATTGAGTCTGCACCCTGGGCAGGTGCCCTGACCAGGAATCGAACCGTGACCTCCTGGTTCATAGGTCGACGCTCAACCACTGAGCCACACAGGCCAGGCTGGAAGTCTTCATTCAGGACACTGCGGCGGGGAGAGCGAGTGCTGCTCCAGACCAGAGGGTGAGGGCGTGCACAGCCGGGATGGGAGGGTGTGTGTGTGTCCGTGGACGGGACACGAAGAGGAGGAGACATCATTGGGGGCGTTCCCGCCGAAGGCAGGCAGGGGGATCGACGTCAAGGGAGGGGGGAGGAACTGGATCAGATACCAAGGGTTGGGGAGTCGGGCCTGGCTGACAGCAAAACTCTTGCCACCAGGGGACTCAGTCGGGGAGGCTGGGCCCATGGACAGGGAGGCTGGGCCCGTGGACGGGGGCGGGTGGGCCCATTGACGGGGGAGGCTGGGCCCATTGACAGGGAGGCCGGGCCCGTGGACAGAGAGGCCGGGCCCGTGGACAGGGAGGCTGGGCCCGTTGACGGGGGCGGGTGGGCCCGTGGACGGGGGAGGCGGGGCCTGTGGACGGGGGAGGCCGGGCCCGTGGACGGGGGAGGGTGGGCCCATGGACAGGGAGGCTGGGCCCATGGACAGGGAGGCCGGGCCCGTGGATGGGGGAGGCTGGGCCCGTGGACGGGGGAGGCTGGGCCCATGGACGGGGGAGGCCGGGCCCGTGGACGGGGGAGGCTGGGCCCGTGGACGGGGGAGGCCGGGCCCGTGGACGGGGGAGGGTGGGCCCATGGATGGGGCCAGTGGAGAAAGGGGCTGGCGAGCCGCCTGAAGGTGGCCGAGGAGACGGCTTCGTCACCATGGCGTCCACATTCCCCGGTTGTGCCCCTGCCCCTCCCGGACCCACAGCTCCTCGGCCAAACGCCATCCAGCTGCTCACAGGAGGCGCGTCTGTCCAGCTCCCAGCACAGGCCCGGCCCCACGCGGCTGTTCACCTGCAGGGCAGCCTGGGAGGGCGCAGCCTCCTGGCCAGAGGGTGTCAGGGGCTGCCCCACGATGACTGTGGTCCTCACCATTGTCGTCCGCCGGCCTCTGGGGCGGCAGGAGGAGGCGTAAAGGGCCCCCGGGGCTCAGGGATGGGATGTGGACAAAGCCTTGGTTTTCAGTGGAAAGTACTTTGCTATTAAACACGTCTCTGTGTAGAAAAGGCTTCTATGCTAAGTGTCCCTCCATCCAGCTGACTGGTCGCTATGACACGGACTGACCACCAGGGGGCAGACGCTCAAAGCAGGAGCTGCCGTGACACACACCGGCCATTTACAGAGAAAAGGCCCCGCAGACCTGGTGCCCACAAAGCAACACTCGGCGTCCCCCCAGTGGGACACAGGCCCCGCCACCACCCAGAGCGACACCCCCCCCAATCACAGCCGACGCTGCGAGACCCCACGGCAAAATGCGGCCACACCCCAGCCCAGCCTGGAAAAGACGCTATGGGCGCTGGGCAATGACATCACGTAGCAACGCCCGGCTTCCTCTCCCTAGCGACCGGCCTCCTTGCAGGTTCTTCAGCCCAGGAACATGACTTGCTTTATAGCCAGGTGCAGACATTTCACACTGTAACCAAATGTCTGTGAAGCGTTTTCCCTGCCTCATCTCGTTTGATCCTCACAGAAGTCCTGGAGTAGGGAGATAGGAGACTCGGTGGAATCCTATTTCCTTTTCATTAGCCGGAAAACGGAGATTTAGAAAGCTCAGAAACTTGACCCGACTGAAAAGAAGTAAGAAATGGTGAACCTTGAAAATGACTTCAGGTTTTCTCACTGCGCAGAATATAGTCAAACACGGCTGCAGTTAAATATTTACCCTTTGTTCTCCCTGCGTGATCTGCAATAATAATCTGCTTCGTGTTGATACTTACTGCTGTGCTGCTGACAATTACCTGGAAGAGAAGTTGGGGTGCTTCACTGCGCTGGAAAAGTCTAGCTACATCAGAAAGCAGGTGTAACTAAGTGAGTTTGTTTATGTCTATAAAAGGCTAAGCTGACTCGCCCACACACGATACATGCAAAGCTCTCACTGGTGCCAATCGCACGCGTGTGTTTCCGTCTGTCATTGTCGATCGTGAATTTGGTTGACACTTCTATTATAGAGAAAGGGCAAAGAGCGACATTAAAATATTTCTTCTCATTCATTTCCGTTCAATGTGCACGAACCCGCGCCCCGGGCTGCTAGTTTAGAGACAAGAGTCCTCACCGGGGCTGGCGATGGGTCCCTCGTGAGGGTCAGACGGGGCAGGTGCGGCCGCTCCAGCCTCAGCTGCTCCGGGCGTCCGGCTCCAGGCGGAGGCTGCCGGGTGCCCACGGCTCTCCTCCCAACCGCGGAGGGGGGGTGGGCAGGATAAGAGCCCAGTGCCTGCGAGTCCCCGGCCTGTGGAGGGGGGGCCTTATGGGGAAGGAGCTTTGGAGACGGGGTTACCCTGGCCACACAGTGGCCTCAGGTTACCCCAGGGGCGGTGGGGACACGGTCGGAGAGGTGACCCTGAAAGCCGAGGTCAGAGAGGAGAAGCCGCACTGCGGGCTCTGAAGGCGGAGGAGCGGCCGCGGGCTGCGGGTGCCTCCAGGAGCCGAGAGGCCGGAGCAGCCCCCCCCCCCTCACAGAGGGCCCCACCGCCCACCTGGACCTCCGCCTGGGACTTGCTCTCAGGGGAGCCCATCAACCTCAGGTGTCGGTGATAATTGGGAGAAGGGGGGGCTGTGGGCGGCTCCAGGCCCCGCCCGGCACGTCTGCTCCACCCATTGGCTAAAGCACCTCATGGCCACACCTGGCCCCCAGGATGGACAGTGAGGGGAGCGGGGACCCCGGCACCGGAGGCCGCGTTCCTGCCTTAGGGGACCTGGGAGGGAGGAAGCTGGGGGACAGTTGTTATTCTCGGGCTGAAGGATGCGGCCGTGGGGCTCCGGGTCGCGGTGCGAGCTAAGCCTCGTGTTTTCCCAGAAGCGACACAAAGGACACCCGCGCCTTTGCCGCCCAAACCAGCCGGTGGCCCGCGCGACCGGCATTTCTGGGCCGAGGGACGCGGGGTGGCGGCTGGACGGCTGGGCTGGTCCCGCTGACCTGCCTGATCCCGGGCCAGCTGGTGGGGTGGCCGGCCTCCTGGGCCCTGAAGGATGGATGACCGGACTCCAACCTCCCCTTGGACTGTGGGGCTGGCCGGCTCAGTGGCTGAGAAAGGTCGTGGGGGTGGGGGGTGAGGGGTGGGCGAGGGACTTCCCCGGAGCCTCCGTCCTGTCCCCACGGAGGGCGGGACCAGCAGAGGACACAGGCCGCGTCCGTGCTGCTGGAGGCAGGGTCTGCGCTGGGGCCTGAAGCCTTCGGTGCCCAGCTGCCCAGCCCCGGCTTCCGCTTAGCGACCCGACAGCCGCCCCGGCCGGGGATCCCAGGGGACGGTCCGGGCTCACCGTCTGTGAAGCTGCTGGACTTTTAGGAAAATGGGAAGGTCTCTCTGTGTCCGTTTCAGTTCCTTAGAATAACGTGTCTGTAACGCGTCTTTGAGGGAGGAGGGTGTCATCAGAACAGGGAAGCACTGAAGCAGGAAGTGAAGTCTGTTCCCTCTGCGGCTGATACAGGCGTGAGGGACTCCATGTGGAAAAACGCTGGGTTAGGTGTAGAACCGCAGGCAGAGCAGGGAGCCTCGAGCTGCCAGGACCCAGCGGAGGGACCGGTTAGAGCTGCCCGCCTGGCTTCCCGGTGCCCACTCCTCCCCGTCCTCCCCGGCCGAGCTCTCTAAGCACCAGACACATGCTGCGCTGCTTGCACACGTGTACGTGTGTGCGTGTGTGTGTGTGTGTGTGTGTGCTGTGTGCCTGCATGTGAGCATGCATGATGCAGGTGTGTGCATGTGCCGTGCATGTGTGAGGGGCAGGGACTCCTCAGCGGCCTCCGTTTGCTCTCCGCGCTGGTGACCCTGACCTCTCGGCATCAGGGGCTCAATGAATGAGGCTTTTAGGAGTGAGTGTGGGAGGCGGGCGTGCCGTCTGGTCTGCACCCTCTGCTGTGGGTCCTGGATGGGGCCGGAGGCCAGGTGGCCAGGAGGGGGTGGGGGCCAGCGGCCAGGCCTTGGTGGCCCCGTGCTCAGCGAGCTGGGCCACTGGCAGGGGCGGGGTGGGCGCAGTCCTGGCCGGTGTCCCGTGGCGGCCCCGCTCAGGACTGACGGGCACAGTGGACAGAACCCGCCAGCCTCTGCTGTCGGGACAGGTGGGCAGCCAGCTCTGCTGTTCGCTCCTGCCGAGACCGCCAGTGCCTTCCGGGGCCCGGGGGTCGCCCACAGTGGCGATAGACGCCCTCCATCTGCCGGCCGGTGAGTCCCGTGGTCGCCAGCTGCTCCCTGGAGTCTTGGCCGAGGTGGCAACTGGGCGGCCAGGCTCCAGGGAGCACCACCAGATGGGGGAGCAGGAGGGGAGCTGGGGCCTGCGGTGGCTGCTGGGAGAGTGAGCAGCGGGGGAGTGTGCGTGTGCTGGACGCTGGCAGGGGTGGAGGCCCGCCCTGGGCGCAGAGCCCGCATCCGGGAGGCACCCAGGGAGGGGACATCGGGGAGGACCTTAGCTGACCTGCGGGAGGCCAGGGCTGGGAGCCGGGCTCAGGGAGCGGCCAGCAACTTGCAGGAAGGAGCACCGGGGCCCGACCCCGGGGGCAGCAGCTGGCACCTCTCGCTCACGGTCTGTCCTGGGCCTCCAGCCCCCCTCCAGCGGCCGGAGGAAGGGGTCTTGTGGGTGGGAGGGCAGCGTCCTGGCCCCACCACTGCGGCTCCTGGCTCCTCCTCCTCCCTGGCACCAGGTGCCCCCTCCAGAGCGCCCAGGCCAGCAGCCTGCAGGGGACAGAGCTCCCGACGGGCCCCTGTGCCTCAGTTTCTCCCTCTGGGCAATGGGTGGAGGGTGATAACCTGATGCTTGTGTGTCTCTCCCCTCAGCTCTGATCCGCCTCCCATCTGTGCCTCCGTTTCCTTCCTGGCTCCGAGGCTACCGGCTCTGCCCACAGCACGCGCTCAGTGGACACGGGCCTGTCCATCACGGCCATGCCGGCCTCGCAGGGCTGAGTCTGCGGCTTTGGCCAGAGTGGGGTCCGCCTGCACAGCCCCCCATCAGAGGCCTGTAGATGAGCCGCCAGGTGACGGCCCAGACTCCCTCCTGTGGTCATTGCACGAGGGCGCCAGCAGAGGGAGCCCGTGCTCCACACACAGACGGCCCAGCACATGGTCCAACTTCCCAGGTGGTGGCCGAGGGAGGGAGGGCCAGGCCCGCAGCCACACAAAGGGGGTGGGGGCAGGGGGGGCGGGGGTGTTGGCCACCTGCAGGGACTGGGGGGCGGAGACCAGTTGTCTCTGAGATGTCACCGTGGACGGGTGAGAGGCTGCCGGCCTGTCCTGGGAGCCTCCGTCCAGCGTCTCAGGGAGCCTGGGGGCGGGGGCGGGGGCGGGGGGAGGGCAGTGCATGGAGGGGAGACTGAGGCAGGTGGGGGCATGAGGGCCTGACTGTTGATCCCACGGAGACGGGTTTTCCCCGCCGTCTGCCTCTGACCCACGGAACAGTGTCGGTGGGACACGCTGGGGCGGGGTGGGTGCGGCCGCCACCCTCTGCGGCTGCAGGATGTGGTTCACGCTGGGCCTCCGAGTGGACAGAGGCCAAGAGGTGGCCCCTGACCGGTAGGCGGGAGACCATGTGCATGGCTGTTCCCGGAGGTCGAAGCCCAGGACAGTGAGGGGGTGGGGGGCTCCGGGCTGCCGCAGCGTTAGCCAAGGTGTCAGGTGAGAACACGGCTCCCAGCACGTCCCGCGGCCCCGGGTCTAGAAGCCTCTCCCGCGAGGTCCAGGCCGAGTCGCGTGGAGCCGGCTGGGGGCTCCCTCGCTGAGCGGAGGGCGAGCCTGTGTGTCCAGAGGGTGTGTCAGGGGCGGACCCCGCAGAGGGGTCAGAGCTCAACCCGAGAGGCGCCTCACACGGCCGAGGGCTCAGTGCTGGGGGTGAACCCCGGACAGGCCTGGCCTGGGTCCTACCAGCCTCAGGGACCCGCTGGCCCTGCGCCCTCCTCGCTCCCCAGGAATAAAGGGGAGCCGCTTTCGCTGGGAAAGCCCAAAGCAGCAATAAGACCACACGGAACTCGCTTCAGGTCCTTCGGCTGTTTCAGGGGGGTCAGGGTGAGCCCGGCTGGCGGGACTCGGGGTTGAGCGTCGGCCTAGGAACCAGGAGGTCACGGCTCTATTCCCGGTCAGGGCACAGGCCCGGGTTATGGGCTCCATCCCCAGCATGGGGCGTGCGGGAGGCAGCCGATCCATGATGCTCTCTCATCATGGATGTTTCTCTCTCTCTCTCTCTCTCTCCCTTTCTGAAATCAATAAAAGTATATTTAAAAAGAAAAAAGAAATGTCAGGGTTTGAGGAAGCTGGGGACACAAATCCACATAACTAGGTGTGGGGGACCCCCCGCCCCCGGGAATGGGACCAGGAGGGTCAGCGTCCCGGGAGCACCTGGCGGCTTCTCTCGGAATCTCTGTGCTCCCCACTCCCCGAACCCGGCCACGCCGCCCGGCCCTCCAGCCAGCCCCACCCGATTCGTGCCAGGGAATTGTTGGCCACTGGGAGGAAGGTTTTCTGAGGTTCCTGCAGGAAGAGAGAGGGGGGCGGCGGGGGGGGGAGGCAGGAGAAGGGGGGAGGGAGGGGAGGGAGGGGAGCTCTGGGGCTGAGGATGGGCCTGTCTGCTCAGGCCAGTTGCTCACCTTCCTGAGCCCGGACACTGGGAAGCACAGTCATGCCCCCCCCCCCGCCTGCCCCCAAGTTCTCTCCTGAGTCTCACCGGTCCCCCCAGCTTCATCCTCCGCATCAGCCCCTGGGGCCTCCCGGGGCCCCGTCCTCTGCCAGGGTTCAGGGGGTGACTCCATGTCCCCAGCTCGGCCCAGAGTGGCCCGGAGTGGGCAGGCCTCATCCCGTGGGCACGCCCCTGCCGGGCCTTCCTGGTCGCTCTGGGGGGCCCAGTGCCTGCCCCCCACACCCCACCATCCCCAGGAGGGGAAGTGACAGCTTTGTCACCGTGAGTGGGTCCCTCCGGCTCCTCCTGCCCCCTGGTCCTTGGGGACCAGATGAGGGTCCGGGTGGTGGGTCCCGGGTGGCGGGTCCCGGGTGGTGGGTCCGGGTGGTGGGTCCGGGTGGTGGGTGCGGGTGGGCTCCGTCGCAGGGGCTGGGGCTTAACAAGCAGCACGTGTGGGCCCCGTCGGGCATCCTGTGTGCGCCCCGTGCCCAGCGGACGGTCTTTGTGGCCAGGGAAGAATTTGGCTCCTTTCCCGTGTGCCCGCCACGGGGGTCTCCACCCCGGCAGCCAGGGGCTTGGCAGCTGAGCTCACCAGACGCGGCCAGGCCGGGGGGCGCGCGCCCACATCTGGGTGGAAATCAGGGCCGGAGCCGCACGGGCCCAGAGGTGCCGCAGCCGAGGAGCCATTAACCGCCAGGTAACAGATTTGATTAATTTCGTGCCTGGTGGGTTTTTTTTTTTTCTTTTCCCAAAGAATCAGAGAAAACAAAATATTTTTCTAATTAAATAAATCTACGGTGCACGCTAATGGAGCCCGTCTGCGGGCTCGTGACAGGGCAGGGGAGCCGCGGAATAATGATTTTATTTTTTCATTAAATAGAATTATAGGCAGTTACTCAAAGCAACGCCGAGCCTAATTGAAAGAAACCCATTTCTCCTTAATTCACTTTCACGGTTTGGGATGATAAAAGAGCGTGTTCGTTGGAAAATTAAATAAAAAACACAACCCAAGCACGGGGCCCTTCAGGTGCGGCCGCGGCTCCTTCGAGCTGCAAGTGACGGGCGCCAGGCCCCGGCGAGGTGGGCGCGGCCGGATCCCGCCCGGGGCCTCGGGGTGGAGCGAGGGTGACCCCCGGGCCCTGTGGGTCACGGCTCCCCTCGTCGGGCCCCCCTGTGGCAGCCCAGGGTCTGTCTCAGCCCCCCCCTCCCCTCCTACCTCTCTGGGGTCTGGACCTCCCTCCCGAAAGCATTTCTGCTCCTCAAGGAGTTTGGGGCCATCAAGACCGCTGGTCAGAGCGTGTCCGCGGGGCCGTGTGCACCTCGGTCAGTGTCATTGCGGCCGGTGCCCTGGGAGGTGTGTGCTGTCATCCTGACCAGCTGCCTCCACCTGGCCCTCCACTCACCCCTCAGCCCTCTCTGCCCACGCCACTGCCCGGCGCCCCCCTCCTCCAGGGAGCCCTCCCTAACCACCCTGCCCACGCGCTCCTCCCGCCCCGCCCAGCAGGCGGCACACGAGAAGGCAGCTCCGTGCGTGGATACCGAGCGCCTCCAGGGCAGGAGGGCCCAGGGGACCGCGGTGGCCCGGACCCAGCGCCGCCCCCGGGCCCCTGCAGCGCCTGCGCCGTCCAAGGGTGGCCGCCGGCCCGTGTGGCTGCGAGCGCGGGAGACGTCGCCAGGGTGACCGAGGAGCTGAAGTTTAGATTTTGTTTGTTTTAATTAATTTACGTTGAACTCGCCACGTCCGGCTGGTGGCGGCCGTCTTGCGTGTTGTCCGACACCCTGGTGACACCCACACAGCACCCACGCCCGCCCTCCTGGCTGGGTCCGGGCTCAGCGGCCACACGCGTGGTGGTGGGTCCGTGGTGCTGGCTGACTAGCGATGTCGGCCGTGGGTGGGCCGGAGCGTGAGTGTGAGGGGCGGCGTCTGCCCTCTGTCAGCCGAGTCATTTCGGACCCACCCGGCCCTCAGCACCTTGAGTCGGTGAGGTGGGTGCTGCTGGGACCCCCACCCCGGGGTCTGCAGCCTGGTCACTGGATCTTTCACCCCAGCTGCACCCCCAGCACGAATAGTGGTCAGCGCCTGGTGCAGAGCGGAGCTGAGTGTGTGTGCGTGTGTGTGGAGGGGTGAGTGTCAGGGTGAGTGTGAGTGTGCGTGTGTGTGTGTTGGGTTGGGGAGGTGACCAGGCCAAGTAGTGCGTCCCACCAGGTGCCCCACGGGGTGGAGGGGACTGGGTGCTCCCAGTTGGGGGGAAACGGGGGGCAGGAGGGAGCCCCGTTTTGCTGGCTGAGCCGCAGGCCCTGGGGGTGTCCAGGCTGCCTCAGTGGGAGGTGCTGTGTGAGAATGGCCTGTGCTGGGCCTCAAAGTCTCGCCTGGGGGTCTGCACCCCAACTCCTCCGCCCGGGGAGCGAGGGGAAGGGCGTGGCGGTCAGCGGTGCCCCCTGCTGGGCTCCTCCCCGCACTGGTCCAGCCTCCGAGGGGCCAGCCCTGCCCGCCGGCCACCACACCATGAGGGGAGACGGGTTTCAGCCTCCGCCGGTGGCAGTCCAGGGGTGCCTGCTCCCCCAGACTCCGCTCCTGGGGGGGCGGTGGGAGGGGTGCGGGGCCTCAGTCTCGGCTTGGAGGAGGGTGGCTGGGCGCGTGGGGGGTGCGGGCGCTGAGCTGGGCGTCCCCCGGGGACGTGTGTGTGGCCTCAGACCCGGGTGGAGCTGACACCGGGACACGGCGGGGCAGCAACCACAGAGGCCGAGGGCGGGTGGAGGCGCCGGGCTGATGCATGGGCCGTGGCGCTGCCGTGACGGGTGCCGCGCTCCCACAGACACTTCGGACCCACGGACGCTCCGCGAGGTGCAGCCCATCCCTGTCATCACAGGATCAAACCTTAACACAGAGTTAGTAAGACATGCGCTGCCTATAGAGCGGGGGCGCGGGGCGCGGGGCGCGGGGCGCGGGGCGCGGGGGGCGTCTCCGGCTTCCCCGCCTGCGGGTGCTGGGCCGGCGGCCCAGTGGGCAGTGCCCCGGGTGGGGCAGCTGGGAGGGTGGGGCGGCCCCCGGGCACCTCCTGAGCCCTTTCTCCCGGCAGTACGTCCCCTGGGCCAGCCCCGGGGCCTCTCCCAGGAGGGGGCGGGCCGTGGTCTCAGGGGCCTCCAGCAGGGCCTGTGCTCCCCCCACGCCCCCTCAGGTAGAGTGAGGCGAGGGGCCCCCACTCCTGCCCGTGGCGCTGCCGGGCGCTGGCCGGGCGCGGCCGCCCAGAGGGGTCGTGAGAACAGTTTCACAAGCGGAGGGGCAGGACGGTCCCCGCTGGCCGGGACCGGGTGTGACCGTCATCCAGGGCCCGGCGTCTCCCCCCTCGCCTCTCGCTGTCGGGCCTTTGTTCAGGGAGCTGCTCCCTGCCCGGCCTGCTCGCTGCCCCCCGAAGCCAGGGGTCAGGGACTCGGCTCCCTGGAACTCCCCGCCCGCCTGGGTCAACGCTGCTGGGCCCTCCCCACCATGTCCCCACTGTGCCCCCTGTGTCCCCCCCACCATGTCCCCACTGTGCCCCCTGTGTCCCCCCACCATGTCCCCACTGTGCCCCCTGTGTCCCCCCCACCATGTCCCCACTGTGCCCCCTGTGTCCCCCCACCATGTCCCCACTGTGCCCCCTGTGTCCCCCCACCATGTCCCCACTGTGCCCCCTGTGTCCCCCCCACCATGTCCCCACTGTGCCCCCTGTGTCCCCCCACCATGTCCCCACTGTGCCCCTGTGTCCCCCCCGTGTCCTTGCTGCGCCCCCCTTTGCTTGTGGCCTGAAGACGCCCTGAGTCCGGGGGCCAGGCGCTCAGAGGACAAGGGTCAGATGGAGAAGGCACAGCTCCTGCTGGGGGCCCCCCGGCTCCCCGCCTGTCCCCTCCAGACCTGGGAGGTGGGGGCACCAGGAGCCGCGAGGCCACCCGCGGGCAGGCTCTCACCGCCCGGACGCCGCGTGCCTCCCACGGGCTCTGGTGATTCCATTTTTGAGATGAGGTGCGTGTGACGGTCGCTCTTTTTTAAGATTTTGTTTTTGCCCTGGCCAGTGTGGCTCAGCGGATAGAGCATCGGCCTACAGACTAAAGCAGCGGTTCTCAACCTGTGGGTCACGACCCCTTTGGCGGTCGAACAACCCTTTCACAGGGGTCGCCTAAGACCACCCTGCATATCAGACATTTACAGGACGATTCATCACAGTAGCAACATGACAGTGATGAAGTAACAATGGAAATAATGTTATGGTTGGGTCACAACATGAGGAACCGTATTTAAAGGGCCAGAAGGTTGAGAACCACTGGACTAAAGGGTCCTGGGTTTGATTCCGGTTGGGGCACAGGCCCGGGTTGCGGGCTCGATCCCCAGTGTGGGGGGCGTGGAGGCAGCCGGTCCATGATTCTCTCTCGTCATGGACGTTTCTATCTCTCCCTCCCGCTCCCTTACTCATATTTTATTGATGTCAGAGAGGAAGGGAGAGGGAGAGAGAGAAACATCAACGATAAGAGAGCATCATGGACCGGCCGCCTCCTGCACGCCCCCCACTGGGGATGGAGCCCGCAACCCGGGCCTGTGCCCCGACCGGGAATCGAACCCTGACCTCCTGGTTCAAAGGTCGACGCTCAGCCCCCGAGCCCCGCCGGCCGGGCTCACTCCCTCTAAAGCGTGGAGGCCAGTGGGTTCAGGAGTCGATGGTGGACTCCCAGTGGCCCCTCCCCTCTGCCGATAGGCGTGGCCGCGTACGGGGGCTCATCCGCACGGTCGCCTGGGACGGGCGCGTCGCCGGGAACAGCGCGTCCTGCCTCTCGCTTCTGCTCCGGGGCGAGCGGCCCCTCCGAGGGGGTTAGAGCCGTGGTGCTCACGCAGCCTCCCTGCCGCTGCCGTGCGAACTGGCCACGTGTGGCGTGGGGAGCGCGTCCAGCCTGCGTGCCGGCCTCGTGCGGCCGACGGGGCACAGGCGAGGGCCGGCTTTCCTGCCTGCGGCACCGGACAGCCAGGGGGGCCCGGTGCCCTTGCCCAGCCCTCCCGGGCCAGCCAGGCCCGGTTTCCCTCTGCTTCCCCGGCAGCCGGCGTGGCACCGGGAGTGGGAAGGGGGCCTGCAGGCTGGCAGTGGGGGGCCCGGGGCCCCACCCCGCAGCCCCGGCCTCGAGGTGTTTCTGGAGGCGCAGGCCAGGCAGGAAGGCGGACAAAGAGGCTTTGCTGGGAGGAGCAGCCGCGGACGGAAACCTTCCCGGAAAATGTGGCTGTGGCTCTCCAGGCCGCGAGCGAGGGCGGTGGAGAGGAGAATGGGGCTTTGTGCGCTGCCCTCTCCCCGAACCCCGGGGAGCACAGGGCTCCCACCTGCCTCCCGCCACCCGGAGCCTTCCCGGGGTGGGCCTCCCCGGCCGGAGCCGCCGTGTGGTTGGGGTGCGAGGCCCCAGGGGCCCCGGAGGTTGTGAGTTCAGGAGTGTGGGTTTGAGTGCAGGTTTCAGGGCCGTGTGCTGGGCGCTGGGCGCTGGGCAGGGAGACAGACGGAGAAGGAGCTGACCGTGCCGGGGAGGGCAGGCCAGGGGAGTCCAGTCCCCGGGGAGCCATCTGCACCCCCAGCTGGAGCCCCAAGAACCTGTGGCGTCAGCAGGAGGCAGGCGGCCACGGGGAAGGTTCAGTTCCAGGCCTTTCATGCCCGCCGGGCGTGAGCCGGGCGTGTGGCTTCCGGGCTATTGTTCCCATGAGGGCCCTTCAGCTGTGGCCTCGCCCGGCAGCCGTCCCCCGGGCCCTGCCTGTGAGGCCACACGGTCGCCCTCTGCCACGGCGCCCGCCTGGCAGCACCAGCCTCCCCCTGCGTGCGGGGCCTCAGGCTCGGGACACGGGTCCCGGCACCTCGAGGGGTCTTCAGCGCCGAGGTCTGGACGGAGCTGCCCCAAGCATGAGGGCTGAGACTACGGTTTCCACAGCAACCCCATCACGCCAACCATCATGCAACCCCATCACGCCAACCATCAGCACTTCCTTCACAAGGGCCGAGGCGGCCGGTGATCCGCGGGCCCCGGCCCGGCTCTGGCCCAGGGCGCTGTCTGCTGTGACCCTTGGTCACGGGCTCGGAGCCCCGGAAGCGTTTGCATCTTCTCCAAAACCAGCTCCGGGGCCTCCAGGGACCGCAGGGAACTTGGTTGCTACTTTGTTGCTACTTTGTTGCTACTTTGTTGCTACTTTGCTGCTGACGGCTGAGGTGAGATTGACATCCGAGCGAGCGCCTGTCACAAAGCGGACAGGCCTGGTGAGGACAGTGGAGGGCGGCCCTGGCACAGCCCTGGCAGGGGCTGCCCCGCTCGGCCCCACTGCTGGGGGTCCAGGGACTCAGGCCGCTGAGACGTAGCGCCTGGCCCCTGCTCTACGGCCACTGGAAACGCGTCCCCTCGGGTCTGATGTCAGGTGTGTGGGGAGCAGGTTGGAAGTGTCTCCTTCATGTCGAGGGTGAGCCTGAACTCGCACAGCTGAGCACAGCGGGTGGGCCCCAGACTGGTGGAGCCGGGGGGGGCTCCTCTCCCTGCGCCCTGCCCCTCCAGCCCAGGAAGGCGCCGGTGAGTCGATGCCAAGAGCCTGGTGCCGAGACCAGCCCGAGGGGGCCCGGTGCGGCTGGCGCTGAGACTCGCGTGCACAGCCCCCGGGGCCTCTGGCCAGCACGGGCTCCTGGGGGCCGACAGGGCGCTGCCGGGGGGACAGGAGTGAGGCTGAGCTCAGAGGTGCAGACACGGAGGAGGGAGGGACGTCCTGTGGGCCACGTGGTCCGCTCAGGCCCAGGCCCCGCAGTGCCACGCTGGACCTGCTCTGACGTGGTCCCCCTTGGGGCTGGAGGCACAGCTCCCAGCAGCCACTAGGGCTGCGTGTTGGGGGGGCTCCGTGTTGGTGGGGCAGCCCCTCAGCTCGGGCCCGGGGCCTGGCCGGGGAGGGCGGAGGGCGCTGGAGACGGAGGCAGCGGGGCCTGGAGCCGGCGTCACGGCCCCGTCACAGTGTCCCAGCTCAGCCAGGAGGCAGAGCCTGAGGGGACGGCCACGCGTCCTGGGACCCGGTCTCGGCTTCGGGGGAGCCTGCCCGGAGGGTCCCGCTCAGGGGGGCCTTGGCTGGGACCCTCCTGTGGGGGTTCCTTCCCCATCCGTGGACTGTTCTAGAAACGCCGAGGCTGCCGGCCGTGCGCACGAGGGGGTGGAGGCGGATGCGTGGTTTACACACCTCGGCTTTAAGCCCCGGACTCTATAAACAGGCCATAAACCAGGTCACGCCCGGCAGAGCCAGGGCCCCCAGGGCGGGCAGCACCGGGACCCTGCTCGCGGCTGGTGCCCGAGGCTCAGCCAGGCCGGGTCAGGGCGGGCAGCCCCCCACCTGGTCCCCAGCATCTCGGGCCCATCATTGCCTCGCTCCCCTGGGCTGGGTGGGTGTAGGGACTTCAACAACTGCCTTTGTGAATAACAATCATTTCGTTTCTCTTTAAAAATACAAAAGCCGGTCACCCCCAGCTGCCAAGCCGAGTCTGATCAGCGATAACACGGCGCTGGGATCCGGCCTGAGCGCGGGAACCCGCCGGGAAAGGTAGGATTTCCCGTGGCTCCTGGTGGCACTGAGGCCGGGGCTCCGGCCCCCGAGGTGCGCAGGGGTCCTGCCCCAGGGGCCTCCTTGCTCTTCCCCTTTCCTCTCTGCCCCTCCCAGAAGCTTCCAGAACCCCCTGGACTCCCCGCTAGGGGGCCGCAGTGGGAGCCGGCCAGCCCCCTCCCCGGCCCCCTCGCCCGAGGAGCTCACCGGTTCTGCGCCATCATGCCCTCCATCGCCTTCGTGCGAAACGTAATCCACAAAATGCTTTCTCCGAAACCCTATCCGGCGCGATAGCATCTCCCGGCCGCCGGCAGGAACCGGCCGCATGGAGCTAATCAGCTCGGAGCGGGCGCGGCGCGGGAGGCGCTGTAATTGGGAGCAGGTGAACGTCCCGGAGCGGGATTAGGGGGAAGAGACAGGCCCTGCCCGCGGAGATTAGTTCCAATTAGCCGGGCTGGGGGCGCAGGGCCGCGCGGGAGATTAGAACAAGGAGGCGGTCCGTGGCCGTGGCTCCGGGCCTGCGCGGCCAGACCCGCTAATGGAAGGCAGCGCGGGCTGGCGGGCGGAAGGCCAGGCCTGAATGGGTTCGCGGCCGGCTCTGCCCCTCCACCTCGCCCGCTCAGCCCTCCACGCCCCGTCCAGGGAGTCACCGTGCCTGAGCCCGTTGAGGTGCGGGGGCTGAGGGGGGCCAGGGAGAGTGGGAGGGGGCAGTGGTCACTGGGCTGCCTGTCTCCTGGGGATCTTGTCCTTGGCTGGACGCCACCGTCTGGGGGTTCCTGCCACGGCCGCTGTGCCCTAGAGAGATTTCATGCAGCACCTTTTTGAAAAATAAAAGTTTCATTTATGTTTTTGTGATTTCAGAGAGGAAGGGAGAGGGAGAGAGAAACATCCACGATGAGAGAGAAGCATGAATGGGCTGCCTCCTGCACGCCCCGCACTGGGGATCCAGCCGCAACCCGGGCAGGTGCCCTGACCGGGAATCGAACCCTGACCTCCTGGTTCATAGGTCGACGCTCAGCCCCTGAGCCACGCGGGCCAGGCCACATCTTCAAAGAGGTCTGGGTGCTGCGAGGCCGGGTGCTGCCTCACCCCGAGGGCCGGGGCCCCAGCTTCCCTCCTCCCCTTCGCCCTCCTTCCTTCCGAGGGCGTGCCCTGGCCCGGCGGGGGGTCACGGTGCAGCCCCCTCCCTGGCCGGGGAGAGGCGCCGCGCTCTGGGGTGGACGCAGAGGCCGGCACTGGCCCGTCCCGGGAGCCGGCGGCAGGTGCCCGGCTCGGCCGCGATGCCCGCCCTGTGCTGGGGGCAGGGCCCGCCGCCTCCCGGCTCTTCCCGGGGCCGCTCCCCCCAGGCCCGTCAAGCGCGTAGAGTGCTCGCGTGTTTTATAAATCCTTCCCGCTGTAATGACAGCTAAATTATGGAAAATGCATTTTCACAGCTGGTGAGAAAAGCCATTAGCATTAATCAAGGCCCGGCCTCATCGGGCCGGCTGAGCGCGGCTGTGAAGTCAGGGACGCGCTAACCAGTCATTAGCGGGTCCAGTCGTCCGTCTTCACGCGGGACTCGGGGAGCCTCCTCGCTTGGGGCCCAGGGCTGAGCCACTGCGGGCACCTCGAGGTCACGCTGTCCCCCACCCTTTGCTGGGGGGACCCTCCCTCCTACAGCTGAGGGCCACCTGTCTCTCGGAAGCGGGGGACGCAGTCCCGGGTGCCTGTGGCTCGGTCACCCACAGGGGGCAGGCCGTCAGACGGCGAAGGCCTCCCTGTCCGTGGCCACGGAGGGCGAGCCGGCCGCCGCCGATCCCTGGACGCCGAGAGGCCGCCACACGAGGGCGCCAGGCTGGAGGCTTTGAAATACACTCTTCACTTGGACATCATTTCTGGTGAACAAAAAAGTTGCCAGGAATCCAGAAGTTTCTGGAACCTTCATCTTTTCAGGATTCTTTCTAAATCCCAGGACCCTGTGTACCCTTGAGAGACACCCCAGACTGGGGACCGTCTCCAGGACCCCCGTGTGTCCCCGAGCCGCCCTCACACCCCACCAGCCGCCCCCTTCGTTGCTGTCACAGGACACACAGTGGGTGTGGCAGCAGCGAGCAGGGCACCCAGCCGGGGGCAGGGGGGGGGGGCAGATGTTTTCTGGGGCAACAAGCACCATGTTCTTTTCTCCCCAGGAACTGGGGTGTCTGCCCAGGGGCTTGACTGGGCCCCACCGAACTGGGAGGGACGTTCATTCTTGTTTTATATTTTTAATTATATTTTTATTGATTTCAGAGAGGAAGAGAAGGGGGGAGAGAGATAGAAACATCAATGAGAGAGAATCATTGATCGGCTGCCTCCTGCACGCCCCCCACTGGGGATGGAGCCCACAACCCAGGCCTGTGCCCTTGACCGGAATGGAACCTGGGACCCTTCAGTCCGCAGACCGCCGCTCTATCCACTGAGCCACACCGGCCAGGGCTGGGACATTCATTCTTTATCAGCAGGAATGAGAGATGCGCATGCCTCCCGGGGGGCGATTTGTGCCGTTGTTGTTGCCACGATTCACACCTGGGGACGCCCGAGTGCTGGGCTGACCGGCACCCATGTCTGGGGTCATCCCAGCGCCCAGCAGACGCCTGCGCGGGGGCCTCCCCGAGTGCGCCGGCCCGCAGTGAGCACACGCGTGACGTTAGTGTAAGCTTCGAGTCAGTGACCCCGACGGGCCGGGGACTTTAAGGCTGTTCACTTGGGCCTGGAGCTGGCAGCCAGGTGTCAGGTTTAGAGCTGCGCATTCTTGTTAAAAAATAGATTTGTATTGATCTCAGAGAAGAAGGCAGAGGGAGAGAGAGAGAAACATCAGTGATGAGAGAGAATCATTGGTCAGCTGCCTCCTGCACGCCCCCCACTGGGGATGGAGCCCGCAACCCGGGCCTGTGCCCCGACCGGGAATCGAACTGTGACCTCCTGGTTCAAGGTCGATGCTCAACCACTGAGCCACACCAGCTGAGCCACGCTGCCTTGGCCTTCTCTGTGAGGTGGGTGCTCGCTGGGCGTGGGGGTCCCGGGAAGGGTCAGCAGGCAGGCTTCCCATCCGTGATGACACCACCTGGTTGCCCCCCTTGAGGACGTGCTGGGGCTCCAGCCAGGGGTCTGTCGCCCGCCCCCCACTGACTGCGGGCGGGGTCTCCCTGCACCCACTGTCCCTCCGCAGCCCCGGCTCCTGAAGCTTTGGTGACTCTGTGACTTGTACAGGTGACGTGTGGGCCGGCCACCAGGCCTCGAGGGGCAGGGCAGCCAGATGTGCCGCAGTGACCGTCCCCAGGGTGGCCCTGCCCTCCCCTCTCTCCTGTGGCCCAAGGTGTCGCCGAGAAGTGAACCCTCAAAAGCAGGACGTGGCGGGAAACCCAGGCCAGAGGTGCCGCCAGCTGCCGCCCAGGGAGGGCAGGGGGCCACCTGGGCATCCGCACTGGTGGGGGGGGGGGCAGCGCTGGGAACGGGGAGGGGGAGGGGAGAAGTCTTCCCTGGGGGCCCTGGGGATCGCCCACCCCCTGGGGTTAGGCCGGGGGGAGGGTCTGGGGCCCTCAACCAGGCCACCCTGCCGGCTCCCGAACCCCACATCCCCCACCCGGCAGGGACACGCGGGCCGCGCGGGGGAGGAGCGGCTCTCGGTGCAGCCTGCGGGGAGGGGTGCGGACACAGGACACACGGTCCCCTCAGGCCCGGGGGGGGGCTGGAACAAGGCTGGATCCACGTCCCGTGGCACTGGGACCCGGGCCGTGAACCGTTTTTTTTTTTTTAATCCTCACCCGAGGATATTTTTCCGTTGATTTTAGAGAGAGTGGAAGAGAGAGGGAAAGACAGAGAGAAACATGGATGTGAGAGAGACACATCGACTGGTTGCCTCCTGCACGAGCCCCGACCAGGGCCCAGGCCGGGGAGGAGCCTGTGACCGAGGTACCTGCCCTTGGCCAGAATCGAACCCGGGACCCTTCAGTCCGCAGGCCGGCGCTCTATCCGCTGGGCCACACCGGCCAGGGCCCGTGCACAGTTCTGTAAATAAAACGCAGATGGTCCAGGCGGGGGTGTGGGCTGGAGTCGCTGTCAGGGCCGCTGCCTGAGGGGCCGAGCCCAGGTGGGCAGGCCTGGCACAGGGTGCGGCCTGCAGGCGGCCAAGCCCCGACCTCGTGGGGGAGCCTCACTGGGGCCCCCCACCCACTGGGCCCCCCACCCACTGGGCCCCCCGCCCGCTGCTGAGTCCAGCCGCCTCCCTGAATTGAGACGCAGGGTCTCCCCAGGAAGGGAAATGGATATCAACAAACTCCCACCCGCAGATCAAACCGCTTCCTCCGCCGCCCGAGGACCTCGCGCCGCCCACCCATCGCCCTCCCCCAGCCCAGGTCCCGGCCCCCGAGCCCAAGAAGGGCAGCAGCAGGGGTGTGGGGGGCCCAACGGACAGGGGCTGCCGACCGCTGCCGCCCTCAATGGTCGCCGTCTGCGGGGTCAGGGGGAGACCCTCGGAGGCCACAGTGTCCATTGGCCTCTGAAAGCCTCACGGGAACACGTGGCCACGCGGCCTGGGGTCCGCCGTCCTGTCCTGGGACCAGTGTGAGGGCTGGCACTGACCCTGGGACATGGCCTTCGGTGCCAGGCAGCTCGGCCCCCACGCTGGCCCAGCACAGACATGCGGCCCGTAGCCGACTCACTCCTCCCGTCGGGGCCGGGGCAGAGTGTCCAGCATCTCTGGTCTCGTCCGTTTAGAAAGTCAGCGACGGCCGCCGGCGTGGCCTCCATGAGCCAGGAGGTCACGGTCTGATCCCCGGTCAGGGCACAGGCCGGGGTTGCGGGCTCCATCCCCGGTGGGGGGCTGCAGGAGGCGGCCGATCCATGATTCTCTCTCATCACTGATGTTTCTCTCTCTCCCTCCCCCTCCCCCTTCCTCTCTGAAATCAATAAAAATATATTTAAAAAAAAGAGAAAAAGCCAGTGAGTGTGGGAGTCTCAGCGGCCACCTGGGCCCCCAATGACCACTTTCCAGAAAACACTCGTGTGTGGGGGACCCTACACGGCTCAGGGCTCACCCGCACGAGGGGGGTGGGTCGTGGAGCCTCGCTGCCCGGTGCACGCCCGCCCCCTTCCCGGTCGCCGGACGAGGGCCCAGCCTGGGCAGGGGGACCCTCACCAGCTCGCTCAGCCCGTCCTGGGCTGCGGGTGAGACCAGGCCGCACGGGAAGGCCCGAGAGTGACGGCCCGGCAGACACGGGGCGGCCCAGATCCAGACCAGGGCTCCTTGGTCTGCGGCCCCGCCCCTGCCCCTGCCCCTGGCCGGACTCCTGCCCCTGCCCCTGCCCGCGCCCCTGGCTGGACTCCTGCCCATGCCCCTGCCCCTGCCCACGCCCCTGCCCACGCCCCTGGCCGGACTCCTGCGCCCCGTTTGGTTTGGCAAAGCCAGACCCCACTCTCTGTGGTGGAACTCCGGGTCGGCAGGGCCATTGTGGGGCTACCGCCGCCCCACTTTGGGGGTTTGGTTCTGAGCAGGTGCCCCGGCCCCGCCCCATCAGTGAGGCCTGGTGTCTCCCCGCTGCGGGCCCTGGGCAGGCCGGGGGGATGAAGGGGGGTCAGGCTCCGCTCTCATGGGTCCTGGAGGCGGCGGTGCCTGCGGAGCCTCTGGGGGGCCTTTCTCACGGCTCACCCGCTGCCCACGAGGAAGAGGGACCATCCCACGGCCATGTGCCCCCCTGATGGAGCCAGAGACACAGGCATAGCTGGGATTTGGGGGTGAGAGCGGGGAAGGTGGGGGGAGAGAGAGAGAGAGAGAGAGAGACAGACAGACAGAGAGAGGGAGAGGGAGAGGGAGAGGTGAGCTGCCCAAAGCATTGGTCCTAAAACCCTCACTCAGGGTGGGTCCAGCCCTGGGTCCCCCTGACCCCCGCTTGGTCTGGGGGCTCTGGAGGAGCCTTGCTGGAGCGCCGGGAGGCGGGGGAGGCAGGGGAGGCGGACGGCATGGACCTCGCCAGCCGTGCCGGGGCCTGAGCCTTCTGGCCTGTGCAGGGCCCCGCGGTCTGTACCGCAGTGGCCGGATGTCCACGTGAGCCCCGGGCAGCGCCAGGTGCTTCTGGGTTACCCCCACCCCCACAGGCTCGAGGGGCGTGTGTCTTACTCTGAGGAGCCCAGGCCCTGCTGGTGGGGGGACCCCCCTGAGACCCGTCCCGCAGGCAGCTGGACCCACCAGCCCACGGGGACGCGCAGCGACCCAGGAGCTGGTCCGACAAGCCCCAGGCCAGCGGAGCACCCCGCTCCCACCCTCCGAGGGGCTCAGCGAGGCCTGAGACGTGTCTGGGGGCCGCTGGCCACGCCGGCTGGTCCCCACGGGCGCATCTCGGCCGCCGGGCCCTGTGTCCGCCGTCCCGCGCCCCAGGCCGCAGCCGGCCCCCCGGGCTCCCGGCGCCCCCCCTCCTGCCAGCTGTTTATTTAGACTTCCTAAAGCTGACAGCTCGAATCAGCCTAATTCACCTGAAGCTCACCAAGCGCCGCGTGTTTACTTTACGCGATTCCACCCGCGTAACCCAATCCCGCCCCTCGCCGCGGTTGCCGCCGGGAGCGCATCTGCGGCCCATGTCGCCGCGGCCCCGCCCGCCAAGGACACAGGTTTCTGAACGGGGAGCTGGGGTGGGGCGGGGGGCTCGGCAGAGCTGCCCGGGGGCCCCGGGCAGCAGGGGACGCGCTATGCGCCCTCGGGTTCGGGTGCGGACCAGGCCTCGGCGCCCCCGGAGCCGCGGGAGGGGCCTCACCTGCCGGTCAGGCCTCCCCTGGTGGGGGCGCGGCGAGGGCTGACGGGGGCCCCCACGCGTGACGCTGCATTTACCCAGCTCCCCTCTGGGCTGGACGCTCCGTGTGCGCTGGCCTGACACGCCTGCAGCCCATTTCACAGAAAGAGCCTCAGCCAGAGTCACCAACGAGCCGCATGGAGCCCAGTTCCAGGGCCCGGCCGGCACGGGAGGCGCTGCCCAGGCTCAGAGTAGGGGGGGTGGGGGGGTGGGGAGCTGGCCAGGGCGCCCCCATGGTGGGCCTGGGCTGCTGGAGCACTGACACCCGGTGAAGGGGACCCACACCCCGTGGGAGGGGAGGGGGGTGCGGGGGAGACAGCCGTGCCTCGGGCCTAGTAGCTCCAATTCGGGGAGCACTGGGAGGCGGCGGCTCCTGCCCAGAGGGGCCTCTCGCTGTGTTGCTTCTGGTAGGAAAGAAACAGAAAAGGAAGCGCCGCCGGGGGCAGTGAGACCAGCCTCAGCCGTGTGTTTGTGGCTCCTGGACAGATGCAGCCAAGGCCTGGGTGGTGGTGAGGCTGATGAGACGCCCGTGCCTGGTGTCGGCCTCTGGTGGCGGGGCCGCACACGACAAACAAATGATAAACGGACACACTCCTTCCAGAGGGGAGCTTGAAGGACACCACACAGGGAAATGCTGGGGCCTGGGCTTCGGGTGACCCAGGGGCAGTCAGGAAGGGCTTCCTGGAGGAGGTGGCGTTTATGCCACCGCAGGAAGTCTGGGCAGGAGTCTGGGTGGAGAGCGGAGCTGTGGCAAAGGCCCTGGGGCGTGACTGATCTTGGTGCCGGAGGAACAGAGCCTTTTTTACCCCAAAGTATTAAACACACTCACCCCCCAGAGCTGCCGGCTCCCCTGTGTCCCTGACGGGGTGGGTGCTCTGCCGGGGTCGGTGACCAGCTGGATGAGGGGCTCAGCCCACCCTCGGGGTCCCCGTGGCCTCCCTAGGCCCCCTCGAAGCCCGGGCCCTGGAGGGCTGGCCAGGGAGGAAGGCCGGCTCCGTTCCTCCCACGTGCTGCGCACCCTGGTGAGGCCCAGGAGGCCACGCGCACCCAGAGAGGATGGGGGCCCCGACTCCAGGCCGGGGGCCGGGGGCTGCTTGGGAAGAGGGTCCTCAGGGGCCCTGCCCGTGGCCACCGGGCCTCCGTGGCCTGAGCAGACCCCGCCTTTTACACTGAGGCCTGCCGAGCCCTCCCCGCCGGCTGGGCTGAGGGCAGCGAGCAAAGGTGAGGAGGCCGGCCAGCGCCCGGGGCGGGCTGGGTGGGGCGACGCGGGCCGGGCCCTGGGTGGCCGCCGGCCGCCTGCGCACGCCCCTCCTCTGCAGAGGCTCCCCCCCCCCCGGGAAGGGGCCGCTGCACGGAGCCATACATCTCTGTCAGCATCTCTATGAATAAATTAACCTTTTTAAAGATTAGTGCACTCCAGTACCTCGGGGTTTCAGAAACAGAACAAACGCTAAAAATATTTTGACAGAGCGGCCGGGGCTCATCAGCGAAGCACAGACCCAGGCCCAGACCTGGCTGCACTCCCGGCCTCCTGGCCCCGGTGGAGTGGGGGTGCAGGGGATGCGCTGTGTCCGCCCCCAGTGGAGTGGGGGTGCAGGGGATGCGCTGTGTCCGCCCCCGGTGGAGTGGGGGTGCAGGGGATGCGCTGTGTCCGCCCCCAGTGGAGTGGGGGTGCAGGGGATGCGCTGTGTCCGCCCCCAGTGGAGTGGGGGTGCAGGGGATGTGCTGTGTCCGCCCCCAGTGGAGTGGGGGTGCAGGGGATGTGCTGTGTCCGCCCCCAGTGGAGTGGGGGTGCAGGGGATGTGCTGTGTCCGCCCCCAGTGGAATGGGGGTGCAGGGGATGCTCTGTGTCCGTCCCCAGTGGAGTGGGGGTGCAGGGGATGCAGGGGATGCGCTGTGTCTGTCCCCAGTGGAGTGGGGGTGCAGGGGATGCTCTGTGTCCGTCCCCAGTGGAGTGGGGGTGCAGGGGATGCGCTGTGTCTGTCCCCAGTGGAGTGGGGGTGCAGGGGATGCGACTGTGTCCGCCCCGGGTGGAGTGGGGGTGCAGGGGGCCGCTGGGGGCTCCACCCTCAGAACCCAGGGGCTCGGCTGCTCCCCTAGCCTGCACCACATGGAGAGGCGGCTCTCCTCTTGGAGCCAGTGGACCCCCAGGGGAGGGAGGGCAGGACCCCAGGGGAGGGAGGGCAGGACCTCAGGGGAGGGAGGGCAGGACTCCCAGGGGAGGGAGGGCAGGACCTCAGGGGAGGGAGGGCAGGACCTCAGGGGAGGGAGGGCAGGACCTCAGGGGAGGGAGGGCAGGACCCCAGGGGAGGGAGGGCAGGACCTCAGGGGAGGGAGGGCAGGACCCCAGGGGAGGGAGGGCAGGACCTCAGGGGAGGGAGGGCAGGACTCCCAGGGGAGGGAGGGCAGGACCTCAGGGGAGGGAGGGCAGGACCCCAGGGGAGGGAGGGCAGGACCTCAGGGGAGGGAGGGCAGGACTCCCAGGGGAGAGAGGGCAGGACCCCAGGGGAGGGAGGGCAGGACCCCAGGGGAGGGAGGGCAGGACTCCCAGGGGAGGGAGGGCAGGACCTCAGGGGAGGGAGGGCAGGACCCCAGGGGAGGGAGGGCAGGACTCCCAGGGGAGGGAGGGCAGGACCTCAGGGGAGGGAGGGCAGGACCTCAGGGGAGGGAGGGCAGGACCCCAGGGGAGGGAGGGCAGGACCGCAGGGGAGGGAGGGCAGGACCCCAGGGGAGGGAGGGCAGGACCTCAGGGGAGGGAGGGCAGGACCCCAGGGGAGGGAGGGCAGGACCTCAGGGGAGGGAGGGCAGGACTCCCAGGGGAGGGAGGGCAGGACCTCAGGGGAGGGAGGGCAGGACCCCAGGGGAGGGAGGGCAGGACCTCAGGGGAGGGAGGGCAGGACCCCAGGGGAGGGAGGGCAGGACCTCAGGGGAGGGAGGGCAGGACTCCCAGGGGAGGGAGGGCAGGACCCCAGGGGAGGGAGGGCAGGACCCCAGGGGAGGGACGGCAGGACCCCAGGGGAGGGAACGGGAGGGGCCTGGGGCACAAGGTCAGCAGGTGGGGCTGAGCCCCTCTCTGTGGGTCAAGCCGCTGACTCACCAAGAGGGTCTCTGCTGCCCTCTCTCTTTTTTAAAAAAATATTTTTATTGATGTCAGAGAGGAAGGGAGAGGGAGAGGGAGAGAGAAACATCAATGAGGAGAGAGAACCATGGATCGGCTGCCTCCTGCACGCCCCCCACTGGGGATGGAGCCCACAACCCGGGCCTGTGCCCTGGCTGGGAATCGAACCCTGAACTCCTGGTTCATAGGTTGATGGTCCACCACTGAGCCACCCCTTCTTTCAACAAACATTCTTTGTGAGTCGCTGTGAGCTGGCTCTGCCCCGCCCGCCCTGGGTGTCGTCTGACCCCTGCACGGAGGGCGCGGCTCCAGCCCTCAGCCGCTGGGAGGCGGCGTCCTGGCTCAGGCCCCACCTGCCTCTGGTCTGACCAGCCCGGTGTCCAGGTCTCCTGGGTGCTGACCCTCCTCCCTGCTCCTGCTCTCTGTGCACCCAGCCAGCACCTCTCTGCCTGCCCTCGAAGGCCTCTGCCTCCAGGAAGCCCTCCCTGACCCCCTGGGGCTGAGCCCGTTCTCTAGCGTCTCTGGGACACGGCCGGGCCGTCCCCTCTGACAAGCCTCGGGTGCTGGCCGTGCGTTTGTGGGAGACGCCGTTGGTGTGGTTGTTGCCAGGGCTCCTCTGGGAACTGGACGGGCCGGAGGGCTGGTCAGGGCCACAGGGGACCCCCCTCTTTCCTCTGCCCATCACAGGGCTGTCTGGGGACAAGGACTGGCAGCCGCGGAGAGGGGCGATGGCAGGCCTTCCTGGGGGTTCTCCCAGGGACACCAGCTGGGGGCAGGTGTTTGAGGAGTGAAGTTCACACCACACAGCCACCTCCCAACCCACGACCCGTGACCCACGACCCCAGCGGGGGCCCAGGACCGTGCCCACCTGGTGCGGCAGACCTTGGCTCCCTCGGGGGCGCAGGCGAGGCTCGCCCAGGCCTCGCTTCTCTAAGGGGGCTCTGGGCAGCTGGACCACATCCCTGGGGTTGGGGGGTGCAGGGGGGACACAGGGGGGCTCTGGGCAGCTGGACCACATTCCTGGGGTTTGGGGGTGTGGGGGGGACACAGGGGGCTCTGGGCAGCTGGACTACATTCCTGGGGTTGAGGGGAGCAGGGGGCTGAGGGGAGCTGCCTTGGGGTGGGGGTCAGTGTCCGGCCCACCCTGGGTGCATTTGCTTTGGGAGGGTCCTGTCCCCCCCAGGCACCAGGGGCCCCCGGACACCCTGAGACTGGGCCAGCTCCTCTCTGAGTCCCTCCAGTTCCCCCCTGCCCAGGGGAGCCCCTCCCCGCCTCTCCCAGGCTGCCCTTCCCCGGGGGACAGAGCGGGCACGGGGTGGCCCTGGCCAGGGACCTGGAGCGGGTGCTCCCGAGGGTGCCCCGGGCGCTCGCTGCCCCGCAGGTTAATCCCGAAGGACCCGCGGCAGCTGCTGTCGCCCAGGACCCAGCGCCCAGGGAGGAGGAGGCGGTGCCCGCCGGGCCTGGAGGTCGCACGTCAGCAGCAAGGCCCGCAGGGAGGGCCGCGGGCAGAGGGGCCACTGAGAGGGAAAGCCGAGGGCACCCCCCGGGGAGTGTGCTGGAGCCACTCAGAGCCGCCCGCCCGCCAGGTGTGCCGGGCGGTGCCCCCCCCCCGCCCCCCTGCCCCCCGCAGCCTCTCGGAGCTCTGTGCCCGCGCAGTGGCTCCGTCCGTGGGTGTGGGGCGCAGAGAAACCCGCGTGGAGGCTGGCTCCTGCCTTCAATTTGTGACCAGCAAACACACCAGCTCTGCAGCCCAGGCTACTTATTTTAAAGGCGCATCAACCATTTTCATATGGAAACGACAGGCTCCCTCAGATGTACTTCCGTGTAGGAATCGGGGGTGGGGTGGGGGTGGGGGGAGCTTTGTGGTGATGGTGGTGGGGGCCTGCAGGAGGGAAAAGGAAGACGGCACAGACCCCAACCCTGGTGTCTCAGGGCGGGGAGTGCCCAGGGCCGGGGGTTAAACCCGGGAGGCTTCTTGGAGGAGGCGGCACGTGTGCTCAGGAGCAGGAGTTTTCCTCCTCCGGTCTCCGGTCTCCGTTACAGTCTCCGTCCAGGTGGAGGTTATGCCCCAGGGCGGAGGGGGCCGCTACCTTTGTGGCAACATTCAGAGGCGAGGAAAGGGGGCGTGGCCCTCGGGACACTGTGCTTGAGAAGGCCCTGGGGTGGGGATTCCCAGGCCCCGCGGGTCAGAGGGTACAGGACTGAGGGTGGGTGAGCGTGGTGTGGGGCTGGGGCGGGGTATGGAGGTGCTTGGGCCCTTAGGTTCCTGTTCTGTGACGTGGTTTCCTTCGCCGGCTGGTTCGGGGTGACTGCAGACTCCCTGGACATGGGGTGGGGAGGCTGCCCAGGGCATGAACATGGTTTCCCGGCTGGTCTCGGGGTGACTGCAGACTCCCCGTTAGAGGTGGGGGCCCTGGCGCCGCAGAGAGCCCTGGGGTGGGGGTGGGCGAGACTGTCCGCTCCCAGAGAAACCGGGCCTTTCCCGTCATCCCCATCGGTGGGCAGCTGGGAGGCACACGGGGGCGTCCCGTCCAGCTGGGCCCACCGGCTCCCTCCCGGGCGGCCTGTCTGGAGCCCGAGGCGGACACTCTCCCGACAGCTGGCTCTCATCTGTCGCCCGTCCCCGGCGTCCCCCGTCCCGCCTCGCCTTTCATCACCGCGCCGGGGTCCGGGGCGCGGGGGTCCGGGCTCTGGGCTTCCGCGGGCGCTGGCTCCGGGGGTGGGGACCCCCCGTAGGAGGAGCGACCCGGTGGGTCCCGCAGGGTGAGGGCTCACGGGGTCCGCCTGGCGCCCTCGGTCACCGAGCCCCGCCCGTGACCGACACGGAGACACGGCGTTTGCACAAAAGGTAATTCAACAAGTTTTGGACCCAATCCCGCTATTTGCTTACAAGGACCTATTTATAGAGCCTCCCCCTCCGGGGTCGGCCAGCCATCCGTGCATGTTCGGGAGTTTATAACGATTATTAAATTTAACGTTGGCTGCGGTTTTAATTCAGAGCGAAAACTGCAAACCGGAATGTGCTTCGGGGTGACTGCCAGCAAGTGTGTTTCCAGCCTCCCCCCCCCGCCCCCCAAGGCCCAGGTGGGTCCGGGAGCCCAGACCCCGAAGGGACTTTCCGAGTCCTGAGTGCCCAGGCGCCCGGATGCCTTCTCACCACGTCTGTGGCCCTGGGCAGCCTCCCACCCGTGTCCGTGGCCCTGGGCAGCCTCCCCACCCGTGTCCGTGGCCCTGGGCAGCCTCCCCACCCGTGTCCGTGGCCCTGGGCAGCCTCTCACCCGTGTCCATGGTCCTGGGCAGCCTCCCCACCCGTGTCCATGGTCCTGGGCAGCCTCGGGGCCATGAGCCAGATCTGATGGCTACAGGAAGGGTTCAGCCTGGATTTCGTTTGCGTTTTCCTCTTCGTGGTCGCAGGGCTGCCCAGCGGCTGCCCCAGTTCCTTGTGCCCCTCGGGACTGGGTGGCGGTTGAGCTCCCTGTGCCGAGCCCCCGGGAGCTCGTGTGCGTTGCTCTAGGACAAGGCTGGCTTTGCACTAGATGGTGCAGAGCGGGGTGCAGGCCTGTGCCCCGGGCATGCTCAGTGCCAGGCAGGGGCTTGGATCAGTACCCGCTGCCAGGCCATTTCGGTGCCTCCTTCCCTCCCAGCCCTCGGACTGGCCGCACCCAGCCTCCTGGGAGAGCGGGTCCCGGTGCTCTCCCGTGGCCCTGCCTGGGCGGCGCAGTGGGAAGGGCCCAGGTCACACGGCCGAGTGGTGACTTCAGGCTCAAAGCGGCAGGGCCCAGGGGTTGGGCGCCCGAGGTCAGGGCCCGAGTCCCCCTCACAGACGTCACTGCTGGGCAGGCGGGCGGCAGGGGCAGCGACTGCCGCGAGGTGGACACAAGGTCGAGCCCCCACAGCCCGGTCCTGGGGGTCCTTGTCTTGCCAGCGCCCGCCGGCTGGCCGCCTCTCTCTCGCCAGGCCTGCTGCCCTCGGGGCTGCCGGGCAGGTCCATCTCCGCTGTCACAGCCCGCGGCCGGCGCGTGGACAGGGCTGACGGGCGGCGGCCCCTCGGCGTCCACCATCTGCCTGTGGCCGCAGAGCCTGGAGGCGGGAGGAGCGGAGGCCGGGGCTCCGGGCGGCCGGCAGGGGGTGTCCGCGGCCCGCTGTCCCGCCTCCCGCCCGCGGCCGCGGCTCCTCGCACAGGCCGGGCGCATCTGGAAGCGTTCGGTTTGACAGAGTGTCGCTTTACATTGCCGAAATGAGCGTAAGCGGTGTCTGACCCACCACGTGAGAAACCTGATCTGGGTTTACTGCCGACCCTTTAAATAAAAACCAGATCGCTTATTAAACCATTATCTCCCAGGGGCGGGGGGGCCCTCGGCACAGATGGGAGCGGATGCGGCTCTGTCTGCGGCCGGCGGGGGCCACGGTCACCCGGTCACTCCCGGGACGAGGGGCCTGGCACCCCTGCCGCCCCGAGCGCCCGCGGCCGCCTGGCCTCCGGGGGAGGTTCGCCCACGTCCTCGCCGGGGGAGGCGCAGAGATCTCTGCAGGGGCTGCTGCCTGAGGGTCCCTAAGAGGGGGCTCCCCTCGGGGGGCTGAGAGGCCTGTCCTGCCGGGGTGTCAAGGCCGGGCCCAGGACAGAGGGCGTGGGCCGGCCGTGCCTGCCGCTGAGATGCCGGTGGACACGAGGCGCCCACTCCCGGTGGCCTCAGCCGGAGCACGCGGCTCGCAGGACGGCAGGGCTGTGTTGTGGACGGGCAGCGGGTGGCCCAGCCCTGGGCCCGCCCCGCTGCAGGCGCCCCCCACAGCAGGGCCCGCGGCCGGGGTCCTGGCCGACGATGGAGCCCCAGGCATCAGAGCCGTTTCCTATTTGCAGGGTGACACTCGTCACGGGGTTCTCGCAGCCCCTCCTCTTTCCTGCGCGTCTTTGGCGAGCGAGTCTCCATCCTGCCCCGTGGAAATGTCCTTGTCCGCTGACCAGAGGCCTCGGGCGGCCCTTCCGGGAGGACAGAGGCAGCTGGACAGGGGCCGGTGAGGCCCAGGGAGGCTGGGACGATCAAAGGGCAGCGACCAGGCTGACAGCGGACATGTCTGAGGACAGAGGCCACCGCAGACGTGAGGGGACGCGGGAGCAGGCGGGCCCATCAGCTTGGGTCCTCGGGGGTCCGCGTGTCCCGTGGCCGTGGGTGTGGGCAGTGATGCTCACCACGGGGAGGAGACGGACGCAGCAGATGCTCACGTGCTGGGCCGTGGGCCTCATTGCGGGGGCCTCGCTGAGGGGGAGCCCCGGGCCGGGCGGGGGGACGGGTGTGTGGCTGTGAGCGCTGCTCTGCTCTCAGCGGCGTTGTTATCATCTGCCGAGGTCTGTGGGGTGGGGGGTCGAGCCCCAGACTGGACGTGTCAGGGACACGAAGGACCCGCCTGCGGATCATCTCACGTCCCCGTGGCTGTGGGGAGGTCCCCGAGCGCCAGGCTGGCGGTTCTGTCCACCCCCTGGCTGCGCAGGTTGGTGGCGGGGCTGGGCCTGGGCCTGGGCGGCCAGTGCTGCCTCTCTGGGGTCAGCGAAGGGCGGCTGGATGGTCAACAGAGTGGCCAGTGGAGCCGGGAAACCCCATCGGGGGAGCGGCCTGGGGTGGGGACGGCATGAGACGTGAGGGAGCCCTGGGGTGGGATTCTCTCCTTCCCGATGGGGCGTGACAGACAGATTAGTGCATTCAGTCCAATGAGGGAGGGGGGGGTTACCCCTCTGTGCACGTGAGCAAAAGGCGGCCCAGAGAGGGCCAGGATCTGGCCCAGGCCACACAGCCGACAAGCGGCGACCTAAGACTCAAAGCTGCAGGTCCCAGGGGTCGGGCGCCCGAGTCCCCCCTCACAGACATCACTGCCGGCAGGGCGGGCGGCAGGGGCAGCGACTGAGCCACGAGGCCGAGCCCACAGCCGGTCCTGGGGGTCCTTGTCTTGCCAGCACCCGCTGGCTGGCCGCCACCCTCTGGCCAGGCCTGCTGCCCTCGGGGCTGCCGGGCAGGTCCATCTCCGCCGTCACAGCCCGCGGCCGTCTGGGGCTGCCCCGGCCTCCATGCGTCACAGGGACAGCCGGGGCTGGGTGCGCAGGCTTCACGGGCTGCTGCCGACCGTGAATGGGCCTCCCATGCAACGGAGGCCCTCAGGGTGGGCGGGGTGTCGGGTTCCCCAATACAGGGTGTGGGGCTGCATCTCCATGGCCTGGGAGCGTCCAGGCTGAGGTGGCTGGGACCAAGGGTCTCCAGGTGACAGTTGGGACTTGGGGCTGCGTCTGGCTCAGGGGCAGCTGGGTGCCTGGGCTCCTGGTGGCCCAGGTCCAGGGTTGGACCAAGCAGGCAGCTCCGGATGCTGCTCCCCTCCAGTGCCTCCTCTCCTCTGGCCGCCTCCTCTTGTCCATGTGTCTGACCCCTCCCCCCAGGCTGGGTTCTGGCCGTGGGAGCCTGGTCCCCCCTTGTCCTCACCGGCTGCCTCCTGACCCGCCTCTTGTCTCACTGCCCTGAGAAGGCTGCCTATGGTACCTGCTGATGAGCCATGGGCACGGTCCTTCTGGGCCTGGGGCCTCCTGGTTCCCTGATTGCCAGGAACACACTCATGAGGGCCTGCACACTCACACACACATGAGGGCATGCACACTCACACACACAAGAGGGCCTGCACACTCACACACACACGAGGGCCTGCACACTCACACACGCATAAGGCCATGCACAGTCACACACACATGAGGGCCTGCACACTCACACACGCATGAGGGCCTGCACACTCACACTCACGAGGGCATGCACACTCACACACACATGTGAGCATGCACACTCACACTCACGAGGGCATGCACACTCACACACGCATGAGGGCATGCACACTAACACTCATGAGGGCATGCACACTCACACACGCATGAGGGCCTGCACACTCACACTCATGAGGGCATGCACACTAACACTCATGAGGGCATGCACACTCACACACGCATGAGGGCATGCACACTCATACTCACAAGGGCATGCACACACACACTCATGAGGGCATGCACACTCACACGCATGATGGCATGCACACTCACACACTCACAAGGGCATGCGCACTCACACTCATGAGGGCATGCACACTCACACTCATGAGGGCAAGCACACTCACACGCATGAGGGCATGCACACTCACATACTCACAAGGGCATGCGCACTCACACTCACGAGGCCATGCACACTCACATGCATGAGGGCATGCACACTCACACACTCACAAGGGCATGCACACTCACACTCACGATGGCATGCACACTCACACACTCATGAGGGCATGCACACTCACACTCATGAGGGCATGCATACTCACACTCATGAGGGCATGCACACTCATACACACACATGAGGACATGCACACTCACACACACATGTGAGCATGCACTCGTGCACTCACTCTCAGCGCAGCAGCTCCTGGCACTGCAGCCTGCACCCCCTCCTCCACCTCGCGTCCCTGACTTGCAGCCCCTCCCTTGCCCTGTCCGGCCCCGGCCGATGTGCGGGTTAACCACTGGATTGATTATTTTCACTAGAATAAGGGGAGTCTGTGCGAGAGAAGCTGTGCAGGGGCTCCGGGCAGCAAGGAGGGGCCCACTCCTTCAGGACGGAGAGAGCACAGTGGCTTCAGTCAGAGACCCAGGGCGGGCGGGGGCGGGGCTCGGGACAACCGGGGGTCTGGGCAATGGCCTGTCCAGCGCACGCGTCCAGGACGGAGGGTGGACAAGGGAGCAGCTGGAGGGATGAGGGGCTGGTGGGAGGTCTCTGGCCCCATGTTGGCCACAGTCTCCCTCCCCCTGGGAGCCTTCCCTCCCGCATGCGGGGCGAGGGGGCGAGGGTAGGAGCACCTGAGAGCAGGGTCCCAGAGGAGCTGGACTGCACGGCACCCACTGAGGAGGCCAGCAGCCTGGCCAGGCCCACTGCCGGGGCCCGAGAGGGCAGAGGCTGGCGGTGAAGCCTGGGCACCATGCTGGCCAGGGCCCAGGACTCGTGGCAGTTCCAGGAGGCCCTCTCGGCCCCAGGTCCCCGAGCCCAAGGCTGAAGGGGATGCCATGTTCCTGTCCCTCCGGCGAGGACCCTGCTGGCCAACCCACAGGACGTCTTGGCTGCAACCTCATTGCCGAGGGCTCCTGGACCAGTTCCCAAGGCGCGAGGGACTGAGTCCCATGCCTTTTGCTGCCAGGCCGCACCCAGCAGAGGCACCAGGGCCATGCTCCGGGCATGGGCGCCGGCGGAGGTGCTGGCTTCTCCCCTCCAGCCCGAGTGGACGAGCCACAGACGGGGGCCAGGCAGGCCCACCGCAGCCCACCGTCCTCCTGGGCCCGCCGTCCTCCTGGGCCCGCCCGCCACAGCTGCCGGTGAGCGTTGGTTGTTGGTGTGAAATGTCCCACAGGAGGGCAGACGATGTCCTGCCGGCCGGGGACAGTGCAGACACGGGAGCCACACCAGGCGAGCCCTCCACATGCCGGAGCTTCTGAGACCCCATCTTGCTGCGGGTCCCAGGAGCTGCGGGTCCCAGGAGCCGTGGGGGCTGCGTGGGCCCCTGGCTCTGTCCTGCCCTGCAGGGTCCAGCTGCCCTAAGGGGCCGGGGTCACAGGGCGCCTGCCCCCCAGGCACACCCGCCCTCCGGGCCAGCACCCTGAGCTGCATTCCCTCTAAGTCCCCCGGCCCGGAAAGTACCCGAATGGAACCGGCGCCGCCGTGTGATCCTGCCGGCCTGACACGGCTTCCTTCATCCGGTTCCCGTGCCCCACGCTGTGCGGACGGGAGCAAGGCCGGTGGGTGGTCAGGGCCAGCGCCATCCGCCTGCCCCTCCCCTGGCCAGACCGGAGGGCGGCAGGTGGCACACGGCGGGTGAGGCAGCGCCAGCTCCCCGGTCTGCTCTCCGCCTCGCCGTGGACACGGCAGGCGCCAGGGAGGAGGGCCTGACTGCGGGAGCCTTTCTGGCCGTGTATCCGGTTGAACCGGGGTCCCTCTCCAGCTGGGCTGCGGGGGGCCCGGGTCACTGACCCCCGTCCCCCCGGAGCGGGGACACCTTGGGTCAGACATGGGTGGGTGGGTCGCCGCCCCCTGCTGGTCCCCCCGGCCCTGAGGACCCCTTGATTTACTGTCCCTGTCCCTTTAACGGTCCCCCTCCCTGGCCGCTGCCCGTGCGGCTGAGCTTGGGAAAATCTATTACGGCCGCGTCATCAATCTGGGGCTGCCGCCGCGGGCGCTCGCGGGGCCTCGATTTAATGGGCCGCTTCCCGAGCGCCGGAGCCTGCCGCGCGCCTCTCTCGATCAGCTTTGTTTAATTATCAAAATATTTGATGCAGAAAATTGACATTCGTTGTGAAGGTTCTGCCCTCCTCCCCTGCCCGGCTCCTGGTGACACCGAGAGCCTCAGAATAGCAAGTGGGCCGCCAGCCTGCTCGGCCGGGCGGACACGCAGGCGCTGCCGCCAGAGCCGGTGCGCGGGGGTGGGGCCTCCGGGCCTGCCAGACCCTGCCCCGGGCACCAGGGGGCACACCCAGGGCCATGCCTGCGGCCAGGGCAGCTTCGGGAGCAGCTGGGCCACCTGAGCCGGGGGCTGCTCCTGGCCATTGGCAGCACCGGGTCCCAACCTGGGTGCCACCTGGTGCGCCCCATCTTAGGTTGCTGTCAGGCCCTCGCCCGTGTCGGTGCCCCGTGGGGCCCTCTTGGCCAGGAGCCAGGCTGCCCGGGGGCGCAGAGCCCTCCTTGAGGGACAGGACAGGCCCTCTCGCCGGATGACCGGCCAGTGCCTGTGGCAGAGGCGAGCACACACCTGGGACGCTGAGTCTTGAGCAGCCAGGAGCTGTGCTGCCTGGGGGGCTCGGGCTGTTCCCTCCTCGTGCTGGGCCCCACCCACCAGGCTTCAGCCTGGGCACGGCCTGGGCACGACCTGGGCACGGCCAGAGCTGCCCCCCTCCCAACTGCGTTCCTGGCCACACTGGGGGCGACCACCCCTCCCTGGTCAGGCCTTTGCTCTGGTCCTGGAGCCCTGTGTCTACATGCGTGTACTCCACGCGTGCCGTGTGAGTCCTGTGTGTGCACATGTGCGTGCCCGTGGATGTATGTGACCACAATATATGTGTGTGACCACAATACATGTGTGTGACCACAATACATGTGTGTGCATGTTGCCGGCTAACCCGGGGCCATGGGTTCCAGCCTCAGGGAGGCCCCCCCGACTCCTGGGTCTGGGTGGGTCTGTCTGGGAGTCAGTCTGGGTCAGCGGCTGCGGGTTTGGTCCTGGTCCGAGGGGTCCGGCTTATGACCGCACGGGGTGCAGGGGGCCGTGGGCGCCGCGGGGGCTGAGAGCCGTGCTGGTGCGGAGCTCGCCGGCCTTGCCCACGGCCGAGCAGCCACCAAGGCCGTTTACTCGCGGCTCCTCAGCGTGGCCTGGCCGGCGCCCCGAGCTGAGCGCGGCATATTTCGGGCGGCCGGTCATTTTCCAAACAGAAAGCGCTTTCGAGGTTGAGTGGGCACGTGGTGGGGAACACGCAGCGGCCCGGGTCCCCGCGAGGCTCCCCTCGCAGCCAGGCCCCGCGGGCACGGGCACGGAGGTGCCGCCACCCGGGAGGAGGCGCGGCTGCAGGTCCCTGTGGGAGAGGAATCGAGTGCCGCGAGGCCGGCATGCCTGGCCCCCGCGCCCGCCAGCGCCTGGAGCAGTGGTTCTCCACCTTCCTCACGCCGCGGCCCTTTAATACAGGTCCTCATGCTGTGGTGACCCCCAACCTTAAAATTATTTTCGTTGCTACTTCATCACTGTAGTTTTGCTACTGGGATGAATCGTCATGTAAATATCTGATGCGCAGGATGTATTTTCATTGTTACAAAGTGAACATAATTAAAGCCTAGTGATTAATCACAAAACAATATGTAATCATATATGTTTTCCGATGGTCTTAGGTGACACCTGTGAAAGGGTCATGCAACTCCCAAAGGGGTCGCGACCCACAGGTTGAGAACCACTGGCCTGGAGCGAAGGGGTAGCCGTGGCCGCGGGCGCTGGCCCCTCCAGTTACAACCCACCCCGTGTCTCAGTGCCGGCTGTGCCATGAGTGCCGTCGGCGGACGGCCGTGATCCTGGAGAGACGGGGCCACGCGCTGCCTTCAGAAGCTGGGGGCGCTGTCTCATTTGTCCCCGGTCCCTCTGCCACTTCCTGGCCTCCCTCGTGACCGTCACGCCCGCCCGGCGCAGCCACCTGTGGAGCCACCCCACGGGGAGGAGAACAAAGGCCCTGTGTGCTGGCCCCTCCACGCAGCGCCCTCTGGGGTGACAGCGAGGGGAGCCCATGTTCTGGGGAGCGGGGTCCTGGGCGAGGCAGAACCCACCATGGCTCTGGGCGGATGGCTTTTTCTCAAAAGGCTCCCCTGGTCCCTGCTCATTTCTGCGAGGGGGAGGGGTGTGCGCCGTGTGGCCGGGATGGGAGGGCCTTTCAGGGCCCTGATGCTGGATTCCCAGGCAGGGCCAGGGCCACGGAGGGAGGCTTGGGGCGCCACAGCCATGGGGACCACTTTCCTGGGGGCTGAAGCGAAGTCCTACAAACTGAGGGTTAAAGGAAGAGACGTGGACCCGTGCAGTCCGGGGTCAGGATCCGAAATCCAGGTGTGGGCAGGGCTGGCCCCTCCACAGGCTCCCGGGCGGGCAGCTGCTTCCTGCCCCTGCCGGCGTGGGGGCTCCAGGCAGCCCCCCGCTCTACGCCTCCATCCCACACGGCCTTCCCCGCCCTGTTTCCTCTGGGTTAGGGCCGTTCTAAGTCCAGAATGGCCTCATCGCAAACCCTTAACGAGGTCCATCTGTGAGACCCTGCTCGCAAACAAGGTCACGGGCTAGGGTGCAGGTGGACGTGACTTTGGGGGTCACCGTTCACGTCTTACACGGGGGAAGCGGTTTCCCTGTTTTCACCGAGTAACGGGCAGGGACAGGCAGCCCATGTGATGACCAGTGTGGAGCCAGGCTGGGCGGCCTGGACCAAGGAGGCTGCCAGTGGGGCGGTGGTGGGCGTGGCTCAGGGGTGGGCCGGGTACATCTGTTATCAGACCACTTTTTAATCTTTAATTTAAAATTTTTAAATGTTTTTATACAGTTTTATAAATATATATTTTTTTATTGATTTCAGAGAGGAAAGGAGAAGGAGAGACAGAAACATCCGTGATGAGGGAGAATCCTGGATCGGCTGCCTCTTGCACGCCCCCCACTGGGGATGGAGCCTGCAACCCAGGCAGGTGCCCTGACCGGGACCCCAACCGTGACCTCCCGGGTCACACTCGGAGCCCCCACATCCCAGGATGCACTCTTCTCGGCCCCAGACACCCCTCTATGCTCAACCGCTGAGCCCCGCTGCTGGGTAAGGGACTGCTTTTTAAAATCACGGTGAGAGGAGCGTGTGGGTAAATGAACAGACTAGCGAGTAACCATGGTAACGACCTGCCACCCCACTGCCGGCCGAGGTCAGCATCTCATCATCTGGACGCTGGGCAGGTGCTGGGCAGAGGCTGGGCAGGGGCTGGGCAGGTGCTGGGCAGGGGCTGGGCAGGGGCTGGGCAGGGGCTGGGCAGGTGCTGGGCAGGGGCTGGGCAGGGGCTGGGCAGGGGCTGGGCAGGTGCTGGGCAGGGGCTGGGCAGGGGCTGGGCAGGTGCTGGGCAGGGGCTGGGCAGGGGCTGGGCAGGGGCTGGGCAGGTGCTGGGCAGGGGCTGGGCAGGTGCTGGGCAGGTGCTGGGCAGGGGCTGGGCAGGGGCTGGGCAGGGGCTGGGCAGGTGCTGGGCAGGTGATGTTACGTGAAGGTGCCTTCCGCTCGCTGCGTGGGGGGCACTGCAGGGCAGGCGGGGGGCAGCGTGTCCACACCGCCCCCCCCACGCCCCGCTCCTGGGATGTTTGTATTTCCGGCTTCCAAAGCGACACCCCCGCCGCCCGCACAGCTGGGCCCCCGGGAGCGGAGGTCACGGCCTGGTCACCGTTTGGGAGGAGCCGTGCTTGTCTGTCCTGCGAAGGGACGGCCGGGGCCGCTGCCGGCGCCGGACACGCGGGGGTTAAGGTCTCCGCTCAGCGCTGGCGCCCGGGGCCCTCGTTTCCATTTAGATTTGTTTGTGGTCAGAAGCCGTCAGGGCCGAGCTGCCGAGACCCGGCTTCCCTGACACGTACAGTTATTGCCGCCCGGGGACTCGTGTCCTGCGCGGCCTCCCTGACCCAGCCGGACCGGCTCAGGCGTCACCCCAGCCCCTCGCGGGCCCCGCGCTGCCCCTGACGAGGGCCCGCCCGCAGCTCAGCGCGCACCTGGGGACCCGCCCCCCCGCGACCCTGTGAGGTGCAGGTCCCCCCGCTGGGGGCCACGGCGGGGGCTGCACTCGGCTGGGCCCATGGACGGGCCTCGCAGCCCCTCCCCTTAGGGGCTGATGTCGCCTGGTGTGAGCCTTCTGAGAATGGGGGTGGGGGCGGGGGGCGGAGGCAGAAAGGATGGAGGGATGGTGTAGACCGGCATCTCCTCTCCCCCTTATGCTAGTTTCTAAATGACGCCCCCCCCTTCGCCCATTCAGGCCCCTCGCCCGGGCACACCTGGTCACCCACAATCCCGCGTCCCACGCCCAGGTGCCACTTGGACATTGCCTTGGTGAGCGCCCCTCCCCCCGCTGCCCGGGGCGGGGTGCTGTGTCGGGGCTCCTGCCCCAAACCTGCCCTCCCCGCCCGCCCCATGTCCCCTACCCACTCCCCGGGGTCAGAGGTGGCCGTGGTGGGAGAGGGGTGAGCCCTCTGCGAGGCCAGACCCGACCCCTCTCCCCTTGGTCCTGCAAGCCCGCTGAGCCCCCCCACATCCCAGAATGAACTCTTCCGGGCCCGAGACACCCCTCCTGACCTCCTGACCTCCTGACCTCTAGGAGGCCCCCACCCGCGGTTGGAGCCCAGGGTGGTGACCAGGCCCCACCCCGTGCCCCCGAATGAGGCCAGTGGCTGGGTCCTGACGTCCTCTCGGATCAGGCGGCAGTGGGGGAGCCCTCTTCCCCGTCCCACCCGGCTGGTGCGGCCTCTGCTGTGGCCCCGACATGGGCCCAGGAGATACCGATGCCGAGGCCACCCAGGCGGGGGGGGGCTCCGGGGGTGGCCGGCCTGGACGCCAGGCTCCGAGTGTGGGCGGAGAGGGCGGGCTGGGCCCTGGGCTGCACCCCGAGCCAGGGAAGGGACCAGGAGGGGACAGGGCCGAGAGAGGAAGGGAGAGAGAGAGAGAGAAACATCATTGATGACAGAGAGTCCTGGACCGGCTGCCTCCTGCACGCCCCCCACTGGGGATCAAACCCACAACCCGGGCAGGTGCCCTGACCGGGAATGAACCCTGACCTCCTGGTTCATAGGTCGACGCTCGGCCGGTGGGACTCCTGTTGTGGGGGGCACGCTCTCTTGGCTCCCCTACATCCCCCATGTGGCCTCACAGCCGTGTGGGTCCAGCCCTGCACTGGGCTCACAGATGCAGCCTGATCAGGGCGGGGCCGCTGCTCATGGACGGAAGCCAGACACCGGCTTTGCGTCAGCTCCCCGGCCCCCCTGTGCAGCCTCCAGGACCGGGTGGGGGGCAGTGGGCCGCGAGGACCCGGATGTAACTCTGCCCAAATGAAACCCTCTCACCCCAGGTGCCAGTCTCAGAAAATGCTTTCCCAGATACCCCGTGGACCCCACTCCAGCACCAGGGGGAGGGGACCCCATTTCCATCGGGAGCACAGGGGCCTCTGGCCCGTCCTGGAGCCCCCACCAGCCACCTGCCCCTCCCGCCAGTTTGATTTCTGCTTAAGGTTCCGTGGCCTGGAGCCCGGGGCACGCACGATGCTAATGAGCCATGCATATTCCATGAGCGTGTCAGCGTGAGGCTGGCTGCGTGCTGAAGGCGGGTAATGAACCCGGCGGGGGTCCCGGGCCGCGCGACGATCCGTCACAGTCCGGGGTGGCCAGGGTGTGGGGGCCGCGGGCACGGCCGCCCCGGAACGCGGGTGCCGCCCCGGGAGGAGGCGGCCGTGGGCCTGGTCCTGGAGGTGCAGGGGGCGGAAAGGACCGCTTTCACTGCGGGGACGCCTGGTGTTCTGCGGGACACGGTCTGGGAAGTGCTGTCCACCTACGGGGTTCTCTGCAAAACGAAAGGGAAATGGCCCCCGATGGGCGGCCTTGGAGCCGGGGGGGGGGGGGGGGGCGGGTCCAGCGGGTGGAGGTACAGGGGGCCCTGGTAGACTTGGATTTCGGGGGAACCACAAGCCACTGAGGGGTGAGGGTGGCCCATGATTGCGGGGCTCACAGACCCCAACGAGACAGTTCATTGTGAACCTGAAGCCACTGGTGCTGGCGGCCCAGGATTTACCTGGCAGCCGATTCCCACGCGCCTTGGCCATTGCGATCTGGTCCAGCTGCCGGCGTCCATTCCGGGCTCCGGGCGGAGCTGGGCCTGGGGTGAGAGGCCCTCCCTCGGCGGCCGTGGGGCCGGGGTCCCCGAGGCTCTGCTCCCGTCTCCTGAGGCGTCACACGTGCCTGCGGCCCTGGGCGGGCGGTCAGGAGACCTGCCTGGTGGGTGCAGGGGCGGTGACAGTGGTGTGGGGGGGAAAGGTCCCCCCCAGTGGCTGCCAGGCTGTGGTCTGGGGGCCACCCCTTCCACAGGGGCCCTGCCTGCACCGAGAGCCTCTCCCGCCCGCTCGGCCCTGTCCCGGCCGCAGTGTCTGGGTTCCCTCTGCCCGGACGCCGCGTGGGGGCGCCTCACCCCCTTCCCCAGCTCTGACCGGAGCGTGTCCGTGGCCTGGAGGGCCTGTGGGCGGCCTGGGCCCCACTCTCCGGGCCACCGGCTGGCTTGGCCTGGGTGCCCAGCGTGGGCAGGGCGAGCGGCGGCCCACCCACCGGCGGCCAGCGGGGCCTCCGTGCAGGCGCCACGAAAACGCCTCGGCCGCTGCCGCGGGCCGGAGCGGGCGGGTGCCTGAAGCCGTTGCCGGTGATCCGTGGAGGCCGGGCCGTCTCCGGGAGAGAAATATGGAAGCAATTACCGTGAGGGCCGTCGCTGAGCAATTCCCTCCGAGACGCGGGGGCTGGCGCGCTCAGCCTGGTGCGCGGCGCCCTAATGAAGCAATTAAGGCAAGGGCCCTCCGACTTTGATCTCGATGGGGTAATTTCTACAAAAGCATCGCCGAGTGATAGATACCCATAACTCAGGGGCCTTAATTGTACTTAATTTGTTTGGAATACGAATGTGCATTTAATTAGGGCCCGGCCCGGCCCGCAGGCCTCAAGAAGGGCTGTCAGGGGAAATTAAGACCCGGGCTGCTTTCAAAGTCGCTGGTTTCTATCAGGCAAGGACAGCGGTCCTCAGCAGAAGGTTAGAGATAATTAGGCCGCGAGCTCCGCCCGAGAGCCGAGGGAAGGCTCCGCAGTCGGAGGGGGTGGGAGCCGGGGAGCCTGGGGGGTGGGTTGGGGGCACGCAGCGGGCCTGGCCCATCCAGGCCCCGGATCTCAGGGCCGGGGGCTGGGCCCGAGGCAGGACACATCCACCGCGGGGGTCAGCGGCCCTCAGTGTCCCATCGCAGGGACCTGCGTCTCGGCCGGCTGGTCTCTGGTGAATTTCAGCCCCCGGGACACACAGGAGACGTGGAGCAGGACCCGGGCCACCCCTCAGATAAGAGGCGGGGAAACCGAGGCACGAGGCGGGAGGCTGCCGGTGGCCGCACGGGACGCTGCGTAGAACGATGGTGCTGCCCGGTCGGCATCTTTCCTGCCAGCATCCGTCAGAGCTGGCCAGTGGGGTGTCGCCTGCCTGGCCGTGGACGTGGGGTCAGTGCTGCGGGTGATCCTGGGTGAGGGTGGGCCCAGCCAGCAAGCTTGACCGTCACCCCCAGGCGCGGTGTGGACAGGCGAGGAGGGGACGCAGCCACCCACACCCGGCAGCCTGGGACCTGGCCCGGGACAGGCGAGGTTGCTCTGGGACCCACCCGTGGGGATGACGCCCCGCTCTGTTCAGGGAGCCCATCCATGGGGCAGCCTGGTGGGCGTGGGAGGGGCCGGGCCCATGCAGAGCCGGGGAGAGAGAAGTCCTCTTTCTTTTCTAGTCTGAGAGTTACGGCACATGCAGACACACACGTGCATAATTGCACATGTGACAGCACACATGCGAAACGCATACACATGCACACAGATGCACACAGATGACAGAGGCACCCACCTCCCCCATGCAACACAACACACATGACACACGTGTGCACAACACATGCACGGCATACACTTGCAGGCACACAGATGGCAGAGGCATCACCTCCCCCACACATGCACACGCTCTCTCACACACACACACACACGCACACACACATACACAACACACACACAACACACATGCACACACACCTGGGGGCCCACGTGCCCAGGAGCTTGCTCTGCTGGCCTGTGCGTGGCCGGGTGTGGGCTCCTGGCCTTGGTGGCTCCCGGCTCCCCTCTGTCTGTCCCTCCCAGGAGGACACGATGCTGAGTCTGACAAAGAGCTGAGGACGCAGAGCTGGGACCTCCCTGCCCGGGCAGGGCTGGGCCTTCCTCCTGCCACGGGCCGTGGGCTGTTATGACATCACTCGCTGAATATCATTCTCTTAATGTAAGTGTGTGCTGCTATGGAAAAGCTCTCAGATTTATTGAATTTCGAGTCCTGCCTGCAGTTGCCTGGCAGGGTCAGACCAAATGATTTCGAGGGCCTTATCTGGCCCGCGGGCCGGACGTTCCCCACCCTGGTCCTAGGAGGTTGGCAGCAGCGTCAGGGCACGTATCGGGGTCGGGGGTCACTGAGAGCAAACTCCCGGCTGGGCGGCTGCTGCCCGGCCAGTTGGGGCTTTCCCACCCTTGGCCTGAGGACGGGCAGTGCCTCCCGTCACCGGGGTCCTGGTGGCCTGCAGCCTGGCCCTGGTGTGGACGGGTCACGGAGGCTCCCGTTGCACCGCGATGGCCCCGGCGTGGGGGTGACGTCCTGCGGGAGACGGCGGAGGAGGTGCCGACTCGCCTACCCTCCTGCGGGAGGGCCTGCCTCCTGCCCTCAGGCTGCGGCCTCGTTGGGGCACCTGTCCGTCTGGGGTGGTGGGGGAGGTCTTGCTGGCAGGGCCCCAGGGATGCGAAGGCCCCGCTTGGCGACCTGCAGACACACGGTGAAGTGCGGGGACGGAGGGGCCGCCAGCATCGATGGGCGCGCTCAGCGCTGAGCACCTGGAGGCTGCGGGCACCCGGGCGTTCCCTGAGCTGTGGACACACCCCCATCTCTGCTTCGTCCCCTGGGCGTGTCCTGTCTGTGTCCGGCCGGTGTGGCTCAGGGGCTGAGCATCCACCTGTGAACCAGGAGATCCGGGTTCGATTCTCGGTCAGGGCACATCCCCGGGTTGCCGGCTCCATCCCCAGTGTGGGATGTGCAGAAGGCAGCCGATCCATGATTCTCTCATCATTGATGCTTCTCTCTCTCTCTCCCCCTTCCTCTCTGAAATCAATAAAAATATATTTTAAAAACCCTCCTCTTTCACAGGGTCATCCGTCACAGTGGATACGAGCCACCAAGTCCAGTGTGACCTCATCTTAACCGACGACACCGCATGACCCCTTTTCCACCTGAGCTCCCCGAGGTCCTGCGGCTGGGCTTCAGCAGCGGGGCTTGGGGGACGCGGCTTAGCCCCTCACAACAACCCTCGCAGCCACCTGTCAAGGGAGGGGCTCAGACTGGCCGTGGGCACCCGGAGCCCCTCAGCCACGCGGTGGGCGGGCAGCAGGGCCAGCGGAGCGACCGGACACCCAGCACAGGCGGCAGCGGCTGGGCGTTGCCCTTGGCCCCAGCAGGCCCCTCCCCGGCCCTGTGCCCCTGAGGGGGCCGACCCGCAGGCCGTCACGGGCTGAGCCCCCCCAGGACTCCCCGTCTCCCCCCCCCCCCCCCCCCGCACTCTGCAGGGGGAAAGGCTGCCGCGGGGACTCCCCCGGGGCTGTGGCGCCTGGCGGCTCTGGAATGGAGTGTGGAATCTTTGTTAGCGGCAGGGCATACATCTTCTAAATTATAAATCGATAAATAGTTAATTCAGGAGCAGCGCTCTCCTGAATATTTCATGCTGCCCACGCGCCGCGGCCCTCGGCCTGGGTGCTGATGGAGCGGCCGCTGGGAATTCGATGCAAATTTCCCCCCACCTCCTATTAGTGCGGCTGCGGGCTCGGCGCGGGGAGGGCACGGGCGCCCTGCACCCCCCGGGGACCGCACTGGCACACGCGTGATGCCCCGGAGGTGCCCCTGGAAGCCGGTGCCTCATCACCCATCGCCCACCGTGGCTCGGAGGAGACAGGTCTGTCTGGCCCAGCGAAGGTCCCACCCAGGGCCATGCATGGCCACAGGGACCCAGACCCACTCGGGGTTCGGACACCAGTGTCGGCAATGGGCATGGCTGCGCTGAGTCGCCCCCTCCCCCGCGAGGCTTGGGTTCACCTTGGACCCTCAGGCTCTTCCTCTGTAAATGTTCCTGGCTGTGTGGCTCTGTGCCTGGAGCAGTGAGGGGGCGTCTAGTGGCCGCAGTGGCTGAGGTGGTGTCAGCGGTTACGGTGTCCTGGAGCCTCCTGCCCAGCCGTGGCCCAGAGGCAGCTCCGGCCAGGAGGAAAGGGACCCGTGTGTGCCCACCCGGTGCCCACCCAGCTCCACCCCGGGTTCTGGCCCGACAATGCCCCTTTGTGAGTCCTGGTGCCTGCGGTTCCCTGGGGCTGGGCCCTCTGATGTTTGGGTGAACTTGTGATTGTCTAGACAGCGGTCGCCAACCTTTCAGACCTCACGGACCAGCAATGTCCGCGGACCTCCGGCGGCGACCGCTGTGTAGAAGGCGGAGAGCGGGGCCTCCCCAGCCACGCCCTCTGAGCCCTCCGGCTGCTCGGTTCTTGGTGGTGGACGTGGACAGGCACCTGCGATGAGATGCCTGTTTGCTCACTCCCTCGCGTGACTGTCCCTGCGTCCCCGCCAGGAGAGAAGCCCCCGGGGCGGGCCCACCGGCACCTGCAATGCCCTGGGTGCCGAGCCCCCGGCGTCAGCTAACACGGGGGTGGGTGCGCGGTCCGGCTGGGGGCCCCTCGCCCTGCGGAGGACGGTCCCGGCAGTCGGCGCTTTGTCTGGTCAGCGTCTCTGGCACCAGGCGGTGTGGGGGGCGCAGGTGCGGGCCCACAGTGTGCCCTGAGCGGCCTGGCTGCCTGCGGTGAGGGTGGGGCAGGGGTGCCCGGGGCTTCTGTGAGCAGGGCGGCCTCGCCTGGTGGGCTGGCCCCGGATGCCACCGGCGGCGTCTGCCCAGCCAGGCGCTGTGGGTCATGGCTCAGCTGCTGAGGACGGAGAGCATGCCCACCCCCTGCTGTGGGACACAAGTTGGGGAAGCGGGGGTCCAGTGGGGGAGGGATAGCGGGCCCTGGGCCCCTGTTCACTGCCAGCCCACCAGCCCCGCATATACCCCCGGTCCCGGGACCCCTGACTCGAGAGGCACCCCAGGGGGCAGGGCTGGTGTGTATGCAGTAGGCGCCACATGACTGCTTAGTGTGTCTCCTCCTCTGGACCAGGAGGGACTGGGCGCCCAGTGTTCTGGGCAGGCAAACCCTGGCCCCCACGGGGCCTCTGACTTGCAGAGCTGAGTGGGGGGACCTGTGGGGGGAGCTGCGTGGGGTGTTGGGGCTCCACAGCGGGTCCGAGCCCACAGGCCACTCCCACTCTCTCTCCTGAGTTGTCTCCGCCCCTCGTCCTGTGGCCAGTGCCGCCCCAAGTCTGGTGGAACCCTCTCTCTATGGGGCGAGGGACGGGTACCCCAGTGAGCCCTCCAGTCTGGGGGTGCTGAGAGACCCAGGCATCACCCCAGAAGCCAACAAACGGGGCCCGGGACCAGGTGGCTGGAGTCGTGGGGTCGCTCAAGGCCAAGAAAGGCTGCCCCAGGGGACCTGCCGCGTCCCCAGGGCCGAGGGCAGCCCCGGGCAGCAGCTCGGAGCAGGTGCCAGCACCCGCCGGCGCGTCCCCGCAGCCCTGCCTCCGCGGCCGTCCGCTCCGCTGACAGAGCGGCTGCCGTGACAGTAGATTAATATCTCTTTAATCAGCCAAAATGAACATGGCACGCGGTGACAGTCCAATTTTCTGCTAACGGATTGTGGCCCATCCACAGCCGGCGTTCAGCCGACTCTTATTTCTGCGGAGATAACTCAGCGCGGAGGGCCAGCCCCGCCGCCGCCTCCCGCCCCATAAATCCCGCCGCCGCCGCGTCGCACGCACCTGTCAGGCGGCCGCGGGACCGCGAGAGCCTCCGCCGGCCGTGGCATTTAGAGGCCGTCCTGGGGCGGGAGGTGACGTGTCCACGGTCGGCGCTGGGCCTGGACCTGACTTTCCCTGCGAGTGTCTCAGAGGCCACGGGAGACGGGAGGGGCTGTGGGTGTGCATGTGTCATTGTGCACAGGGGTGTGTGAGCATGTGGGGCGTGCATGTGTGAGCGCGTGTGATGTGCGTATCAGTGTGTATGTGGGTATGTACACGTGTGAGTATGCGTGATATGTGTGTATTAGTACATGTGCGTGAGAGGATGTGTGCACATGTGAGCATGTGTGATGTGTATCAATGTGCATGTGTGTGAGGGCATGAGCATGTGTATATCAGTGTGCACATGGGTGTCTGAGTGTGTGAGTGTGTGCACGTGTGTACAGTGTGTGCACATGAGGGTGTGGGGAATATGCATGTGTGTGTGGAGTGTGAGTGCACATGTGAGCATGTGATGCACGCGTAGCAGTGTGCACGTGGGCCTGTGAGTGTGTGTAGATGTGTGTGTGCATGTGGGGGTGTGCATGTGTGTACAGTGTGTGTATATCAGCATGCACATGAGTGTGCGCGCGTGTGCACCAGCTTCGTGTGACCCTGGCTGCCTCTCTGAGGCCGTGGGAATTCCCTTGTCTCCCATTTTCCCTGTGGGAGGCGGAGGGCAGCCCTGTCCACGGCTCAGAGAGGAGCGGCCAGTGACGAGGATGGTGGGTGCTGGACAAGCTGCCCGCTGGCCCGCTGGCTTCTGGGTGAGGCTGGCCGCCCCGGAATGGATCGTCAGACTCCATGACGGACTCCTCGGGGGGCGCAGGCACTGCTGGGTGGCGGCCCCTGGCACCCACTGGCTCTGCCCTCAGGTGGCTGGGGGCCCACAGCCTGTGGGCAGCCCTTCCCCGAGGGCCCATCCAGCAGCTGCACCAGCAGCTTCCCCTGGGCCCCGATTCCTTCACATCCTGGCAGCCCAAGTCCAGGCCTGGGGCCCACCCGGTGCCTCGAGGCTGCCCGGCCTCTCGTGCACGGGACTGCTCCCCTGGGCCGGCTGCACCCCTCCTTCACGGGCAGGGACCTCGCTTCCCGAGTCACCTTGCCGCCCCCCTCCATCCTCCCTGGACCTGCCTAAGCCGAGGGGGCGGCTGCTGGGTTCAGCTGCCTCCGGAGCTGGTTCCTGGGCCGCTGCATTCGTTCCTCCGGCAGACACCCCCTGTCCTGGGTCGCCCACCGCCTGGTGGGGAGACAGCTCAGGAAGAGGGACCCCGGCAACCTGTCCTGTGCGGAGTGGGGCCGATAGGCGGGAAAGGCAAGCAGGTTGCAGTCATGTCGTCACTGCCCTTTCTGTGTCCCGGGCAGACATCACGAGTCAAACACAGCCCCACGGCTCCTGGGACCCCTGGCTCCTGGGACCCTTGGCGATGCTGCCCTCTGACTCCAGCGCCAGGTCTTGGGGACACCTCCAGGCCTGGGGCCCCTCCAGCCCTCGGACAGATCACCCTGCACTGGGGCCTCCGGGGACTGCCTGCCACCTCCCCGGGCGAGGGACCCTCCTGGCGGCCAGCGGCGGCGTGCACATGGGTGTGAGACAGCGGCCTGTGCACTTGCGTGTGACTGTGACGGGTGGGGAGGACCACAGCGTGTGTTCACGCTGCACCCCTGCTCCGAGCGTGCGCACCCCCACACCTGTCTGTGGCTCTTACACCTCCTGTCCACACCGGGGCTCATGTGCCCAGCCTGGCGCTGAGGCCCGGGCTGCCCAGGCAGGTGGGCAGCCGGCCAGGGCTCCGGCCCGCGTCCACCAGGCTGCGCGGTTCTGAGTCGCTGCAGAGCAGGGCGACGTGTCCCCCCACCGGGCTCCCGTCGGCAGCCCAGAGCCGAGCTCCGAGGCCTCTTGTCGGCGGGCGGGTCCCGACCCCCAGGGCCGCCCACCTGCCCCCGCGTCTCCGCCCGTCGTGGGGCTGACAGCCTGGCATTTCCCTCCCTCGCTCTTTCCTCCCCTGTCATGTCGACAAGCACAGCCGCGCTCCCTGACAGACGGAAATACCAGCCCCCGGGACGGACAAAGCAGCCTTGACCCTGAGCGAGAGGCGCTGATGGAAATACAGTGCGAGGCTCCCCTCGGACGCGGGGCCGTCCTGTCGGAGGGAAAGGGCCCGAAACAATACACACGACGCGTGTGTTTCAGGGTTACATGCGTGAATTTTTAAAACGTGTGGGAGACGCATTTGCTGAGAACAAAAGGAAACATGTATTTAAGCCCAAAATGAACACGTAAAGGAGGTGATGGGGCTGCGCGGGGGCTGCATGTGGGTGCTCTGCCCGGCGTGGGGTCTGCCCGGCTGTGGGGTCTGCCCAGGGCCCCCCTTCCAGGCTCCCATCAGCTGCGGGGTCTCCTGCTTGGACCCCTGGCCCCGTGCGTCTCGGAGTGGGGAGGGGGTGTCGTGAGATGTTAGGAGGCACAGGAGCCCCTGTTCTCAGCTCCTGGTGCCTTCAGTGTGCTGGGTCCCCAAGCCTGGCGGTGTGGTCCCCTCTCTCGGGGTCCCCGCCCTGCTTTTGCAAAGACATTTAAAAAATCTTTATAGTTAAAAGTATTACATGTCCCCTTTTTCCCCCCATCCACCACCTTGCCCAGGCCCTCACCACCCCACTGTCCGTGCCCGTGGGCCGTGCATATGTGCACACAAGGTCTCTGGTTGATCGCCTCCCACCCACCCAGCTCCCCCAGCTCCCCCTCCACCGGGACGGACGCGGCAGGCAGAGCCGCACACAGGAGGGGCGGGGCGGGCCTGGCTAAGGGCAGCGGCTGACAGACAGACCTCCCACTGGGGCTTGTCCTTCCCTGAGGCTCCCTGGGGCTCGGGCTCTCGAGGAAGGTGTGAGCAGAGGGGGTGGCCCGGCCGCCGTGGCTCAGGGGTTGGGCATCGACCTACGAACCAGGAGCTCACGGTTCGATTCCCGGTCAGGGCACAGGCCTGGGCGGCGGGCTCGATCCCCCGTGTGGGGCGTGCAGGAGGCGGCCCCATGATTCTCTCTCATCCTTGATGTTTCTGTCTCTCCCTCCTCCTTCCTCTCTGAAATCAATCAATCAATATATATATATATATATTTTAAAAAGGAGGTGTTTTCCAGGGCTAATGACGTGATGGTGACTCCCCTTTCGCGCCCCACCTTGGCGGCCCCGCCCTGCAGGAGGGGAGCCCTGGGAGGGGCTGAGGGCTCTGGGCCCGGGTCGCCTGGCCTGTCACCCGGCCCCCCCGCGCGGCTCCATCACCCCCACAGCTCCTCTTGCTCACACGCCTGGAGGGTCGGAGTGACGGTGTGTTATTCCCGGCCTGGCCTCCTGGGATGGAGAGGCGGGGAAGGCGGCGGACAGGCTCGCGAGGGCGCGGGGAGGGCTGCTCACGATGCCCATTCATGTTTAAACTGGGTCACGGTGCGGCCAGCCCCACGATGCCCCTTTAGACCCTCGGCGGGGAGGCCGGAGGAACCCTGCGGCCGGCGCGTCCTCCACGTCGGATCCCAGGCTCCCGGTGGAAGACCTGCCGGATCTGAAAGCAGCGTGGTCGGTGCGGGTGGGAATTCTCCGCGGCTGCCCCGCCCCGCGGACGGTCCAGGATCATTGCGTTTGCTCCTGCTCCCAGGAGGCCGGGCGGCAGCCAAGAGGACGGAGCTGCCGGTTCCGAGCGGGGAAACCGAGGCGGGTCCAGCGGGGATGTCTCTCTTGGGGCCCAGGAGGGGGGTTGGCAGCGCCCCCACACCGGGCAGGGAGGCGGGTCCGGAGGGGTTCCCTGTGCGGGCAGCGCTGCTCATTCCGGCCAGAGAAACTACCACTAACAACATCATTTATTTCAGCAGCGCCGGGAAGAACGGCTTTACAGCGGTGTTTTACGTGCTACATGTGTGCCATAAATATTTCCATAAAAACATGCATTAAAATATAAAAGTGGGCCCCGAATATCTGGCGTGGGGGGCAGGGAACCCACAGCAAAGCCCTGTGCCGGCGGCCAGGGCGAGCAGCTGCAGAGGCCTCCTGTGGGGGGACAGGGAGCCCCCGGTCAGCACCCCACCCCGCCCTGTCCCGGTCTGGACTCTCCGAGGGCCTGTGTCCCTGGCGCCCCCAGCGGTCGGTGCCTGGGGGCAGGGCTCCCCTCTCTGGGCTGACCCCCGGGGGCCTTTCTGACCTCTGACCTCCTTGGCCCCCGGATCATAATCCCCCAGGCCAGCCCTTCCCAGTCAAGCTCACGGTCATGGTGGCCCCCGGGGCAGGGCTGGGCCCCCCCAGAGCCCGGCCCCTCACTGCCTCCGTCCAGGCTCCGCTCTCCCAGCTGTAAACAGTGAGAAATGGATCTGCCCCCACAGCTGCCCCCGGTGAGGCGGGCACAGACCGGATGGGCACCTCGCCCAGGTCACAGCAGGAAGTGCAGGAGGCGGGGTTTGGCCCCTGAGCCCCCTGAGGCCCCTGAGGCCCTGGTGCTGCTTGAGGGGTGGCTCCTCCCGCCCAGCTCTGACCACAGCAGGCCTGGTTGGCACCCCACCACGGCCCCCCGAGACTGAGCCGAGCCCTCCTCTCCGACCACCGCTAATGCCGGTGCCCCGGTCCAGGGGCCGCACACACCTGCTTGGTCATTGCGCCCCCCCCCCCCCCCGGCTGTGCTCTCCATGATCTCGCCTGGCTCAGGGACTTTGCTGCATCCTGGATGCTGGGAGGGGTCCCCGCCACTGGAACCCCATGTCCAGGACATGTGACCCCCCCAACATGCTGGTTTTGGTGACTTCAGCGATGGGTCCACACAACCTCCGGCACATTCCGCCCCCCTACCCCCCCGCCCATCTCACGCCCCAGCTCCCATCTGGGGATGGGGCCTGCACCCCTCACTACAGCCCCCCCCAAGTGGGGCAGCCGGCGGAGCTCGGACCCGTCTGTGCCCCTCTCCTCCTCTCTGCACGTCGGGAGCTCCTGTCTCAGCTCCAGGACGCTGCCCCGAAGGTTCCGGAAGCCACGCCCGCCAGCCAGTCGGCTGTTGGCACAGGCTAGGGGCATTGATTTGAGGTCACGGGGGGCTGCTGGAAGGAGGACCCGACCGCCTCCCTGGGTTTTGTGCTGGAGCCCAAGGCGGGCCGGGCACCGGCGTCGGGCAGGGAGATGGGGGTCACGTGCTAACGGGACTGTGTCCTGAGGGGGACAGGGCCCCGGGAGGAGGGACAGGAGGCAGGACAGGGGGCCCACAGGGTGCGGGGGTCACCATTGCTGGGCTCCACGGAGACACAGAACCACTGAGATGTAGGAGTCGGGTGGAGGGGACCCTGGACAGTTCAGGTGACCCCCCCCTTGCTTCCACGTGTTGAGCGACAACTTCTGACCGGAGCCTCTGAGTGGCGGGGCAGCGGGCCCGGGAGACGTCCCCTCGCAGAACCTTGTGGGACCGGCAGCTCCGCGGGGCTGAGCCGAGCCGACCCGACCCGCAGAGCCAGGAGGAGGAAATGCGGGCACAGCCAGCTCTGCGCCCGGCACCGCCGCCCAGGGGCCTCCTGGTCCCGGGTCCCAGGTCTCTGGGGGCCACGCTGGGCGCCCAGGAAACCTCCGTGCCCGGAGCCCCCTGGTGGCGAGGGGCTGCCACTGCAGCGGGCTGTTCCCTCCGGACCTGGTCCCGGGGGTCGGCCTCCCCAGGGTCCTGGGGCCTGCGTGTGGGGCCCAGGGCAGGGGCCAGGCAGGCGGTCAGATTTAGCCAACAGACTCCAGGGAAACCTGAATCGGCTTCGCGGCGCGTTATGCTTCAGCGTGAGCGTGTCCCGCACGGCGTCTGGGCTCACACGGAAGGGTCGTCGCTGGGCTGCCGCTCAGGGACCTGGGTTTCTCTGGAGACGCTGGCCGCGGGTGTGGGAGGAGCAAACGAGAGAGACCGGCCGGCTGGTGTGGCTCAGTGGCTGAGCGTCGGCCTACGAACCAGGGGTCAGGGTTCCATTCCCGGTGGGGGCACCTGCCCGGGTTGTGGGCTCGATCCCCAGTGTGGGGCGTGCGGGAGGCAGCCGCTCAGGGACTCTCTCATCACTGATGTCTCTCTCTCTCCCTCTCCCGTCCTCTCTGACATCAATAAAAATATATTTTAAAAAAGGAAGCCACTTGGGCGGCCGAGGGGCTGTGGTGGGCGGGGCCCGCTCACACCTGGGCAAGTAAACGAGGCCCATGTCACCGGGTCTCCGGGAGGGACACAGCCGCTGTCAGGCGGAGGCCGGGGCCTCGTCACCCCACCCGCCTGCCCCTCGGGGACCGTGCAGTGGGGTCTCCCAGCTGTAGCCGCCCGTGGCCCATGGCCGTTCTTGATGCTGGTGGTCCGAGAGCTGGAAGGTCCGTCCCTTTCCTTCCCACGGTGGCTCTGGACTGAGGCACCGGATTCACAGCCACCTGCCCCGTCCTCCGTGGTCCAGGGCTGGGGGCCTCCCAGTCTCATCCACACATGGGTGATGACGCAGCGGCCACAGCGTAGGGGACACCCGAGCAGGTGGGGATGCCTCCAAGACTGCCTTCCCCCCCGGCCCCCGTGAGCTGGGCTGGGGGGTCCCAGCAGCGAGGTCGGCGTCATCCTTGCTGGGGGCCCCCTCTCCCTGTTCTCTCTCCGCCAGGGAGCTCAGCAGCTGGGTGAGGGTGGCAGAGGGCATGGAATCTAAGAAGGCGGGTCGAGGCCTCGCCATGGACCAGGGAGGAGGGGCCCTGGGTGGACATTCAGGTGGGCCCAGCCGTCCTGCCTCTGGCCCAGGGCCGCTGTCCTCGCTCTGGCCTCATCAGGGCTCTCTCTGGACACCTCTGCCCTCTCTCTGGACACCTCTCTCCACCCCCTGCCTCAGTTTCTCTCTCTCACCACGGGTGCTACCAGGCCTGGCTGCCAGGTCCCTGTTCTAAGGAGCCGTCCCAGACCCCTCCCCCCCACCCCCCCGAAAGGATTCGCTCTCCTTTGGTTCCAAAGCCGCACCCACACCCGGCACTGTCATCAGCTTCGGAATTTATAAGTGACCCCCCCCCCCAGGAGGCCACACCCGTCCCAGGGCCTAGGGTCCCCCAGCCCCGCCTGCCCTCCCCGTGAGCCTGAGCGTCTGGGGGCCGGATGGCGGACGAGCCCTGCGCACCCCGGGGTCAGGGGATTCGCCACGCCGAGTAAAACCCCGGCCGCCGTGTTTCCTGATCGTTTTACAGCAAAACTTGGTGTCAACGTTCCGCTTTGAAACATTTAAGAAACCGGTTTATGGGCTCAGACCTTTACGCTTCGGGAGACAAAACGCCCCGCCCGCGCGGCCGGGTCGCGTTTGAAATTCAGGAGAAAGGCCTTCGTGCTGCCCCCGCGGGAGGCCCGTGACCGGGGCCCGGACCGCGAGGCGCGTCGGGTGTCACGGCTCCCGGGCGGGAACCTGCGCCCCGACGGGGAGTCCGCACCCACAGAAACGGGGAGGGGACGCAGCTGTCCCCCTGGGCCCGCTGAGTGCTGGCGCCCGGCCTGCCGCCTGTCCCATCCTCGGCGACATGTCCCTCCCCGCAGGGCCCTGGGGAGTGTGTGCAGGCGTGTGCGTGTGACCGGGTGCGGACAGGGCCCAGCTGTGTCTCGGGCGGCGCGTAGGGGCCTCCCGGTTAGGTCGCGGGCTCGCTCAGGTGGGTGACCGGGACCGCTGGACGTCCCCTCGTGCGGGGCTCGGGCTGCGCGGAGACACCATGTTCCCTCGCGATTGGAGTGGACAGCGTGCGGACCCTCGGGGGGTCAGCGGCCTCAGCGCCTGTGCTCGGGAACGAAGCTGCAGAGGTTGTGGCTGGTGCGGAAGCGCGTCTCCCGGGCTGCGCGGGCCTGGCCGCCGTGGGATGCGGGAGCTGGTGACGGGCAGTTACGTCTGCCGCTCCTCGCGTGGGCGGAGGGCTCAGCAGGAGCCTCTGCAGCTGCCGTCCCCCGGGCCTCACGTGGCCGTCGCTCTGTGTGTCCGTGTCCTGACCTCCTGCTACAAGGACCCCCGCCAGGGCCAGCCCGATGACCTCACGTTAGCGACCTCACCTCCTAATACAGTGACATTCGGAGGCCCTGAGGGTCCGGCCCCCACATATCTTTTTGGGGGACACAATTCAACCTATAAGTCTCCTTGTGCGATACTTTGGACGGATGCAGCCTAAAAAGTGACTCCTTGCTTGTCGGAGATTCGAACATCACTGCCCACCTGTGTTTTCTTTGCTAAATCTGGCCACGCTGCCCACGGAGCCCGGCCGGGCCCCCGTCCCCGCGCTCCCAGTGGTGGCCCAGCCAAGACGCGGACTGTGCCCCGGGGACTGAGGGCTGGGGCCCTGGATGGGCGGGGTCAGCATTGGCCTTACTCGGGGGCGGGGGGTGGACCCCTCTGTCCAGGAGGAGCTGTAGTGGGTCAAGCCTGCAGATGTCCTTGACCACATGCAGGCACATGCACACACATGCATGCTCACACACGCACACACGTGTGACACATGACACAGAACACGTTCCCACACACGTGTACACATGTGCACATGCACGCACGCACACATGCACCCCCATGTGCCACACACATTGCAGGCGGTTCTCAGGGCACTGACGAGCTGCTCCGAGGCCCGAGGAGATGGGGCGTGAGGTCGGGTTGGGGCGGTTGATGACGGAAGGAGGCGGGTGGCCTCTGGTTACCGTTGAGGAAACGCTCGGGGCCCTGAGTCTCTGGTTAAAAGGCAGAGAGAGGAGGGGTGCGCAGTGCAGCCCGAGGGGCGTCCAGTGCGGCCTCGGCTCCAGATGCGGCTCCGGGAACCCCAGCCTGGTAGCCTGGACCCCGGCAGGCGGGCCGGTGTGGGCGGCAGCGGTCCCCGCGGCTCCAGGCCCGGCGGCTGAGGACCCGATGGCCACACGGGCACAGGGGGCAGCCCCGGCCCCGCCAGGAGGTGGGGAAGCGTCCACGCGGGCCACTCCCAGCTGGGACCCTCCGGGTTATTAACTCCGCGCCGGCGGCCAGCGCGTCTGCTGTGGATGCGCCTTTGATCTGGGCTGTTTGCTTCCGGTTTATTGCCCTGTAAACCGGGGAGCAGGCCCGAGCGTTTATGACGCCCGACAAGGATTCTCCTGTGAGCGCGTCCGGGCTGGAGTGGGGGGTCTTTATGGCCCGGCTACCAGGTCTTCCTTCCTGGGCCCTGTTCCCGCGGATCCCCGTCCACATGCGGCTCCCAGATGTGTCTCCCCAGAGCATCAGGGGTGGGGTCTGCTGTGCGCGGGAGCTCTGTCTGCGTGCCAGGCCGGGCAGGTGTGGCCGGAACACGGTCCGCTCACAGGTGCTCCTGAGCCGGGCAGGGACCTCTGTGCCCGGGCAGCCTCTGTGCGGCGTCCTTGGCTCCTGTGCAGGTGGGGAGTGGGGGAAGCTGGGGGAGCTGGGGGAGCGGGGGGAGCGGGGAGGCAGGTCTCTCACCAGCCCAGAGCCAGGCAGTGGGTCGGCTGTACAGCCTGCTGGCACCCAAGGGACAGGAGACAGCACACTTGCTCCTGTCCTCATTCCAGGCACATGGCCCACGTGCCACTGCCAGGGTTGTGGACACAGGGCAGGGACGGGGGCACAGGGCAGGGATGGGGGCACAGGGCAGGGACGGGGACACAGGGCAGGGATGGGGACACAGGGCAGGGACGGGGACACAGGGCAGGGATGTGGACACAGGGCAGGGATGGGGATACAGGGCAGGGATGGGGATACAGGGCAGGGATGGGGGCACAGGGCAGGGATGGGGACACAGGGCAGGGATGGGGGCACAGGGCAGGGATGGGGACACAGGGCAGGGATGGGGGCACAGGGCAGGGACGGGGATACAGGGCAGGGATGGGGGCACTTCCATAGCCTGGGGTGCCAATGGAGAGGGTTCAGGGGTAACCGGGAACAGGTGTCAGGTTGGCAAGGTGTCCTGTGATGTGGGGGAGACACCTGGGCAGGTGAGAGGGGCACGACCTGGATTCTGGGAAGAGTGTCCCAGGCCGAGGGCCAGCTCAGAGCGGGAGCAGAGGGGCTGGTGCCTCGAGGGCCGGGTGGCCGGTCCAATCGGGGCGACCCCATGGGGACCCGGGAGCTGCCTCCAGCAAGCGCAGGCCACGCCGGGCCCAGCTGGCCGGGATGCGGAGGCACATGTGCAGCCCGGCTGGGGTCTGGGAGGCGGGGGTTTCTGGGTAGATACCCCAGGATGGGGTTCCGGACGTGACCCCTGACGTGCCTCTGGCTCCTCCCAACGGCAGCTTCTCTCGTCCTGTCTGGTCCCCTCACCCCGACTGTCAGCATCTGGGAGTGGGGGCAGGAGCCTCCTTTTTGCCTCTTTTTATTTATTTTTACTTTTTAATCCTCACTTGAAAATAAATTTTCAGTGAGTTTTAGAGAGAGTGGAAGGGAGGGGAAGAGACACGCCCCAACCAGAGCTTGGGATCCACCCACAACCCAGGGATGTGCCCTTGACCGGGAATTGAACCCACGACCTGTGGGTCCGAGGGCCGACGCTCTAACCACTGAGCAACTGGCCAGGATTATTTGCCTCTTTTAAAAAACGGTCTTTATTTTGAAGAACAGGTTCAGATGCTGAGGCTGAGCAGGTGACCGAGGCTTCCCCCGCCCTGCGGCCTCGGTGCACGGAGCACGGAGCGTCCCTCTCCTGTTGCCGCTCTTGGCTCTCTGCTCGTTCTGTGGGTTTGGAGGAGCCTGATGGCACGTATGCACCTGATTTCGGGGTCCTAGGGCGTGGCACCCGCCCCCACACCCCTGTGCTGCACCCACTCACCCGCGTTTGCCCCCCCGCCCCCCTCCCTCCATGCCTGGCGCCAGGCTGAGCCCCGGGCTGGGGCGGCGGGTGGCTCCCTGGTTTGGAACGGGGCTCGGGGGCCCTGGGCTCGCTCGGCCGTGCGGGGTTTCCCAGGGAACTCGGGGTGCAGGGGCCTGGTGTGGGCGCTGACGGGCGGAGTCTCAACGGGGAGACCCTGGGAGTCCCTTTCCTTCCCCAAGACGCGTGTCTGATCGAGGAGCCGTGAGGCCGGCGGGCAGGGGGCGAGGGGGGGTCCTGATGCGGCCGGTGCGGGTAAGGCCCGTGCCCTCCCTGCTGCCCCCCAACCTCTCCATTCGCAGAACCTCCGCACTCAGGGCCGCAGGCCATCGGATGTTCGATGTTCGGCTGTACAAGCAGGAAGCTGCCCGTCTGGGCCTCGGGCCGCTGATCCCCGCCCACCTCTCCCGTGGCCGTGGTTCCAGGCCACGTGGGGACGTGACGGCCTCCAGGTCACGCGTCGTCCATCCAGGGGCCGCGCGGGCCGGTCCCCACTGAAGACTCGGTGCCGCGGCTCCGCGCTGCGCTGCTCACCTCCGTCGGGCGTGGGGGGGCCGGGCGCCCGGGGGCGGCTCTCCGGGTCCGTCATGTGGGCGGGTTTCCGGGTGGAACAAGCAGATGGACGCCGGGGGTGGGTAACGAGAAACGACAACCGCCAAACCAAACCTGAGCCTGGCCGGCGGGGCTCAGGGGCTGAGCGTTGACCTCTGACCCAGGGGGTCACAGTTTGATTCCCGGTCGGGGCCCGGGCCCGGGTTGGAGGCGCCATCCGTGTGGGGATCTCCTCTCTCTCATCGCTGATGCTTCTCTCTCCCCGTCTCCCTTCCGCTCTGAAATCAATTAAAAATATGTTCAAAAAACAGCACCCGACGGCCGGCAGCACACCTGCGTCCGTGACCGCGCCCGCGTGCCCGCTCCTGCGCGTTAGCCACGGCCGCCAGCCGGCCCGGCGCTCACGTGTCGGCGCTTTCAGGGAACCGGAGCCGCAGTGTGAGTATCGGATGAGCTGCTAATGTCGGGAAGAAGGCGAGAAGCATGTCCCGGCCTCTGTTTTACGGCCGCGCTTGAAGTCAGAGTCGGCGATTGAAACCCAACGCCTCCTCGGCCGCGCCTTCCCAGTGCCGGCGGGTAATGCAAAGTCCAGACGCCCGGCCAGCGGCTCCGAGCAGCTGATCCCACGCGGGCCCCGGGGAGGGGCGCCGGGCTGCTCCTGCGGGCGGTGGGCCCCGGGCCGCCCGCACCCTCCTCCGTCTGGGGACCAGGCCCACTTGGCTGGGGTGGCTCCATCCCTGCAGCTTTGTCCCCTGGACCCCTGGGAGGGGAGCTGGGCCCGGCGTCTCCTCTGTGTCTGCTCCTTCCCAGGAGGCCGGCACCCCACAGGGGGTGTCCCCGAGGCCAGCAGGAGCTGGGCCTCCCCGGGGTCTGTTATAAACTGCATGGCTCCCCCTGCCCCCAGGACCTCATCTGGAAACGGTCCTTGCGGATGAGCTGGCGAGAACGGGGTCGTGAGGGAGGGCCCCTCCGTCCACATGACGGGGCCCTGGTAGAGGGGCGAGCTGGATGCAGACATGCACACGGGATGGACGTCATGTGGAGACTGAGCAGAGAGGGGGATGGGGCTAGGTCAGGGGCGCCGAGGATGCGGGCAGCCACCTGGAGCGGGGCCTGGGCCGGGCCCCTCACTGCCTGAGGAGCCAGCCCCGCGACACCTGGACCCCGGGCGCCACTCCAGAACCGGGAGAGAAGGTCCCGTTGATGACTGGCCGCCCTGGGGACACACACACACACACACACACACACACACACACACACACACACACACGCATACATGAACACACATGCACACACGCAGCGGCCGGGTGCTCAGAGCCGGGGTGGCCCAGGGAAACTCTTCAGAGCTTCCAGGCCACGTCTGACAAGCCCGCCCAGCCCAGTGGATGCCAGGGTGCACTTTGGGCCTGTGTTGGGGGAAATGCCGTACACTGGGGGGTGGGGGACGGGTTGGGAGAGCCCAGCCCGGGGGTGAGGGCTCTGCTCCGTGCCTTTGCCATGGCTGGGCCTTGGCATCCAGTGGGTGGCGTGTCCTAACCCCAGGGTCCGGCTGTGGCTTCCAATCGCACGGCTGACAGTAAGCACCCCTGCCATGGCCTCTCATGGCTGCCCACCATTGCAGGAGGAGAACTGCTTCTGGAAAGACGGTGGTAGCCTGGGACCCAGACGGCGCCCCCTCCTCTGCCTGCTCGGACCCTGGCCCGAGGTCGTGGCGGGAGGCGAAGGCGGGAGCCTGACTCCACCGGGCGTGGGCTTGGCCAACGGGAGTCACTGCAGGTCTGGGCTGCTCCCCCTGGGCCAGCTGAGGGCCCTGTCCCGCCTCCACTCCTGGCCAGGCCGGCGACCAGCAGCTGCCTCTCCCCTGCAGGCACCCACAGCGAAGAGCTCTGGGGGTACAGGCCCTGCGCCCACATCTCGGACATGACCCTTGGTTGGCCATTCTCCACTCACCCCCTAGAGTGAGCCTCCAGCAGCCGGCTGGGCCCCCAGCCCATGCAGGAGTGCTGCCCCCGTCCCCCTCCCACCCCATCTCCACCCTCTGGGCTGCAAACCCTAGCACCTGTTATTGAGGGCTCACACTCCGGACTTGGCTCCATAGACACAAATGCTTCAGTGGGACTGGGGCGGCGTGGTGACGTGTTAACTCATGGCCCCAGCCCGCCCCACCTGCTTGCTTCCCTGTTGGGGTCCCAGGACATGGACGCACAGCCAAGCTAGCGCCTCAGGGGCACACGGGAAGTTTTGGGGAGCTATGTGATCGGGACAGCGTGGTGGCCACCATCCCCCTGCTCCTGAGCCGCCTGTGGCCGTGGGACAGAGGTCATGGGCGGGAGATGCCGTGGGCCCAGCCCTGCTCGTCCAAGGGAGGCCCCGAAGGAGCCGGACCTGCCCCTGTCAGTCTGCCCCACAGGTAGCTGAACACACACTCGCAATGCTCACACGTGTATAAGGCATGCACAGTGGTACACATGCATACATACATATGTGCACGCACGTGCACATATGGGTGCATACGTGCACATACACTCTCTTTAGCAGGAGGCCTGGGCTCCCTGGAGAGAACCCCGCTGCCAAGGCAGGTGAGAAACAGGCATTAACCCTGGGAGTGGAGGGCTGGGCGCACCTGGGAGCCGGGGGCAGGTCTCCGAGGGCCTGCAGGCATGGCCTCGCGGACCCCGGGCCCCGGTCTTGGAGGCGTCGTCTGTGCCACTCTGGCACGGGGCAGGCAGGCCAGGTGGAGGAGACAGGGCTGGGCGTCCCAGGGCCATCCCCCGAGTTCTGGAAGTTTGTAGCAAGGAGGGCAGACAGGCCGGCAGACGGTCCCCCAGCTGCAGCTGGAAAGAACCTTGGTGCTGAGGAACTGTGGGAACCACGACGCCCACAGGTGCCACCCTGGGCTCCAGATGTCACCTGGGGCGTGAGGGGGAGGGGGCAGGGGGGCCCAGGCCGAATCCCCTCCCCCTGCAAGCGCCGAATCCCGCAGAACTGGCGGAGATGGAGCGGAGATTGAGTTACCACAGAGGCACGCTGACGCTCGCCCACTGGTGGTCTCCTGGCCTCGGATTCCTGCCCCCAGAGGTCCGTGTGCCTTTCTGGTTGGGGGGAGGGAGGGGCAGGGGCGCGGAACCCGCCCCAGAGTCTGAGCAGGACCGTGAATCGCGGCATTAACGCTGGAAGATGAAGTGGCCCGGAGCGTGTCTGGGAGGGGCCGCCCGCTCCCCTTTCCGCCGCTCCGCGCTGGCATCTCCGGCCTTGAATTCATTACCCAGGAAACGTGCCACGCGGGAGGGGCCGCCGGATCACACGTTTTTACAATCAGCCATTCTGCGCACCGGCCGGACCCCGGGGGGGGAGGGGCCTGGTGGGTGACCACGCACCTCCTGTTGGGTAGGAAAGGGGGGAGGGCAGGAACTGCGGGTCAAAGGCGAGTCCACTGCACCCCAGCCCCTGTCCGGCCCCGGGGTGCGTCCCGAGCGGCGGGTCCGCGGGCGGCTTCGGGCCTGAATTGGACCTTTATGAGCGGGGAGCTGGCCTGGGGGGCGGGGGCCGGCGCCCTCCGAGGCCGGTTATGAATGGGGCCCTCAGCCGCTTCCCTCTCATTTAATTCATCATTCGCGCCGTCTCTCAACACCAGGCCGGCGGCGCTGCTGGAATGCCGGCGCCCAGAACCGCTGCTGTGGCGAGGAGCGGCCGAGGGCGGGCGGGGCGGCGGGGTCCCCCCCAAGCCCACCGATTGGGGACAGTCTGGCTCTCGGGCCGCCGTGGCGCCAGGGAGGGGAGGCCCCGAGACCCCGCGCTCTGCCCGCCCGCCGCCCGCCCGCCGGCTCAGCCTCTGGCCTCGGGCGATGACCCCGTGCCAGCCTCCAGGTGAGCGAGGTCGCCGCCCTGCTCCGTGTGTGTCGCAGCCACTGCGGCCCAGGACGGGCGTGGCCTCTGGGCTTCCCTCTCGACCCCGGTTTGTTGGTTCCTGTCCACCGTGGTTAGGGAGCTCGGATTCCCGCGTCCTGAGAGGCGGGTGCGGGAGGGCCAGGGAGCTGGGTGCTGGCGGGTGGCCGGCAGAGGACCCGGCCTCTGGGGCGGGACAGGTCGGCGCAGGGACCCGCCAGGCACCTTGGGGCTCGCGAGGCCAGCCAGGCCCTGACGCCATGACCGAGTGCTCTGTTGACAGTTTCTGACGGGAGGTGAGAACTAACCTCACTTCTCTGGATCTTATTTCACTTTCTGCTGTTTCCTGCCCCAGCCAGCACCTCAGGGAGCTGAACACACACGTGCACACACACACACGGCATGCACACGGGTATGTGTGCACACACATGCATACATGCACACACATGGCCAACTTGCACACACGTGTGCATGCTCATGCATTCACACATGTGCGCACACACTCTCTTCAGCAGGAGACCCGGCCTCCCTGGACAGAACCCCGCTGCTAAGGCAGGTGAGAAACCAATGTGAAAGCCGGGTGGAGGGCTGGGCGCACCTGGGAGCGGGGGGCAGGCCTCCGGGGCCTCCAGGTGTGGCCTCGTGGACACCGGGCCCACAGCCTCGGCTCTGAGCCCACTCACGTCCCCACCAGCCTGGCCTCGCCAGGAGCCGGAAGGCAGGACGATGCGACGCGGGCTCCCGTGTGCGGCTGAGGCTCCGTGGTCCCTGTGGCCTAGCAGGGCCTGGCCACTGCCCTGGAAGCCCGCCTCTGTCCACGGGCACTTCCCTTGGTGGCACAGCTGTAGGGCGGTGCCGTGCGTGTGGCCACTCTCAGGGCTGTGGGCAGAGGTGCCAGCGGCTGGCTTTCCAGGGCCCTGTTGGCACCAAGGTTGAGACCCAGGTAACGTGTGAGGGCCTGTGTCCAGTTTGGGAGGTGAGCCCAGGCTGTGTGGGCCTGAGCGTGTGGTCCGCACACCCTCCTGCGGGCTGGGGGGGGCCAGGCCCCGCACGGAGCAGAGACCAGGATGCCTACGAGCCCCACGTGTCCATGCCGTCCTCTGGCACCAGTGGGACGGGGTTGCTGTGGCCTTGAGCCTGCTTTTCTCGGGCCCTGTTGCAGGCCACGGCCTCGCACAGGCAGGGCCAGAGGGAGCACCTGCCCTGGCTGCCCATGACGGGGAGGGGGGCGGGGCATTTGAGGTGCCCACCTTGCAGGCTGGGGGATGCTCCATGTTCCCGTCCGTTCCCGCAGAGCCCTGGGCTGCCCTTGGCCGTGGAGACCAGCCCACCCCCCTGCACACACAGGTGACACTCACCCGCTGCAGCAGGAGCAGGTGACTCCGGGAACGGGTGGGCGGGGCTGCCCGGGCTGCTGGCTGCAGAGCCCGGGGTCCTGGGGGACATCACCGTCCACTCTTTCTCCGGGGTTTACCAAGGAGCCCGGGTCAGCACACGCACGGCCACAGCGATGCCGGTTCCGGGCGGGAGGGCGGGCAGGGGTGGGACGTGGGCAGGGGTGGGACGCAGGGGGGCCGAGGGGAGGTCAGGACTGGAATCTGAAATCCGCCACTTGCCGGACTCAGCGAGGTGGGCAGTTTGTCACTGACCCCTCAGCCACGTCCCAGGAGGCCCTGTCAGTGGCCACTTGGATGACCTGCCCTGCCCCCCATGACCAGCCGTTGGGGGCGGCCCCGGGGGCACGAGGGTCCGTGACACAGAGGAAGTGCTCAGAGACACCCACACCGGGGGGACCCCCACACGGCCCCTGTCGATGGAGCCGTCACTTCACGGGTCTTTTGTGGCACCAGTTTCAGGTTCATGCTCATCACGAATGTGCCCAGCAGGCTGCCCGCCAAGCCGCCTGAAGGACTGTGGTTTCATGTCCTTCCTTGAGCAGCTTTCTTGTTCGCCTGCAGTGAAAACAGCCTTGATTTCACTTGCATCCGCTTCTGTGAGGCTGTCACGGATCCATCCTTGTGTGATCTTGTTTGTCTGTGAAGCCTCACCGGAGGACACTTTTCCGTTGATTTTCAGAGAGAGAGTGCCAGGGAAGGGGAGAGACAGAGAGAGAGAAACATCGACGTGAGAGAGGCACACAGATTGGTTGCCTCCCACACGCGCCCTGACCGACCAGGTCGGGGATCGAGCCTGAAACCCAGGTCTGTGCCCTTGACCAGAATCAAACCCGGGACCCTTAGGTACGCAGGCCAACGCTCTAACCACTGAACAACCCATCAGGGCTTCCCTTAAACCAGCGGTTCTCAACCTGTGGGTCGCGACCCCTTTGGGGGTCGCACGACCCTTTCACAGGCGTCACCTAAGACCATCGGAAAACACATATATGATTACATAGTGCTTTTGTGATTAATCACTATGCTTCAATTATGTTCAATTTGTAACAATGAAAATACATCCTGTGTATCAGATATTTACATGACGATTCATCACAGTAGCAAAACTACAGTTATGAAGCAGCAACGAAAATAATTTGATGGTTGGGGGTCACCACAACATGAGGAGCTGTATTAAAGGGTCGCGGCGTTAGGAAGGTTGAGAACCACGGCCTTAAAACTGGCCAGTGCCTTGGCTTTCTGTTAATTTCGGTTGTTTCGTTTTCTTGGATCGAAACACTGCACACTGTTAGGGATGCTCACCATTATCTTAGTCGGGACGCATATGGGAGTGGACGGGGTGCTGACAACGTTCTCCTGGGAGACGGGCGTGAATCAGGACAGTCTCAAACCGAGACGGACGTCACCCGGTTAGGCTGCCGGCGCAGTGGCTGTCTTGGGACTTGCTGTCACCATCATTCCGGAAATTCCTCTTTTCCCCTTGGGGGTTGAGTTCCCTGTTTCCTGGACCCCATTTCATCTTTCTTTGTTTTTTTGTTTCTGCCCTTGGTTTCCTGGCACGTGCCCTCCAGTAGCTTTCTGAGAAAGGGTCCGTGGAAAGTCAAATGTTGAAGCCTTTGCATCTGTGACATTGTCTGTTCCACCAGGGCCCTTGACTGGTGTTTGCCTGAAGACTAGAACCGGGGGGATGCCTTCCCTTTAGAGTTTTTGAAGCATTGCTCTGTGGTCCCCCCATTTCCAGTGGCTCTGGGGTCAGACCCCATGTTACTCCTGATCCCACATCACCTGCTGTCTCCCGATGGAAGCTTTAGGGTGCGTCTCCCCACCCCCTCCCAGGATCATGACAACGCAGGGGCTTCTTGGTGCAGGGAAGTCCTCGGTCCTGGCACTTCCTTGATTTTCTCTCTTCCCCTCCTGGGTCAGCAGCTGGCCTCCTGGGCTGCTGGTCCAGCCCAAACCCCACCTGCCTTCCCCCAGGGTTCTCGGGGTGTGTGGGGCTCATCCATGAGGACGGCGATTCGAAAAGTCTCCTTGAAAGCTGAACCCCTGGGCTTTGGTTTTCGGAAGATTTCCCCACGGAGGGGCTCTGAGGAGGCCAGTGGGCTGTGCTCTCCCGGGTCATCGTGTCACCGTGTCACCGTGTCACCGAGGGGTGCCGGCCCTGGGCCTGCGGAAGCCTGCACCACCCAGTCTTGTTCCCCTTCCCAGGGGTGCACCTGAGCCTGGTGGCCTGTGACCGGGCCCTGGGCCGAGGGGCCTCCTGCCACAGGCCGTCCTCCTGGGCGTGTCTCCCTCGGACTCGCACGTGGGAACAGGTGCCCGCCGGTCCCGGGCAGTGTCGGGCGGGGCTCAGTTCCAATCCGGGGCCTGGCTCAGTGACTTTGGGCCGGTCACCTCCCGGCGGCCTCAGTTTCCCCCTTTGACCGCCTCACTGGCCCCCGAGGGCCTGCTCACGTCCGCCTCCGGATTAGCTGCCCTTTGGGCCTTGCTCACAGCCCAGGGACCCTCCACGCCCGGCAGCCCCTCAGCGTGGCGTCCCTGTCACCGCGGGCACGTTCCCCCATCATCGCTTCCAGCCCCACACTGACCACAAAGGCTCGTCGGAGACAAATCTAACAGCTCCCGGTCCCACCCCCACCAGCTCCGGAGCCTCCCGGGGCCTGGCCGCGGCTCCTGTTGTCCGCGGCCCCGCTCCGCCCGGCCGGGCGCCAGTCTGGAAAGTTCCTCCTGATTTATTGTCTCTGAAATGACCCGCAGATGCGGCCAGTCTGCTGCTGTTGCCAATTAGAGTGCGGAGGGCACTGGCCTCCTGGCTGCCCGGCCTCCCTCCCGGGGGCTCGGCTGGGAGAGGCCACGGGGTGGGTTTAGGGGATGCTGTGGGGGCTCCTGGACGCTGAGCCGCAGGCCCATCGGGGGGACGGTTCACCTCCAGGACCCACGGATGGAGGCCCAGGACCTAGAGGGCAGACCCCGTGTTCCACGCTGACGTCCAAGGCCCACGGGGGCTTGCTGGCCCGCTCGCTGGCCCGGATGCAGCCACCGATGGCCCCGCCCATAGGCCTCAGGACAACATGGTGGGGACCCCTGGCTTCAGGTGCCAGGATTGCCACTATGGACGGAAAATGCAACCGTGTGTGTGTGTGTGTGTGTGTGTGTGTGTGTGTGTGCATGTGTGTTGGTGTGTGTGCATGTGTGCGCTCCAGTGTCAGGTACGCGGGGAAATGTGTGACTTGCGTGTGTCAGCGTGTGGGTTGCCTTGAGGACCCTTAATTTCCAAAAATGCACAGAGAGGTCTGGCCAGGAAGGCTGTGGCCTGCAGCTCCTGGTGGCGGAGGTCAGGGCTGGCCTGGGGCTGTCGGCCACCAGCCCGGGCAGGTACTGACGGGCCTGTGCGGCTCACGGAGGAGTCTGGCCTGTCCTGGGCCCCGGCCGGCACCGGGTGCGGACGAGGGACAGGCCTGTTGGAAGCATCTGTTCATCTCAAACACCAACGGGCCGAGCACCAGCCGGGCCCCCTCGGCGGGCGGAGGGTCCCTGAGGCGCCCCACCCTTTTGTCTGCGACCACAGAGCCGTCCACCTGGCTATGTTGTTAGTCATTTTTTAAAAACTGAATTCATTAAGAATTCAGCTACACATGGAAGCCAAAGGCCCCAAACAACCAAAATGGTATAAAATTAAATGAGAAGCCGCGGGCACAGGCACGAAGCAGCCGCCATGGGCGCCGGTGGTGGCCGCCTGGGGGAGGGGTCGTACGTGTCCCAGACGAGCCTGTGCTCTTTCCTGGAAGCGGAAGCCCAGCTGTGTGCACGCTGGCCCCAGGCCCGGACCCCCCTGCCCGGGAGGGGACCCCCTTCAGAGAGGAAGAGGGAGAGAGAGAGAGAAACATCAATGATGAGAGAGAATCATTGATCGGCTGCCTCCTGCATGCCCCCTACTGGAGATCGAGTCCGCAACCCAGGCCTGTGCCCTTGTCCGGAATCAAACCCAGGACCTTGCAGTCCACAGGCCAACACTCTAGCCACTGAGCAACACAGCCAGGGCGAGGACCCCCTTCTTGCCGGGACTGAGTATGACCAGGCCCGGGTTCCTCCCCAGGACAAAGACAGTCACTGGAACTGGGGCCCGTCAGCTCCGGTGGGGACGCAGCCGCAGGACAACCCTGTCCCCTGGGGCTCCCTCACCCGTGGGGATAGAGTGAGTAACGGGGCAGGACAGCTGATGGGTGTCTTTGCCAGAACCCCCAAACCGCCAGTGGGCGGGGAGGGGCCAGGGCCGGCCGCCCCGGGACCGCCCCACGTCGACGTGGGTCCCGGCTGCAGGTCTGACCGCGCGGGAGGCGGGAGGCGGGAGGCGGGTGCGGCCGGCCAGCGCGGCTTCTGTTTCTGATGGCGCCCTGGGCGCTCGGTTTAATGGATTAGTTAAAATGATGTGAAAAAATGGATCTGATTTATGACCTGCAATTTTTTGCTGACTGTGGTGTGTTCTCCCCGAGCCCCGCGTTTTAAAGGCTCGGGCACATAAGGCCTTTGTTGTTCCCCTGGTTTTGCCCTCGGGGTCCATCCGTGGACCCTGTGCCCAAGGCCCCTCCAGACCTTTAAAACAGGAAGTTTAATTTTATAGAATTAAAAAAGAGAAAACGGTACTTAATTATCTGGCTGTGAAACAGCCCTACCCTTTCTTAATTTTAGGAGCTAATAAAAGGCCGATCCCGCAGTTAACTGCTTCTGGCCCGAGCGCTGCGGCCTGGCTGTGGGGAGAGGGCGTTTTATGAACTGTTATATATTGCACTACGGTTTTTAAGCTCTGCTATGACATATTTCTCTCCAGATTTATTAGGAATTTTTATTTAAAACAATATATTAAATAGGGGAGAAAAAGTAATCTTAGGGAAAATTCAAATATTAGCAAAACATAACATGGACCCAAACCTCTTTTATTTGACGTTGCCCCCTTCTGCTTGCCTGCCCCCCTCACCCCCCCACCCCCCCACCCGCCTGCCACTCCTCCGCCAATCAAGCCGCCGGGGGCGGGGCCAGGCTGCATCCCTGAGTCGAGGTGGCTTCCAGCCTGACTCCAATTTCAAGGCCCGTTGGCGCTGAAGTGCCTTTATGGACACGGAGCCGTGAACTGCGCTCGGCGAGACCCCAGCCGGGTTCCCAGGTCCCACCGACCCCGAGGATGACCGCACAGGTCAGGGCCCCGAGGCCCCCTGGCCCCCCACCCAGGGGTGGGCTCCTCGGCCAGGCAGGGCCACCGCCTGCCCCACCCCGTTCTCCCTGAGACCACTTAGAACTTAGTGGTTCTCAACCTTCCTCACGCCGCGACCCTTTCATACAGTTCATGTTGTGGTGACCCCCAATTTCATGGTTACAAACTGAACATCATGAAAGCATAGTGATTCATCACAAAAACAATATGTGATTATATATGTGTTTTCCGATGATCTTAGGCGACCCCTGTGAAAGGGTCGTTCGACCCCCAAAAGGGTCATGACCCACAGGTTGAGAACCGCTGTTTTAGGGCATCACCGTGTCTTTTGGGGGAGAACGTCCTTTCCTCGCCTCGTCTGTGGAGCCCTACTGTGTGCAAGTGCCCACTGTGGAGGCGGAGTGAGGGACCGGCTCCCCGCTTCCCCAAACCTGGAGCATGGAGCATGGAGCTTCCCATGGCCAGGGCCCCGTCAGAAAGCACTCATTCAGGCCCGCGCTGGTGTGCTCAGTGCATAGAGCGTCGGCCTGCGGACTGAAGGGTCCTGGGTTCGATTCCTGGTCAGGGCACATGCTTGGGCTGCAGGCTCGATCCCCATTGGAGGGCGTGCGGGAGACAGCCGATCAATGATTGATGATTCTGTCTCTCCCTCTCCCTTCCTCTCTGAAATCAATAAAAATATATTTTAAAAAAGAAAGCACCTGTTCAGCACAAATTCCACGGGAACACGTCACGGCTTCATCTCGATGTGAGGTGGTGGCACCGAGCCCTGAGCTCGGCCCTGGAGCCGGGCCCTCCGGTCCTCCATGGAGTGGCCGCCCCGTGAGGGGCCGGGGGGCTGAGGCAGGGCCTGGGGGGCGGGAGGCTGGGGCCACGGAGCTGTGTCCTTATGCTGAGGGGGCACACAGACAGGGGAGGGGAGGGGAGGGTGTGAGCTGACGGAGGCAGAGGCTGGGGTGACGCCACGAAGCCGCCAGCAGCCGGGGAGAGGCAGGAAGGACCTGCCCAGGAGCCCGCAGAGGGAGCCAGCCCTGCCCGCACCTCGGTTCGGGGTGCGGGGTTCGGGGTTTGGGTTCGGGGCTCCGGACAGTGAGAAAGTGCATCTCGGCTGGGAGTCTGCAGCCTTGGTCCCGCGGCCCAGCAAACGCGCGAGCTCCGTGCGAACAGACTCAGTGGGTCCCGTCCATCTCCCAGCTTCTCGCCATGTTGGCGACCGGCCCGCTCACCCCGTCTTATTGCAAAAGGGGCGCCTCCCCTGGACGTTCCGGGAGACGTTGTCTGTCCCGTGACGCGCTCATGCCCTGGCCGCTCCTGCCCCAGGGGGCCCTGGCCCGGGCGAGTGCCCAGCGGCCCCGCTGCCGGCCTGGCCGGGCTCGGTCGCAGCCCCCTCGCTTCTGGCCTTGGGCAGGGCCTGTGCCCTCCCGGCCTCCGCGAGGGGCCACCGCCCTCGGCCACGAGAACTCTCAGGGGGCACGTCCTACAGAAAGAACCCAAGAGCCGTGTCGGCCCGGGAGGTCCTGGCTGTCGTTTTGATTTTATTTTTTAAAGTGTGCTTTTATTGATTTCAGAGCGGCAGGGAGAGGGAGAGAGAGAGGAACATCAGCGATGAGAGAATCATGGATCGGCTGCCTCCTGCACGCTCCACACTGGGGACCGAGCCCGCAACCCGGGCCTGCGCCCTGACTGGGAATCGAACCCTGACCTCCCGGTTCATAGGTCGACGCTCACCCCTGGGCCACACGGGCCGGGCCTGGCTGTTGCTCTTAGTTAGGAGGCAACGAGGAGAAGCTGACCCCTGCGCTTGGCTCCAGGCCCCCGTGGCAGCCTCCGTTCTCTCTCTGGGTGTTGGGGGGTCGGGGGCATAGAAATGCGTGGCCGTGGTGAGGAGCGCGGTGAGGGGACGCGGTTTGATGGCGGCCTGTGGCCCCTGGGGCCGGGGGTTTGGAGCAGGAGGCTCATCTGGGCTGGACTCCTGGGCCAGCGAGCTCCTGGGCTCGTCCTCGGGGAGGGATAGAAGGTGCGGGGGAGGGCGGGAGCACATCCTGGGGGGCACCTGCAGGGTGGGGGTGACTGTGGAGGGAGGCAGCCGGTGGCAGGGCATGGGGTGGGGCTCTCTGGGCTCCTGTCTTCCTGCTGGGCCCCCAGCATCCAGCCTGCCCGGGTGCCCCCCCCCCAGCCCTGCCCCCTCCCCCCGCACAGGGCAGCGCTGGCCATCGGGACCCCGCGGTGGCCCCCTGGCTTCGGGCATGTGCCGCGGCCGCAGACACCCCCCCCCACCCCCCGTCTCAGGGCAGCCTTGCTGTGTTTGGGCAACGCGAGGTCAGCGTCGCTTCCCCTGGAACCCGTTTCCCATCTTCGCTCGGAGCTAAATGGCACCTCAGGCCTTTGGGGTGACCCTGGGCGGGAACATGCCTGTGGGGTGACACACGCCTGCAGCGATCATGGAGCGGCTCCAAAGGCTGAAGCGGGACCCGCGACCCTGGCCGGGGCGGCGGGAAAGGGACCCCAACAACTGCGGCGGGAACCCCGGGGATTGGAGCCGGGACGAGGGGATCGCGGGCCGGGCCGGTGGAAAGTGTGCCGCCTGCTGCCCGCCTCTGCCAAGACCCATCCTGCGGGGGGGTGGGGAGGGGGTGCCTGCAGGGGCCGGGCCTGCCAGGCTGGGGCTGGGAACGCAGGGAGAGGGCCCGAGGGAGGCTGCAGACACGGACCCGGAGGACGAGCCGTGCTGGGCCCCCGTCCCAGCCCCCAGGACCCCCTCACCCCCGCCCCCAGCGTCCACCGTGAGCTCCCGGTCAAGCGTGTCAGCAGGAGCTGAGGAGCGGGGAGCCCGCGAGATGGCAGCCGCGTCAGACCCCATATGGAGCTCATTACGGCAAGAAGCTTGTTTGGGGCTCGAGTGTCCAAGGTGACAGCCTGTGCCGCCCGCCCGGGCGTGGGGGGCGGGGGGGAGGGGCTGCAGGAAATGGCCAGGCTGCTGCAGCCCCAACAAAGCCCGGGCAGCGCGCCGGCTGGGGAGGGGCTCCATCCTGTGCCCGGGCTGCCAGGCCGCCCCGGGGCTGGGGACAGGCACAGAGACAGGAGAGGGTGCCCGCGGGCCAGCGTGGCGGTGGGCGCTGGCCCCGTCCAGTGCGTGGGCGCACGCAGCCCCTCTCCCCCGCTGGCCCGGCTCTCGCCCTCTCCCCTGGCTGTGCTCCTGCCTCCAGCTCTGCCTCTGACCGTCACCTCCCTCCCTCACTCCTTCCCCCTCTCCCTCTCCCTCACTCCCCTGCCCTCGCCTCGCTCTCCCCCTTCGCTGCAGGGCTCAGAGGTTTGGGCCCAGGAGCAGGTGGCCCCAGTCAGCCAGCAGCGCCGCAGCTGTGACAGCCCGGGGGCTGGGGCGGGAGCTGCGGACGGACGGACGGAGGGTCCGCTCTGTTTACTGGTCCTGCCCTGGGCATCCTGGCGCCCAAACTCAGGCGGGTGCCAGGCCGCTGCGGCGCCCGGCCTCCCTCGCCCTCGCAGGGGTGCTCACGCGCCTCCCCTAACGGAGCCTCTCCAGCCTCAGTCCGTGTCCTGGGCGCCGTGGCTTTGTCCAGGGCTCAAAGTGACACGTGAGCCAGGGGAAGACTCCGGGCACAGAAAGGGCAGGTAGATACTTCCGACCGCCCCCCACTGAATGCGAACACCGGCTGGAATCAGAGTCCAGCAGGCAGTGAAGAATGAGAGGAACTGGACGTAGAAGGCCAAAGTGGGCTTAGCGTTGGAGGGTGCTTCTCTGCTGATTCTGGAAGAAGTGGCTGGAGACTGGGAACCTTTAAGTCATCTCAGGGCTGGAGACCGGACCACGGCGTCCTGGTCGCCACGTCTCTTCCTGCTTGGAGAGACGCACGCGCTCTCTGGAGGAAGAGACCGTCATGTTACGCCTCAGGTTGTTTCTATTTGTCTATTTTAAAATGTATGATTCCTGGCATTCAACAAAATAACCAGGAATATGAGAAGACAGACAATATAACTAAACACCGAGAAAACAACAGGCGATACAAACAGACCCACAGGAGCTCCAAATAGTGGAATTATCAGACATAGACACTAAAATGTCTAAGCTTACTAAAGTCTAGGAAGTAAGATGGATGAATTAGATTTTTATTAGAAAATGGAAAACTATAAAAAAAGAACCAAATGGAAAAATCAAGAACTGAAAAATAGAATAATAAAAATTGGGAACTCATTGGACATATTGGACAAGAAATTAGACACAGATTGAGGGAGAATTAAAGAACTGGAATATAGGAAAGGAGAAAAAATTCAGATGCCACATAGAGAAAGAAAACTATGAAAAATACAGATGAGAATTTTAGGGAGAGTAAAAGATGAGAATTTTCAGGAGAGTAAAAGTAGTCAGTAACATTAAACATTGATAAATCAAGAATGAATGCTGTAGTCCTTAGAGTAACCACTAAATGAATATATATATATATTAGAGGCCCGGTGCACCCTCTTCAATCTGGGACCCCTCGGGGGATGTCCAATCGGGCCTAAACCGGCAGTCGGACATCCCTCTCACAACCTGGGACCACTGGCTCCTAACTGCTCACCTGCCTGCCTGCCTGATCACCCCTAACCACTCTCCCCTGCCTGCCTGATCGCCCCTAACCACCGCCTCTGCCTTGGCCCCCGCCATCGTGGCTTTGTCCGGAAGACGTCTAGTCTATGCAGTCCAATTAGCATATTACCTTTTATTAGTGTGTATATATACACATTTGATGAGATAATGGGGGTGGAGTAACAAAAAAGTTGAATCAATCTGAAAGAAGTAAGGAAGGAGAAGAAAAGGGTCCAAGACAGTTCAGGCCAAATAGAAAGTAGATGGAAAAACATCTTCATTAACTACGAATAGATTAACTGCTCTCATTAAAAGACAATGGTTGCCATGCTCAGGACAACCAAAATCCAAATACGTTTTGATTATAACATCTACACAAACGAAATCGAGGTGTAGATTTTTAAAAATAAAAGCTATGATTTAAATATAACGATAAAGGCGGGTTGAAATAAAAATTGAAAACAGGTCTGTGAAAGGTTCACTTGGACACAACACTAACACATGTAAAAACCTGCTATTGCACACACAGAAAGATTAACGGCGAAAGCAGCTGCACTGAGATCAGACAGAGTAAGTTTCAAGGCGAGAAGCATCGCCCGGGAGAAAGATGGACATTCCCATGTTGGTAAAATGTTCAATTCACTGTGAAGATATGTGGATTCTGAAGGCATATCCCCCTAAAATAGTCTTGGAATGAGTAGAGCAAGCATGGAGAGAATGAAAAGAAGACAAGGACAGATCCACAGACAGTGGAAGGCTTTGACAGAAATCGCTCAGTCACTGATAGGAAAGCAGACAAACTATCGCGAAGGATATAGAAGATTTAAACGACATGGTCAACAACTGAACCTAATGGATATAGATAAAGAGTGCACCCCAAAGGGCAAACATATATATCACACATGAAGCATTTAAAAATGAAGTTCATGCAGGGCCATCAAAAAGGTTCCAAAAACATCTGAGGATTGAACGCATGTGGAATTAAATTAGAAATAAAAAACCCACACACATAACAACAAGAAAAAGATTGCAAGTTTGGGAGTTAAGAAGGATATTTTAAAGTAACATATAAGTCAAAGAAAAGAATCACTTTGGAAATAAAAGTATTTTAACTTTAATGACAACAGAAGTACATCGCACCAAAATGAGTGGTATGAAAGTAAAGTTCTTTCTAAGTAGACACCAGATTTATAGTGTCCAATGTGTTAAAAAAGAAAATAAAAATTGGAAAATCAATTATGCTAGTATAAGCAGTCATCTCAACAAGCAATTAAAAAAACTTTAAATAAAGGAAAAAAAGAAAATAATAAAGAAAAAAACCAGATATTGATGAAAAAGAAAACAAAGGTAAGAAAGTGAAGCCCAAAGTTGATTCTTCACAAGATTAAAAATTAATAAATGAGAGAGAGAGAGAGAAAGAGAGAGAGAGAGAACAGAAAAGTGCAAATAGTCCATGTTAAAGATTTAAAATTACTGCAGATTCTGGTGGCATTAAAAATATTTTTATGCTAATCACTTAAAAAATGTGAATGAAAACATTTCTTGGAAAATAAAAGCTAAACCATCACAAGAAGAAACGGAAAAAATTCTACGTGGTTCTATAACTGGTCATGAAGTTGGCCCCGGAATTAAAGTCCTGCCGATGAAGAAAACCCGATGTCCAGACGAGCTGTGTTCCGTTCTACCAACATGTAAGGAACGAGGCCGATCTCACCCACACTCTTCCGGGGAACAAAGAAAGGCCACTCCTCCAGCTCAGCTGCCAGGAGGTTGAGGAGGTCGCTGGGGAGGAACGGGGGCATTAACGCGTGTGAACGGGACAACAGACATGTGGGTGTCGCCTGCTGGTCAAACAAATATTTGCTCACCTTTCTAAGGGGAACGCATGAGCACCGGCCTCATGGAGACCACGGGCTATTAATGGAATTAACAGCCACTTAGAGAAGCTAATGAGAGCATATGGGGTGGTGGGGGCAGTTGCTGGGCAAATACCCGCCTCTTCAGGGTCGGGGTGCACAGGGAGGGTGGCTCCCCGCTGGGAACTTGGGGCTGTGCCTGCGGCTTCTCTGGATGTTGGTGACCTGAGGTGGCAGAGGCCTCCTGCCTGCTGGGCAGGGGCCTGACAGCAGCGCATCTGGAACAGGACAGGCTATCCATGGCGTATTTCTGTCACCTTGACTTGAGGGTTCAAACCCCTCCTGCTCACCCGCTGTGCCCCTTCCTTTTTCCGTGTCCACCATCGCCCACTCATTCCCTGAACACCTTTCGCCTGAAGGGGCAACATGAGCAAGGCAGTTGTTCACTCATCCACCCATCCGTCCACCCACCCATCTACCCATCCATCCACCCATCTACCCATCCACCCACCCATCTACCCATCCACCCACCCATCTACCCATCCACGCACCCATCTACCCATCCACTCACCCATCTACCCATCCACCCACCCATCTACTCACCCATCTACCCATCCATCCACCCATCCTCCACCCACCCACCTACCCATCCACCCATCCATCCACCCACCCATCTACCTACCCATTTACCCACCCATCTACCTACCCATCCACCCGCCCATTTACCCATCTATCCATCCATCCACCTATCCATCTACCCATCTACCCATCCATCCACCCACCCATCTACCCATCCATCCACCCACCCATCTACCCATCCACCATCCTCCACCCACCCCATCTACCCATCCACCCATCCATCCACCCACCCATCTACCCATCCACCATCCTCCACCCACCCCATCTACCCATCCACCCATCCACCCACCCACCCATCTACCTACCCATTTACCCACCCATCTGCCTACCCATCCACCCGCCCATTTACCCATCCACCCATCCATCTACCCATTCATCCACCCACCCATCTACCTACCCATTTACCCACCCATCCACCTACCCATCCACCTGCCCATTTACCCATCCATCCATCCATCCATCCACCCACCCATCTACCCATCCATCCACCCATCTACCCATCCACCCACCCATCTACCCATCCACCCACCCATCTACCCATCCACTCACCCATCTACCCATCCACCCACCCATCTACTCACCCATCTACCCATCCATCCACCCATCCTCCACCCACCCACCTACCCATCCACCCATCCATCCACCCACCCATCTACCTACCCATTTACCCACCCATCCACCTACCCATCCACCTGCCCATTTACCCATCCATCCATCCATCCATCCACCCATCTACCCATCTACCCATCTACCCATTCATCCATCCACCCATCCATCCACCCGCCCATCTACCCATCCACTCTACTCATCCATCCATCCATCCATCCATCCACCCACCCATTCATCCATCCACCCATCCATCCGCCCACCCATCTACCCATCCACCCGCCCATCTACCCATCCACTCTACTCATCCATCCATCCACCCATCTATCCATCCACCCATTCATCCATCCAACCATCCATCCACCCATCCATCCATCCATCCACCCACCCATTCATCCATCCACCCATCCATCCGCCCACCCATCTACCCATCCACCCGCCCATCTACCCATCCACTCTACTCATCCATCCATCCACCCATCTATCCATCCACCCATTCATCCATCCAACCATCCATCCACCCACCCATCTACCCATCTACCCGTTCATCCATCCACCCGCCCATCTACCCAGCCACCCGCCCATCTACCCATCCACTCTACTCATCCATCCATCCAACTTATTCATCTATAGACCCATCCATCATCCATCCATCATCCATCCATCCATCCATCCATCCATCCATCCATCCATCATCCATCTATCACCCATCCATCCATCTATCCATCTATCCAGTATCCATTCATCATCCTTCCATTCATCCATCCTTCATCCATCATCCATCCACCCACCACCCTTCCATGCATTCACTCAATAGTTATTTCCCAAGTGGTCATTGACCAAGCGCCATGTTGGCCCAGGAGTCTGGTGTGGAGCAAACATGAAGTCTGTGCCTTCGTGGAGCTCAAGTTTTGCACAGACAGGAACAGCCTAGTCCATGGCTAAGAATGATGATGACAGAAACAGAGAAAGTGAGCAGGACGTTCTGGGGGACAGTGGGGAGGCCTTTCTGAGGAGGCACAGGAACCCGAGACCTGCAGTGGGGAGGAGAAGGCCCTTGGGGGGCGAGGGGGCCGAGGCTGCCCGTGCTGTCCCTGCGGCCTGGGGAGGACCTGGGCGAGGGGAGGTCGCCGGAGAGATGTGCAGCACAGACACATCCCGGGGCTTGGCTCAGGTCCCCCACGAAGGGCAGTGGAGGGTGGAGGGAGCTGCTCCCCAGGGAGACTTTGTGGAGCCCCCTGTACTGGGCTGAACAGTGTCCCCCCAATTTATGTCCATGGAAATTGAATGTAACCTTATTTGGAAATGGGGTCTCTACAGATGTGATCAGGTTAAGAGGGGGTCACATGGGGTAGGGTAGGCCCTGACCCACTGACGGGCGTCCTTAGAAAACCAGGGAGATTGAGATGCACCCATGGGACACGCAGAAGCCACGGAACACCGAGGGGTCTCCCTTGCATCTTGGAGGGGGTGCGGCCCTGCTGATGCTTGGTTTTGGACATCTGGCCTCAGACAGTGAGAGGATACATTTCTTGTTTCTGGTGTTTGTTGGGGCGGCTGAGACGCGGGTGCATCCCCCGCCTCCTGAGGCCACAGGCCGTTCACGCCCTTGTACCTGGGGTCACCTGTGCAGGAGGCAGCAGCCCCAAGGCTGGCGTTCTTGTCCCCTCATCCCACTGGGCAGGTGGCAGCCCCTGGAGGCTTGAGCCACATCTCAATGTGGGGCCCAGCAGCTGGCCTAGTGCACACAGTAGGTGCTTTATAATGTACACCCAGTGACCTCACTCTCACCTTTCAATTTTCTGAGAAACCCCGCCCCTTCTGATCTTTCCCCCGCCCCCCCTGGCCCCTTCCTCCCCCCGCCAACCAGTCCCTGGGCTGACCAGCTGGGGGGCGGCGAGGCACGTCCTCCCTGTCTGCAAGGACACATCCCTGAGGAGGAGACGCGCCCACTCGGCAGCTGACCCCGAGGTAGTGTGGCTTCCGTTCAAGGGACGTGGTTTATAAGGAGGCCCGGAGGCCAAGGAGGTCACCTGGACAGCAGGCTGCGGACAAAATGGTGACCAGCGAGTTCCAAGGGGCCCGTGTGCCGGTGGGGACCCCTCCTGGCCCGCCCCATCTGGCTGCTGCAGGTCTGGGTTGGTGCAGGGCTGAGCCGATGGGCAGACGCCAGTCATTGCCACAGAGCCTCACTCCCCTGGCACCAGCCGGCGTGGCTCCCTCGCGGACACCTGGTGTCTGGTCCTGTCTCTGCCTGTGTCTGTGAACCCCAGGTGGGGGGCAGCCAGGGTGACGGGGAGAAGATCCGGGCACCGGGGACAGAGCAAGGCCCTCCTCATGGGCAATCAGGAGGCCTGGCATTTGGGGGAGCAGTGGTCGCATCTCCGGGGGGCAGTGCTGGGCTGTCCTCGGCCAGGCCTTTGGGGACACGGGCAGGGCGGGGCTCACACGGCACCTGCTGCCGGTCCCTCGGGGAGTCCCGGGCGGTGGAGCCCAGGGAGCGCCCAGGGCCCCAGGCCTGCTGCACGCTGCACGGAGGGACCGGCTCCAGGTCCCAAGCTCCGCCTTCCTCTGGGGGCTCGTCCTCCTGCCCCAGCCTGAGCCGAACCCCGACCCCAGCAGCACTCGACACAGAATGCGAGCAGCTCTCAGGGCTCCTGGAGGGCCGGGGCCGCTGTCTGAGGATGAACTTTCAGGCAAATGTGGGGGTCTGGCCGGGGCTGTCCCAACAGCATTTGCCTCCAGACCCGACGAGTTTCTGGACAGGATGGGGCCACATGGGAGGATGGAGGGTCTCCGCAGGCCGGGGGCTGGCGCTGGCGGGGCTGAGGGCTGCGGTCTGGCTGAGCCCCGTGACCCCGACACGCCCTGCGATTCCCGGCTGCTGTTCTGAGTGCCACGGGGACAGGCAGCGTGGACGCCGGCGGGAGGCTGCTGCCTGGGCCGAGCCGCCCGGGAAGCTTCCATTCTGGGAAGAGTCGCTTCCTCCGGGCGTGGAGGTGCCCGGCGGCTCTTATCTCAGCTCCATGTGCCCAACGCTTATTAAAATCAATACCGTCCCTTAGCCGGCCGAGCTTCCACTTTTAATCGCCTATTGATATACGGCCGGAGCTTTTATAGGACTAAACAAATTTCCGCTCCCGCGCCCCTCTGCGGGCGGGACTCCGTGTTTATTGACTGCCGCCTCCTGACCGGGACGTGCCGGTCCGGCTCAGACGGCCTTCACACGGAGGCTGCCGGCCGCTTCCTGCCTCCCCGACGCGGCCCGGCCCGCGTGGCAGCGGGATGAATGCGAGGCTTTGTGGGCGTGCTCGCGCCCTGCCCGGCCCAGCGAGGCATTAGTATTTACCCAGCCCCCCTTCATCTCGGGGGGCGGGGAATGATCACAGCTGGGGCTGCATCTCCCCCCCCAGCCCTACCCCCCCAGAGCCCGGTCCCCAGGGCATTTGTGGGGGAAGCGAGGAGGACCGGCAGCCTCGGGTGTGGGGAGCCTGAACTCAGTCCCTGGTCCTAGAACTCAGTCCCTGGTCGGGCGCCATATGTGGGGAGCCGGCACGGCCATGGCATACTCATGCCAGCTCAGCCTGGTTCAGTGGCCCTGAGTGGGGGCGATGAAAGGCTTAGGAAAGACAGACATGAGAATGAAAGCTGGGTCTCCGTGCGACACTGCCCCTCTGACGGACAGCGCCCGCACCCACAAACCGTGTCTTTATTTTATAGCAGATGCCACGAGGCAAAGTAAGGGTGTGATCACGTTGTTTACAGCGTTCTCCTGGGTTTCAACCTCACTCAACTACATGCACCTGAACTCTATCACGCAGGCACGTGGCCCCACGTGTTCGGGCCACAGGTTCAAGCTCACAACCACAGCTGTTGGCTATAATTGTGCTGGGAAGGCTCTGCCCTCCAAGCTGGACTTGCACATAGCAACGGGAGGACTGTGCCTGCTCATCAGTCCAAGGCTGGGACCTGTCCAAACACTGTAGCCACGCCCCACACCCGGGGGATGTTTGCAGGGCAGGATCCTTCCAGAATGAGGGGCTGGTGTGCTCCCTCTGCAATGCGCATCCCTGCACCCCAAGGCGGCAGGGACCAAGGGAGGTGCCCTCTGCCTTCTGTCTGCTCACTTGCCCTCCGCACCCGCCCGGCCCTGGCCACGCCCCTGAATTCTTTACATTTCTTTAGAGTCCACTGTTCCCCAACATTGGGCCCGCGCGGAGCTCGGCCGGCGTGGCTCAGTGGGTGAGCATCGACCTATGAGCCAGGAGGTCACAGTTTGATTCCCGGTCAGGACACATGCCTTGGTTTTGGGTTCGATCCCCAGTGTGGGGCATGCAGGCAGCCGATCAGCAGTTTTCTCTCATCATTGATGTTTCTCCCTCTCCCTCTCCCTTCCTCTCTGAAATCAATAAAGAAATAGTTAAAAAAAAGAAAAAAAAAGAGCTGCACTAAGTTGGGCCCCGGGAGCTGAGACCAGCAAACCCTCCCGGCCCCTCGCTGTCCTGGTGCAGGGACGCCTGGGAGTCCGGGGAGCAGCATCGCGTGAGGCGGCTGCGAGCTGTGCTGGCTGTGCAGAGGGTCCCTGTGCGCCTGGGAGGCCGCTGCCGCCCTGGGCCCCGCGGCCAGGCTGGGTGGACCGCCTGGTGGCCGTCCCGGAGGGGCCCAAGCTGTGGCCCAGGAGGGACCAGGGCTCCCTGTCTACTGGTGCCCATTCACACCGCCTTCCAGCTGCCAGTCTTGCTTGTCGGAAGTTTCTGGCAGGAATCCATCCTAAGCTGCAGGTGCGCTGGTCTCCGCTGTCCCCAGGGAGGTGGCTTGGAGCAGAGGATCAGAGGACGAGGTGCCGGGCAGGGGATAGGGGGGTGGAGTGGGAAGGACACGCATCTTGGACGTCAGCTCAGACTCTGCAGGTGGCCCCTCCTCCTGCGGCTGCCGGGCCCAGGGGGCTGAGCCGGCCGGTCCGCAGGCTGGCTGACCCGGTGCCAGGCCGGCTCGCAGGGCGGGGCCGCCCCCTCCAGGAGAGGCTCACGTCACAGACTTGGGGCTTCCCGGCCTCGGCCACGGAGTGGCTTCCCAGCTGCGGTCCAGACTCTCAAGGCTGTGGGCGCCCAGGAGCCGGGGGAGGTGGCACAGGTGGTCACATTCTGGGTCTACAGAGCCGGCTTCCTGCCTGCCCTTTATCTTTTTAAAATGCGTTTTTATTGATTTCAGAGAGTGAGGGAGAGAGAGAAACGTCAATGATGAGAGAGAACCATGGATCGGCTGCCTCCTGCAGGCCCCACACTGGGGATGGAGCCTGCCACCTGGGCGTGTGCCCTGATCGGGAATCGAACCCTGACCTCCTGGTTCATACATAGGTCGACGCTCAGCCACGGAGCCCCGCCGGCCCGGCCTGCCTGTCCTTTGCATGTGGCCTCACACCAGGGGTGCGGTGGGCAAGCAGAATCCTGCTGCGGAGACGGGCGAAAGCATTGACGGTTCAGATCTGGGGAAACTGAGGCTCAGAGGCCTGATCCTCTCACAGGAAGAAAGCGAGGCCCAGAGAGGAGGCTCAAGGCTCCCCTGGGATCACACAGCAGAGGGGACCCTGACGTCCAGCTGAGGGCGTGGGTCTGGGTGTGGGGACCAGGCTCCCTGCGCCCGGGGGCACTGACCGCCGGGTGCCCCGCTGGCCACCCAGCGCCCGACAGCGGCTGGGGAGCCGAGGCTGGGGCAGAGCCCGCATCTGTGACCCGCGGCTTCATAAACCGCCGTCTAATGAAAGTCACACGGGCGGAGGCAGCGGGCAGCCCTCACGCGGCGCTGCGTCGCGGAGAAATGCGCTTGTTAAACGTGTAATGAGAGACAGAACAAATCCCCAATATCGGGCAGGGCTGTCGTTAAATCCCTTAATGGCAGCGTGTGTTCCCTGGTGCGCCCGCGGGCCTTTATGGAGCCTCTGGCGTGGCGTGGGGGGCGCTGGGGGGCGGGCAGAGCGCGGGGGCAGGGGTGTCTGGAAGGCTTTCCCGGAGGCCGAGCCCCCCGAGCCCACCCGCCTCCGGTCCCTGTTCCCTCCCCATGGTGAGCGGGACGCCCAGGTCTCACCTCCCTCGAGGCTGGGCCTGCGCTAGGCAGAGGCGCACGCTGGTCGCAGAGCCGCCACAGCCTCCACCCTGTCGCCCGCTGAGCGCCTGCCCCGTGCTGGGCGTTGGCACAGGCCTGGGACCGCCCTGGGCCGCCCCCCTTGGCCTCCTCAGCAGACACCCTGAGGCCCGAGAGAGAGTCTGTCCCAGTGGCCACGGCCGGACGCTGCTCAGTTAGAGACCCAGCCACTGCGCCTCCGGTGCCGGGCGATGACCGGGCTCCACACAGGTCTCCCCGCTGGGATCCCCTGGGACACCGCGATGTCCACACCCCCAGCCCAGGAACCGGGGTGCAGGCGGCAGAACCTGCAGGAAGGGCACAGGCGGAGCCCTGAGACCCCCACCCCCCGGCCCCCGCCCCCGTCCAGCTGTCCTGGTCACAGTGGGGTGAGCAGGGTGCACGGCCAGGCTCTGGGCCTGGGGCTGCAGGGCCGGCTGCACCAGCATCCCCACTCCCACCACCGGGGACTGACTGGCCCTGGCCTTGGAGACCACGGCCGACTACGTGTGCCTGGGGAGGCCCCGGCAGCCCGCCTCCTCCTGGGAGGTGTGTTAGGAGGATCTGAATCCTCTGTGGCCCCTGGTGACCTGCAGCCTCTGGCGCGGCCTTGGGGCTGGGAGGGAAGCAGGCCCTGGGGTGCACAGCCCCTGTCCTACCAGCACCTTCTCATCCTCACGCCTGGACACTGAGGCCCCGGAGGCCGGGCCAAGGCTGTCAGTCCCCAGAGACTCGGGGCCGGCGGGCCAAGGGGAGGAGGGGTCTCTCCTGGGTCAAGACGGCCTGGGGCCCACGGGGTCCGGCTGGGTTGCAGGCATGGTTCCCGCGCGTCCAGCCCCTGAGCATGAACGTCCGGGTGGGCAGGGCACATGCTTTGCGGCTCCTGGTCCCACAGGTGAGCTTGGGACGCAGTTGGTTCCTGCCGTTGGAGCGTGGAAGGTCCGCGCAGCCGGGGCCACGGCGGGCACGCGACTGCCTCTCTCTGCCTCAGTTTCCCCACCGGAAAGCAAGCCTGCCGTCTGCACGCCTTGTGAGCAGCAGACGGCTCCCCTGTGAGCGGGTGGGTGAAGGAGCCGGTGGTAGTTCGCCGTGTGGGTGTTCCGATGAAAGGGGGGTCCACGGCGGACGGGCCTTCACAGCCAACATCTGCAAAGGCCCCAGCCTCCACGTGCGCGTCCTTCCAGAAAGATCCACCCAGGCCAGGCCTCGGCAGGAGACCCCAAGGGCCCCACAAAGAACAGGCTCACGCCCCGGCCCCACCGAAGGCTGGGGACCGCTCGCCTTCCTGCAGCCCGGCTGTCCCACATGCGGCCCCCGCCTGGACAGGGGTTCCCCCCGCTGCCGGGGACCAGGTGCGGAGCCGGTTAATAGCGTGTGACCTGCCACCACCCTGGGCGGGTGTTAATGGCCGAATGCTCTGCAAGTACATGACCCGAAAGAGTCTCTCCTGAGGCAGAGGGGTGGGCAGGTGTCAGACGCCGGACAAATGGCCAGGCCCCCCGCTTCCGAGGCTTGGGGGCGGAGGGCCGTGTATCCGCCAGAAAGACCGCCAGCCCCCCCAGAGCTCCTGCCGAGGGCGGGGCGAGTGAGCAGGACGGGCCCGGGCTCCACGGCACCCCGCCCCCAGGGGCGCTGGGCCCACTCGCCCTCTCAGCTTCCCTCCCAGGTGGCCGGGCACAGCCGGGCGGGGGCTCTGACTGCCCATCTTGTCCCTGGCGTGTGCCGTGGTGGCATCTTAGGAACTGTAAGGGGCCCGGGCACCCAGTCCTTGGAGCTGGCTGACAACTGTCCACAGCCTGAGGGGACAACACGGCCAGGCCCGTTTCCAGCAGCGCCAGCAGCTCCCACATACCCAGCCGGTGCCCCCCTCCGAGGCTCCTGGCCCTCGGGGGGCCAGACACAAAGTTGGCACAAGGAATATCCGCTGGCTGAACTGTGGGCACCGTGACCCCCGGGAGCTGGTGGGTGAACCACGGGAGCTGCCACGGATGCTGTCAGAGCGGGACCCCCCCCCACCCCCCCGCCGGCCACAGAGCCCCCTCTGCTCCAGACCCAGCTGCCCGGGTCAGGGTTTCCTGCCCAGGCTCAGCCGGGGGCCCGGAGGCTCTGCCCTGAGGCGGTCCCCTCGCAGCGGCTGACCTGCACCCCACTCCGCTCCTCGGAGGAGCCGGGGACCCGGGAGGGGCCAGGACCCGGTGCCAGCTCAGAGTCAGGGTCGGGCCGAGGCCACGGGGGCGTACACGCGGGGCTGCGGACTCCTGGGCTGCTTCTGCCCTCAGCCAGCTCTGAGCCTCCCTCAGCCTCGCTGTTCCCATCTGCGAAATGGGAGCTCACCCACCTCCAGGTGCGTGCGTCACGGATTACAGGCGACGAGACGCCTTGCACGGTGCTCTCCAGGGGTGGGTGCTGAGCACAGAGCCGGGTGTGTGTCCCGGGAGCCAGCCCCGAAGGCAGGGGCCTGACAGCCCTCCAAGGGCCGCCCTCTGGGGGCAGCCTGAGGGGAGCCAGGGTGCCCCGCGGAGGCCCGGGACCCAGCTGGAGGGGGTGCAGCCGGGCCGACCACGGCAAGCCCTGCGTGGAGCAGCCCCCTGCCCTCTGAGAAGGCCGGCCTGCGTCTTTAAGACGCTAATGGGCCCTCTTAAAAAAAATGACAGTTTGCCGCGCGCTAGCAGGTTCTCATCTGACATCAGCAGGGAATCGGAGCTGTTTTATTATTTGGAAAGTCCACGCCGGGAAGGCGGCCTTGGCCTGTCCCCGCTCCAGCGCCTGCACCTCCCCGGGGACTTAATTATTTTCTTAAAATGCAACTTGTACTGTTAGTTTAAAACATTCCAACTGTGTTCACACTCTTTAAATCTTCAGTAAACGCGGAGTTTAAATCACTTGCAGATAAGAGTAATTCTATTAGGGCGCGAGGGCGCGGCCGCGGGGAGCTGCGCGCACATGGAATGAAAAGGCCATTGACTGGGTCCCGGCACCTCCACCTGGGCCCGGCGCCCCGGCCGGAGCGCTCACCCTCCCGGAGCTGAGGGGTGGCCCAGGCGGGGCCTCGTTTGGGGCAACACCGGACACGTGCCCTGGTTGGGAGTCACCTCGGAGCTGGGAGGCTCCCGGGGCCTGTGAGGGGTCAGTGGTCTGGGGTGGGCAGCGCTGGCCTCCGCCCGGTTCCCTTGTCCTCATCCCCCACCCCCCCCCTCGGCCTCCGGTCAGACGGTGCCTCTGGTGCCTGCGCCGGGCCAGCCATTGGAGTAACACTCGGGGCTGGGCTTTCTCCCCATAAGTCAGAGAGGATCAGAGGGGACAGACCCAGAGCCAGCCTCGGGGGGCACGGGCCGGGTGCCGGGGGGCGTGGGATTGGGGGGCAGATAGGGGCACGGGCCAGGGGCTGGGGGGCACAGGATTGGGGGGCGGACAGGGGCGCGGGACAAGCTCCTTCTCTGTGCGGAGGGTTTGGTTTCTGACGGGTTTCAGGGACCCTGAGGTCTGGCCGCCGGCCCCCCCACCTCCAGTTCCGGGGCGCCCAGGGCTCTCGGGGGGATGTCCGCCGTCCGGGATGGTTCTGTTTGTCCCCGAGGGAATGAGGCCGTTGGCAGGGAGGAGAGGGAGGAGGCAGCCCTGCAGAGCACGCTGTCCCAGGCCGTGGGCGCCCCTGCCCCCCTGCCCAATGCACGCGGCCCTGCTGGACCGCTAACCACCCGCTCCTCCCAGCGTCCTTTCCCTGGAGGCCAGCCCCTCGTCCTCCCCAGCCCTGTGGGTCCCCGTCTCAGCATGGCCATAGGACCATGGCTGCAGAGCCACTGGTCACCTCCCTGCTGGACTGAGACCCCGCCCCCAGGAAGGGCCAAGCCGTGTTGCCCTCGGCCTCCCAGGCGCAGGCCAGTCCATGACCGGGGCTCAGGAGCTGGAAGGAGGGCCCAGGAGCTGGAGGGGCAGGTGGCAAGGACAGGTGACCCCCGACACACTCGGGGCCCCTCGTGCTGGGCTGTACACGCCAGGGGCAGCTGTGGCCACAGTCAGCCTGCGTCTCCTGGGACAGAGTCTCCAATGGGGTCCAGGCACCCCCGCACCCCCCCGGGGAGCCCCTAACCCCACCCTCAGTCATGGGACTTCACTGAGCTCCTCGGGGAGGGCTGGTCAGGGATATCCAGGCGCCCTGGACTCGCCGCAGCCCCCTGACCTCCCAACTGGACTCCTGGCATGTGTCCTCACCAGGGGTCTCCTCACCCCTCAGCACAGAGGAAATGGCAGGCGGGGGACAGCCCAGGACGGACACAGTGGCCGCAGGCTCTGGGGGTGGGGAGGGGCCTGGCAGCTCTGGACGGGCCCCCATTGCACACCTGGCCACGCCGTTGGGGTGGGAGGCTGCAGCCAGGACCTCGGCTGTGTGTGCATCTGTGGCTGAGTGTGAGCATGTGAGTGTGCGTGTGCGAGTGAGTGCACAAGTGTATGTGCAAATGTTATTGTGAGTGTGTGTGCATGCGAGTGACTGTGAGTGAATGAGTATGTGAGCATGTGTGCAAGTGTGTGAGTGAGTGTACAAGTGTGAGTGTATGAGTGTATGTGAGTGCATGTGAGTGTGCAAGGGTAAGCATGTGCCAGTGTGAGGGTGTGCGAATGAGTGTACGAGAGTGAGTGTGCCTGTGCCGGTGAGGGTGTAAGTGTGAGTGCACGTGTGTGAGTGTGTGTGTGTCTGTGTGTGTGAATGTATGTGTAGAGCCCAGCAGTGGCCACTCCTGCTTGCACACAGTCCCCACAGGGGGTGGGGGGCAGCCAGGCAGGGGCAGGAGTGGCCGGCCATGTCCAGGGACAAGAGGGCCGCCTGCCTCCCGCTGCCCCTCAGGGCTCTGCCGGGTGAGGTCTGGCCGAAGGCCCTGCTCACGCCAATGCCGCGCACGGTGGTGCCGGGCCAGTGCCTGGCCGCCCTCCATGGCGCTCGCAAACGCTTCGCGCCCCATTTCCCACGGCTTTGCAGCTACTTTGGGGCGCGTGGTGCCTGGCTGGCTCGGGTCCCTCAGTCACTCTGGTTTCCCCTTCCCTCAGGGTGTTGGGGGCACGCCTGCTGCCTCCTCTGCACCCCAGCAGGACCACTGGGCCTCTCGGACAGAAGGAAGGTTGAGCCGGTGGCTTCTCGCCAGGTGCCGGAGCGAGTTCACTGGGCGCCGCCTCTGGCACAGGCGGGCAGCAGGCCCCCCGCATGGAGGCGATGGGCAGGGGGCGGCGGTGGCCGCGGGCTGTCGGGCAGGCTGCCCGGCCTCCCCGTCCACCCGTGACCTGGGGCCACTCCTCTCACGAGCTGGGGGTGGCCGGGCTTGGCTGTCTGTGGGGCGCAGGGTCCGAGCTCTGAGACCCCCAGATCTCACTGGGAAGAGGGACCGGTCCCCAGGGAACGCGGCCGCGATGGGGCAGGGGCCGCCCGGGAGTGGGTGCGTCAGGCCCGTGCGTCCGTCCAGTGGACCTGGCTGTGCTCGGCCGCCCGAGCGGCCTGGAATGTGACTTCGGAGGCGCCGTGGTCTGTCTCACTCTCACCAAATGGCGTTTCGGTGAGTTAAGTGTGAGGGAACTAAACAACCCGATTGAATTTCCTTCGTACCCGACACGGGTTTGCAGACCAAGGCGAGAGTGGCTTCCTGCTGATGGAGGCTGCGTGTGTGTTCCCGCAAGTGCTGGGGAGCGGCGGCCACGTCCTCAGAGCTGGATGCCCAGGCCCAGCGTCCAGCGAAGGAACCCCGCCCCTGCCCGGCTGCCCCTGCAGCCCCTGCAGCCCCTGCACCCCAGATGCCGGGGTGGGGGAGTGGCAGACCCTGCTTGTTGCCCTGTGTCCCCCAAAACCCACAATCATAGCAACACCAGCACCCGGCCGCCGCCCAGTGTTCATGGCCGTGGTGCTGTGGTCCTTCCGCTGCACAGGGGAGTAAACCGAGGCCGGGAGCGTGGACCAGGCGGCTGCGCAGGGCTGCCCTCCCCACTGGGCCACACGGCCCCTGTCACCTGCACCTCCCCAGGTGTTGGAGGCGTTGCTCAGACTGGTGATGGGAGCGGGGCGCCCAGCTGAGGCCGCAGGGCCGGGCAGTGGAAAGATCGAGGTCAACGGGAAGGCACACAGAACCATGACCGGCTCCAAAAGTAACCCAGCGAGAGGGAGACCCCGGGGCGCCTCCCAGCAGCGGGCTCGGACACTGGGCGCACCTCCCCTGGGTCCCGCGGGCAGGGCTGGCCTGGGGGCGGCCGGGCACCAGCCAGGGCCCGCAGTGGGTCTGCCATCCTGGCGTCCTGTGCCAGGCCCAGCCTGTGTGGGCAGCTGGATGGGACTCGAGGGCTGGAGGGAGGGCCAGCAGGGAGCCCAGGGCCTGTGGCCCGGTCCGCAGACAAGGCCCTGCTCCCCCACCCCCATCCGTGTGGGGAATATGGTGCGGACACCTGCTAGGCTTCACAGTGACTGTTTTCTCTTCAAACTCTTTTCACCTGGGGCGGCTGAGTTAGAAAAAAGCTGCAGGTGTGGCCGCCATCACGGCCGGAGGTGAGGAATCAGTGAGCGTGGCGTCCGGCTCCAGCCCGCGTGCCTCTGGCTCTCCCCAGCCTCCCTGGGGCCATCGGCAGGAACCACACGCCGAGCGCCCGCCCTCTCCTAGCCGGGCAGCCGGAGGCCAGGGGCCCGGCCCCGCCCGCTCACCTGCGCTCTGAGCTGAGGGCTCCCCGGCGGGGACACGGGAGCGGGCCCCGAAGACAGCCCCTTGGAGTCCCGGGAGCAGCTGGAACACGGTGAGTCGTGAGCCTGCCCGGCAGGTGTCTCAGGCGGGTCAGCCCTGGCCTGGGGGACACGGGGGCCTGGAGAAGGTCCCCTGCAGAAAGTGGCCACGAGGCCACACGCGCGCCCTCCCCTCCCCCCCAGTGTCCCTCCACAGAGCCGCAGGCGGGCAGCGGCGGTGCGTGGTGGGCCCAGGCGGCCGTCTTGTCCTCCCACTGGCATGCCACCCCCCTGGTGAGAAGCTGCAAGGGCGAGAGAGGGCAGCCCCGGCGACCTTAACCACGGCCGCATGCCAGCCCAGACGCCCTTTGGGGGCAGAATTGCGGGGCGGCCCGCCCTCCGGGGCCTGTCCCGGGGATGCGGGGACGGGGGGGGGGGGGGGGGGCTGAGTGAAGAGGTGTCTGTTAAGTGAATTCCACCCGTCGGAGCGGCCGGTGTTGGTGTTTGTGAGAAACGACCTACTAGCCACGCCGCCCGGCGCGGGTTGCTTGCCGTGGTCGGCAAACTGCGGCTCGCGAGCCACATGCAGCTCTTTGGCCCCTTGAGTGTGGCTCTTCCACAAAATACCACGTGCGGGGGCGCGTATAGTGTGATTGAAACTTCGTGGCCCGTGCGCAGAAGTCGGTTTTCGGCCTGGGCGGGTCTGTTTTGAAGAAGCACTGTTGATATTTGGCTCTGTTGACTAATGAGTTTGCCGACCACCGGCTTAGCGTATTTAACGTGACTTGGGCTGTGTTTACGTGTTAACGGCCTGGGCGAGGGGGCCCTGACCTGTCCCTCACCACGAAGGAGGCCACCTGCCCTCCGTGGCCGCGGAAAGGCGTGCTGGGACCCCGCTCACCCCGGGCTCGGGAGGGGAGCTGGGGACGGAGGAGTGGGTGGGCCCGTGGCTCTGCGGCCTGCGCCTTCCCCGCCCGAGCCCGCACACAGGGCAGGGGAGGTGGGCTTCCCCGGGAACAGGAGGGGCAGCGGTTAAATGGGTCTGAAAATAGCTCTCGGTGGTTATAAGACAGCAATTTACGTAAGTGCTTTCTCCCGTTCGTTCCTCCTGGACAGAAAGGTAGCTGTTTGCCCTGAAACAGATGCTGGTTTTACTGTCCGTTTAGCATCCCTTCCTGGGCCAGTTCGCTGGTGCAGAGGCAGGCAGCCCCGCGGGGGGAGGGGGCCCTGTGTGTCCCCACCTGCCTTTCGACCCCACGCCGGCAGCCTGTGTGCGGGGAGGCCCGGTGCTGGACACACGCGGCTCAGATCCCGGTGCTGGTGCTGAGAAGCTGTGTGACCTTGGGCAGGTGGCTCCGCCTCTCTGAGCCCAGGCCCCCTGGGGGTGCGGGAGAACAGGGGCACCCTCTGCGCACGGAGTTGTCACGGGGTTAGAGGCTGTGCCTCGTCCAGGCTCGGCCCTCCCTCCAGGTGGACACGCCTGTTCCCCGGCCAGGGATGGGGCCTGGGTCCCACTGTCTATGTGCTGCCCAGGGCCCCCCTAAGGCTCCCCGGGCTGTGGCTGCTGGCGGTCCTCCCGGAGAGCCTGGGAGATGGCGTGTTGCAGCAGGGCCGAGGCCCGGGCTCTGCCAGCCGAGTGGAGACGACGACGAGGCGGGAGAGGTCCGCGGCTCCAGACAGTGAGGGCCTGGCCAGGCCCGGAGTCGCCACGCGGGGCTGACCCCAGCGCTTGCAGGGTCACATGACATGTTTGTGAAGTGTCACCTCATGAGCTGTAATAAGTGTCCGGGTCATTCTAGCTGGGACAGCCACGGCCTCAGTGCTCACCTAACAGGAAATCAATGGGGCGACCCCCCCACGTCCAGAGGCGCCCCTTTCCTGGGCCTCAGATGAGCTCCGCACCTGCTCTGCCAGGTGCAGAGAAATGACACAGGAGCCCAGCCAGTGTGGCTCAGTGGTTGAGCGTCGGCCTATGAAGCAGGAGGTCACGGTTCGATTCCCGGTCAGGGCACATGCCCGGGTTGTGGGTTTGATCCCCAGTGTGGGGTGTGCAGGAGGCAGCTGACCCCTGATTCCCTCTCATCATTGATGTTTCTCTCTCTCTCCCTCTCCCTTCCTCTCTGAAATCAACAAAAATACATAAGAAGGAAAAAAGGAGAAATGACTTGGGAGATGGGAGAGGGGATCATAGCACCGCCTTCCTGCCGGGGACAGTGGCCAGCGGTGGGGCATCCGTGTGATCCCCAAAACCCACCAGCGGGGGGCTTCCATGTCCTGTCCCGGGTGACCAGGCGGGACCACGGCCTTCACTTCCTGGGCCTCAGTCCCGAGTCGAGCACCGGGTGGCTCCTGTATGCTCTTGGGGGAGACACCGCTTCTCCATTTACAGCCTCGGCGCTGAGGCTCCGGGGGCGTCGCGGCGGAGCCCAGGGCCTCGGGGCGCACCTGCCTGCGATCCGGCCTCAGGTGTGAAACCACAGACACAAGCTGCGGCCTCCTCGGGATGCGGGTCAAGCGCCTCCTACCCGCCATCCAGCCGCAGCCTCCTCTCCGATGTCTGTCTTCTGCGCGGAGAAGGGGCGACAACTGTAGCCCACCCAGGGAGCCGGGCAGGGTGGGCCGAGGGCTTCCGAGAGGAGGGGCCGGGGAGCCCGCAGGGGACGGGCGCTCTGATACGGCCCCGTGTGCGCATCGGAAACGCGATCCCCTCCGCTGTCTGCCCAGCGGGGCCTGTGGAATGGAGATGCGGCCCCCAGGCCTAATCGCTGGTGAGGGACACGGCCAGCTGCCGTCGGCCGCCAGGGCCGCCCGGAGAGGACACCAGCTCGCGTGATCAGTCAGGCCCAGCGCTTCTCAGCGTGGCTCTCGGGTTACACACCGCGGGTGATGTCATCGCGGCCAGCGAGGGGAGAAGAAAGAGGCTCCTGTGTTTCCAGCCCCAGGGCCGGGGGAGGCCAGCTTCCCTGCACCGGGGCCTGCCCCTCGGCTCCGGGAGAGGTAGCGCCGGGGTGTTTGCTGTCAGATTAGAGAAGCAGCATGTGTTCACTACAGATGACTTACAAAACCTAGAAAAGCAAGAGGAAGAAAGAGAAAATACCCAGAATCCCACTTCGTTATATTGCCTTCTAGTATTTTCCATTGATAGCTCCACTTACCCATCTACCTACTGCTCGTCCATTCATGCATCCATGCACCCATCCATTAGTTCATCCATGCTATCCACTCTTCATCCACCCACCACCCACCACCCACCATCCACCCACCATCTACCATCCACCATCCATCATCCATCATCTATCACCTATCCATCCACCATCCATCCATATATACACCCATCCACCCATCCATACATCCACCATCCATCCATACATCCACCATCCATCCATACATCCACCATCCATCCATACATCCATACATCCACCATCCACCCATCTATCCACTCACCAGCCATCTATTCACTCATTCTTTCTGCCTGACTAGGCCCCTCAATTTGCCCATACATACTTCCTAGATTCAGCATTCCTCCACCCTTCTACTATTATCCATCCATCCATCTATCCATCCACTATCCATCCACCTACCCACTATCCACCCTTCCATCCATCCATGCACCAATCCATCTATACATCCACAAGTTCATCTATCCATCCATCCATTTACCCACTCACCTATTTATCCTACACCCACCCATCCATCCACCATCTATCCATTCATCCATCCACTATCCGTCATCCACCCCCACCAATTTATCCATTCATCCATCCATCCATCTATCCACCCACCCACCCACCATCTGTTCACGCATTGTTTTTTCTTGACCAGACCCCTCAGTTTGCCCAGCCATGCTCTCTAGATTCAGTATATGAGCAGGCAAAAAGGCATATAAAATAATGCACTTCTAATTGTGTGTGTGTGTGTGTGTGTGTGTGTGTGTGAGAGAGAGAGAGAGAGAGAGAGAGAGAGAGAGAGAGAGAGAGAGAGAGAGGATGGTAGGGCACCTGTGGCTTTGTATGTGTAAGCGTGTGTATGTGTGTGGATGAGAGTGTGAGAGTGAGTGTCTGCACATGTGCAGGGTGTGTGTGCCGACCTGGGAGGGAAGGGGCTGGGCAGCGTGGCTGACGGACGCGGGCCTGACCACTGCCTGGCCTCCCACAGGAACCCTCTGGGCCCCACCCTCAGCCCAGACACCCATTTGGCAGCCCCCGGGAGCTGCCTGCGCCTGCTCGGGCCACTGTGCTTGGGCGCAGGGCACAGCCAGAGTCCAGATGGGTGAGCGCCCCGTGCTGGCCTGGGAGGCGGCGTGCGTGCGGGGCCGCTCTCCACACCTGGTCCACGTTAGCCGCCGGCCTGACTTGTGTCCGTGCAGCGCCGGCCCGGTGGCCGGTCCCCGCCCCCCCCGCCAGCCCACCTCCGCTTCTAATTGGGCCGCAAAGCCGTTTAATGGTGTCTGCGCGGCGGCAGGGCTGCCGGGTCCGAACAATGCGCTATTCATGTCCCAGCAGAACGCTGGTGAGCGGCTAATATCTTTAAGCGAAAAGCGAGGCTTAATTGGAACAGATGCTGCGCATTCCAGTGCCAAAGGCCAGCTCCTATGTGATCGAAACCAGGTATGTGCCAGGGGTTCGGTTTAATAGCAGCTTTTATTTTTTTATTGGCATTTACAAAACTTACTAATACTCCGCACCACAGACCAGCACGGGCTCCCGGACACCTCCCGGCGAGGGGCCCGCGGAGCGGCTGCCGGTGTTGGGGTGACAAAGAGGATGCTGACCCGGTGGGCGCTGGGCTCTCCTGTCCCTGGGCCCGGGTGTCGGCCTCTCCAGGCCGTGCAGCCCCCAGACACCAGCCCTCAGTGTCTCCTGGTGCGTCCGTCCAGCCTGCTCAGGCCCAGGTCCTGCAGGCGAGGCCTCCGTGGCCGGCCCCCGCTTCACCCGCTGAGCTCTCTCAGCTGATGCCCCTGCCCTGCAAGCGAGCTCCGTCTTTGCTCTGAAGCTGATGCTGATCCTTGGCGTCTCCTGTGTTTAACCTCTAAGCCGAGTTGTCCAGTCCAGGAGGAAACTTCCAGAAGTCAGGGCTGTGGTTACGCACGGCTTCCGGGACAGGGCTGAGCAGAGGGGGCTCTGCTGCTCCTGCCTTCCACTTCCACAGAGAAAACACGAATCCCAGAGCCCCCGGCGCTTCTCCGGACTCGGGAAAGCCTGTCTCCATGGCGCCCCGAAGGGCCCCCGCCCGCCTGCCCTCTGCCCGGGTGGACGTCCGAGTATCCCTGCAGCGCCTGGGCTGGGCCGGAAGCCGCCTGGCCCAGAGGGGCAGCCTCCTCTCGGGCAGCTAAGCTGTCGCCCCGAGCGGCTCACTGAGCCGGGAAATGCCTCAGGTGTCTCACAGCTGTTCCCCCGGAAAAGCAAAGCGAGGAATGCTTCCTGGTGACTGAGGGCCCTGTCGCTGGACTCCTGAGACCCCAAGGGAGCTGTTGGCAGAATTTATCTGAACAAATGCCTCAGGCGGTAGCCTCAGCTCAGGTAGAGTCCACGATCCATCCACCCACCCATCCACACATCCCTCCATCCACCCACCGACCCATTCATCCACACATCCATCCATCCATCCATCCATCCATCCATCCATCCATCCATCCATCCGTCCATCCGTCCATCCACCCACCCACCAACCCATTCATCCACACATCCATCCATCCATCCGTCCGTCCATCCACCCACCCACCCACCCACCCACCCACCCATTCATCCACATATCCATCCATCCATACATCCACCCACCCATGCATCCATTCATCCATCCATTCATCCACATATCCATCCATCCACCCACCCACCCACCCACTCACCCACCCATCCACACATCCATCCATCCATACATACATCCATCCATCCACCCATCCATCCATCCATCCACCATCCACCATCCATCCATCTATCCACCATCCATCCACCATCTATCCATCCCCCATCCATTCATCCCCCATCCATCCATCCACCCATTCATCTATTCACCCATCTAACCATCCATCTCCCTCCCTCCCTTCCTTCCTTCCTTCCTTCCTTCCTTCCTTCCTTCCTTCCTTCCTTCCTTCCTTCTTTCCTTCCTCCATCCCCCGTCCATCCATCCTTCCATCTATTCATCCATCTATAAATTCATCCATCCAATAAATATCTACTTGGCTCCTTCTAGGCCCCTGGCCAGTGCCTGGGTTCCCCCCTCCCAGCATGCACACGGCACATCCCTCCCAGCTTCTGGGTGGGCAAGGGGGTCGGCTGGGGCCTGCACAGGTGGCCGGTGCACTGAGGCCAGAAGCACCAGGAAGTCAGTGAATAAACTGCATGAGCACAGAGGTCAGAGGACGCGCAGGCCTTGTCTCTGGGCCCAGGGCCTGGCACCCGAGTCCCTTCCAGCAAGAAGGGGCCTGCCTAACCCAGCCCCTGAGAAGCCGCTCCTCAGGCCAGGGCTCTGGGAAACCTCCGAGAATCAGTGGACAGAGAAGAGGGGCTACTGCCCAGGGAGTGAGAGTCCGGGGCCAATAGCTGGGGTGGTCCAGGCTCCACTCCTCCCTCTCCTGCCTGCTCCACACCCCAGGCCAAGGAAACACTAGCTGAGTGGGCGGTGGCCCTTCTGTGACCCCCGCCCAGGTCCCTGCTGCTGGCCACTGGGCTCAGCATTCCGCAGGCCTCAGGGTTCTGCCGCCGACTCTCCTTCACGCAGCGAGCCTTGCCCAGGGCACACGGGTGTGGGCAGTGTCATCCATGACCGGGGCCCAGGTGGCCCAGCCCTTGGCGCCGCTGAGTGGGATCAGAGGCCCGGGAGGAGCCTTCCTGCCCTCGCGAGCTCCGTGTGCCTTCCTGCGTGGCATCCCGGCGGTCGGTCGGAGGCGGGGAGCCGCCGCCAAGTGCAATCAGATCTCCGGGGTGACATTCGGGGCCTCCCCGGGTTTGCTATTGTGAACGACTCAAACATGGGCGCCTTGCACTCCAGTCCTGTGCACACAGCGAGCTTTCTGCAGGGCCTGCCTAAGTGGGCCCGCTGGCCAGCCTGTCTTCCCCACGAAACTTGCCAAGTGACTCGGGTGAAGGTGCTGCAGTAATTTGGCGCCTCCAGCCCGATGGTCAGTGAGGTCACGCAGGCCCGATGCCCATCAGCCTCCTTTGATGACCTGTCCCTCGTGACGCGACTCCGAGCCTCTCTGCCCAGGAGCCTGGAACTGTGCGCGCCCGCTATGGCCTTCCCCCTTTTCCCGTTGGAGTGCTTTGTCTCCTCTGTTTTCCCTTGTTGCAGTGCATTTTTTAAAACAAGCGTTTTATTTAAAGATGGCATAACACACAGAAAAAATGCAAAAGTCACACACGCGCACGTCATTGTGTGAACTTTCCCCGAGTGGGCACACCACGTACTCACCTTCCAGATCAGGACACAGAACATTCCAGAACCCAGGCCCTGGTGCCTTCCCGTCACCACCCCATCTTATGCCGCAGGTGGTAACTGTCTGACCCTGGACTTGATGCAAGTGAATCACGCGCCTGCACCGTGCCATCTGCTTCCTAAGTGCGTGTTCCAGGTGTTGGTGTGTTCCGTCCTGACGGGAGTCCTCGCTTAGGTGTGTGGTGTGTTGATCAATCCTCTTTTTTAACCCTCACCCGAGGATATGTTTCTATTGATTTTAAATATGGTTTTTAAAATTGATTTTAGAGAAAGAGGAAGGGAAAGAAAAAGATAAACATGGATGTGAGAGAGTTGCTTTTCTCTTACTGCTTCTAATATTATCTTTGGCTTTTGACCGTTTGACTATAAACTCTGTGTTTATTCTATTGGAGTTCATTGAGCCTCTTGGATGTGTAGATTAACGTCTTTCATCAAATTTGGCAAGTTTCTTGCCATTATTTCTTCAAATTTCTTTCTGCCCTTTCTTCCTCTCATCCTGGGACTCCCATAACATGTGCATTGCTGTGTCATGGTGTCCCACAGATCTCTGAGGCTCTATTCATTCTTTTGCATTCTTTTTTTCTTTCTGTTTCTCAGATGGATTGTCTCAATGTACCTAGCTTCAGGTTCACGGATTTTTTTTCTTCTTCTAGCTCAAATCTTCTGTTGAGCTTATCTAATAATTTATTCATTTCCTTTAGTTCTTTGAACATTTAAAATAGCTGATATGAAATCTTTGTCTAGTAAGTCCAACACCTGGGCTTCCTCAGGAGCAGTTTTTATCAATGGTGTTTTTTTTTTTTTTTTTGGTCCTGTGTGGGCCACACTGTCCTGTTTATTTAAATGTATCAAATATTTTTTTTTTTTTTGAAAATGGGTGTTTTAGATAATATACTGTGGCAACTCTGAAAATCAATTTCGCTCCCCTAACATTTTTGTTGGTCATTGCTGCTATTTGTTTATTTGGTGACTTTCTGAATGAATTCTGGAAAGTCTGTACTCTCTCGGGTGTGGCCACTGAAGTCTCTGTGTGGTTTGCTTTGTAGTCAGTTGATGTTTGGACAGAAATTTCCTTAAATAACTGAAGCCAATAAGTCTTAGACTCTGCTGAGGAGCATGCCATGGCTCAAGTAGGCAGGTGGCATTTCTGTCTTAGCCTTCAATGGCTCTTTGTGCAGAGTCTCAAGGTCAGGCAGCGGTGAGAGGTCAGAGCCTTCCCAGGTGTTTCCTGGGCACGTGCACGTCCTTGCACATGCATGTGGCTTTCTAGATCTCCAGGGATGCAGTGGGACTCCCCCTGCAGAGGCTGTTAGGCCTCCAGCCACCGGCTCGCTGCTGGTGTGCAGGCCACCATGAAGCTGGGGAGAGGGGATGGGATGGGGCAGGTGAAAATGCCAAAGGCTGTCCAGTCTTTCCAAGACCCAACCATTTTCTTGAGCAAACACTCTTTAAATTTCTGGAGGCCTTTGGTGAATTTCCAGACTTCTGAAAAGTTATCTTGCCCATTCCTGTGCACGGCCTCCTTGCTTCTCCGGAGAAGCAGAGGTTTGGGGGTCCTTGCTACATTCTGGCAATGCTCCTCTTCAGAAGGAACTTTTAACCTTGTTATCCCAGGCCAAGCGTGATGGACAGGATTCCTTGTGATGTGTGTGCTGGTAGGTGGGTTTTATTATTATTACTACTATCATCATTATTATTATTATTATAAATATATTTTTATTGACTGCAGAGAGGAAGGGAGGGGGGGAGGGAGAGAGAGAAACATCAATGATGAGAGAGAATCATTGATCGGCTGCCTCCTGCACATCAGGGATTGTACCTGCAACCTGGGCATGTACCCTGACCGGGAATCAAGCAGTGACCGTCTCCTTCATAGGCTGACGCTCTACCACTGAGCCACCGGCCAGGGTAGTAAATGGATTTTTGCGTGGCCATGTCTTTCCCAGAGGATGTAGTGGGAAGTGGGTTTGTGCAGCGGCCTTCGTTCCAGGGCTTGCCTCTGTGCTGGGGGCCTCACCCCGTCCTGGGAGCCCCCTTCAGGTCCCTCTCACCAGCACCAGCGTCGGGGCGCCGGCCACAGCATGAGCTCCCGCAGTGACTCTGTGGGGTCCTGGTCTTCATTTGGGGCCCCTGGAAATTTCCACCACTCTTTCGCAAGCGTAACTCTCCATTCCTAAGATGTGTATCATATTTCACCTGGCATTTCTGGACTATTTTTTTTTTTTTTTAAAAACAGGAGTATTCTTGAGTTATGTTGATTAGAATATTCCTGGGGGAAGGGCCGTTCTCCATATTCTAACACACACACGGTTGCCAACACGTAGCACATGGAAGCAGGAAACATCAAGGTATGAAGAGAACAGCCTGGCTGGCAGGGCTCAGTGGCTGAGCATTGACCTATGAACCAGGAGGTCAGGGTTTGATTCCCAGTCAGGACACATGCCCGGGTTATGGGCTCGATCCCCAGTGGGGGGCGTGCAGGAGGCAGCCGATCCATGATTCTCTCTCATCACTGATGTTTCTATCTCTCTCTCCCTCTCCCTTCCTCTCTGACATCAATAAACATATATGAAAAAAACACATTCTTTGGAGAGCTCTCCATGTGCAGACACAGAGAGAAGTGGGTGCTCACCAGACACCAGGTCCGCCAGCACCTTGGACATCAGGCTGCCCAGGTCGCTGCTCTCCTGGGAGGCAGGAGATGAGACCGAGCGTGGGGAGCGGTTACTCAGGGCCGGTGAGACTCGTGGGCAGGGCAGCTGTTTTGGGGTCTGCCCCCTGACGGGTCCCCAAAGGCCCCTCTCCGGGGCGGGGAGTCTGGGCAGATGGATGGGGACGAGGGGGGGGGGAGGTGGTGTCCATTTTGGGGTTGAATTCCCTGCTGGGAAGCTCTTGTCTTTGGCGCGGATGCCCGGGGGGCAGAGCGCCACCCCAGCGGCGGGCACTCTATACCACGGTCGGTTCCTTGACCGTCTCCCAGCCTGGGGACCGGGGCACAGGCGGCTCCGTCCTGACGACCTAGGTCCAATGTTTTCCGTAGCGAAGGCGCCTACGTGGATGGCACCAGCCATGGGCACACCCGTCGTGGAGCTCAGGGGGCTGCAGCCGAGGGTGCAGGGGGTGAGGGTGGGGGGGCAGGTGTCCCCCTATAATACAGGACGCCCAGTTCCCTGTGAGTCAGAGAAACAGGCGCTGTGTTCAGTGCGGGGTGCCCTGAGGAGCTGGGCAGCCCTACGTGTCCACCGCCCAAGGACAACCTTAGAAAGCACACACGCACACACGTGCTTGCACACATGTGTCCCATGAATTAGCCATGTTGGGGTCATCAGGATGATCTCAGCCAGCCTCTGCTCTCCTGCTGTCCCTGGTCCCTTTGAAGGGGGCGCGGCCGTGGGACCAGCGAAGAATGAGCAGAAGCGACCATGTCACTCCCAGGCGGCGTGCTGCACGGCCTACGTGTGATCCCCAGTGTCTTCCTCACTGAGATGGTGTGTGAACCACGTGGAGTCGCCCCGCCGTGGGCTCCGGGGGTCCGCGTGAGGCCGAGTGAGCACTGGGATCTGAGGAGCCGTGTCCTGGGGCTGCCGGTCCTTGGATCCGGGAGGGAGGGAGGCTGCTCTGTCACCCGCGTGGCTGCCTATTCACGCCGATGTCAACGGGACGATGCACGGTCTCGATGCCTCTTGAGCCCGGGCAGCTCCTCGGGACCCTTCCCGGCTGTTGCGGTGCATCCACACCGGGGCCTCCGGCGACAGAGATGGATGCGCTCCCCGTTCTGTCGGCCAAAGGTGCACACCCCGCTGTCGGGGGACAGGGAGTCACAGAGCTCCCCGCGCTGGGCTGTCAGCGCCCTCGGCTTGTGGCGCACCGCCCCAATCTCTGCTCTGTTGTTACGTGGCCGTGGCCGTGGCCCTGTGTGTCTGCTCTTCTCTTCTGAGGACACCGGCCACCAGGATAAGGGCCCATTCTAATCCAGCGTGCACGCCTCTTAAGGAATCCAGTTGCGTCTGCAGAGACCCTACTTCCAGATAAGGCCGTAGTCTGAGGTGCTGGTGGCTGGGCATCTCTGGGTGACCCTGTTCAACCCAGGACACACGCGTGCACACACACACATGCGCACACACACATCCACACACATGCACAAATCTTTCAGAATCGAGCGCAGACCCGCAGGCCTGGTCCAGGGTCCTGGGATATAGTTCCCGGAGCCCAGCTGCCTGCTCGACCTGTGGCCCAGGCAGGAAGTGGGAGGGGCCAACTGGGAGGGGCCAACTGGGGTGCCCTCCTCCCATGACCCCCAGCCCTGCTGGCCGTGTCATCAGCCGGCCACCGAGCCCTGGCCCCACCGTGATGCACAACAGGGGGTGACGGCTTCTGCAGGAGACACCTGGGCTTGGAAGGCTGAGTGGGACCCCCTGAGCGCGTGGGCGGGCACCCACTGGGGAGGGGCCCCCTCCACTCCCCACCACGGGCCGCGAGAGGCAACCTCACTGTGGACAAAACCCCTTCCCCCTGGAGGTGGGACTCCATGAGATGCTACGCTGCCGCATCCGCCCTGCGTGAAAAACGCGCTGGTTGGTGGGGTGCAAGGAGGAAAGGCTGGTCCCCGCGTGGGCTGCGCATCCCTCCCCCCCAAACACACACACACACAGAGCCTTTTCCTTCTCCAGCTGGAACCCCCGGCCGGCCGCGCGCACAGAGCTCTTCACCGTTAGGTTTTAAAGGATTTGAATTAAATCTGGGTCCTCCCGGGCCTCGTGCGCGCCCGGCCATCCATCACGGCCGTGCCAGCGCCTCCGGGGACCGCCCTGGGCCAGGTGAACAGTTAGAAGCCGCGCTGGGCACGCGGCTGGCGGGGCCGGGCACCTCTGCCGCCGGGAGCGGCTGTTCTGCGCTCTGCCCGCTGCGGTGGCGCTCCCCGGGGTGACCTCTCTGGCACTGGGAACCATTCCCCACGAGGCGGCCGGTCCCCCTGTTTGGCAAACATTGGTTTTCCTCCCCAGCCCGGCCTAGCCAGGCAGCCCACAAACAAGCCCCCTTTGTTCCCAGCCGAGCACCCAAACCCTCGTCCGGGGACACTTCCGCTGGGCGCCAGCAGGGGGCAGGAGACGCTCTGTTTTGAGGGCCACCCCGAGGGCGCTCCTGCGGGCTGGGCCTGGTCTGGCGCAGCCCCTGTGGGGTGCCCAGCAGCTGAGACTCCACGGAGGGTGAGGAGGAGGCTGCGGGCCTGAGAGCGGGGTGCGGGGAGCAGCCCCAGTTTGTCCCGGGGACTTAGGGCAGGCTTTCGGGAGCAGTACGGGGGGGGGGGAGGGGGGGGCATAGTGGTTACATAAACGAGGCCCCGGGAGGCCCCGCTCACCTCTCAGGAGCCAGGGGCGGCCCCGCCCGGTGCGCCTGCCCACGGACCTGTGCCCCGTGTCCTGCTAGTGGGGCACCCTCCGCAGGTGGCCACAGTGTGCGGTCCCCTCAGATCCCGCTGTGCTCGGAGCTGCCAGCAGAAGGCCGCGTCCCGTCCCTGCTGACAGTTGGGGAAACTGAGGCCGGAGTGGCTGGGCCGGGTCGGAGCTGCCAGAGGGTGACCTCCCCACCATCCTGGCAGCTTCCAGGGTGGCATTTGGAGATGAGGGCGTAAACCTCCCGTGGTCTGGGCGGGGCTGGCTCGCGTCTGACCAATAGAAACCCGTGGAAGCCACGGCCACGGCTTCTGAGACTGGTTACTAAAGGGCCGTGGCTTCCGTTGTGGGCTCGCTCTTTCTCTCTCTCTGTCTCTCTGTCTCTCTGTCTCTCTCTCTCTTCCTTTAAGGGAAGCCAGATGCCACATCAGGAGGCCCCCTGGGAGCACCCACATGTCAAAGGGACAGACCTGCCAGCAAACGCAGGGGTGAGGCTGGAAAGAGCCCCTCCCCTCCTGCAGCCCCTCCGACAACTGGCCGGCAACCTCGGGGGAGACCGGCATGGGCGCCAGGGAGCTGGGCCAGTTCCAGACCCAGAGAGACCGAGATGAGAAACGTTGGCTGCTTTCAGCGGCTCAGTGTGGGGCCGGCTTGTCACGCAGCGATACGTGGCGCATCGGGGAGCAGGCGCCCGAGGGGTCGCTGGGCTCCCACTTCCCACTCACGTTCTTCGCACCAAAGTACCCAATTCTCACCGGCAGGTGCTGTGGGTGAAAGTGTGTCCCCCAAGTTCTCAGACTCAAGTCCTCCCCCAGCACCAGCAGAGGCGACCTCGGTTGGAAGGAGGGTCTTGGTGGATGACCTGGTCTAGACGAGGCATCAGGATGGGCTCTGGCCCCTGGACTGGTGCCTCTGAAAGGGGAGAGGGGGCTGCATGCACAGGAAGAGGCCGTGCAGAGACTGGGTGACGCTGCTGCCCCCCAAGGAACCACCAGGGGCTGGAGGGAAGCCTGGACAGTCCTCCCAGCGCCTTCAAAGGCCCATGGCCCTGAACTTCAGCCCAAAGGGGCCACAGATAGCACCGTCGACCCCTCACAGTGAAAGGGTGATGGTGCCAACCACCCTCAAGGTTGACCATCCGAGTAGTCGGCCTCCACAAGAGAGGACGCTCATGCCAGCCACTAAGAGAGGGAAGGTGGGTGAGAGGAAGGGAGAGAGAAGGAGAAGATAACTGAACAGAAGGTTGGGTAGTTAGATGGGTGAGTGGGTGGATAAGTGGATGGGAGAGGGGATGGATGAAAGGATGAGTGGGTGAGGTGAGTGAGTGGCTGGGTGTCTGGGTGGGTAGATGGATGAATAGGTAGGTGGGTGGATGGGTGATGGATGGAAGGATTTGTGAAGGAGTGGGTGGGTGAGTGAGTGGATGGATGGATGGGTGGGTAGATGGATGAATAGGTAGGTGGGTGGGTGGAAGGGTGATGGATGAAAGGATTTGTGAAGGAGTGGGTGGGTGGGTGGGTGGGTGAGTGGATGGATGGATGGATAGTGGGTGGGTGGGTGGATGATGGGCGGATGGATGAATAAGTGGGTGCATGGACAGATAACTCATGAGTACATAGATGGTGGATGAAAGAATGGATGGGAGGTAGGTGATACAAGCTCCATCTTAGAGATTTAAAAGGCCAGGCGACCGGGAAGATGCTCAGGGCTTGGGGTTCCTCTGGAAACCACTGGGCACAGAGGCGGAAGATGCTGGGCGCACCGTGGCCTGGACGGGCAGGGCTCCTTGCATGCGTGCGAGCACACACACACACACACACACACATACCACTCTCTCTTTCGACGGCAGTGCCCATCTTGCCATCTGCAGTTGCCTGTCCCTTTGGTTGCCGGCGGCCACCGGACCAGGCCCCCAGCAAGCGGGGTCTGGCCGCCAGATGTCAGCCGGCGCTAATGAGCCCGGCTGCTGGCCACTAATTGGCTGAGGGTCTGGGCACCAGTGACACATGGGCCCAGGGTTGATGGGACAGGGCGGTCCTCAGCCTGGCTTGGGTGGCCCAGGCACTGGCCCAGGGCAGTGAGAAGCCGGTGCCCAGCAGACCCCGGGCTGCCCACGCCCAAGGGTAAGTGCCTGGCAGCCTCGCCAGCTTCCCCGGGTCTGTCCGCCTCCGTCACGGCTGGGGCTCCTCCAAGGGCACGGGCGGGGCGCGTGGGGGCTGGAGAGGCCGGGCGGGCGTGACCGCCAAGCAGAACCGAGCGCCGGCCTCCGACGGACGGAAGCGAACGCCCTAGAATAATCGCCGTCACGGTGGCCGCCTGCCCTGCGGAGGGAGATGGAGTTACAGCCAGTTCGCCCATAAACTCGTTCAAGCGATTTACGAGGCCGCCGGCCGGGTGGGGGCAGGGCCCGGCCAGGCGGCTTCTGGCTGGAGCTCTGGCTGGCGCCGGAGCGGAGCGGCCCACGGCCCGTGCGAACGGCCTTCGTGGCGGATGCCCGGCCGTGGCGTGTCTGTGGCGCTGCCCATCGCATCCGCTCAGGGGCCTGGACACCGGACGTGGACGGGACACCTGCACACGGGACCCTCCCGGGAGGCACGGACCAGGTGGCGGGGCGGAGGCGGGCCCGCGGGACGTCCTGTCCGGAGGCCAAGGCGGCGGTTCCCAGGCCCCGGCTGGGGTTTCTGCCCGCGGGGCGCTGGGAACCAGCGCGACGTCACGTAGGCTGTGGCTCATAAACCCACTCGCTTCCTCAGGGGCCAGTGGTGTCCCCCACACAGAGGGGCTGCTTCTGGGGGGGCGCTCAGGCCTTCCTGCTGCTCTCCGTGGGGGCAGCCTGTGGGCCGATTAGACACTTCATGGGGGGGGGGGGCGAGCAGAAGCCTCCCCCCCCCTGCCCCGCTCCTACCAGCCCAGGAGGACGCCGGGGGGCCGCCACCTGATGTGGGGACCTGGAGCAAGGAGCAGGGAGGGGATGTCTCCTGACGGGCTCGTCTGTCCCAAGGGCAGAGGAGAGGAAGGTGGGGACAGCGCCCCAGGGCCGCTCGGCCAGGCGGGCTGGGGGCCACGGCAGGGGGGCCAGGCCAGGCACAAAGGGCAGCCCGGCTCCCAGCTCAGGGGACGTCGGGAAACGTGTCCTGGAAACACTCGGGTGGCTTTTTGAAGCCACGGTCCCGATGGCCGGCCTGGCTGCCCCGGCTCTGTCCCCAGGAGTCTGAGCTTGGCTGGGGGCCGGGGTCACAGAGGGACAGAGAATGGCCACGCCACAGGTTGGTGATGGGGGGAGTGCCCAGACCTAACTGGGAGGCCGGTGTGACCTGTGCGTGGGTGGAGGCCGCTGCCCCGGACGCTGCCACCGCGTTCCTGCGATGGGGTGCCGTGCGGCCTCAGCGCGCCCTCACCAGCCTCAGCTCCTACCAGCGGTTCTCAACCTGTGGGTCGCGACCCCTTTGGCAGTTGAACGACCCTATCACAGGGGTCGCCTAAGACCATCCTGCCTATCAGAGCTTTACATGACGATTCATAACAGGAGCAACATGACAGTCAGGAAGTAGCAACGAAAATAATGTTATGGTTGGGTCACAACATGAGGAACGGTATTTAAAGGGCCAGAAGGCTAACCAGGGCGTCCTCCCCTCTCCGTCCCTCCTGCACACGCCCAGCGCCTCCGCCCGCCCAGGGCCCCGGGCCTGACGCAGCTCTGCTACCTCCCCTGCCCCCCACGACGGCCGCTTTAGGGCCAGGATCCAGGGACCTCGAGGGCACGTGCCGGCTGCAGGGGGAGAGGCTGGCGAAGGCCGGGGGAGCACGCGGCATCGGGGGCGTCACAGGCTGGAACCCACCCGGTCACAGTGTCCTGTTGACCAGCCTCGTCCTCCCACCCGCCCACCTGCCAGGGCCACGCGCTCCCTTCAGTGTGGAACCCGCATCTTCAAACCCTCCCCGTGGCCGCTGCGATGTCTGGGGTCATGTCACAGCGTCCACCTGCCACGCGACGACTCAGTTCCCCTGGAGGTGTCCGTGGGGAACACCCTGTAGCAACCAGAGGCTTTCTTCCCGGCTGGCGTGGCTCAGTGGTTGACCTGTGAGCCATGAGGTCAGCGTCTGGTTCCCAGTCAGGGCACCTGCCCAGCGTGGGGCGTGCAGGAGGCAGCCGATCCATGATTCCCTCTCATCATGGATGTTTCTCTCTCTCTCCAGGATTCTGTCTCATCGTGGTGTCTCTCTCTCTCCCTCTCCCTTCCTCTCTGAAATCAATAAAAAAAAATGTATTAAAAAAAGTTTTGATTGACCCTTGCCCAGGCCTCGGCCCGATGGGTGCGCACAGAGCCACACCTGTCACTCGTCTCCACCACGTGACCAGCCACGTAAGGTTTTGCTGGTGGGTTGGCCGGACGTGCAGCGAGGACCACAGGTGGGAGGAGGCGAGGGGTCTGGGAGGGACGTGACCCTGAGGGAGCCTCTGGGAGCTTCCGGATGGGAAGGAGCCGGGCTGGAGACATACCCCCCGGCCCCCTGACCCCCTGATCCCCCGACCCTCTGACCACCTCCCCCTCCTCAGGGAGCAGTGAGCTCAGTCCCCAGGTCTGAGTGGTCCCCGTTTCTTCCTGAGCATCAGAGCCTGAGCTGCTGACGGGGTGCTGTGGAGGCCGGAGCCGCCCCTCCACCCAGCCCCTTGGGGACGCAGCCTGGCCCTGCAGCCTGGCCACCTCAGCCCTGGTGACCTGGTCATTTCCGAATGTGTTTCAGTGGCCGTGGCCGTGGCCGTGTGACCGGCTCCATCAGGCTGCCCTCATGAAACCTCACATCCCCACTGCGTTCCCAGCCCCATGGACCCCTGCAGGGAGCAAGGGGGGGCTCTGACCTCAACCCAGCGCAGGGACGCGTGTGCCTGGAGAGGTAGCCAGCAGGCCTGGGGGGGGGAGGGGCGCTTTGCTTAGCATCTACCAGGCCTCTTGGGGTGAAGGAAAGAGAAATCCCCGAGGGCTTCCTGGAGGAGTCTGACTTCAAAAAGAATGTGCTAAGTCCCTGATGCGATGAGGTGTGGACATCATGCCTCCCACCGGGACCCATGTCTGTGGCCTGGCCACTCCTTAGCAAGGGACGTGTGCTTCTGTCACTCCACAAACCGCAGCTCAGTGGGCCGAGATGCCCGCGGGCTGGGAGGTCCGGGGCTGCCTCACTCGGTCCTAAGGCTGGACCTCAGGTCACAGGCTGCTGATAACACCTCCTGGGCGGGGCATGGCTTGCCTTCCTCTGTGAGGTGTCTCCCCAGGTGGGGGTACCCCGGGGGCTCCGGCGCTGGCTGAGCTCAATGGTTGCCTTGGTTACATTGTTACACGTGTGACGCCATCCCTGCGAAAGCCTCAGCCCCTCAGTCCCTGGGGGGGAGCGGGCCTGCGGGTGGAGGGAGGGCTCTCGGGGACCCGCCGTCTGCTCGCCTGTCGGGGAGACGCCCCGAGGACCGCGGAACCCCGGGCCCTTGCAGCTTCCGGAGGAGCCTCTGGTGTCACAAAGTGGCCCGCGAGGGTTCCGCCTGGGTCGCATGCGGCTGAGGCGGGGGGTGCGCCATGTCTAACCCACACGTGTTAGACTCCCCGGCCGTGATCGTGGACAATGGGTCCGGGCTCTGCAAGGCGGGCCTGTCGGGCGAGATCGGGCCCCGCCACATCGTCAGCTCCGTCGTGGGGCACCCCCAGTTCCAGGCGGCCTCGGCGGGGGCCAGCCAGAAGCAGCACTTCGTGGGGGAGGAGGCCCTGCACAGGAAGGAGGCCCTGTTCCTCCGCCGCCCCATCGAGCGCGGCCTGATCGTCGGCTGGGACGACATGGAGGTGCTGTGGCGGCACCTGTTCGAGTGGGAGCTGGGGGTGCGGGCCGGCGAGCGGCCGGTGCTCATGACCGAGCCCTCGCTGAACCCCAGGGAGGCCCGGGAGAAGGTGGCCGCCGTGATGTTCGAGACGTTCCAGGTGCCCGCCTTCTACCTGTCAGACCAGGCCGTGCTGGCCCTCTACGCCTCGGCCTGCGTCACGGGCCTGGTGGTGGACAGCGGGGACGGGGTCACCTGCACCGTCCCCATCTTCGAGGGCTACTCCCTGCCCCACGCGGTCAGCAAGCTGCACGTGGCGGGGAGGGACCTCACGGAGCACCTCACGCGGCTGCTGCAGGCGGACGGGCGCACCTTCCCCTGCGCGCTGCCCCGGGCCCTGGTGGAGGACATCAAGGAGAAGCTGTGCTACGTCGCCCGGGAGCCCGAGCAGGAGCTGTCGCGGCGGGCGGAGGAGGTGCTGCGGGAGTGCAAGCTGCCGGACGGGAACACCGTCTGCATCGGGGACCAGCTGTTCCAGGCGCCCGAGGCCCTCTTCGCGCCCGAGCAGCTGGGCGTCCAGAACCCGGGCCTCTCCCGCATGGTCTCCTGCAGCATCAGCAAGTGCGACGCCGACATCCGGGGCGCCCTCTACGGGGAGATCGTGCTGTCGGGGGGCAGCACCCTGTTCCAGGGGCTGGACGACCGGCTCCTGAAGGAGCTGGAGCAGCTGGCCAACAAGGGGACCCCCATCAAGATCACGGCGCCCCCCGACAGGTGGTTCTCCACGTGGATCGGCGCCTCCATCGTCACCTCCCTGAGCAGCTTCAAGCAGATGTGGGTCACCTCCGCCGACTTCCAGGAGTTCGGGACGTCGGTGGTCCAGAGAAGGTGCTTCTGAGGGGCCCCGTGCGCGCGGGGCGGCCCCCGGGGGTGGCGAGCTCGCCCCTCGACGTCGGCACGGTGTCCAATAAAAGACGAGACGGTGCAGTCTCTGGCCGCGTCCGTTCATTCCCGGCGGCATTTCTGACCCCGGTCGGTGAATCTCGTCCCAGTGGTCTGCCCCCCCCCCCCCCCCCCCCGCCGACTCCCTCCTTCTCCTGGGAGAGCCCTGGGGTATGAGTGGAGGCTGTGTCCATCGGCAGAATTTGGACCAAACTCGGGGGTCTGGACCTCATGCCAGAAGCTCATGTCGGCAGGGCCCTGGCGTCTGCATCTAAAACAGGTGTCTTAGGTGGGCCCGAGGGTGCGGAAGGGGGTGTGGCGGGAACAAGCAGGGATGCTTGCTGCCCGATCCTGAGGTCCACAAACCCTCGCCCGGGTCACTGCTTAGCACAGTAGGGCTCTCTCTGCTTTTATGGGCCCGGGCAGCTGAGCAGGAGGGACGCCTTCCTCTGGGCACACGGGGACGGGCAGAAGCAGAAACCGCCGCCTGTTCAGGGCTCTCTGGGGGCCCGCTCCCGGGAGTGTGTGAGATTCCGCTCCTCTGCTTTGTTTATTGTAGCCTTTCTGTTTGTTTTTCTATTCAGGCGTGTTTTGGGCAGTGGTTGGGGGCAAAATACTGGAGGCAGAGTTACTGGCCATGAAGGAAGTAACAGCTGAATAAATATGATGGGGAAAATCCATGCCATATTTGAAGTGGAAGTGAGCATGTGCTGTATTTGAAGGCAGAAGATAGGTGGGCCATCTTCAAATTCATGGCACCAATCCCTGTCTTTTTCCTCGGTGTATTTAGACAGTTTACGTTTAAAGTAATGGGTTCTGTCTTACGTCTACCATTTTATTTTCTGTTTGTTTTTTCCCCTCTGTGTTTTGTTCCCATTCCTCTCTGTTCTTTTTTTGTTAGTCCTCACCAGAGGGTATTTTCCCATTGATTTTTAGAGAGAGTGGAAGGGAGGAGGAGAGACACACAGAGAGAAACACTGATGTGAGAGAGAGGGGGCTGGGGATTGAGCCCATAAGCGAAGACTATGCCCCCGACCGGAATTGAACCTGGAACCCTTCAGGTTCTGAGGGTCGACACTCGATGCACTGAGCCAAATCGGCCAGGGCACCATTCCTCTTGCCTTACCTTCCCGTGGGTTACGTAAACATTTTTAAGAATTCTATGTTGCTTTATCTGTGGGTTTTTGTATGATTTCTTAATGATTGTCCTTGTTAATGTTATGACCCACTGGGACCAACATTTCACCACTTGGAGTGAAGTGTAGGAGCCTGACTTTCACTGAAGTCCCTTTATCTTCCCAACTTTTTTAAAAAAAAATATATATATATTATTGATTTTCTACAGAGAGGAAGGGAGAGGGAGAGAGAGTTAGAAACATCCATGAGAGAGAAACATCAATCAGCTGCCTCCTGCACACCCCCTGTTGGGGCTGTGCCCGCAACCAAGGTACATGCCCTGGACCGGAATCAAACCTGGGACCTTTCAGTTCGCAGGCCGATGCTCTATCCACTGAGCCAAACCCGTTAGGGCCCTTCCCAACTTTTGAAACAAAACTGTCGTCCATATTTCTTCTGTGTGTGAGAGGCACAACCTCAGATGGGGTACCCCTCTTCCCCCAACCCCCCGTTCTTTCGCTCTTCCCGAAGGCCCATGCCCTTCCCTGTTCTGCTTTAGCTGTGCTATAGCAATAGGTTGCTAAGCAACAGGGTTTCCGTGTTTTCTGTCCCCTGAGCCTGTCCCTATTTCCCCTTCATGCCCAAGGATGTCTCGGCTGGAAGTGAAATCGATGGTTAACTGTATTCTGGCGGCACTTGGGGAACCTTGTGCCAGGCCCTTCTCCGTGGCCCCCGTGGTTGCAGGTCCGCAAGCACCTGCTATTCGAACAGGCGAGGTAACGTTCACTCCTCCCAGGCTCCGTTCGCGAGTGTCTCATTGTCTTCAGAAGTTCCATGATGTGTCGTGGCGTGGATGCTTTCGGTTTGTCCTCTTTGGGGTCCATCCAGCCTCTCGTATCTGTAGATTTACGTCTTTTGCCGAATGTGGGAGGTTTAATGCTATAGTTTCTTCTAACACTTTTTCGGCCCCACTTTTTTCTCCTCTCCTGGGTCTCCGAAGACACGAAAGTCAGCCGCCTTGTCATCGTCCCGCAGGCCCCGGGGACTCCGTCCGTCATTTTTCAGCCCATTGTCCCTGTGGTTCAGGTTGGGCGAGCCTGTCCGCCTGTCCTGAGCTTCACGGAGTCTGTCCTCTGTCCCCTCGCTCTACTCTTGAGCCCCTCCAGCCCATTTTCATTGCTGCTGTGTTTTCCGTGTGGTCACTTCCGCCTGGCGCTCGCGTTATAACTGAATTCCTTGCCGAGGTGTTCATTGTGCCTGTGTTTCAGGGCACGTGCGGCCTCCTGCTGACACGGTCGTGCTGGCGTCCGAGACAGCTCGGCCCCTCCACGCTCGCGTCTGGGGCTGCCTGCTCTCCTTCAGTTCAGCGTTTCTGTGCTTTGATGGTGCCCGGACGTTTTGAATGTCTCAAGGCCCCTGTGTATGTCTGCAGCAGGCGTCCTCCCGTCCAGGTGCAGCACGAGGGCGGGTGGATGGGCGCGCAGTTTCCCATGGGCCCTGCAGGAACCACCCCAGGAATCGGGGTGCTGATGCCACGGCCTCGCGGCAGAGAGTGTGGGAGTTCAGCTTCTTGCTTGGCTCCAGGGAACCTTCTGGAGGATATGGTACTGACTCACCCCACCCCTTCTAAGTAGGGGGGATGCTCATCGCCCCAGCAGGCCCAGCTGACACCTGGGAAGGGGAGGGCGGGGTGTCGACTAGCCCACGTGCCCCACCTCCTTCCATCGCTAATGCTGGGCGGGGCGGCAGGCTCAGGCCCCCCCCCTCCACGGGCTCACTGACAGCGGGGGAGGGTGAGGAGTGTTGGCTCACACCCCGTGTTCAGGCTCATTGCTGCCAGGTGGGCTCACATCACCCCTGAACCCCATAAATGCCACCCCGGCATGGGAATCGGAGTCACCCACTTCTGTGAGCGGATGCAGCAGGTCCCTGCTCGGTCCTATAGCACCACCACAGGGCGACCGGAGACCACCCCACTCCCCACCCCATTCCATCCCCATCCCACTCCCTACCCATCCCCATCCCCATCCCCATCCCCATCCCCATCCCCATCCCCATCCCCATCCCCATCTCCTTCTCCTTCCCCATCCCACTCCCCACCCCGTTCCATCCCCCTCCCACTCCATCCCCATCCCCATCCCCATTCCCATTCCCATTCCCATCTCAGCCCATCCTACTCCCCACCCATCCCCATCCTACCCCCAACACTATTCCATCCCCCTCCCACTCCCCATCTATCCCCACCTCATCCCTCTCCCACTCCCCCCATCTCCTCACTCCCCCTCCCTCCCCCTCCCACTCCTCACCCATCCCCACTCCTTCCTCCTCCCCCTCCCCAGGGGTTAGCTCTGCCCCAGGGACCCCGCTACAGGGAGGCGAGGCCGTCACTCAGTCACTCACCGTCCCCCAGGGCGGCCCTGGCTGGAGCCCTTTCTCTTCCTGGGAGTGACCTCCAGGCAGCGGCTGAGGTCCAGTGTCGGGCAGCACAGGGGAAACTGCATACACAGGAGCCTCACCTGCTGACAGTGTACAGCACGGGGCCTGCTGACTTCACAGGAGAGGGGCTGGGCTTCGTGCTCTGGGCATTGAACACAGATAACGAGCGAACTGGGAGCTGCTGGTGGGGCCGTGCCAACCTCGAGGGGGTCCAGGGGCAGCACATGAAGCCAGGAGCCTCCCCAGAGGCCTGTCTGGGCCCCGCCCCCTCCGTTCTGACTGGCGGGTGGTGGTGGTGGGGGGGCCTCAGCAGCACAGGCCCATCAGGGCTCGGTCGCCCGCGTGTGCACCGGGCGCAGGCCCAGAGGCCGAGCCCCGAGGGACGTGGGCTGCTATGGCCCGGCTCTCGGTGGCCTGTCCGGGCACCGGGCAGAGCGGGCACCCGTCCTGTATGAGCAGGTGTGACTGAAGCTGCAAAGAGAGGGGGAGACGGGCACCCCTGAGGGACCAAGCTGTGTGCTCGGGCTGATCGGGGTTCGGTGGCTCCCGGGGGCCCCTCCTGCCAGCCCCAGGTGGCTCCAGGGGCAGCGTGCGGGGGGGGGGGGGGGGGGTGGGGGGGGAGTTAGCTCTGCCCCAGGGACCCCGCGACAGGGAGGCCTTCGCTCACCGTCCCCCGGGGCGGGCCTGCGTGGAGGCCTTTCTCCTCCCGGGAGGGACCTCCGAGGCAGCTCCGGCTCTGACAGGGGAAGCCAGAGCCGGCTCCAGGCTCGCAGTTTCACTAAAACTAAACCGCCGCCTCCACGGCGACACCCAGGACCCTCCCCCGGCCGCCGTCCCCGCGGCGGGCAGAGCTGTCACCGGCCCGTGCGCCCCGTCAGCGGCCGCAGCCGGCTTCCTGGTGAAGCCCAGCGCCCGCCCTGTCCCGTCCCCCGGGCCTGCGACCCTGTGACAATGGCCGACGGGAACAATGCGGGCATTGTCGGGCCGCCCTGGCCCCGAGTCGGAAACCTAAGCTGCCGTCCTGCTATCGCCTCCCGGCCGGGCTGGGCTCCAGCCCACGAAGACATCATAATTTCTCCCATTATTCAAATCTCCCGTTTCCTTGTCTTGCCCCACCTTCTGGCGGCAGCGGCGGGCGGAGAGGCGCTGGGCTGTGAGCGCCCAGGATCCCAGGACCCCTCACACCTGGGCAGCTGGGCCGCGGCCAGGCCCCGGGGACCGGGGTGGCCGTGGCCGGGGTCCGGGCGCCCCTCCCTCCCCGGCGTCCTTGACCGGAGGCCACGGCGCTGGCAGGGCCGGGATGACGCGGACAGATGCAATCAGAGGGTGGAGGCCTCCCGGTGGGCCGCCCGCGCTGGCCAACTCCGGCCAGAGGTGGCCGCTCCGGCCCCCCGAGGCCGAGGGCTCCGCCCGCCACTGCCAGCCGGGCCGCGGGGTCAGGGCCCCGAGCAGCCCCCCCCGGAAGCCGGGCAGGGGCGGCGGGAGGCCGGCCGGCCAGCCACGGGCCGCGCGGCCTGGCTGAGAGGCGTCAGCCGCGTAAGCGGATACCTCGCAGTTATGCAACGGCCGGCGAGGATGGGCCGCCCGGCAGCCAAAACAAGCGGCTGCGGCTCCAGGGTGTGAAATCGTTGGGCCCAGTTAAAGGGGGGGGGGGGGCGACGATGACAGCCTCGTGGGAAGGGCCCTGAGCTCGGCTGGACGGCCCCCGGGCAGAGGGGGAGGCTTCCGGAGCCTGTCCCTTCCCCCAGCCCGATCGGCCCTGCCCGCCTGGGCCTGCGGGGGGGCGGGGGGGGGGGGACTCTTGCTGCCCTTTGTGGGCGCACGCAGAGCCTCGCCCAGCCGTTTACGTAACTCAGAGAACATGATGTCACCGGCCCAGCGGGCCCTGCCTTTCCCACCGCCTCCCGGCCCCAGCCTGGGGTCCCCAGAAGTTGTGTCAGGGGCCACCTGGGACCCAGGGGAGACAGGGTGTCCTGGTGTCTGGTAAGGGCCCCACAATGAGCCGAATGGAGGGCTAGGGAGGGGCACGCCCAGTGGCCATGGGAGGGGCTTGGAGTGAGCGGGTGACGGGCGCACTGTCCTCGGTGAGGACCTCGTGTGCATGTGCGTGTGTGTGCGTGTGTATGTGTATGCATGTTTGTATGTGCACACGTATGTATGTGCACGTGTGTGCATGCGTGTGTTCGTATGTTGTGTGTGTGTGTGTGTGTGTGTGTGTGTGTGTGTGTAGCCTCCCTTCCTGGCAAACGCCTCTCTGGAGCCCGTGACGTGCAGTTGGGGCTTCGGGTCTCCGTGCAGGGATTGCAGGGGTGCGGGCTGGAGGTCAGAGGCGGGGTCCTGGGGGGTGAGTGTGGGAAGCGGGGCCTGGAAGTGGCTGCGTGGAGATGTGCGAGGAGGGAGACACTCCTTGCGGCCGGAGTGGGAGGCAGCCTTTATCCCACAGGCTCGGCCGAGGCGTCCGTCCGTCCGGCAGAAGGGGGCTGTCCGTCCGGCAGAAGGGGGCTGTCCGGCCGGCAGAAGGGGGCTGTCCGGCCGGCAGAAGGGGGCCGCCTGCGGAGCTGAAACCCGGCCATGGCTGTGCCGTGGGAGGTGAGGCTCTCACGGGCAGCCCCGAGCTCCGAGGGCAGTTCTGAGACCCGGGAGGCGGGAGCAGCGCAGCCCAGACGCGATGGGGCTGTAGAGACTGTGGTCAGGGAGGTCCCGCCTGCGCGCCCCCCTCACCCTGTGCTCCTCAGAGCCCAGGAGCCCCGCAGCAGCTGGGGGAGGGCAGTGCCCCAGCCCCTGTGCTGGCCTCTCGGCTCCCAGCCCGGCCGCCGGGACGGAGGGACCACAGCCCGCGTTCCCCGTGGCCCGGCCTTGCTTAGTGCCCCCTCACACGGAGCCGCCTGCGGCCTGTCTCCCGGGAGCAGGTGGAGGCCCAGCAGCCTCCGTCCTTTCTCAGCGGGGAGAGCAAGGCCAGAGCCCGGCCCGGGCGGCGGCTGTGAGGGAGGAGCTCAGCCCCAGCCCCCGCCCCCCCGCCCTTGGCTTCCCTTGGGAGGTCTGGCTCCTGGGCTGGGCAGGCGGCCGTGGGAGGTGACCATGGACCCGGGAAGAGCAGGCAGGACACTGGGCGGCCAGCAGTCCTGTGTCCAGGGCATGTCCCCGACTGCGAGCCCCGGCCCAGGTCCTGCCACCGTGACAGAGGTGCTGCCACAGGCCTTGGTCCAGGGACACGGCCACTCCCCTGGCAATGCTCTGTTCAGGGCTCACCCACATGCAGATACACACACATGCAGATACACACACATACAGATACACACATGCAAATGTGCGCGCACACAGTTGCACACACACACAAATGCATGCACCTCATGGACAGAAATGCATGCATCCACAATGCACATATGTGTTTTGCACACACATGCATACTAGTATAACAGACATGCAAACGTGTGCGCACACGGGCACACATGTGCACAAAATGCATGTACCCACAGTGCTCACATGTGTGCACACATATGATATCAGACATGCACACATGTGTGTACACAGGTGCACACACAGGCACACACACAAATGCATGCACCCCAATACACACACGTGTGTACACATATGCATATGCACACATGTGCATGCACAGAGGTCCCCGCACACACCCTGAGCGAGGCCCCACGCTGGCCCTGACTCCTCCCCCGCCCGGGGCAGCCACGCCGTCCCGCGCAGAGAAGCCATGGACTTACCGGGAAGGTGCCCGACAGTAACCACCACGCAGTCAGTGACCGTGACCACGGGGAGCCCTGGGCCTGACGCGCCTGGAGAGCCAGGCTTCCGGGACACGCCGGGCGGGGGGGGGGGGGGGGCGTGAGCCCTGCCTCGTGTGGCTGCGCCTGGCACAGCCGGCACAGAGACCAGTGACCCTCCCATCGAGGCCGAGCTCACTGCATGGGCCGCCAGGTCAGCAGGCCAGGGAGGCCCCGGATGGCAGGAGCCTCCAGAACGGGTACCGTGGGGCCATGGTGGGAAGTCGGTGTTCGGACCTCACGGCATGCTCCCCCCGATTCTGCCCCAGGCGAGGTGGCCCCGGCGGAGCGGGCACGGGAGGGACGAGCAGGCACGGAGAGGGCGCCGATGGCCCGGTGTCCGCGACTCCAGCCGGGACAGGAGGACCGGGGCGTCCTGTGGGCGAACACCGGGTGCGGCTCTCCCGACAGCGCCCGCTTTGAGGGTGGAGCCAGGCGCCGGCGGCAGGAGCTCTGGGCGCGGCCACGCTTTGTGGCCGGAAACCCGGTTTCCAGGACGAGATGCCGGGGCCGCGTGGCTCTGCTCAGAAGGCGACGGCAGCTGGGGCTCGAGCCTCAGGGTGAGTATCGCTCCTGCCGCACGAACCCGGCGCCTGTCCCCCGCCCACTGTGGAGGGCCTCCTCCCGGGGGCCTGGGCGGGCTCATGACCCGGCCGCATGCGAGGGCAGGGCCTCCACGCCACAGCCACGCGGGTGTGCGGAGCTGGGCCTTCGTTCTCGCTGCACTGCCGTCCAGGGGGGATCGGGGACCCCCTTCCCGAAGCCACGCGTGTGGATGGAAAACCCGCCTGCGGGACCTGGTGCTCCCACGGGTCACGCGGATCCTCTCACCCCTGAGCCCGTCCAGCGGCCCCTCCCCGCGGAGGCTCCTGCGCGGCCAGGGTCTGAAATGATTACTCGCAGGCCCAGTCACTTCCCGCGAGCCTTATGCCATCACACAAATGCATGCGCCCCCCAAGGCACACATGCCCCTCTGCCCGGGTCCGGCGTGCAGCCCGCTCCAGGCCCTCGGCCGGGGGATGGGGCCTTCCTCAAGGGATGGAGCCAAGGGGCCTGACCAGTCCTGGTCCCTCCAGGACTGGTCTCCAGACGAGGGTGCCCGGAATCATTCCCAGGGCCCTGTGCGCTGTGGGACCCTTTGCCACGCCCAGGAACGGATTTACAGGGAGCGACTGGAAACCGCTGGAGCGAGGCGTGACGGAGGCCGTTGGCAGCCGGTGGGCCGCGGGCGCCATGGCGATGCCACGGGCTTGCCTGGAGCTTTGAGACTCACAGAGAGCGTCACAGAGACGTGGGGCTCTGGTGCACGCACTCAGCAGCCTGCTGGGCACCTGCCATCCACGGGGTCCCGGGGGGACACGACCACTCTGCACCCGTGCCCATGGCTGCGAAGGCCAGTGACGGCACCCGGCGGCTCTGGGTCTCAGCGGGACCAATCCCGGGGCCTCTTCCTGGCGGGGGGTTGGGGGTGGCTAGGTCAGCTGTGAGGGGGACCTAGGTCCAGGCCTGACCGGGCTCTGCTGGGCCGTGGCCTTGGCCAACACCTCCCAGTCGTAGCGAGAATCCCCTCTCTTGACCCCTCACTAAGTTGCTCTTTGTCACGTCATGCACTGCCTTCAGTCTGCAGGCTGACACTCTACCCACTGAGCCAAACTGGCCAGGGCTGGGCCGGAAACTTACTGGACGTCCTTCCCCAGGCCTTGTCTGGCCCGCCCCCCGCCCACACCCCGCCCTGCCACTGGCTATCATTTCACTTTCAAAGTTTTGCAAATCGCTCTGGTGAAGGTGGATGGTCTTTGTGAAGTCTGTTCCCCTGATGGCTGCTGCGTCTGAAGTGGCCGCTGCCATTTCCCCTCTGCGTTTTCCCGACACTGTATTACGAAAACTTTGAAGCATATAGAGAAATTGAACTTTGCAGGAAAGTCCTATAGACCCACATCTCGGTGAATATATTACTAATAAAATGTACTAACATGACACACCACTGACATGTGCACGGTGGCTTGGGGGATCTGCATCGAATGTGTGCAGGTTAACGTAATGGACTGTGGGACCGGCCTCAGGTGTGAAGGGGACCAGGTGGGTGTGGGACTGGCCTCAGGTGTGAAGGGGACCAGGTGGACTGTGGGACCGGCCTCAGGTGTGTGAAGGGGACCAGGTGGACTGTGGGACCGGCCTCAGGTGTGAAGGGGACCAGGTGGGTGTGGGACCGGCCTCAGGTGTGAAGGGGACCAGGTGGACTGTGGGACCGGCCTCAGGTGTGAAGGGGACCAGGTGGACTGTGGGACCTGCCTCAGGTGTGAAGGGGACCAGGTGGATTGTGGGACTGGCATCAGGTGTGAAGGGGACCAGGTGGGTGTGGGACCTGCCTCAGGTGTGAAGGGGACCAGGTGGACTGTGGGACCGGCCTCAGGTGTGAAGGGGACCAGGTGGACTGTGGGACCGGCCTCAGGTGTGAAGGGGACCAGGTGGACTGTGGGACCTGCCTCAGGTGCGTGAGGGGGACCAGGTAGGTTGAGGGACCTGCCTCAGGTGTGAAGGGGACCACGTGGACTGTGGGACCTGCCTCAGGTGTGAAGGGGACCAGGTGGGTGTGGGACCTGCCTCAGGTGTGAAGGGGACCAGGTGGACTGTGGGACCGGCCTCAGGTGTGTGAAGGGGACCAGGTGGGTGTGGGACCTGCCTCAGGTGTGAAGGGGACCAGGTGGACTGTGGGACCGGCCTCAGGTGTGAAGGGGACCAGGTGGGTGTGGGACCGGCCTCAGGTGTGAAGGGGACCAGGTGGACTATGGGACCGGCCTCAGGTGTGAAGGGGACCAGGTGGGTGTGGGACCGGCCTCAGGTGTGAAGGGGACCAGGTGGACTGTGGGACCGGCCTCAGGTGTGAAGGGGACCAGGTGGATTGTGGGACTGGCATCAGGTGTGAAGGGGACCAGGTGGGTGTGGGACCTGCCTCAGGTGTGAAGGGCACCAGGTGGGTGTGGGACCGGCCTCAGGTGTGTGAAGGGGACCAGGTGGGTGTGGGACCGGCCTCAGGTGTGTGAAGGGGACCAGGTGGGTGTGGGACCTGCCTCAGCTGTGAAGGGGACCAGGTGGACTATGGGACCTGCCTCAGGTGTGAAGGAGACCAGGTGGACTGTGGGACCTGCCTCAGGTGTGAAGGGGACCAGGTGGGTGTGGGACCGGCCTCAGGTGTGAAGGGCACCAGGTGGGTGTGGGACCTGCCTCAGGTGTGAAGGGGACCAGGTGGGTGTGGGACCGGCCTCAGGTGTGAAGGGACCAGGTGGGTGTGGGACCGGCCTCAGGTGTGAAGGGACCAGGTGGGTGTGGGACCGGCCTCAGGTGTGAAGGGGACCAGGTGGGTGTGGGACCGGCCTCAGGTGTGAAGGGACCAGGTGGGTGTGGGACCGGCCTCAGGTGTGAAGGGACCAGGTGGGTGTGGGACCGGCCTCAGGTATGAAGGGGACCAGGTGGGTGTGGGACCGGCCTCAGGTGTGAAGGGACCAGGTGGGTGTGGGACCGGCCTCAGGTGTGAAGGGGACCAGGTGGGTGTGGGACCGGCCTCAGGTGTGAAGGGACCAGGTGGGTGTGGGACCGGCCTCAGGTGTGAAGGGACCAGGTGGGTGTGGGACCGGCCTCAGGTATGAAGGGGACCAGGTGGGTGTGGGACCGGCCTCAGGTGTGAAGGGACCAGGTGGGTGTGGGACCGGCCTCAGGTGTGAAGGGACCAGGTGGGTGTGGGACCGGCCTCAGGTGTGAGGGGACCAGGTGGGTGTGGGACCGGCCTCAGGTGTGAAGGGACCAGGTGGGTGTGGGACCGGCCTCAGGTGTGAGGGGACCAGGTGGGTGTGGGACCGGCCTCAGGTATGAAGGGGACCAGGTGGGTGTGGGACCGGCCTCAGGTGTGAAGGGACCAGGTGGGTGTGGGACCGGCCTCAGGTGTGAAGGGACCAGGTGGGTGTGGGACCGGCCTCAGGTGTGAGGGGACCAGGTGGGTGTGGGACCGGCCTCAGGTGTGAAGGGACCAGGGGGCTGTGGGACCGGCCTCAGGTGTGAGGGGACCAGGTGGATTCAGGGAGAAGAGGTTGAGGCCCCTCACAGCAGGGGCAGAGTCCATCGATGTTTAAATGCTTCCAGCTTTCTGCTCCCGGATGGAGAGCAGCCGTGGGTTCTGAAGGCTGCGCTCCTCTTTTCAAACACAAGGGAGCAGGTCTCTGATAACAGTCTGAGGCCACACGATCCCGGGTGGCGGTCACCCGGAGCCTCTGGCTGCCCCTCCAAACCACACTGCCGTGTACACCTCCCCAGGCAGGTGTGGGCTCCGTGTCGCTCAGAGTATGTCGTCTGCGTGTCACTCCCTGCCCCGTGTGGCCCCCCTCACTGTCCCCAGAGAGCCCCCGGCTGCAGTGCAGGGACGGGAATCTGAACCGAGCCAGAGTTCTGGGGACCTAGAGAAAGATGAGCTCGGAGGCCCAGGTGTCACCATGGTTAAATGTGAGCGGTGTCATCTAACGGGAGTCTCCGCTGGCATCACGGACGGGTTACGTAAGATGTTAACATCAGGACAAGTTGAGCAAAGAGGATCTTGGAACTCTGTGTGCTGTTTTGCAACTTTGAGAGTGAAATAGAAAATAAATAGTTTTTTAAAAAAATGTCTAGTCATTAAAAGAAGCAGGAATATAGGAGCACATGCCCCGTAACCAAGAGAAAAACTAGTAATTAAAAACAGACCCACAAATGACACTATTGACAGAAATACAAGAAATGAATGGTGAGGTAACTAATTTAAATATAAGTGATGTTCTCAAAAAGGCAGAGGGAACCATACATGGGATAAGGAGAACCATGGAAGAATAACAAAGACACAATATTAACTTCTGAAAGATACAAAAATACATAAGCTGAAATGAAAAAATACAATAATGGGATTGACAGCAGATTAGATACGGCAGAAGACTGTTTTAAAAAATAAGTGAGATCTTTTAAGAGAACAATAGAATCATCTGAAATTACATATAGAAAAAAATTAATAGAACAACAATGATCAATGGGAAACAGCCTAACATGCATGTCATTGGAATACCCAATGGGGAGGAAGGAGATGAAGGACAGAAAGTATCTGAAGATATAGGTGCTGAAAATATGCAACGTTTTATTTGAGAAAACTCTATAAAGTCACAGAGTCAAGGATATGAATGAGCCCCAAGCAGAGAAAAATACCAAAGTCTCTCATCATCAAACTGCTGGGGTAACAAAGAGAAAATCTTCTAAGTAGCCAGAGAATAGAAGACAAGTGATCAAAGGTAAGTGTATAAATTTATCATCAGAAACTACGTAAGGCAGAAGACAATGGGGAGACTCCTTGAAAGAACTGAAGGAAGAAAATTGTCAACCTAGAGTTCTATACCCAGCAAAAATGTCCTTCAAAATAAGGCAAAAACAAATAATGTTTCAGTCAAAATAAAAGTTGAGCAAATCTATGGTCAACAGACCAGCTCTAGCATAGCTATCAAATAACCTTCTTCACACAGAACGAAAATTACACGAGATGGGAATATGGACCTACACAGAAAAACGAAGGATACCGGGAATGATCACTGTGTGGGTAAAGATAGAGCATTTAAATTATTTCTTTAAATGTCAAATATAATTAACTTCTCAAGGAAAGCAGTAACAATGTATTAAAAAGCTGAAGAGATGAGAAGGTAAAATTTAGGACCAAGCACAAAGAGCAGAAGGCAAGTGCAGGTGCACTATTGTAAGGTGTTTGCAAGAATATAAAATGGTGTGGGATTATCTGAAGGCATTTTGATAAGTGGAAGATGTATATTGTAAACTAGAGCATCCAATAAGGGAAAGGGGTAGCTAATAAGATCATACTGAGGGCCAAATGGAAATTTGAAAACATTTCATTCAAGAGGATAGAAAAACAGAACAATGAAGAAATGAGACAAATCAGACAATAAATAGTAAATGATATAAACAGAACCATCTATATAATCATATTAAATGTAAATGGCCTAAACATTCCAATTAAAAGGCAAAAATTGTCAGATTGGACTAATAAAAATGAAGGCCCCAATATATCAGACTTCAAGAAACCTACTTTAAACACAAAAAGCAAAGATAAGTTAAAAGCAAGAGGTTGGAATCAGGTATAGTATGTAAATATCAATTAAAAAAGCAGGAAATAAAGGTTTATTTCAGAATAAGAAATATTGCCATGCCTGGCCAGCATAGCTCAGTGTTTGAAGTGGTTGAGCATCACCCTCTGAACCAGGAGGTCAGGGTTCAACTCCCGGTCGGGGCACAGGCCTGGGCTGCGGGCTGGATCCCCAGTGTGGGGCGTGCAGGAGGCAGCCCATCCATGATTCTCTCTCATCACTGATGTTTCTATTTCTCCCTCCCTCTCCCTTCCGCTCTGACATCAATAAAATATATTTAAAAACGAGAAATCTCACCATGGATAAGGATGAGCATTGGCTAACGATAAAGGAGTTAATTCTTCAAGAGGACACAGTGACCTTAAACTTGTCGGCACCTACAAGAGCAAAATACACATCCTTTTTATGTGCACATAAAATAGTAATGAGAGACCGCATCTGAGCTATAAAACAAGTCCCAATGCGATTAAAAGGACTGAAATCATACAAAACATGAGTTCTAACTATAAGAGAATTAAACTAAAAATCAATAACAGACAATACCTGAAAATTCCCAAATATTTGGAACCTAGCCTATGAATATCTAAATAACATATGGATCAAAAAATAACTAAAAAAAGAAATGAGAAAATATTTTGGATCAAATAAAAATAAAAACACAATATTTAGAAACTTGTGGGATGCAGTTACGCGAGGAAAACCTGTCACATTAAATTCTTATATTAGAAAAGAAATGTCAGATTAATCATCGCTTCTCCCTTCTGAATGAACTATAAAATGAATAAAAAAATTAAGTCAGCAGAAGGAAATAACAAATATAAGAGCAAACATTAAATAAAATAAAAAACAAAAATAGAGAAAAATCAATAAAACCAAAATCTGTTCTTGAAAAGGGCTATTGATAAACCTCTAGCGAAAATGACAAAGAAGAAAAGGGAGAAGATACAGCTCCTGATGTCTGAGACGGAAGGGGACATCACTGCTGAGCCTGCAGGCAGTGCTGGAACAGCAGGGCTGCTGTGCGCAACGCCAGGTGATGCATTTGGAAACTGCGGTAAAAGGGTACCTACGGGAGGAGGGTGTGGGTGGAGAGGGCCGGATGGGGGAGGAAGGAGGACATCTGTCATACGTTCAACAATATACACTTTTAAAATAAAAATAAAATTCTAGGAAAGAAAATACATTTTAAAATAAATAAATAGAACTGCAAAAGGCAAAGGGAGGATAATGAAAAACACAACAAAATGAAGCACAGGCTATCGGCGCTCACGTACGAATAAACAGGTGGCGACGACGCGTTTTTCTATGTAGAAAACCCAAAGGAAACGACAAGAAGCTACCAGAACTGGTGAGTGAGTTGAACAAGACCACAACGTGCAAAAGTCAATGTACAAAAATAAACTGGGTTTCCACATACCGGCAATGACAACTGGAAATTGAAAATTAAAAAATTCCACAGAATAAAAAAATATGGTCCACTTAGCGATCAATCTAAGCCCCCAAAAGTGTAAGGCTCATATACTGAAAACAACCCAACATTACAGAGACAAATGAAAGAAGACCTAAGCCAACGGAGAGACAAGCTGCATTCATGCATGGGGGGGGGGGGGGGGTCAGTACTGTTAGAACGACCGTTTTCCTGAAATTGATCTACAGATTCCAGCAATGCCAACACCAAACAGCCAAGAATTCTCTCTATGGAAACTGACAAGCGAGGAAAGACCAACGGTCCGTGGTGCCAATTCGGGGCCCACAGGAACTCCACATTTGGGCGCAAAAAGAAGGAAACTTCATTCAGTGCAAAATAGCTCAACTGGGATTCAGACCAGAGGGGAGCTGGCTTGTGTGAACAGGAGTCCCCACCCCTGGCCCCTGATTGGCCGGTCCTCATGCAAATGAGGACTTCAAATCCTCACAATTTGATTGGCCCAAAAGGCATCCTGATGAGTCAGAATGCAGGCGTCTTGGTTGGTCAGAGCTGGGCGGCCTTATTGGTTGGAATGGGAGTCCACGCACTTCCCTATAAGGGCCGGCTCGGAAGGCAGGCGGTGCAGCGGGCAGCTCAGTGCCCAGCCGGCCGGTGGGCACGGGTGCTCCCTGAAGTGCACTTGGCGAGAGAGGCCCTGCGTAGACGTGGCTGCTATAGGCACTCGGGGTGTTTTGTTTTGTCTTCATTTGAGCCCCATCAGCCACCAGGAGCCCTTCTTACTGGGTGTCCTCTTCCCCGGGGTCCCTCTGGCTTCGATGGTCATGTGGGGATGTGGAGGACCGAGAATAACCGAAACGGTTGTGAGAAGGAAGGCGATGGCTGAAGGCGTACCCTGCGTCTGAGGCGGACTGTAGAGCTGGAGTCACCAGGATGGGGTGCAGCTGGCGGAGGCTGGACCCGCACGCGTGGAACAGCACCCACTCCCACACCACCCGTGTGGGGGCGATTCGTTTCAGGCAAGGCGGCCAGGGCAGTCCAGTGGGGGTGACAGACTTCTCAGAAAGGGATAAAAGGATGCTGGAAGAACTGGACACTCAGATGCCAAAAAAAAAAAAAAGAATTTTAACCCTTACCTCACACCATACAAAGGGAAACTCCAAATAGATCTTCAATCTGAATATAAGCATGAAAACCGTAAAAGTAAGACACTACAGTGGAAAACCTTGGTGACGTTGGGCAAAGATTCCTAAACAGGACAGAACAGAAGCACCAAGTACACATGGGGGAAAGGCGTTGCTAACATTAAAGGCACGTCCCCCAAAAGACACAGGAAAACTAAACGGTGGGCCAGTCTGGGGCGACCCCTCTCCCGTCACGGACCTGGGAGTGGGTGTTGGATGATACCGTCTGGGGAGCAGGAGACAGGCCTCCCTCCCCAGGTCCCTGGGCACACCTGGGCACAGTGGCTGCCCTGGCACCAGAGGCAGGTGCCCTGGCCATGGCGAGCGCTCTGATGTTGCCCCATTTAATCTTGTAGTCGATGCCCATCTCTCAGGCGTCCGAGCCTCTCACCAGATGGACTCCTTGGCTGGAGGGTCCTAGTGGGGGGGGCACCCCTCCCCAACCCCCAGGCCCCGGGCTGTGCTCACCCAGTGGGCAAGCTCCCCAAAGTCATCGAGACAAAGGGGACCGGTGAACCTGGGCCCCCTCACCCACCTGGGTGCCTGCCAGCCCAGGGACCCCCCACCAGGCCGGGCCCTGTCCTCCCGGTCGCCCCTGCTGGCCGGGCTGGGCCGGAGGCAGCTGGACCCACGCTCGGGCGCCCGGAGGCAGTCGGCATGGCTCTCCTGGCAGAGCTCGCAGAAAAAAATCCCGCCGTCTTTATAAGGGAGTCAGCCGAACGTTTACAGTTCCCCCCAATCGGCCAGGCCATTTTCACAACATAAAACAAGCAGAAAGTGTAATTATTTCAAGGTGTCCTTCACCTCCAACTCACCGGAGGCTCACAGCTTAGGGGTTTTTAAAAATATATATATTTAAAGCAAATATTATTGCAAATGACTACTCTGTAATTTGGATTAATTGCTTTGGTTTCTTCTGGAAATAAAATCTTTAAGGCAAACCCATAAAAACCCTGGAGCTGTTCCTGCAGCGGCTTGTCTAACGCGGAGCCTGGGGCTGCCCTGCAGGGACCTCGGGGGTCAGAGTCCCGCGGGCGCCAAAGGCCTTGGAGGAGGCTGGGCCGCTCCCAGCACTGCCTCCCCCCCCCCTCCCCCCCCCGCAGCCCCTCCCCCCGTCCCCCGCCCCCACCGAGGGCAGCCCGGCCCCCACCACGGGGGCCTGTAATACCCGGCTGGGTGACGCCTTGTGCGCCTCAGGCGGGTCTCAGGACCTCCACCAGGAAGGGCCCAAGGAGGACCCTGGCCAGTTCATGGTCGTGCCCTCCGCAGGGCGAGGCCAGAGGCTCCCCGGACCCTGCGGGCTCCGCGTCAGGGACGCGCCTCCGGGGAAAACACGCGGGTGTGGGCTGGACAGAGCTGGGCCGGGCTGTGGCCACGGTCAGAGGAAGCGTGTGGCTGTGGTATGTTGAGGGGCAGGGCCTGCAGAAAAGGCGGGTATACGGACAAGCCCCGCACTCCGGCGCCACCCTGGGGCTGCCTGCTGCCTTGGGCGTCTGGGACTCGCCCCCAGCCAGACCTGCCTCAGGAGGGTGCGTGTCCATTTGGGGGGTGAGTTGGGTGAGCACGGGCGATGCTCCGGGGGCGCTGTGGGAAGATGAGGGGGGCAGGGCCGCCCCGGTGTCGCCTGGGACCCCGGAGGGAGTGTCAGCAGAAGGAGGCACACAGGGCTGCCCACAGGTGCAGGCGAATGCGGTGAGGGGGGCAATTCCCGGGCTCCGGGACCCCGCCGGGGCCGAGCGCAGGCCCAGGGCCTGAACCCGCCTGGGTGCCAAGGGGAAACCGCTCTGCACACAGCGGGGCTGGGAGGAAGTGTCTGGGTCCTGGGGGCTGTCGCCAACGTGCTCTGTGACCCCCTCCCCCAGCGGGTGTCGGTCTCCCCAGTTCATTCCAGTTTCATCATTAAACTCAGTTTCCTCGGGTCACTGGGTGGGACATCTATCCACCCATCCATCCATCTACCCATCCACCCATCCATCCATCATCCACTCATCTATTATCTATCCATCCATTCATCCATCCATCCATCCACCCATCTACCCATCCATCTACCCATCCACCCATCCATCCATCCATCATCCACTCATCTATATCTACCCATCCATCATCCATCCACCCATCCATCCATCCATCCATTATCTATCCATCCACCATCCATCCATCCATTCTCTACCCATCCATCCATCTATCCATCTACCTATCCATCCTCTATCCCTCTCCCATCTACTCATATATTTGCCATCTACTCATCCATCCATTATCTATCATTCCACCTATTATCCATCCATCCATCCATCCATCCATCCATCCATCCATCCATCTATTATCTATCATTCCATCTATCATCCATCCATCAATTCTCCATCCATCCATTCATCTATTCATCTACCTATCAATCCTCCATCCATCTCCCATCCATCCATTTGTCCATCCATCTATTCATCCATCCATACACCCATCCATTCACTGATCCATCCATACACCCATCCATTCACTGATCCATCCATACACCCATCCATTCACTGATCCACCCATACACCTATCCATTGACTGATCCATCCATATACCTACCCATTCACTGATCCATCCATACACCTATCCATTGACTGATCCATCCATATACCCATTCACCTTCTCTCATTCCCTCCACACATCCATTCATCCATCCATCCTCCATGCGTCCATCTATCCATCCACCCCATCCATCTATTTATTACCTATCCATCCATTCTCCACTCATCCACCCATCCATCTATCCATCTCCCATCCATCCACCCATCCATTTGCCCATCCATTCACTCATCCATCCATATACCCATCCATCCTCTCATCCCTCCATCCATCCTCCATCCATATCCATCCAAACCTATTGACCACCGCCCATCTGCCACAGTCTCTGTTGGCCCTAGGGCATACAGGGGGAACAATAGAGGCAAGACGCCCACGCTATGGGGAGGCTTTCAGGGCTGCCTGGGGGGCAGGTGTTGGGAACCAGCCAGGGGTCTCGGCAGTGTGTGCAGTGGGGGTGGAGCAGCCAGAGGCTGGGAACAGGGGGCACAGAGAGCAGTGGGCTATGAATGGAGAGCAGCTGCCCTCGGTGGAGGGGGCAAGGCCTGTGTCCTAGGCCAGGTCCGGGTCCCCACCAGACCGCCCCTCACGTCATGGCCATCCTCCCTCCTGGCTGGCACGGCACGGGCAGAGCTGGAGGTCTGCTGAGCAGATCCTAGGGCCCTCCTGTGCCCACCAAGGGAATGGGCAGAGCCAGGGTGGGCAGTGGGGGAGGGCGTGGCTGTCTGGCTGTCTCAGACCTGGAGGGAACAGGACGTGTTCAGGGCCCCACCCTGGAGAACCTGCTAGAAGACAGGGAGGAGTGTGAGGGACTCCCCAGGGTGGCCCACAGGGGAGCGTCAGGGGGACCTCATCCCCACCACAGGGAGGGGCAGGGTGTGAAGCTCACCAGCCCCTCCAGCTGCCCCATCCCAGCCCCGATTTCCAGGGGCTCCACGTGAGGGCGGCCTGCCTGCCCCTGTGTACAGGTCCAGACAGGTCTCCCTGGCCATCTAGCCCCATGGGTATCCATCTGCCGGCTCAGTGCCCCTGGGGCAGGGGGCAGGGCTGCGAGTTCCTCCCGTGAGAATCTGGCTGTGCCTGAGCTTCTAGCTGCAGTCTGTGAGGGCCCCGGGCCCACAGAGTAAGAGGCAAATCCTTGGGCTGGAGCAGGCCAGGAGGGCTTCCTGGAGGAGGCAGCCTTGCAATGCTGGTAAGCCCCCTCCTGCAGGCCTAGGGGCTGCACCCAGGTGGGTGCAGAAGAAGAAAGATGAAACAGCCGGTGGGATGGAGGCAGCCAGGGTCCATCTGGGGATGCGCGGATGGAGAATGTGTGGTCCATCCCCCACCGGATGTCAGCCAGCAGGGGGCTGACACCCACTGTGGCATCCACAGCCCTTGAGGACCCTGTGCTGTGACACCACTCCCAGGAGGCTGGGAGGAGTCAGATCCAGAGGCAGCGAGTGGACGGTGGTGCAGGGCTGGGGAGGGGCTGGGGTGAGTGAGTGTTAAAGGGGGTCTGGGTTCCAGTTGGGAAGATGGAAAGTTCTGGAGATGGTGGTGGATGTATTTAATGTATTAGAAGTGGTGAGGGTGGTCATTTCAATTTCTAAAATTTTTTTAAATATTTTTTTTATTCATTTCTGAGAGAGGACGAGAGAGATAGAGACATCAATGATGAGAGAGAATCATTCACCGGCTGCCTCCCACATGCCTAGAAGGGGTTCGGTTCTCATGTTTACAGGGGAGGAGATTGAGGCCCAAACAGGCGGGACCAGATCACTGCACCGGGGGGCGTGGTGACCACCCCCCGAGGCCTCAGGCTGGAGCCCGGGGCCAGATGCCCCTCCCCCCACCTGAGCAAATTGAGAAACCGAGTCGGGCTCAGCGTGTGTCCCCAGTCTCCCTTACCCTGGCAGAAATGAAGCTCAAACGTATAAATTAGGCTGCTACTTAGAACATAAAGTTTTATTAACCCCTCACGTGCGTGGCGAGGAGCTGTTACCACAGTGGGATGAGCAGGGGCTGCCGGGAGGGGCCGCCTGAGCCGGCTCTCGGACGGGCAGGCTTTTTTCCTGAATTTTAAACGTTGGAACAGTTACCCACAAGTACAGTCGCGGGACAAGAACTGAGAGGCCCGTAAGTGTGACTGGAAACGGCCGCCACGCCCTGACACACCGTCCCTCGGAGAGAACGCCGTTCACACTTGACTTTGCATCCCTGAAGGTCGCCTGCCCTCGGGGACACGCCCGTGTGGCCATGGGCTGCAGCCACAGTGCCGCGTCCACTGTCTGCACAGCCGTCCGTGTGTGTGGCTAACAGACTTCACGGGTCAGTGCCTTCGGCGCCCAGACGTGCCCTGGGCAGGCCCTGGGGAGGCACCGATGGGTCAGGACTTGGGGACGGCGGGCGGGTGGGAGCCGGACGTACGGACGGGCAGGTGCAGCCTTTCTGAACCGGTCGCCAGCCTCCGGGCTAAGGTGGCAGGTCCCACCCATCTGGCGGCGTTTCCTCTGCCCACCCCCCTTCACCCAGGACAGAGAGGCGTTAACAGGCGTTTTCCCACGAGGGAGGGGCGTTCAGGGCCACGGTGAGCATCGGAAAGGTGGATTACAGAGGGCTCTGTGGTCAGGGGGCCGATGAGAGAAAGGCGGCCCTAAGTGGAGAGTGGGGACAGTGACATTTGACCAGATTTAATACAGAGAACACCCCGAAACCGAGCATTGGCCACAGAAGTGCCCCGGGGACCAGGGAGCAGGAGCGGGGATGAGCAGGAGTCTAGAGTGACAGGGCTGGTAAGGAGTTCGAGTCCTAAACCCCCTCCCTCTCCAGCTGCCCCTCCCCCATGTCAGCGACAGTCCAAAGGCCTCCTCTCTGGACCACAGGCAGCTGGGGCCGAAAGCCGACATCAGGGACCCCAACTCAGCTCCCGGGAGCCTGGCAGCCGGACCCTCCCCTCATTCCCTGGGAGCGACCCTGGGGGTCAGCTCATGCCCGCACGATGCTGACAGGCAGGCTCCCAGGACCGCCCTTCCTGAATCTCAGAGGCAGCCAGCCCCCCGCCCCCCATCCTCAGGTCTTCCACTCAGCCCTGTGCCCCTCCGACTCGTGGGCAGACAGCCAAGGATCAGCAGATACTGGAAGGGAGACAGCGGAGACGAAAACAAATACAACGGAGCCATTTGGAGCACACCCAGCCCGCCTCATGCTATCAGCTTCCAAAGGCAAAAACACCCCGAAGAAACAGAGGGTAGAAAAATCAGCAAAAAAAAAGTTTTCAAGGAGATTTCCCGGAGCTGAAGACATCAGCTTCCTGCGGGAGAGGCTCCCCTTGGGATGCCAGCAGGCACACCCAGGCACCTCACTGTGAAACAGGGGAACCCCTGGGACAAGCTGATGACGCCACAAGGCCCCAAAGGTGGAAAAGCAAGTCACACACCGACCACAGGAGATGGGCTCTCCACAGGCTGCTCAATAGCCACCCTGAAAGCAAAAGACCGGGCCAAGCTCTTTCCGTTCAGGATGGAAATCCTTCCCAATAGAGAACTGCGTTCCCAGCCAAGCTATCGCTCTGCGAGGGCATAGAGGCATTTCCAGATGGCCGAGGCCCGCAGCGCTTGCCTCGCAATCCATCAGAAGTTACTAGAGCAGCAGTTCTCAACCTGTGGGCCGCGACCCCTTCCGGGCGCCTAAGACCATCGGAAAACACATATATAATTACATATTGTTTTTGTGATGAATCACTATGCTTTCATTATGTTCAATCTGTAACAATGAAATTGGGGGTCACCACAACATGAGGAACTGTATTAAACGGTCGTGGCATTAGGAAGGTTGAGAACCACTGGACTAGAGCCTCAGCCAGTTTGGCTCCGTGGATAGAGCGTTGGCCCATGGACTGAAGGGTCCTGGGTTCAGTTTTGGTCAAGGGCATGGACTTTGCTTGCAGGCTTGATCCTGGGCCCTGGTCAGGGCATGTGGGGAGGCAACCAAGCAATGTGTCTCTCTCACATCGATGTTTCTATCTCTCTGTCTCTCCCCCTCCCTTCCACTCTCTCCAAAAATCAATGGGGCTACCCCTGCAGCCGCCATTCCCTCGTCCTAATTTGGGACGGCCTGGCTCAGACCTGGACCTTCACCAGCTTGTCCTGACCGGCATGGTGGAAGTTCCTGCCTCACCCCTCTGTCTGCATGTCCTGCGGCTGCTGTAACGAACCACCACAAATTCGTGGCTTACCACAGCACCAGGGCTGTTCAAAATGGGTCTCGCTAGTGTCGGGGGATATTGAGGTATGGGGGGGGGGCGGGGGGGGCAGGGGGGGCTGCTCGCCTTTCTGGAGGGTCTAGAATGCACTTCTTGCCTCTTCCTGCTTCTAGAAGCTGCTCATTCCTGAGCTCACGGTCCCCCTTCACAGTCAAAGCCGGCTAGGTGGTGGGCTCCCTCTGCCTCTGTCTACACATTCAGGGCTCCTGTGGTGACGCGGGGCCCGCCCCCCTGTACAGTTCAGGGCCACTCCTGGCTGCGGGTCAGCGGGCGCCCATCTCAGCCCCGTCTGCACCTTCATTCGCCCTCCCACTCCCTGCCCCCTGCGTGGCCTTCCTCTCCTCCCCGACCATCCTCTGCTCCAGCCACACCGGCCGTCCTCCTCAGGGCCTCCACACTGGCTGTTCCCTCTGCCCGAGTGCTGTGCCCTGGCTGCGCCCACGGCTCCCTCTCACTTCTTCATGCCTCTGCTCAATGTCACCGCCTCAGAGAAGTCTCACTGGACCTCCCTATGGAAAATCGGGCCCTCCGCCCCCCTGGCCCCCCTGGCTCCTCCCCCGGCTCCTCCCCCACCTCCCCTCCTGCTTCTGCACAGCGCGAACCACCTTCCAATGTCTGTGCGGTTCTCCTGCATCTTACGTAGCTGCTTCCCGTGGAAGGTGAGCTCTGTGGGAGGAGGGCGCAGGCGCTTTTGTCTGTTTGGGTCCCGGCTGCGTCCTGGGGCCTGTGGTCATGTTGGCACATAGTAGGTATGCAGTGAACGTGTGCCGCTTGGACGAATGCATGGCCCCCACTGTGATCTGCTGGGCGCCCGGCCCTGTGGGCCCTGTTTTCCCGCCGGCTCCCAACCCGGGTCTCCCGCCAACGCCTGGGGCTGGGGCCGCACTGTAGTCTGGCTTCCGTCCTCCTAAACCCGCCCCCGCCCCTGCCCCCGCCCGGGATGCCATGGCCCTTCTTCCCCTGGCCCGGCAGCCGCCAGTCTGCGTTCTGTCCCCGGGGCCTGGCCTGCTCTGGACGCGTCATGCGAATAGCCACCCAGCTGTGGCCTCTACCGTTGGCTTCTTTCCCGCAGCATGTCTGCGAGGCTCATCCACGTCGCGGCGTGTCGCAGGACCGCAGTCCTCTGTGTGGCCAGGTAATGGTCCACGGGGGGGATGTGCCACTTTTCGCTGACCCTGGTGGCGATTTTAATGTTCCTCACGCATTTCAGCTGCTTTAAGCGTCTACAGCTGGGCTGCGGTGCAGGCCTGTGCGTTAGGTGAGAAGACTGGGCGACTGTTGCTGACACAAGACCGGGTGGTGGGAAGGGATGCAACTAGGGGGAGGGGCCACACAGACGACAATGGTCACCCACGGGCTCCCCGACCCCCTTCCGGGTGTGCGCGTGCGCCTCACACCCTGGTCCAGTGGGATGTTCGTTCCTAAACGTGAAAAAAGCTTTAAAGATGAGTGCAAAGCTCTTTATTTTTTAAAATATATTTTTACTAGAGGCCCGATGCGCGAAATTTGTGCAAGAGTAGGCCTTCCTTCCCCCTGCTGCTGGCACTGGCCTCCCTCTGGCCGCCCACAGCCACCCAGGACCCAGGCTTCCCTCCAGCCCTGGCTTCGTCCGGAAGGACGTCCAGTCTAATTAGCATATTACCCTTTTATTATTATAGGTTGCCTTCAGAGAGGAAGGGAGAGGGAGAGACAGAAACATCAATGATGAGAGAGAATCATTGATTGGCTGCCTCCTGCACGCCCCACACTGGGGACCGAGCCAGCAAACCGGGCCTGTGCCCTGACTGGGAATCGAACTCTGACCTCCCGGTTCATAGGTTGGCCCTCAGCCACTGAGCCCGCCGGCCGGGTGGGTGTAAAGCCCTTTAAACGTGCGGTTCTGTCTATAACAGCTTCCTGAGCCCTCATCCCGCTTCCCACACTCAGCACGTGCTGGCGCTCCGTCCGCGCGCTGAGCATCTTGTCCGTGTTGTGCCGCCGCCAGCGTCCAGTCCCTGAGGCTCTCGTTCTTCCCAGAAGGAACCCTGTCCCCGCGGAGCCGTGGCCCCAGCCCCGGCCTCGCCCATCTCTGTGCTGCCTCTCAGGGCTTCCGGCCTGGACACTTCCCGCGAGCAGAACCATCCCGCGCGTGGCTTCTCTCCCTGAGAACCAAGTTCCCGAGCTTCCTTCCCGCCGGGGGCAGTCAGCTCTTCAGCCCCGCGTGTATGGCCAGTCCTCCTGCGTGGCGCCAACAGACCCCATTGCAATCCCCATCGCAACCCCCACTGCAAACCCCGTCACAACCCCCGTCGGTGGCGGTTTTCAGGTTCCTCGATCACTTCAATGTGAGCCTCTGTGGGGAGACGCACTGTGGGCTCTGGGGCCCCAGGGGGCCTTCCACTCCTGCTGGATCCACGCAAATTCTCTGGGAGCGTGGACAGTCTTCCGGCTGCACAATGCCCACTGCAAGTGCACAGGCTGTAGCAGCGGCCGTGGGCTTGAAACCACCCCCCCCTCGCCGCCCCCACCCCCCATGGGTTCTGCTGGACTGAGCCCGGGGACAGGCCCATCTGCAGTCCCGGGCTGAGCAGAGAAGGCGGCCCAATGCCAGGGTGGCTTTTCTTGTTTTGCAGAAAGCACACACACACGCACACGCACACACAGGCACCCGCACACACACATGCACACGCACACACCCGCACCCACACCCGCACACACCCGCACCCGCACACACACATGCACACGCACACACCCGCACCGCACACACACATGCACACGCACACACACCCGCACACACATGCACACGCACCCGCACACAAGCACACGCACATGCACACACATGCACACGTACACACACATACACACGCACACACACACGCACATGCACACACCAGGAGGGCCGCAGAGCGTAGATCTGATGGGAAGGCCGGCTTCGAGGCATGACATCACTCGGAGAACATAAATCTTGGCGGTGGTTTATTTATGTTGAGAAATCCACACACACTGCGTTTCAATGGCTTTGTTTAAGCGATCGCTTTTCCTTTCTAGTGGCCGGCGGAGCGAGGGTAAACAGGTCCAGCTGTACAAATCCACAGCGGAGGTGAAGCCAAGGTGATTATTACACAGAAAAGCCGGGGGGGGGAGGGCCCTCGTCCTCTGGGGGAGAATCACCCGCTGCCGGAGGTGCCGGCCGCCGCCCGCTGCTGAGTCACCGGCCCATTGTCGAGGCGCCGCGGCTGCCGGACGCGGCCATTTCTCTCATTTGTGTTTCGTGGCACGGCCGCCCCGCGTGGGCCAGGCTCGGGCACGCTTCACTGCCACAGCCTTTCCTGAACGACACGGCTTATGATGGGAAGACCGTGCAGGGAGCCCAGATGCTGAGCCCGACCGGCGTGGCGTCTGAGCCCCACGTGGACCCCGAAGCCACTGGCTGGTTGTGGGCCCTGCTCCCAGGGCGGTCCTGGGATGGCCACCCTGATGGGCCCTGGCTCCCCAGGGGGAGCTGGACGCAGGGAGCCCTGACCCCCAAGCGGATGTGCTTCTGGCCCTGCTAGGAGCATGTGGGGGCCACCCGGCAGGGGCGCCTGAACTCACACCCCGGTTGTTGTCCTGTCACCTGCGCCTGCAGGGCCGGTCTGCTGCCCAAGGGGCCTGGAGCGGGGCTTGGTCAGGCAGCGTCCCCACGCCCCATCCCCAGGACCCGCCTGGCGCCCTGAGCCTCAGTTTCCCATTGGGAGGGGGCAGACAGCTGCATGAGCTTGTGAGGGCCACATGGCACCGCGAGGCACCCGAGACCGGCACCGCCTGCCTGGGCCACTCCAGACCGGGAACCCTGTGGATAGAGTCTCCACACGGGCACTTTCCAACCGTCCGGCCCTCCTCCCGGAGGCCTGCGAGCGAGCCAGCGCCCTCCTCCTGATGCGCCCGTGCATGCGGCTGGGCTCCTGGGGGCCTGCTCGCCGCTTGGTCCCCTCGTGGGCCGGTGCTGGCGGCGGGATGCAGGCGGCCCTTTGCCAGCTGGTGCAGGTGAAGGCGGTCACTCGGCACAGGCCGCTGCCTCCCCTCCCACGGCCCGTCCGTCACGGTGCCCCCGTGGCCTGCGGCCTTCCCTGGGCTGCAACCAGGCCGTGGGCAAGGGCCACCCCCACCCGCCCAGTGCTCTGTCTGCTCTTCATCCATTCGTGAGCCATTCATCCCTCCGCGGAGCTCCCAGCAGGCTCCAGGCCGCCAGGCACTGGGGCTTCCCGGGAGCCAGGAGTGCCGGAGCCCCAGGAGGGCCGGAGGGCTCTCCCTTCCCAGCGGCCCCCACGTGGGACCTTAGCTCCAGAGCACTCGGCGCACAGAGGCCTCTGCCGCGCCAGTGCGCCAGTGGATGGAGAGGTGAAGAAGGGATGAAGGAACGAGTGAGGCCTTCCTTGGCTCCCAGGGGGCAGGGGTGGCCTATGACGAGCCTGGGTTGCAGGTGCCAGACCAGCCGCCCTGGAACGGCCTCCACTCTGACCCAGGGAGATGGGCCAGGCCAAGGTCAAGGGATGGGGCTGACCCTGGAAGCCCCGCCTGCCGGTGCTGTCGCTGCCTCACTCCCCCCTGCACCCGCCTGGAAGGGGCTGCGGCCCCCCCCTCCATGACCGCCCACGCGGAGCCTCTGGGGGGCCTTGATTCTGGGACAGCAGGGGTCAGAGGGCACAGGGCCCCGGCCACCAGCAGTCTTTGCTCCCAGGAAGCTCCGGGACCCCACACGCATGTGTCGCTCCCCACAATCGCTCCCTGCCCCCCCCCCCGCCCCCCGCTTGTCTGCCCCCACATACGGAATCAGGGCTCCCAGGAAGCTGGGCAGGTGGCGCAGGGTTTGAGAGGGAGGGAGTGGGGAGAGGCTAGGTCTATGCTGAAGCCCCGCCCCCCCCCCCCCCCCCCCCGCCCCAGCTGTCCGCTGCCCTGGGAGGGGCAGACACATCATCAGGGTCTGGAAAGGCCTGTGCAACAGGAGCAGGGCCCAGGCAGTCCCTCCAGTGCTGCCCCCACCGGGCTCTGACTCCATTAGCATCCTGTCATTCTTGGAGAGTGAGGGGCTGTTCAGGGCTGAGACCTGCCCTGTTGGTCACCAGCCCACAGTTGTCCTCATGAAGGTCTCTGTCCTGCCTGGGCTGCAGGGGCTTGGGACCCAAAGCCAGGCAGTGTGTCCGTGCCTCTCGGCTGTGGTTCCTTCACTGGGGGCTCAGGTCTGGGATGCAGGAGCGCCCTCCCCCCTCCAGGTGGCAAACCTGAGGCCAGAACCAATTGGGTGCCCAGTTTTCTGCAGGGGCCAGAGGCCCCGCCCCTGGAGGACATGGCCTCACCTTAGGGTCACTCAGTGGAGTGGGGGGGTGGTGTCCAGGTCTCTGCCCTTTTCTGGTCTCCCCGCCCCACCTGCCAGGAGATGGCTGGTTGATTAGGCAGCAAAGCCAGTGAGGGAGGGGGCTTCCCTGCAGTCCCCGCCCCCGTGGGCTCCATCCCCCTCCCTCTCCCCTCCCTGTCCTGCTGGAGCAGAGGGCAGCCGGGAGGTTTGCTGCATCCGCTGTGCTCCCTCCTCCTGCCCCCCAGCCCCGCCCCATAGCCCAGCTCCAGGGGAAAGCTTACCGGAGGCTGAGGAAGCCCAGGCTTCCAAGGTCAGGCCCTGAGGTCGCCCAGACTCGCTGGGAAACACAGGCCCCCAAAGCCAGGAACACCCACATCCCGTGTCCCATGTCCCCGGCAGGCAGGCAGTGTGGGGAGCAGGAGGGAGGGGTGTGTTCCCTCCTAGGAGCTCCCTGGGACCAGGGCCTCTGTCCTGCCCTCCCTCCCTGGCAGCCCCAGCATCTGCCCTCTGGGAGCTGTGGCGCAGGGTGGACCACCCCCGTGGTTGGAGCTTGGTGTGGTAACCCCCCTGCATCCGGCCCGGAGGAACCTGAGAGGAGCCCAGGGCAAGCAGACCGTCCAGGGCAGAGCTAGACCTCGACCTCCCCCCACCCCCACCCCTCACCCCAGAGAGAGGAGTTCTGGGGAGGGGGGCTCACAAAGGACAGGGATGGGCAGCGGTCCCTGAGAGCAGCCTGCACCCCTTCGGGTCTGGTGCCCCCTCTGAGCCCGGCCGCTCAAGCTCAGCCCCAAAGGGTGGGCTGCCTGGCGGTTTCCACCCTCGGTCCTCCTCCAGCCTCACCCAGACCCTGCGAGGGGCACTGGTCGTCTGGCCCATTTCGCAGACGGGGAACCGAGGCCTGGAGAAAATGTGCCGCAGCTCCCGCCAGGGCCATATCTGCAGGGTCTCCAGCCCTCAGGACCGAAGGCGACATTTCCTTTCCAAACTAGGAAGGTGGCATGGGGAGGGGCGGGGACCGCGGCCGGGAAGAGGGAGGGAAGGGCCTTTGCAAACCGAGGTGTGGATTGGGGCGGGCGGGAGCCCATTGGGGAGTCTCCTGGGGGACCAGCAGCCTGTCTGGTTTCCGGGCTCTGGCCTTTGGGGACGGGAGGGAAGGGCTCCCACCGGGGGCTCCCGGGACCGGGCGCCCAGAAAGCCACGCGGCTCGCGGCTTTCGTTGTTGCCAGGACCCTGCCCGCAGCCCGAACCGGGAGCGGGAGGCTGCGCAGCGTCCACAGGGGCGGCCGGTGCATGGGGAGCCCGCACAGTGCCAGCCCCGCGGGCTCAGCTCTGCAGGCGGCGCCGCAGGGCCGGGCGCTGGGGGACGGAGCTCCTGGCCGGCCGGGGAGTGCGGGGGGCGCGAGGGTCCCCTCTCCGGAGGTGCTGGCGGTTTGGGGTGCAGGGTGAGCTCCGCCCAGCTCAGGGGCGACGCAAACTGAAGGACAGAATTTGTAGGCAGATTCTGCAAGGTTCCTGGACGGGGCAGGAAAGCGTGGGAAACCGATTTCGTTTATTGCTCCCGCGGCGGAGGCTGCCGCGCGCCGTTGCTGGAGCCGTGCGGCGGGGCGGCCACTCGAGTCCTGATGGCGGCCCACGTGCGCTCCACTGGTGGGAGGGGGTCGTCAGGGGGTCCCTGCCCCTCTCCCAGGAGCCAGCTCCCTCCGGGCTCAGGCGGGGGCAGTTCAGGCCCCTGTGTATCTCCGTCTCTTCAATAAAAGTCAGAACAAAAAGAAAAAGCTCCTGAAATGCGCGTGAGGCATGTGCCCTCCTGAGCGACGGCCCAGCCAGGACCCAGAAGGCAGGAGCTGCGGAGAAATCCCGGCGCCCAGGAGGCTGCCCGTCTCCCTGGGACAGTGTCCTTCCGCGGGAGGAGCAGCTTTGCTGGAAATGGGCCACATGGCCCCCATTCCTGGGAAGTGCTGGTCGGGAGCACCCCAGCCCCCTCGGGGTGGGCGACCCCATCCAGAACCAGGATGGGTGCGGGCGCTGGGAGGCCTCCGCTCTGAGCAGCGCGGGAACGGCCTTGCCACCGGCGGCTCCGGCTCCGGAAGGAACTCCCTGTGTCCTGTCCTTGAAAGTGAGCTGGGGTGGACGGGAGCCCGGTGCTGGGCCGGCGCTGGGGGCCAGTGGGGCCGCCCCAAGAGGAGGAAACGGCCCCGTCGGTGGTAGGTGGTCTGTGCCCCATCGCACCCCCATTCTAGACCCAACTTCCCTGCTCACTGTCCACCCCGCAGGTCGGGCGGCAAGGCCTCTGCATCCAGTCCCTGAAGAGTCTCCGCGGGGCCCAGACCACCTCGCTCTCCCCTCTGCGCAGGGGGACCCCAAGGGGCTAGTCCCAGGTGGGCTCCAGCCTTTCCTGCTGCTCAGATCCGCTGGCATGCCCACCTGGGATGGGGCAGGCGAATGTGCCCACGGGGGGGTGGGGGGGGGGAAGCCGGCATCTCGGCCTGATCTAGTGGCCCCGCGGGGGGCGAGGGCTGCTGCTGGTGGTGGTGGTGTTGGTGGTGGGAGGGGGCCCTGGGGCAGCTGGGGTCTGAGAGGAGAGCCCATGTGAAAACTAAGGGCTTTCATTCTCTTAGCTACTCGGCCTCTCTGAGCAGGAATCAGGGGGTGAGCAATCTTGACCTGGAATCCCGGGGAGCCCAGAAACCGCTGGGGCAGAGCTTGGGGAGCACAAAGGCGGGGGGCGGGGGGACTCCAGCTTCAGTGCACACGGGCTCCCCCCACCCCAGTTGGGACCGGCCTCACTTGTTTCGACATGACCTTGCTCACTGCAGAGCTGCAGGGCCTGCTGAGCTGGCTCCCCCAAACCTGACCCTTTCCCACAGGAGGGCTGGTCCTGGGTCCCTGGCTGTGCTCCCCGCTGGCTGGGAGCCTGGAGGCTGGGAGCAGGCAGCGCTCTGGCTGAGGCGGCTCCTGTGAGGCGGGAGTCCGTGGTAAAGTCCTCTCTGCCTCCCCCTGACCCAGCGACAGTGATTGCAAGCCACAGAGGGCAGGGCACATCCACGCAGCGGCCCACAGCTCTCCGCCTCCACGGTCTGCGGGCCTGAGGCCCGTGCTCACTGGGGTGAGGCGGGTGCAGCCCCCAGGTGGCCTGGCCCACGCGTCTCCTGGGAGCTGGGCGCACTTTGAAAACTGCCCTGACACCTTTTAGTATCAACGAAATGAAAGCTGCCCCCCACTTCCCACACCTGTTCCCCCCAAGTCCCCCAAGTGTCTGCGGGCGGACACACAGTGGGGCCCAGGGGGACCTGCCCTGATGTTCCCTCCTTCCGGGCTCTGGGTCTGAGCTCTCGCTGGGACACCACAGGCCTGGCCAGCGGATCTCCTTCTAGGTCTGGCCACGCGGGGGCAGGGCCCAGCCAGGCCAGGACCATGGCCTTGGGGACGGCCTGCCTGTGCTCCTGAAGCTGAAGGGGCTGATGAGAGGGAGACCTGAAGGAGCTGCAGCGCCTTGGGGGGTTGGGGGGGGGGCTGGGGCCTGTCTCCCTGTCATCCCATCCTCATCTCTGGATCCCTCTCTTCCAGACAGGCCCTGAGCTGCACTCCCACCCCCACCCTAGCCTGCAGGGTCCTAGCAGGGCAGGAGGAAAGGGCCAGGGCAGCTGCTGGCCCCTGAGCCTGGAGGGAGCCCGGGCTCAGCCTGGCCAGGGTTCAGAGTTGTCATGGGCCTCCTGAGCTGAGGGAGGGAGCAAGAGAAGGCCTGTTGGAGCTGGGTGCCCCCAGAAGTCTGGGTCTCCCTAACCACAGGGTCTGCTGGCTGCCTCCAGGGCCTGGGGACTTGTGCTGAGCTGGGGTGGGGGTGGGAGGGCCCCTCTGCAGGGGGAGTGCTCACAGGCACCTTGCACTCTCCCAGGCCTCAGACCTAACCTTGCTGGGCGGTCTTGGGGTGCAGAGCATGAGGGTGACCTGGGTTCTCTCTGGCCAGCAGCCCAGACAGGTGAGGCCCACTGGCTGGAGCCTGCCCTGCTGGTGGCGGGGAGGGGGGGGGGGCGGTGTGGTGGCTCCAGAGCTCTGGGGATCACCCTGCTTCCACCAGCAGCCACCCTCCCCACCCCGCAGAGTGGGCCCTGGTCTCCAGGGGGCACAGAGAGTCTGAGGGACCCCCAGTCCAGCTCAAGGGAAAGATGGGGTTGGGGGTGGAGGGGGACAGACCCTGGAAGGACGCGGGTGGGCCCTGGGGCTGAGCAGCCTGGCACTCACTCCCCCTCCGAGGGCAACACTCACCTAAGGGCTGAACCAGCGAGGCAGCGGCCAGTGAGAACCAAGCCAGGCAGGGATCACCGTCTCCTTCTAGGCGGGCGAGCCCAGCAAGCGCAAGACTGGACACCCCGGGCAGTGGGAGCCACGTCGGGGTTCGAATTCCACGGGCGGCTGATGGTTGAGGAGGCGCGAGGGCGGAAGGCCCGGCCCATGCCCCGCTGGCCCCTGCGAAGCCGCTGGTCCTGCTTCTCCTCCGGGGCGCGTTGGCCCAGCGCCCCTCGTGATCGAGGCCTCTGCTGGCTGAGGGTCCCTCATCACCTCCTTTACAGCCAGGGCGCGGGTCCGAGTGCAGGTCCCAGGGGAGGCGCTGCAGATCTCACTGCGGGTCTCACACGGGGAGGGGGCACGGCCGGGAGGCCCCCAGGCGGCACAGCCCTGACCCCTTCCTTCCAGGCTCAGGTTCCCGCTGAGGCGGCGGAGTCTGCAGCCGCAGGACCCTGGTTCTCCAAAGGCGCCGGGTCAGGCCTCCGCTTCCTTGCAATTCGTTCTTGAACCCCCGACAGACGACAGAAGAATTCCCACTGTCCCCACGAGCCCTGCCTGTGCCCAGCCCGGCCTCTGCACGGCTCCGTGGGTGAGGGTGAGGGCTCCCCCCGCCCTCCTCCACCTGCTACACCGGCCCTCCCTCCCTCCCCAACACACCTGGGCCCAGCGCAGGGGGAGTGTCCCCGAGGCCCTGGTCCCTAAGGTGGCCCAGCTCCGGGTGCCCGCCGGTACTCACCTGGGGCCGGGAGGCAGGAGTGAGCGCGCAGGCTGCCCGGGCAGCGAGGTGCGGGACGCCCTGTGTGCGGCGGGCTGCCCCGCGCTGCCTCCCGGTGCCCGCGCCTTTCCGCCTGCAGCTCCGCGCGGACCCAGGGCGGCGGGTCTGAGTGTCGCCCGCCCGCCCCGCCGGCCGGGCAGCGGCGAGCGCGGAGCTGGCGGCGCTGGCGCTGCTGTTTCTGAGCCGCGGAGCCCGGAGCAGCGGCGGCTGGGTGTGGGGAGGGGAGGGGCGGGGGCCGGAGGCCCGAGGGGGCGGCCCGGAGGGGGCTTCGGAGGAGCCGGGTTCGGCCCGGGCGCGCGGACCCCGACACCCCCGGGGGCGACCGCGGATCAGGGGCGGGGACCCAGGGGACTCCGGGAGAAAGCGCGCGGGGGCCACGGCGAACGCCAAGCGGTGTCATTAGCACTAAAATTCGAGACCACGAAGCAAAAGCAGCCCGACCCGCGTCGGAACTGTGGGCGCGCTCGCCCCTGCCGCCCAGGAAGGCGCCCGGCAAACGCAGCCGCCACCCCATCCCCGCGGCGGGGCGGGAGCGGCCGCGCGACGAGACGCAGGGAAGGTGGGGGGGGGGGCAGTCCCCTCGCCTCCGGGGCCACCTGGGTCCTTTTAAAGTGTCCGGGGTGCGGGCCCCGGGAGGGAGCGCCCAGCCCGGCGTGTTTTCTTAAAGGGCCAGTTCCGCGCGGCGCTGGGAACGGGGGTGGGGGCAGGGGGCGGGGGGAGAGAGAAGTGAGGCGAAGCCCGGGAAGGCCGCGGAGAGCCCCCCAATCCCGCGCGGCGGCGGCGGGCGGCGGCGGCGGCGCGACGATGAGGATGATGAATACATGGCAAAGTTTTTTTGGCCCCGGCGAGGGGTGTCAGATTGAGCGCTCTGTGCGCATGTGCGAAGGTGTCCAAACTGACAATGCTGGGGAGATGAAGATAGTGTGTGGCTGCTTCTGGACTCCAGGAGGAGGAGAGAGATTCCGCGAGCCGACACCATGCGATCCAAGGCGAGGGCGCGGAAGCTAGCCAAGAGTAAGTCTCCCGCGCGGCCCGTCGCGCCGCCGGCCCGGGCCGCGGGGCCGGGGCGCCCGGGCCAGGGGTGCGCGTCGGGGCGCGGCCGGCGCGCCCCAGGCTCCCGGCCCCCGAATCGCCGGCGCGGCTCGGGGGCTGCTCCGCCTCCCGCGCTCCGGGGCGGCCGGGCTCGGCGCGGAGGCTCGGGGCGCAGGGCCGCGCGCTCCCCGAAGGCGCCGGCCCCCTCCTCGCCGAACCCCCTCCCCCCCCCCCTTGTCAGGCGCGCGGGCCCGGGACCCCGGGGCGCGCGGTGGGGGCCGGGGAGGGGGGCGGAGGGGGAGGGCGGGGGGTGGAGGGGAGCGAAAAGCGAAAGTTAGCGAAAAGTTGACGAAAGGGGAGAGCAACTTTTCCTCCTCGCTCGCTCTCGCTCCCTCCGCGCGGCTCGGTCCCGGGCAAGTCATATTCCGGGCTTTTGGAATAGTGGGCGCTAGAGCACCGCCTTTGGCGGCCGCCAGCCGGGCGCGGAGGAGGGAGACCCCGGGCCGGGAGGGGCGGAGGAGGGGGCGCGGGCCGGCGCCCACCGGCTCCCAGGGCGCGAGGCGGCGGTGGCGCAGGCGGGACGGCCGCCGGCTCTCGGGGAGCAAAATGGAGCCGTTTCCCGGGGCTCGGAACTGTGGCCGCGAAGTGCATTCCCAGCCGGTGCCCCGCGCGGCGGAGGGCGCTCCTGCCCGGCTCGGCAGCCCACGCGGGCGCCCGGCGCCGGTGCCTCCGGCTGGAGTGTCCCCGCCCGGCCGCCTCCGACCCGCCGCCGCCGCCGCCTGCGCCCTCGGCCCCGCTAGGACCCTTCCGCGCCCGCTCGCCGCGAGGCCGGTCGGGGACAGGGCTGCCCCGGCCAGACTGCCCGGCCCGGGTCTTACTTTCTCTTTCGCTGCGTCTCCGCGGAGCCCGGGCTCCGGCTCCCAGCCCCGCCGCCTCTAGGTCCTCGCCGCCGGTCTCCGCCGCGGGCCGGGCCGGGCGCTCCCGCCGCCTGCATGGCCGCCCGCCCCCAGCGCCCCGGCCGCCCGCGCGCCCTCCACCCCCAGCGTCGGCGCCATCGGCCCGCGAGGCCCCTGGGCCCGGGGCTGCGGCCCGAGAGGCGGCAGGTGGGGGCGGCGGCGGCGGGCGAGTGCGGCTCCCGCAGCCCTGGCCCAGGCCCGGGTGCAGCGAAGCGGCGAGCGCCGCACCAAGTGGAACCCGCGCCTCCCGCTCTCGCCGCCCCCTGCGCCGCCGTCGCCGCCCCGGTGCACAGGGAGCCGGCCGCTGCCCCGGGGCTCTCTGCCGACCACCGCGCCGCTCAGCCCGCCGCCGCCCTCGGCCTGACCCTGCCGGCCCGGCCTCGCTGCACTGGGGCCAACCCCAAGCGTGAGCTGGTGGGCGGACACTCGCCACAGTTTTCGGAAGAAGTTCTGTTCTCCGGGTTCGGCATTGGGCCCAGCTCCGCCGGACCGCGGCCGCGGTCACAGCCGCAGCCCCCTGCCCGGTGAGGCCGCCGGGGAAAAGCAGCTCCCCGCTGCGGCGGGAGGCCCGGACCCCGCGCGCCCGTTGGGGACCTTCCTGGAAGCGCCTTCCCCGCCAGCCTCCGCTCCCAGAGCCCCGGCCGCAGCCTCCCGTGACCTCTGGCCCCTCTTGGTGCGAACAAGGCCTTGGTTCCTCCGCTGGCCGAGCTGCCCCAGTGCCCCCTGCGTCCCTGCGGGCGTGGGGGTGCACGTGCGTGTGCATTTTCTGTCTGCGTGTGCGGGGTCCACTGGAGCCCAGCCTGGCCGCCGTGGCCACCTCTCCTGGCCTTCGCGGCAAGCGAGAGGCAGCTGAAAACTCCGCCGGCAGCGGCCTGGCCCTCGGCTCTGTCTGCTCCTCCCGCAGGTGGAGGAGGTGCCGCTCGCGGGGGCAGCAGGGCCAGGCTGTGCTCAGGCCCCAGAGAGGTGCCTGGCGGTGCCCTCCCGCCCACAGGGCCTGAGGCCCAAGGCTGGGACCAGGACCAGGACCGGGACCCGGACGGAGACCGGGACCAGGGAGCGCGGCTTCCCTGCCCTGGGTCCTGGGTGAGGACTTGCACGACTTGCACTGAGAGCAGGTCTGTCAGGCCCAGGCCCCGCTGGAGCCCGCAGCAGGGCCAGAACCGGGGAGCCCTCCCTCTGGGGCCCCATGAGCCCGGTGGCTGCCCCCAACCGTCCCCAACAAGGTGGTCCAGGCAGGCCCAGAAAGGGTGGCCTGCCCTGCACAGAGCACAGGAGTCGCTGCGGAATTTAATGTGACAGGGCTTCCCGCCAACGTGGGCGTCCCTGGGGACCTGACCCCATTACCGGCATCTGAGGCAGGGACAGCCATGCCTGCCATGGACCCTCCCCTCCAGGCCACCTCCCAGCAGGGGGCAGGGGCTCGGTCTGAGGGGAGAGGTCATGGTTACAAGGCCAAGGCGAGTGTGAGTGTGCAGGGCTGGGCGGCGCTGCAGCCATGTGCTGGGCAGGGAAGGACAGTCGGGTCAGTGGGTGTGACCCCCAGGCACGGAGCTTGGAGGGCTGCCCCGGCGACCCTCTTCAAGGGGACCCTCCTGCCAGCCTGCATGCTGGTAGCACCTCGGGGGCCCACCCTGGGGACTCTGAGTGGAGCTTTTCCAAGGGCAGAGGCGACTGGGCGCCCAGGCCTGCCCTCCAGTTGCTGGGGACCCACCAGGTCCTCAGCCTGCGCCCGGGAGGCAGGGGCCGCGGGCTCAGGTGGCCAGGCTTCCCTCCCACAGGCCTGCCTTCCTGGCCGGCAGGGAAGGGAGCTGCCCCTGCCCCCACTGAACAAGGAAACGCCTGACGGAGCTTTGTTTCCGCCTCTGTTGTGAGCCAGGTGGGCAGGTGGGGGGTCTGCACAGCGGCAGTGCCCTCCTGACCTCTGTGCTTGGGGGGGGGGGTGAGGGGAAGGATGGGCCGGGAGACTGAGAGACTGTGCCCAGCCAGGGCCTGACCCGCGTGGAGGGGACACCCCATGTCTTAGACGCCACTTTTCTCAGCGCTGGGATGCCGTCCTCAGGGTGCCGGCCGCCAGCCGCCAGCCCCTGGGTGTGCCGGGGCTGCTGTCTCCCCAGACCAGCACTTGTGAGTCTCCTGTGTGTTCCAGGGGGATGGGTGCGACCCGCTGCGGGATGTGTGCAACCGGCTGGGGGAGCGAGCCGGGCTGGAGGCTGAGTGCCTAGCCCGTTCTGTTCCGTCTCCCCACGAAACAGGCCAGGCCGCGTCTCCAAGGGCCCTGCCTTCCCCCTCTCCGGTCTGCCCGGTCCACAGGGCCTCGCCTCTGAGCCAGGATGCAGCCTCCTGTTTGGATGCCGGCAGCCAGTGTCCCAGGAGTGGAGCCACTAGCCCGCTTCGGGCGAAAACACAGGAAGAGGCGGAGGGGCGGGGGCAGGGCTGGCGGCCAAGGCCAGGTGCCCCGCGGCGCGCAGAAGCCCGCGGGCTCTCATTTCGCCGGGCGGGCCGGTGGGTGTGCATGCAGTGCCCAGGCCTGCGGGGGAAGGCGGGGTGGCGGAGTCCTGTTCGTGCAGTGACCTGCAGGCGGCCGCCCCCGGGAAGGGCACCTCTGCTTTCCAGGGTCCGAACACAGAGCCCTCGGCTGCTCCTCCTGCCCCCGCTTCCCCGGAGCAGCAGGCTGGGCCTCCCCCATGGCAGCCTGGGCTTCCGGGCGCCCTCCGTCCCCCTCTGGGCGGAGCGCGGGGCAGGGTCCTGGTCCCCGTTGGTGTTCAGAGGCCAGGTGCTGGCGGTGGGGCCCGGGGGGCTCCCCCACTGGCCCCTGGGGAGGCGAGCCAGCTCTCTGGGCCACTTTGGGCGCGATTAGCCCCCTGTTTTATTCAATTAGGAGGCAATTAGGGAGCCTTGGGGGGCTGGGCTGGTAATTAAGGTGCTGTGTAATTAGAGTTTCAACAAAAATTATCCAGGATTAAAAATCCTTTCAGTGATTTCGTTTAAAAAATTTCAAATAGCGCTAAATGCAGTTTATCAGGTTTTGAATCAAACCCGGTAACAAGTCTTGGACGCTACAGCTCAGGTCTCGGGCGGGAGGAACTGCCTGCCCCTGAGAGAGAAACTTCTCGCAGCGAAGGGAACGGAACCGAGAGCCGAAGTGCCTCGCAGCGGGTACGGGCGGCCGAGGGCCGACTGGGGCGCGGGGCCTGGGAGCCAGAGCTGAGCCCGTGGTCGCCGCGGCGGCTCCCGGATCTCCGCATAAAAAGTTACGGCGAATTATCACGCGGAGGCAGCATCCCGTCTACCCGCTCAGCGGGTCCTCAGCGAGGGCTGCGCCCAGCGCCCTGGTCCCATCCCAAAGGTCTTTGCCTTTTAGCTTCCAGGACGGGTGGGGTCCGCCCCCACCCCCTCCCCTTTGGACCCTGGCTTAGTCTCCGCAGGGAGGTGGGGGGCGGGCCGGGGACCCGTTCTCAGTTGCTTCTCCAACAGTGACCCAGGCTCAGAGAGATGCGGGAACCTGGGAGCGGAGCCTGGACTAAGTGGGGGGCGGGGGAGGGGGTTCAGAGGTGGCGGCCTGAGGGGGAGGGTGGGGTCAGGCTTTCCAGGGTTGACCCCGCCTCCCTGGGCCGCTTGGCCAGCACAGCTCAGGCAGGCGGCCCCCGCCCTGTGCATGGGCTCCACACACCTGTCCGCCGGGAGCCTGGAGCCAGCAGCAGCCTGAGCCCTGCCCGTCCCTGCCCACCTTCAGCCGCGAGGGAGAAGGTCAAGGCTCCCCCGGAGGCTCCCCTGGCCCACGTGGAAGACAGGACCCCAGCCCTTCCCTGCCCTGTGGAGGGTGCAGTGTGGCTGCTGGCCCCACTTTTAGGGGTAAGACATCCAGGCCCAGACACAGAGAGGTCAAGGAACCATGCAGGTCACACAGCAAGTTCAGGCTTCGGGGGAGGGTCGCTTCCATGAAGGCCCCCGGGTTTCTTGTTTAGCTCTCCCCACAAACTGCAAAGGGCAGGTCTCCGCAGGACGTACTTCTAATGCGTCGGCTTTCAGCGTTTTCCCAGGCCCAGCGCTCAGCGTGTACCAGGTCCGCTCTCACTCAGAGCGTAGATGAGACCTCCGTGTGCTCAGGGCCTGTGCGCCCAGCCTCCTCCCGGCTGGTTCCTCCTCCTCCCCTGCGGGCAGGAGCCTGGCCCGCCTCCTCTTGGGCCCTGGCGCTGGTGTCCTGTTCCAGGGCAGGTGCAGAACCCCCCACGGAGTGTCTTTGCCTGAGCAAATGCAGGAGGGGCAGGCTCTGTCTGCTCCCCCTCCCCCCAAACCCCGAGGTCCCCCTCCCCCAGGCCATCAGGGAGAGGTGGACCTGACCCAGGGAGGGAGCTGGGGCTGCAGTCACTGGTCCAGCCTGGACCAGGCCCCTCCGCGTGGACGCCAGGCCCCGGTGGCCTTTCTGGGCCGCTGGCTCGCGCTCCCGGCTCCTGTGGCTCAGGCAGCGGAGGGCTGGCCGCTTCCTGCTCTGACCGCACTGCTCTCGGGGCTCGGCCATCAGATCCGCTGTGGTCTGGAGGTGCCCGGCTGCCCGCCTGGCCGGCATCTCTGAGACTGAGGGACGATGCACGCAGCCCACAGACAGCCGTGCCGTTCGGAGAGGCCTATTTGTTTAATAGTTAACATTCTGGGCAAAAAAAAGGAGGGAAGTCAGAATCTGGGGAAGGCTTTGCTTATTTTATATCCACTATAACTATTTATGTCCATGAAAATTGGCTTAATTATATCAATGGAATGTTTCTTTTTCAATTCTGTATGCAATTAGTCCATCTTGCCGGCTGCAATTTATTTTAATAAAAAAATAAACCAGTGGTGTGTTCAGTTCCTCGTCCCCTGGGGACAAATGCGATTGGTGTGTTTAATTTCATTAACTACAATGCGGCCTACTGGAAAAATGTATAAAATCAGCTTTATACAGCTTAAACACTGGCATTTGAAACAAATCATTATTGCATTAGCTGTCACACTGGTAATTCTAGAATCTGAGGGAAAAAAATATATTATGGCTGTTTTTATAACCCTTTGCAAATGCACTGTTAACATAATTTATAATCATTTGAAAACATGGCTGGGTCCCGGTGAATATTTTATCTCCTCTCGCGGAGGCTCGGCTATCCGCGCGTTTCACATCCTCACGCCTGTGCTTCCGACCCCGAGCGCTCATCCTTCAGGGCGGGGGCGGGCGGCGGCCTGACAGCCCTGCGGCCGGTCCCCGCTCATCCCCGCCCAGCCCTGCTCCTGAGTCGGACTCTTTGGGGCAGCGTCAGCCCCGTCTGAAATACCTTCACCGGGGGCAGAGGGGGGCGGGGGGCCGGCAGGCGGGTGCTGCGCCCCGAGGCACCGGCCTCCCCTCCGGCCCTCAGTGGAGGGAGGCTCTGTGACCATGAAGGGCCTGGCGGGAGCGGAACCGCCCGGACGGTGTCCCCGGCCCCAGCCCGGGCCGAGCAGCCTGCGGAGCTGTGCCACTCGGCCGCCCTGCGCAGAAGCCAGAGCAGGTGCCACACCTGCTTTCCGAGTGCCCAGAGGTTCTGCCCGGTCAGCCGCGACAGGGCGCTCAGCAGACCGGCCGCTTCTCGGGGGGCGTTCACCTGCCGCCCGCACCCCGTGGAGCTGGGTGCAGAGGGTGCGCCTGTGCGTGTGCGTGTGCGTGTGCGTGTGCGTGTGCGTGTGCGTGTGGGGACCAGCTTCACCCGCCGAGGCCCTGGCCTGGGCAGACGCTGCGGCCCTTGAGGCAGGGGTGGGTGCTGGCCCCTCGCTCCCTGGGCATGTGGCTGGAGATGGTTAGTGGGGCCCGGGGAGGGGTGCCGGGCAGAGCGCCGTCCACCTCCGGGTTCTGAGATGGGCCCCGAGGAGACGGGGGCTGTGTCGCAAAGCCCCTGCGGCGGCCGCTGGCCTGTCCCCGTGGAGGTGACATGGGCCCTTCTGCTGTGAGGGCCCAGCCTGCGTGGCTCCTGCCCCTGCCCCCTGCAGGCTCCTGGGTGGCTTCTAGGGGCTCACCCCTTGCCCATGCCCAGGTCGTGCCCACGGGCGTGAGCGGGAAGCAAGGCCCTCCATGGCTTGGCCTGAGGCCCGAGACCAGGGCTGCTGTCTTGCCATGTTGGGGGGAGAGGTCCCCAGTCCCCCGGGAGTTTCCAAGGGGCTCCCACCGATGTCCTTGGTCCTTTCTGGCTGAACTGAGGCCTGCCCCCGCGCCTGCCACTCACCCCCACACACCTGCCTGGATGCAGGTGAACCTGCTTCTCCTTAGACACGATTTCAAAGTCAGGGGTCCCGGGGGGCTCACTGTTTTGGGGTTTGAAGCCCCTCCTGCTTCGGAGGAGGGCGGCCGGTGCGGCCGGACAGGGGGTCCTGGCCAGGTCTCCCCAGTTCACTGGTTCGGGGACCAGGCCCTGCAGACCTGACCTCCACGTGCCCGGGGCCGGTCCTGGCTCAGGCTTGCTTTCCGACGGGCGAGCGGCTGGTCGAGCAGTCAGTGGCTTTGTCTCCGCTCCCGCTTTAGAAAGAAGAACAAAGCCAATCTCAGTGCAGATATCACTGCCGGCCCTCGGGGGCCCTGCGCGCTCCTGCGCCCCACACCCGGCCTCAGCCGCCGAGGCCCAGGCCAGGGGCGCGGCGTTCACTCCACGGCGGGCTGCCGGGTCCCCGCCGCGGCCGCCGTCGCCTTTGCGGAACCTGGAGAGGGCGGCATTTGGGAGAATAGCTAAGCTGTAACTGGGTCGCAGTGTGTGAACAGTGAGCGTTCCCCTGCCCACCTCCAGCAGGCATGACCGCGCGGAAGGTTCCGGAAGGGTCCCACGTGAGTGCTCTTGCCTGGAAGGTGAGGGTCCTGGGGCAGATGTGGGGGGAGCATTATGGCAGGTGAGTGCTGCTCCAGGGAACTTGGGGCATGCGCCCGACTCGCTGCTTCTCGGACTCGGCAGCCATGCCCTTGGCCTGTATGGGAACCTGTTTTATGGTTCCAGCCTCCCGACCTTGACCTTCTTGGGGGCCCTTAGGGGGCCCTGCAGGGGGCGCCCACCCCCAGCCCTGTCTCTGGCTGCGGCTGCCCAGGCATCAGCATCGTAGAGCCCTGCCTGCCGCCCGCCGGTCTGCCGGGCTCACTCAGGGCTCCCCGATTCCTGCTGCGTGGCTCACGTGGTCCCTAATTCAGGGTTTCATTCTCAAACGGGGACACAGGTGCCCGGTCCGTTCCAGCCCCGCTGCCGTGTGGCCAGGTGCTCGCCGTGCCCAAGGCCAGGCCCCTCCTGCGCCTTCCCGGCCCCTCAGCCACGCCGGGCCCTCCATCCTGACGTGTCGTCAGGGCTTAAACAGCTGTTGGCATCTGCCGGCTCCTCCTCATCAGAGGCCTCCCTGCCCCTGCAGGGACTGGGGTCATCTGTGGTCTGGGCGGGTCAAGTCTATCTGTCCCTTCGTCTCTGCCCCTGGAGTCCAGCACGTCGCCCGTGGGCCTACTGTGCGCAGGGCCCCAAGACGGGTGAGGGTGAAGGCAGTGGCAGGATGCTCGGCCGGGCAATGAGGGGCATTCACAGGAAGACGCGGTCCTGCCACGGCGCTCTGGCCAGTGAGGGATCTGGGGGTTCACCTTTGCTCCTCGCTGGCCAGCGGGTGCTGGTCCCGGAGCCTGTGCCTCTGTCCAAACTGTTGGGAAGCGGACAGAGTCCGACCCAGCCCACAGGACCCTCAGCCCCAGCACCTTGGGGATCCCAGCTCCCCCCCCGCCCCCGGCCTCTGCAGGTGGAGGGGTTAACCAGACCCTCGGATTAATTTCCGATGAGACAGGCCCGGGCGGGAGGGAGGCTGGAGAGGAGGCGGCGGTGCTGGCGTAGCTTCTGTGCGTCTCTCCCTCTGATTTAAATTCAGTGGTTCAAATGCGATCCGTGCAGCCTTCCCCGGCCCCTCGGGCAGGCAGGGCCCGGCCAGCGTCTCGGCCCAGGAGGAAAATGCCGGGCAGACGCGTGAGGCAGGGCGGAGCGGGCCCGGGCGCCCTCTCCCGTGACACAGGCTAATCCCGCCTCTGCTCTGGGGCTGGCAGCGCTGCCGAGTGGAAACTGATTTACAAACACGGATCCCACCGCCCCTCCAGCGGCCGGGCCCAGGGCAAGGGCGCGCGTGTCAACGGCTCAGGCGTTGCGCCCGCCGGCCTGGCCCCGTGGCTGAGCGTCGAGCTGTGAGCCAGGAGGTCACGGTTGGGTTTCCCGTCAGGTCACATTCCCCGGGTTGCGGGCTCAATTCCTCGTGTGTGGGGCGTGCAGGAGGCAGCTGGCCCATGATTCTCTCTCAGCTCTGCTGTCTCTCTCCCTCTCCCTCCCCTGTGAACTCCATAAAAAATGAAAACGTGAAACGCTCAGACATTGGTACCTGTGCAATGGGCTGTTAGGGCCGCTTTGGAGCATTTAGCGTAACTGAAGGTGGGGCTCGCGGAGGCCCCGGGGGCACGGACAGCCGCCGCGCTCCTGGCACAGAGTTGGCATTGCCCGGCTCCTCCTCTCTGCGGCCCTCGGTCAGGAGCCGCACTCCCTGGCACCCTGTGCCCTCCGGCGCCGCCCCCTCACGAAGGTCCAGAATGGCCGCTGCCCCAGAGGGTCCCGAGTCCGTCCCACGCGGGCGGCCCCCTCGGTCCTGGGAGAGCGAGCTGACTAGCTCCTTCCTCGCCGCGTGGGAAACTGGCATTGCTGCCTGGCGCCGAGCTGACACCATTTCCAGCCCCGAATCGGAAGCGGCTGCGGGTCCCTCCTGCCCCCTCGCTGCCCGGCCCGCTGGCCCTGGCGTCAGGGTTCAATCGCAGGGCGTGTCAGCGTGGAGGAGCCACAGCGCTGGGGGGGCCCCAGGGTCCCTCTGGGAAGGGAGCTTCCGACCCGCAGGGCGTCTCCGGCTGGGGAGACCCTGAGCTGCTTTAGGTTGCAGCCCACGCTCCCTTCCCGCCACCTGCTCACCCCCTGGGAGTCCTGGCTGCCCCTGCCCATCCCCCCAGCTCCCTGTCCAGTCCCGGGAAAGCCGGGAAAGCCGTGCATTCTCGAGGCCCTTGGAAACCGGGAGCGTCTCCTGGGCCAGAGCGGACGCTGCTCCGGGGAAACCCTGCCCTTCGCCTGGTCCGTGTGCAGGGATGGTGCTCAGAGAGGGCGCAGACATGTTCACGCGTGTGCACGAGCTCTGCGTGTCCGCACATGTGCAGTGCTCTGTGTGTTCACATGCATGTGTGCAGGCGTGGGTCTAAGCCAGGGGTGGGCAAACTTTTTGACTCGAGGGCCACAATGGGTTCTTAAACTGGACCGGATGCCGGAACAAAAGCACGGATGGAGTGTTTGTGTGAACTAATATAAATTCAAAGTAAATATCATTACATAAAAGGGTACGGTCTTTTTTTTTTTTTAGTTTTATTCATTTCAAATGGGCCGGATCCGGCCCGCGGGCCGTAGTTTGCCCACGGCTGGTCTAAGGTCTGAGACCCACCCGTGGGCTTTTTTGTTTTGTCAGTGACGTTGCTGCTTTTTGCAAAGAGCCCCCCACCCTCGCTGCCCCCCGCCCCCCACTGCTGAGCTCCCCCGTGTCTGTGGCCGCAGCTGCAGCAGCCCCAGCCGGGCCGGCCCTTCGCAGCTGGCCGCGAGGGGAGAGGAGACAAGTTCAAAGGTGGCAGAGGGCGGCCGCGAGCACTTTCCGCGTTCATAACCCCCAGAAGCAGCAAAGACGAGGGGGCTGTAGTAACCCGGGACCAGTGCTCACAGTTAGAAAAATTAGGCCTCTTAGAAAATGACAGGATTATGCGGCCAGTGTCAGGTTCCGAGCTAATGATGTGTCTGTGTGCGAGAATATTAAATTGCAACAACTCGCCCGCGAGCCCCTCTGAATGGGTATTCAGTTCCAGGGGGGCCGCGCAGGCCAGTGACTGACGGAACACACGTGCTGTCGGGGCGCGGGGCTCGGCCCGCGGCCTTTCATTTCAGGGAACAGCCCCCAGTGCGGCTGACTATGTCTGTCACGTCGGCAGGAGGAGAAGCCGCCAGGCGGGCCAGCGATTCCCTGGGAGTGATTCCACTTGATTTTTAATATCAGACCCACCCCGAGACGCGGCGGCCTCCTCGCATCCGCCAGTGTGCGTGTGGTGACCGTGTGGCCTTGGCACCTGCCCGCCCCCCGCAGCCCAGCCCGAGGCAGACTTCGCGCGGCCGGCACCCCTCCCCACAGGGCCCGTCACCGGGCAGAGGCCTGGGGTCCGGGTCCGGGGCTCCTCCGGGCACGTGGGACCTGAGCAGCAACAAGTTGCCCGGGTGGCGGGAGGTTTCCACGGGGCCCAGGGAGACCCGGTCTCTGATAAGGAGCCGGGTGAGATGCGGGTCGCAGCCCCCTCCCCACGCGGATGCTCCGTGTTCAGGGCTCCTGCGTGTGTGAGCGTGTGTGCCGTGGGGAGGGCTGCGGTATTCGTGGCTGCACGTTTGGCCGGGTGTCCTCGGGAACAAAAGGGCAGAGGAAAACGGTGGGAAGAATGAGCGCTCAGAAACCAGGGGGCAGCGAGCCGGCCCGAGGGGGGCTCTGGTTTCACGCTCAGAATCAGGATCGCAGAGCGCAGGGGCCCCGTCTTAACTTTCTCTCCATCGAAGGTGTTAATCTTACCTTCCAAAGGTTAGATAAAGCCGCGCAGAGCTGCCGGGCGCTATTGAATCTCATCTGCTAATTACGCAGGGATCGCCCTGGCCCAGCGCGGCTCCCCGCGTCCCGCTGGCAGCGGATAAGGCATCTTTCTTTGCTCCGACTTCTCTCTTTACCCGGGTTTTGGGTTGCCTGCAGGCCTGACAGACTACCCTCGTTCAAAGGGGAGGGGGTGCGGGTGGCCACGGCGAGGGCGAGGGCGAGAAGGCTGCCCCTTGGGAATCCCCCTCCTTGACCCACAGACTCCGGGCGGGGGCGGGGGGCGGGGGGCGGGCGGGCGTGGAGGAATGTGGCCTCGCGTTGTTTTCTGACAAAGAGCTCCGGCTCCCTATTCACGGGGAAGAATAATGCTCGGCCTCACCTGCGGCCTGCGGCTGGCGGAGGGATCCGGGGAAGGGCATCGGGACCTCAGGGACGGATCTGACCGCCTGCTGGTTCCCATCACGGGGTGTGACCACCAGCCTGGGCACAGCCTGGGCACAGGGCCCGGGGGAGGGGGGCACCTCAGGGCCAGCATCACCAGGATGTCCCTCCTCACAGCCTGTGACACTCACGGAATGGATAAGAGCAAAACCAAGCAAACCCCGCTTCCTGCCGGGCCCGGAGGCAGAGGCCCTGGGTGCTGGGTCAGGGCAGGGTGGGTGCTGGTCTGAGCGGTGGGCACGTGGGCCGCACTTCCCCATTCCAAGTGGGCGAGCGGCTCCAGCACCGTAGCCGACCTTGGGCCAAACCACAGGAACCTGCCGGCTGCGGGTGTGGGTGCCGGGGTGCGAGGCTGGTCCTCGGGCCGCCCGTCACCGGGCAAAGGGGGAATGCAGCCAAGGAGTGTCGGGGAGCAGGTAGCAGCCTGGGGGCCCCGCCCAAAGGGAGGTTTTCTGCTCCCCGAGATCGTCAGGAACAGGCCGGCCTCCTGCAGGTCCCCTGGGAGCACCCCCAGGCCAGCTTGATTGGTCAGAGGGACCATGGCTGCCCTGAATCTGGGGTCACCCTCGGCCAAGGCTGAGCCACACAGGACAGCGGCAGAGAAGCAGGAACCTGGGTGGACTGGACCCCTACCTTCTGAGGAGGCCTGAGGGTGAGGGTGAGATGGGGTTTAGAGTGGAGATGGGGTCCCCAGGAGGCACCCTTCACCCCGGTCAGGGAAGAGGTGGGGGACACACGCCAGCGCTGGGCTCCCTGTGTCACCTCTGCTGGGTCAGACGAGCAGCCCCGTTGGCGATGCCACGTGCTCCTTCGTGGGGACCGACGGCCCGGCCCGCAGCGCTGGGGCCTTGCTCCCGCCGTGGGGTCCAGTTCCGTGTCCGCTCCCTCCGAGCCGTGGCAGCTGGATCGGGTGCCCTCGCCCCGTCGGTCCCGAGGGCAGCCTGGGGGTGGTGGGGACAGACAATGAGACCTGCATGTTGGGGGGGGAGGGGGCGAGCCGGGGCACCCCCGCTGTGGCCCCATGTCTGTCTCCTCTGCTCCAGGGCAGGGCGCTCCCCCGGCCCCGGCCCCGCTTCTGACCGGCTCAGTGGGAAGGGATGTGGGAGGTGGCGGCTGGAGAGATGATGCGGCCGAGGCTGGCATTGTGAGCAGCTACTCTGGGTTTCTGGAACTTGCTGGAACCTGGCTGAAGCAGATGTGCGTGCGAGTGTGTGGCCGGCAGATTTACGAGCTCGTAGGGGACGGTACTGTGATGAGTAGACAGCAGGCAGATCTGAGCGACATGGGTCCTCCTTCAGGCCCTGGCCCTGGGTGCAGGCTTGGGGTCCACGCGTGGGGGGTCGGTGCTTGTCTGGGTGACCGGGCGGGTGCTGTCCATGCAGCACATGCCCTGGGGTCGGGCTCCTTCTTTCGAGCCTGCCCCGCAAGCGCCAGCACCCGGGAGCCCTGGGGAGGGGCTCTGTCTTTCGGGGTCTCTTCCTCAGGGGACTTGGGGTGCTGGCTGACAGGTCTCCTCGCCTGTGGCTGCCCAGCTGCCGTTGTGAGAGCGTCTCTGATGCCACCCAGGGGCTCCCAGGGACCTAGAGTCATGGGGCCTCTGTAATCAGTGTGCGCACACATGTGACATGCATCCACACAGGAGCACACACATGGATGCATACCCACACACTGCACATGTATAAGGCACATGCACACACATAATGCACATGTGTGTACACATGTACACACAACCAGCACATATACCGTACACACTCACACAAGTCACACAACGTAGTGTGCATGCATGCAACACATACATGCGCACAATATACACACACGTACGCACACATATATATGTGCACATATACACCTGCACAAAGAGCGCCGTGTGCACACAGACACGATGCCATGAGCCACACTCGGGCTCTGGTCTTGGACTACTGAGGAGACGGACACATGGCCAGAGACGGAGCCCACGCTGACGGGGGAAGGGGCCGGCTCAGGGAGCTGTCGCTGGGCCCCCGGGTCCCACAGGCTGTGGAGCGAGAGGAGAGGCGCTGGGGCGGCAGAGTCCACCCCGGCCGGGGCTCCCTGTCCCTCCTCCCTTGTCGGGACGCTGGTCCGGGGCCCCAGGGTGGCGGCTGTCCCCTGGGTGGGGCAGGCCGCGGCTCCGACAGCACAGGCGGGACGGGCTGGATCTGGTGTCGGGCGGACCCAGGGGCAGGGGCACGGGGTCCCGTCTGGCTCTTTCAAAGGGACATTCGATCTGAACCCTGGGGCCCAGTAAGGAGACTCCTCGCGGGCCTGCGGGGACCAGAAGCTCTCGCGCTGCGGAGGGCACTTCGCTCCGTCCGGCTCTGGCAGGAGGCCCTGCGCGGATTATCTGCCCCCTGGGAGGCGTGGAATTCGGGGCCGGGGGCCACGCGCACAGGCTCACGCGGGCCTCCGGTAACTCGGGCTGCTTTCTGCTCCGGGCTGCCGCCGAAATCTGAGGTGCAGCCGAGAGGAGGCCGCTGGCCCAGGACATTTGAGCAGGAGGCCCGTCCTCTCTCCCTCGCCCGTGGGAATTCGAGTCCAGGCCGCGTCAGCGGGGCCGCAGCCAGGGCTTTGCCTGCTGCAGCACACAGGCCGCCTCCCTCTCCACCGGCGTGTGCGGGGTCCCGTGTGAATCCCGGAGGCCGCCTCCCTCTGCACCGGCGTGTGCGGGGTCCCGTGTGAATCCCGGAGGCCGCCTCCCTCTGCAGCTGGCGTGTGCGGGGTCCCGTGTGAATCCCGGAGGCCGCCTCCCTCTGCAGCAGGCGTGTGCGGGGTCCTGTGCGAATCCCGGAGGCCGGCCCCGCGGCACAGGGAGGGCAGGGCAGAGGCTGGCAGCTCCTGGCGCAGTTTGCGAGCTCATTTGGAGCCGCTGGGGCCCGGGGTGGAGGTGCCACGTGGGCTCTGGGACGCACCCAGACCCTTTGTCCTGCCCGCTCTGTCCCCAACTCATTCCCCCTTTGCCAGTGGACATGGGCACAGCTAGCTGCTCTGGGGCCCGTGCCCCGACCCACCCCTGACCCTCTAGGGCAGTGATGGTGAACCTATGACACGCGTGTCAGAGGTGACACGCAAACTCATTTTTTTGGTTGATTTTTCTTTGTTAAATGGCATTTAAATATATAAAATAAATATCAAAAATAGAAGTCTTTGTTTTACTATGGTTGCAAAGATCAAAAAATTTCTCTATGTGACACGGCACCAGAGTAAAGTTAGGGTTTTTCAAAATGCTGACACACTGAGCTCAAAAGGTTTGCCATCACTGCTCTAGGATGTGACTCCAGGGCCACCTGAGCACAGACCACACACATGCAGGTGGCACCGCCGCCTGGAGAAGATGGGGCGTCCACGGGCCACCCAGAGACTAGGCGGGAGTTTCAGAGGACGGGAGGACGGCCTCTGCCTCGCTGGGCAGTCACCCCAAAGCTCAAGGATGAGGTTTGTCCACCCAGCAGGGCCTGGAGGACCACGGATTGTGGGGTCCAATTCGCTGAGCTCAGTGCCCAGCCGCTGGGTGGGGGAGGGGAGGAAGACCTGGTCCGGCCCGAAGCTGGACGGCCCCTTTGGGAGGCGGGTGCGCCCTGACCCCGGTCCCGGTGGGGCGCCTGCACTCCCGGCCTGACTGTGAGCCACTGGGCAGCGTAGGTTTGGGCTCAGACAGACCCTCGTGAATCCTGTCGCCCAGGGCTGTGACCTGCTGTGCTGGGCTTCTGGGAGGCGGGAGACCCACGTGTGTGGGCTGTGATCGCATCGAGAGCGGGCTCGCCCTTCTCTCCTGGAAACCAGTATCCGTCTCCCCTGAGCTCACTCCGGGGGCCCCGGGGGCCTGGGGGGCCGCCTAGTCACAGGGCAGGAAGCAGGGGCCTGGGTCAAGGTCTCCCCAGGCCTGCGGGGGCCCTAGGTGGGCACGGCTGTGGGACCCGCCCAGGCCTCGCTGGCCCGGCTTCCCCAGGCCGGGAGCGTGTCTGGCCCCGAGAGGCAGCCCTCCATGCGCTGGGTTGGCTGGCGGTGGGCGGTCAGCTCCTCCAGGGGTCGGAGGCTGCCTGCGCCCAGCCACAAGCCCGCCGGTCTGGGCGTGGCCTCGGCAGCTTCCTTTAGCGCGGCCAGTGGGGCCCCCACGGGCGCCGTCGAAGGTCATGGTGTCCTGGGTGCCAGGCAGCCACCTGCTCCTGTGCCCTTTCCCTGTGCTCACCTCCAATCCCTTCCTCTCAGGGAGGTCAGGCGGGGAAACTGAGGTGCACTCAGGGTGTGCTGGGGCACCCGGGAGTCTTTAGAAACTGTGAATTGCCTCCTGGCCAGGTGCACACACAGGGCCTCAGAGCCAGGGGGCCAGCCTGGACTCGGGGGCATCACCGGTGCTGACCCCTGGCTCAGGGTCCTGGCGGCCTGGAGTCACTGCTGTGGCCAAGGGGCACCTTGCACTTCCTGTCCCGGGATGGAGGGGCCACCCCCACCTCTGCCCCATGCACCCTCTGAGTGCAAACCCCGAGCCGCCCAGCTCCTGACCTGCCTCCCCACGCGGGCACCGTGGTCCTGTTGGGAGCAGGAGGGCCAAGTGGGGCCCCTGGGGGCTCGTGTCCCCGAGCCGTGGCAGCGTCCACTGGCTCCCGTGGGCGCTGGGTCCAGTGGCAGAGCAGACCCTCTGTCCTCGCGGGGGGGGGGGGGGCGGGGGCGGGGGGGGGGGAGGCCTCACACGGGGCGGCCTTGGCCCCAGCGGCTGGGGCCGGAGGGCAGGTGTCTGCGGGCTACAGAGATGGAGCCTCTAGCCCTCGGCAGACAGACACCCCGTGGTCCCAGCTCCTGCCTGGCCCACGTCGTCAGGGCCTAGAAGTGGGGGTGACGCCCATGCGCCCCCTCGGGGCCAGTCGCCTGCACCAGCCCGGGGCCTGCAGGGAACCGCCGTCCAATCGGGTCAGGTTGGGCCCTTCCTTGCCCTTCCAGGCCACTCAGCCCCGAAGGAGGAGATGCCCCTGTGGGCTCTGGGAGGGAGCTTTAGATCCAGGGACAGACCACACCGTCTTGAACCGATTCTTATCTCGAACGCCGTGCCCCGCCCCGCGGGCCCATAAGTCCGGTTTTCCAGACCGTCCGCCCCGAGGCCGCAGCTCCCAGCGCTGTCCTCAGAGGCGTCTCCGACCGCGCGCCTTTGCCCAGTTCTCTCCTTTCCTTTTTTTTTTTTTCTTCTTAAAACAACCTTGAGATGCCTTTGGACAAATCTCTGGCTGTTGACAAATCAATTTTCCGGGAAGGGAAGCGCGTTTCTGTTGGTGGCACCGGGCGGCCTCCCGCGTGCGGGGGGCGATTAGACGGAACTCCGCGGCGGCGCTTGCCGGCCCCCCGCCACGTCCCTCTCTCTGGCCTTTGTGCCGCATTCTTTGTGCCTCGTAATGTTGTTTCTCTCACCTCCGAACGCCAGCCGGCAGCGCGGCTGAGATTTATGAGGCTAAATGTCTAACAGCGTCGCCCATTTTCTCCGCTCTCTCGGCTTCCCAGCTCCGACCTGGGCCGCAGCTCCCCGCGCAGCTGCAGCAGAGAGGCCTGTGGGGCTGCGACACCTTCCTCGCCTCCAGTCCGGGAGCCGGGCCTGGGCCCCGGGGAGACGGATCCAGAAACCATCACCCCTCCCGCGGCCGCCCCACCTGTGCGTTTGAATAGACTCTAAGCTGGACCCCGGGTTGGGGTGGGAGCTAGTGGGGCATGAAATGCATTTACAGACGTCCGCCCACAGTCCCCACTCCCCCTGGGGGGCGGGCCTGAGGGATGTCACAGGCTGGCCCACAGGTGCCCGCCAGCACCGCCTCTGCCTGGAGAAGTCCTGTGTGCGTGGGACCCACCGTGTTTGTGCCCAGCTGCCAGCACGGACGCACCTGGCTGAAAGCTCACCGTTCTCTGAGAGGCGTGGGCCCCCTGGGCCTCCCCGTGCTGCCCTGGCCCCTGGGGCCCCCTGGGGACCACCTGCGCCTGCGTCCTCTGGGGAGCCCAGTCACCTAGTTGGAGCCCAAGGGGGTCTGTGAGCGCTCGCTCCGGGCAGCCGGATGGCGGGAGCCCTCTGGGCACCGAGGCCTGGCCCTGCTCCTGTGCAGGGACAATAACACGTCCCTAAGCCATGAAACGCAGGTTGTCCAACTGGCCTTCTTATATGACGGAGTTTGTGCATTGAACAGAAGTGCCCCTGAAGACACCCTTTCTCGGGTGCACTTGCACCCCAAGCGGCTTGTTCCCAGGGCAGCCGCCGCTGCAGGGAAAATCCGAGGGGGCCACATGTCTGCGCTTGCACATCCCTCCTTTCATGTGTCTCCTCCAGGCCCAGATGATCAGACATTTGTCCCCAAACCCCAGTCTCTTCCCATGGGCGTCTCTGTTGATTTTAGTGAAATAGGAACATCTGCCTGTTGACTTGTCATGCCGTCTGAGTGACTGTGACCCAGGCTTAAACCACTCCATCCACCATCATCCATCCATCATCCACCCATCATCCATCCATCATCCATCCATCATCCATCCATCCATCATCCATCCATCCATCCACCCACCCATCCATCCATCATCCACCCATCATCCATCCATCATCCATCCATCCAACATCCATCCATCCATCCACCCACCCATCCATCCTTCCATCCACCATCCATTCATCCATCCACCATCCATTCATCCATCCACCCATCCATCCACCATCCATCCACCCATCCACCCATCTATCCATCCACCATCCATCCACCCATCCATCCATCCACCCATCCATCCATCCACCCATCCATCCATCCATCTATCCATCCGTCCATCATCCACCCGCCTGTCCCTCATGTCTTAGTGTATGTTACAGGGCGCCCATCCTGTCTCTTCCAAAGTTCTGAGATGCTCTGTCCTGGCTCCGTGTGCTCCTGGGCAACTGGACAAGAGAGACAGAAACATCCCACAGATAGGAGCCCGGGGCTCAGGACGAAGGGGCTGCCCCTGCGTGCGGCACCGTCAGCAATCCAGACCTTGCACCAGGCCGCCTGGGATCCAACCTCAGCTCTGCCACCTCCTGCAGGGACATCAGGGTCCCCTCCCACCGGGCCCTCCCGGGAACCAACAGGAGAAAGCGGATGAGTGTCCCGGCCTCCAGGAGGCAGCCGAAGATGTCACTGTCACGGAGGGGCCATCGGGGATCCCCACTACCCAGGGGCAGCTTGGACAGAATGGGGTGGTGCCAGGGGCTGTGGCCACCAGGTCCCCAGGAGCTGCCTGTCTAGATGGAGCCCACCTGGGAACCTGGCCTTGCACCTACCCAGGCCCTAAAGGGTCAGGGAGAGGTGGGCCGATGGGGAGATGAGGAATGAGGCCCCCAGCATGAGCCCCAAAACAGAGGGTGCTGCCTGCACCCCAGGGTCTCACCATCACTTACAAATGCGCCCGTCTCCCCCGTCACACACCCTTAACCCTTCCCCGTCACCCGTGCCCGCAGCCTTTGGGCCTCATGGTGGCCCCAGCACCCAGGGCCGCCGTCCGGCCCCAGGAGAGGGCTCTTTGGTCACTGGCCCAGGGACAGCCCGGGAGTGTGGGTGAGCAGGCTGGGACCCTGTTCAGGAACTCTCTTCATTTCCTATAAAATGTGCCCTTTATTTTTAAAAGCTCCACTTACCAGCTGGCAGGGGGCATCCTCAGCTCCCTCCAGGGCCCAGGCCAGCCCGGGTCAGGGGCAGGGCCCAGGCCAGGGGTCAGGGGCAGGGCCCAGGTCAGCCCGGGTCAGGGGCAGGGCCCTGTCACATCTCTGGGGAAATGTGCACTCCCGCCTGGACAGTAGCCGAGCAGTGGCTGGTGTATCCAGGCTCCAGGGTGCAGGGCAGGGCTGGGGGTTGGGGTCTGGCCCGTGCACCCCCAGTGCGCCCCCTCTGAGAGCAGGTGGGACGAGGAGGGCGTTCTGGTGAATTCCCCGAATGCGGAGGGAGTTTACGGGCCACCCTGGCGTGTGGACTTCTGTGATCTGTGGTCAGGCCACTGGGCCGCAGGGAGTGCCAAGCAGAAGTGGTGACTGACCAGTGACCTTGTCTGGGGAGGCAGGGCCGCGGCCAGTGTGGTCTGTGGCTGTGGTGACCTAGAAACCGGCCGTGAGCGCTCGGGGGGGGGGGGGGGAGCGAGGCAGGGGCCAGGAGCCACGGGCACCTGGGTGGAGGGGTGGGGTGGTGGCGCTGAGGGGGGCCTGGATCGGTGAGGGGGCAGGGCCGGGCACACAGGAGGTGCCCCCTGACTTTCTGCCCCCCCACCCCCCCATCCTTGGCGTCTCTGGGTGGCTGTGGAATTCTCGGATGGAGCGACATAAAATAAATCCTCATGACGTGAATGGTGGGCTCCCCGCCCCGTCCCAGGACCGGAGCCCGCGGGTCGGGGGCAGTTTGGGCAGCTGCGAGCAGGGTGGCGGGAACGCGGAGCCCCTCGCCGTTCAGCTCCGGGCTGAGGCCTGCGGAGAGCGGCTGTCACTTCCACTGGGCCCTGGTGACGGTGACGGGAGGTGACTTTCACGCTGGTGACCAGGAGGGCATTCCGCTTTCGGCGTGACCAGCCTGGCTTAGTGGAGAACACCGGGTCCCCTGAGCTTGCTCTGGGGGGCGGGGGGGCGCACCTTCGCAAGGTGCACAGCCTGGTGGCTCAGGTTCCTGCTGGGGGGCAGCCAGGGAGCTCTGGCTCCTGCGGTCCCCGCTGGGCCTTGCCCGGTGCTGCCCTGTGGGGGGCCAGGAGGGGCCGGGGCTGCGGGTGTGCGGGCTGGGGGCTTCCCTGGGCTCTTCCTTCGAGGGGGGCATGACTTAGGGCGGCACAGGGAATGTTCTGTGTTGAGATAAAGCCAGGACGGGGTGCCGCTGGAGGCTGGGGCCTCGGGGCCCTTCTGCCAATCCGGCCCCTCCCCCGTCCCCACCTGGCCATGTGCCAGGGGCCGTCCAGTTGGCTCTTCTGCGCCTGCCACCGGGGAGGTGGTGACCGGGCGCCCAGCCTCGTCCTCGCTGGTGTGGCTGGAGTGCTGGGCACGGTGCTGCGGGTGCTCAGGGCCCGTCTGCCTGTCCGCCTGCCGTCAGGAGTGACCAGGCTGCCCCTTGGCCGGAGCCCTGTAGTGGTCACGTGGCCTGTTCACCCATGGCTGTCAGGAGGCGTCCCGCGGGGGAGACACCGGGCTCACCCCTGGGGTTTGCAGAGAACAGAGTGATGGAGGACCCGGGGTGTCTGTGGCACTTTGGGGTGCAGCGAAGTGTGCCAGCCGTGCCTCGGTCCCTCACATGGGCACAGGGTGCAGGGGTCAGCCTTCCCGGCTGAGAGAACCACGCCCCGGCGGGCGGGAAGGAGAGGCAGGAGGACTCGAGGCCGGGGAATGTGCGGGTCAGTTCTGGGAAAGGCAGTGAGGCCGTGAGGCAGGCGGGGGCCGCGGGGGGCGGGGGCGGAGGCCCAGGTCCTGGTCCTGCCCTGTCCCCCAGCCTCCGCGGGGAGGATGCAGGTGGCCCTGTGACCCGTCTGCTGCTAATGCCGTGGTGCTGGGTGGGCACCTGGGCTTCGGGCAAGCTGGGCTCGGCCTCCTTGTCCCGGCAGCCCGGGTCCTGTGCCCGCTGGAGACCCCGCCGGCCTCACGGGGGCTGTGGGCAGCCTTGGGCCGGGCCAGGGAGCGGGGCCAGCGCAGGGGAGTCTCCGTGGCATCAGGGGTGACTCCCGGGAGTGCATGCGTCATTGGGGGTGTGCTCGGGGGAGCTGGGGTCTGGGGCTGCTACCGACCGTTCCCACTCCACCGCGAGGTCCCTCCCCTGGGAGAGGGGCTTTCTGACCGGGACCGTGTCAGTGTGGAGCCCGCTCAGGGGGACGTCCCCCCCTCCTGTCTCACAGCTGCACCCCCAGCCCCTGACCCCCGGGCTCGTGTCCTTCCTCTCGTCTCCCACCCTGGGGGCTCCCAGCCGCTGGCGCTGGCCTGGCCCCGGCTGCGGTGGACCTGCGAGAGGAGGAACGAGGTCACGGGGGGGGGGGGGGGGGGGGGAGGGGGCGGGACTGACAGGAGAGGGGCTGCTTTTAGAACCCACACCTCAGGCCAAGGCCAAAGCCACTTCCCAGCCCCTCGGCGCCTCTTCCTCTTTCACCAGCTCGGCCCCCTCCCCGCCAGCCACTCTGCGGGCCAAGCCGCCTTCATACCCACAGCCTCTGGGGCCTCCATCTGCTCCCGCGGGCCAGCGAGGGAGGCGCGGGGCTGGGAGCGGGCAGCTTCGCGGGGACAGCGGACTTGCCGGGAGCAGGGGCGGTGAGTAGGCGTCCTCCCAGGTGACACACGGCTGGCTGTGCCGCCGGCTCCTGGCTTCCTCGGTTTCCCCTCGAGGCCCGTCCTCGCAGCTCCACTCTGGGTCGCTGGGCCCTTTGCCCATGACCAGGAGCCAGGGCCCTTCTCCTCCGCCTCCTCCCACCTGGCCCCTCGCTCCATCCCTCATGTCCCTGGGACGTGTCCCTTCCCCCACACCTTTCCAGGTGGGTGCCTGGGGTGTGGGTGCCCCTGGGGACCGTGAGGCCACCCCCTTTCCTGGGTGAGGACTCAGCTGTTCAGAGAAGCTGCCCACGTTGCCGAGGTCATGAGAAAGGTCAAGGGTGAACTGGCTGAGCCCCTGGATGAGCCACGGGGCGAGGTTTGGCTCTGCCGGCCAAGGTGGGTTCCGATGGCCCTCCGTCGGCTGTGTGACCTCGGGCAGTTTCCTGACCTCTCTGGGCCTGTCTGCACCTGCAGGGTGGGGTGAGGGTGCTCGCCCGGCGGGAGCCGAGCGGCACCTGGTGCGTCGCCCTCAACATAATAATAATTAACCATCACAGCGACAGGCAGGGCCGCACCTGGGCACCTGATGTCTCCGGGCATCACCGAGGGTTCCCTGAAGGGCACACCCAGACTCCCCGCTGGACGGGGGCACTCAGGGCTCCACCCCAAGTTGCGCTGAAGTCCCCCGGCCTTAGAGGGAGCAGCCCCTGGGCCCCCGCCGAGCCCCGTTGTGGCCGGAAGGGTGGGGTGTGCCAGGGCCCGGAGGGAGACGGGTCTCGGGGAGCAGAGAGCTTCCCCAGCGCCAGGTCCACTCCCCAGCTTCCCAGCCGGGCCTGGCGGCTCGGGGCTGGGGGACGTGGTGCCCAGCCACACACGGAGGTCCCGGCCAGCGCGGAAGCCAGCACCTTTGTCGCTGGGATGGGGTCAGAGCCCCCGGTCGGGAGCCCCGCCAAGCACCGAGGTGTCAGAATGGCGGGGTGGGTGCCGGGACACTGAGGGTCAAGGTGCTTGGGGCGCCGGGCTGAACCCACCCCCAGGCCGCCCAGGGGAAGGCTTGGCTTTGGAAACGTCAGGAACCAGCCGCAGTGGCCGGGCTCTTAGTGGCATCTGAGATGAGGACGCAGGGCCCGGAGCCCGGCTGCTTGGCACTGGGTCCCCACTGTCCTGGGCGTGGTCTGTGCCAGCACCTCAGCCGCCCCTGCTCTGAATACCCCCCTGCATCACTGAGAGGTGCTCCCCGAACCCCAGACCTGCGGGGCCTTCGCTTTTCGCCGGGGCACACAGACACCAATGAGTCCGTTTGGAAGGTGGGGACGCATCCTCTCCTGCTCTCGGGGTGCCGCCTGCAGCAGGCCTGGCAGCAGGTGCGTCGGAGACGGTTCAAAGGGAAAAGATGCCACGGCTCTCCTGCCAGGAGGGAGACCAGGTGCCGACACCTGGGAGGGGCCTCACTGGGGGAGGCTCGTTGGGCCAGGAGGCTGTGGGGGAGGGGTGTCCTGAGTCCCATGGGGCCTGGGGCGCCGGGCCCCTCAGCTCTGCCCTCTGAGGGCACAGACCCTGCCCAGCGTTGGCCCGAGTGCCTCTAGTGTTGGCCCACCCATTTGGGGTGCAGGCAGAGCGAGGCGCCTCTGCCCCCAGCTGTCCCCCCACTCTGGGACTGTCCTGCATTTAAGGGTTGTGGAGCGAGGCCTCATGGGTGGGGGTGCCCAGGCAATGGCCGCGTGCACCCCCTGGCCCGACGCCTCATCTCCTCCCGTCCTTGTCTGATGAACTAAAGTCAGCTGCTTGGCTGGCATCGGTGGGCGCTCACTGAACGCTGGGCATGAGCCGGGGCCCCCTTTATGGGAAAGACAGGCGAGGCCCCAACCCTGGCCTGAGGCTGAGGGACAGGGGCTGTGGGGGAGGGACACGGCCGGTCCTGCAGGGCGTGGCAGGCGGTCCAGGTGGCCAGTGGTCCTTCAACACCCCCCTCCTCCTCGTGGCAGACCATCTTTAGTCACAACCAGCAGTCACCGGCCGTCATCATCGCTTCCTCGTTTCTTTAATTTTACAGCCGCTGACCCTTCCACAGAGGGAGCTCCCATCTCCCCCGAAATGCGCCCTCACAGGCAGCACCCCCCCTGCAGTCCCACTGCTTCTCCGCTTTAGACGGGGCCTCCCTGCAGGTCCCGCGGTCGGGGCGGGCGGGACGCAGGGCGGACGGGGCTCCGTGCGGCTTCCCCATTCTGCTCCGTGCGGACAGCTGACCCCGTCTATGGTTTGGGCCCCGGGATTCGTGTAACGGCAGGGCCGGCGACAGCCCACCCCAAAGCCCGGCCACCGAATGCGCTCTCAGAGGGTGTGCATGGGGGGCCACGCGTGTCCGGAGTCTCCAGCTAACTTCCACGCGTGGCCCGAGGCGGAAAGGAGGTCGCATGTGGCGTGAGAGCAGGGCGGAGCCCCCGCCTGCGTCAGCCAGCTCCTCGGCACGTGTGGTTGTGGGGCACGGCCACCGGCCCAGGCCTGACTATGGACTGTGACGGGGGCCACTGGGGGGGTAATACCAGGGGACGACAACCAGCTGCTTTTGCGGCTTCAAATTCTCTGCCTGCCCCCCCGCCCCCCAGGCTGGGCCACTCCGCCCTGCTCCCCCCCCCCCCAGGCTGGGTCACTCCACCCCGCTCCACCCCCCAGGCTGAGCCACTCCGCTGCTCTGGCTGGAGGTGGGCAGGGAGGGACGTATGTTCAGCTGGTGACGCTGGGTGAGCCGAGGCGGGAGTGGTGGTGGGTGGGGGTGACAGTGAGTCCCGGGCCTGCTCTGCGTGGCCAGGCCATGGGGGGCAGGCGGGTCTGGACCAGCCCGTCTGGAAGGAGGCCACGGGGAAGGCGGGGGCAGAGGGGAAGGTCCGTGTGGCCCTCCGGGGCTGGAGCCAGGTTCTGGTTGTGTGGGGACCCAGGTCAGGTGATGGGCGGCAGGAGACCTGTGTGTGGGCGCCAGGCCCTGGGTGGGACTCGAGCAGCGACTGGGTGGGACCAGGGAAGCACCTGCTCGCCCTGTGCCGGCGCCGCCTCAGGGGCTGGTTACGGGAAGAGAGGCAACGGCCAGCAAAACGCTCGGGGGTCCACGGCGCCCCGCAGACCTGCACCGCCCTTCGGTGCTGGAACCCCCACAGGGGCTGCCGGCCGGCAGCCCACAGCCTGGAGAAGAGGCCGGGGCAGCTCTCTGGGGCGGGCCCTGAGGCCCCGCTGCCACCTGGAGCCTTTGACCGTGTCCTTGTCACGTCCCCGCGAGGGGGGGACGCCTGGACTGGCGCTGTGAGGGCTCCTTGTCGTTCAGCCTGGAGGGAGGGAGGGAGGGAGGTCTTGGCTGGCTGTGTCCCGGACCTGCCTGGCCTTGGGCTGGGACTATTGGGGGACAAGAGGGATACACCAGGTCCTCGCCCTTGGGGCGCCGCCCGGAAGGGGCGCTGCCCCACGTGGGCCTGCAGCTGGACTGGACCCCCAGGGGGTACAGAGGGAGGCCGGCCCGGAAGGGGAGGAGCCTTCAAGGTGACCTCTGTCACTTGGCCACGTGCTGACATCCTGCCTGGGGCCTCCCGGAGGAGGGGGGCACGGCCAAGGCCCTTCAGAGTCGGGGACCTGTGTCCCGCCGGGGAGGGGGGCGCCCTGAGCTGGGCGGGCTGCCTGTCCCAGGCGGGGGGCGGTGAAGTGGTCGGCCGGAAGGCTTGGCGCTGCCCGGCCTGGTCGGGAGCCGGTGGGCACTGGTGGGGGGACAGAGGCTGTGCAGAGATGACCTCCGCTTTCTCTGCCCCGCCCCCCCAGGCCTGACGGACCGCAGACACTCTTCCGCGCGAGATAGTGGCTTCCATCCAAGGCTCCCGCTAATCACCAGCCATCGTGGGAAAGGCCGGTCGCGGCCGGAGGCTGCGCATTGTCTGGGGGAGATTAAAGGCGGCCGCATTGTCTGAGCAGCGGATAAACCTTCGCGCTGTCACTCAGACGCCGAATTAAATCCCCTGCGTCCTGAAGGGGCTTATCAGCTGAATGGGCGCCACACCGCAGCGCGAGCGGCCTCTGGGAGTGGCCGTCCGGCACCTTCCGAGCGGCAGCACCTGGGGAGGGACACGGTGGCGTCCCTCCGGGCGGGCGGTCCCGTGGGCCCCGTAGGACATAGGACGCGCATCTCACCGCCGAGAGCCGGTGGGCGTCCCTGGCAGAGCCGTCCAGGGGAGGGGCCCAGGGAGGGCTCGAACTTGGCCGGGTCAGAGGGCCCAGGTCAAAGGGCAAGCCAGGGGCAGGAGGGGCAGCGGGGAGTCCTCAGGGCAGTTTGAGGCTGAGCTGGAATGGACCCGTGGGATCCGAAAGGTCTGCTCCAAGACCCCACTTCCTCTAGTGGACAGACTCGGGGGGGCGGGGGGTTGGCGCCCGGGGCTGGGACGTGGTCCCTGAGGCAGGCGCCATCTGCCGCACACAGCCCCTCGGTCACCACCTTCACCTGCGGCCGGAGGACCGCCCGGGGTTTCCCACGCCTTCACCTGCGGCTGAAGGACCGCCCGGGTCCCCGCACGTGATCCACAGACCCCTTTCTCCTGAAGCTCATGCAGGAGCCTCGTCGATGCAGCAGCTGGTCTGGGGGAGCCGGCGCCCTGCCCAGGACCCCAGAGCCCGGGGACCCCGGCAGGAGTCCCAGCAGACGCCCATTGTATAGACGGGGAGCAGCGCCGGGGGAGGTGTCCGGGCCACCCAGGCGGCCAGTGGCGGACACCTGGACGGACGCGGGCTGTGCCCAGGGTGGAGCCTGGCTGAGTGTCGGTCAGCCCGAGGCCGGTGCCCAGTCCCACCAGTAGCGGGAGCGCCGCTCCCAGAAGGGCCGCTGGAGTCACGTGACCTGCCCTTGGTCTGGGGCCGTTTGGGGAAGTGCCCGTGGGGCTGCTGTGCTGTGCTGTGGTCCGTGTGCGGGACGCGTTGCTCCTGCAGACCCTGCTCACACCCGGAGCCGGTGGCTGAGTGTGTGTGTGCGTATACGTGTTTGTGTGTGTGTATATATGTGTATATATGTGTGTTTGTGTGTGCATGTGTGTGTGTGTGTGTGCAGTGGGGACGGATTCAGGCTCATCCCCGTCGGGGGCCGGGAAGGTCCCACACAGCGTCCCTGACCCTGTGAACTCGGGGCGCAGCCTGGGCAGGGGCAGGAGAGACAGGTGCTCCGGCCGCTTTGCTGAGTCCGACTAGGTCCCCCCCGCATCAGTTCCTGGGGCCCTGTTGCCGAGCGCCGCAGGCTGGGGCGCCTTCAACCTCAGAGCTTCCCTCTGCCCGTCCTGGAGGCCGGAGCCCGCGGCCCAGGTGGGGCAGTGGTTCCTCTGAGCCTCCTTGGCGTGCGGACGTCCTCCCTCTCCGTGTCCTCGCGTGGCCGTCCCTCTGTGTCTGTGTCCCAATCTCCTCTCCTTATGAGGACACAGGCGTCCGGAGTGGCCCCTCCCCCTGCCCCCATGACCTGATTCCACCTTCAGCTCCTCGGCACAAACCCTGGCTCCACATACAGTCCCGCTCACCTTTGGGGACATAGTTCCACCCGAAACAGCGCCCTTGGCCACCCGTGTCTGTGATGATGCCCTGACGCACCCCCAGAAAAGGGTGCACCCCCAGAAACGGGATGGCAGGGGGCTCCCAGGAACACCCAGCCCCCCAGGGGTGAGGCAGGGAGCGGATGTGCCGGGTGGGTCCCCGAATCTGCAGTGAGCACACGCGTCCCCTGAAAGGCGGGCAGAGCTGAAAGGCCTGGAGCCGGAGACGCGACCATGGAAATCAGGGCTTGACTGCGCAGCACAATTTTTCTCATTTTTGTGGGGTTGAGCCTTTTCACAAAGATTTCAAGAGAATAAAACCCACAGGCCCCAGGAAATTTGCATACGGCTACTTAACATCCATTCTGTATTTTTTTTTTTTTTAAAGAAATAAACACATCCTCAAACTTCCCCATCCGCAGCCCGGACTACCCTGGGAGTTAACGGTTCAAACCTTTACAATTTTTTAAAAGCCAACAGCTTTCCATAACAAAGGGCAAAATTCACAAACAAATTGCCGTCCTCCTCCCAGAGCTGCTCCTGGGCCGGGAGGGCGTGTTGACAACACACAGCTCCTTGGGTCACTGCTGAATGGCGGATCCCACGGAGACAGGGTCCCCCGCGGTCTGTTGAGAACAGCCTGGCTGGGGAGCCTAAGTGTGCACCCCCCCTTCCCGTCTTTTCAGAGCGCCAGCTAACGGGCGGGCGGCATTGTGGGGACGGGAAGCGGCCTCCAGGGACAAGCCAGCTGTGCAGAGTCCGCCCAGGAGCCGCCGTCCTCCCTGGAAGGTGCTGGAAGGCGCTGGAAGGCAGGAGCCTGCAAGCACCGGGGCTTGTGGTTCTAGGAGCGTGTGCCTGGAGTGGCTGCAGTCGGTCCCCGCTGGGCAGGGCCTGGGGGGCTAGGGCAGTGTCCCCTCCAGCAGCAGGGGATCCCCAACCAGGGGCCTGAGACACAGCCCCCATGACAGCCCGCGGGAGAATCCCCTTCGCTCCTCGGCCTGCCCACCTGCCTGGGCCTCCTCTGTGTGTCCCTCTTAGGGGTCTATGAAGGTGGGGTGCCCCAGCTGTCCTCCGGGAGACCTCAGCCCAGACAGGAAACAGGATGCCGGGAGAAGCAAGTCCAGCCTGGGGGTCAGGGCCCAGCGTGCCGCCCCTCCCGCATGTGCGGGGCGCACACTCACAGCGGGGCGCACACTCACATGGGGCGCACACTCACAGCGGGGCCTGCACACTCACAGCGGGGCGCACACTCACAGCGGGGCGCACACTCACAGCAGGGCGCACACTCACATGGGGCGCACACTCACAGTGGGGCCCGCACACGGCCTCTCCCCGACCCTCCCCCCTTCAGCTCCTGAGCTCGGGGCTCTCTCCCCTCCCCTGCTGCCCCCTCCCCATTCACGGCCCTTTGGGAAGCCACCTGAGCCTCCCCTCGCTGTCACCCTGTCCCTCTCCGACAGAGCCATGACCCGGGGCGGGGATGGCTTCCCGTGTCTCCTGGCCCCAGAGGCCCTCAGTCCGTGCTCAGGGAGGAGGCGTGGGCGAGAAGTGCGGGTCCGTGGGGACCGCGGAAGGGCCGGCTCTGGGAGGGCAGGGGCGGGCGGGGCGGACTGTGCTGGACACTGGCACCGGGCATGGGCTCAGGAGTGTCGGGCAGGAAGTCGGGTGCTCGGCGCCCAGGTAGCCAGCCCCCCACCACCCCCCGCTCCCGCCTGCAGCATGGAGTGGCGGGAGGCCAGGAGGGAGGGGACCAGTGTCCCGGGGCCTGTGCTGGGTCCTGGGCCCCATCCCGGCGAGGCCACCTCCCAGCCCCTGGCTTCCCAGACCCGGCCTGCGGGCCTGCCCTGCCCCGGGGGGACATTCGTGCCCTGGGCCCTGTGACCGCCCTGCCCCCTCCGTGGCCCGGCCAGGGCAGCTCATCTCCCGCCTAATCCCCCTCTTCCCACTCTCTGTTCAGAGACGGGAGCCCTGGTGGGCGGCGCATCCGAGTGGCCGCTCAGGGGACTCTGCTGGGAGCTCAGGGGGGACAGGGGGCTCGGCCTTCTCTCTCTCGGGCACCGGTCCAGACCCCAAAGGGTTAAGGAGCGATGCGGGCTTTGTTCGGGCTGCTCGTCAGCGTGCCCGCAGCCTGTCCCCAATCCCTTCCTCATGACCGATGAATAGCGTGCTGATTCCTATGGTAACCTGCAGAATGCATTCCTGGGCTCAGCCCTAATTGCTTTCCCGCTCGCCCACAAGCCGCATGCTAATTAGCCCCTCCAGAGGGCGGCTGCGGCTCCCTCCCCGAGAGGGGCCCGGCCGCCACCCCTGCTCCTGCCCACCCGTCCCCTCCTCCGTGGGGAGGTGCCCAGGGAGCCCGGGTGCCAGGCCAAGCTGCCACAGAAGGTCCAGGAGGGGGCAGGGACCGGACAAGGGCCCTGGAAGCCCCTCCCCTGTCTGTGAGGGTCACTCTGCCCCGCCACCCTGCCCCCGCACGGGGAGGGGTCCTCAAGATTGGCTCAGGCCCTTGCCTGGCTCAGGGGCAGGACCCGTCCGTCTGGGGGCCTATGTGCCGCCCCTCCTGCACTTACGGGGCACACACGGTGGGCACACACTCACGGCGGGGCACACACTCATGGCGGACACACACTCATGGCGGGCACACATGGCAGGACACACACTCACGGCGGGCACACACTCACGGTGGGCACACATGGCAGGACACACACTCACGGCGAGCACACACTCACGGTGGGCACACATGGCAGGACACACACTCACGGTGGGAGAACACTCACGGCGGGCACATACGGCGGGCACACACTCACGGCGGGCACACATGGCAGGACACACACTCACGGCGGGCACACACTCACGGCGGGCACACATGGCAGGACACACACTCACGGCGGGCACACACTCACGGTGGGCACACATGGCAGGACACACACTCACCGCGGGCACACATGGCAGGACACACACTCACCGCGGGCACACACTCACGGCGGCCACACATGGCAGGACACACACTCACAGCGGGCACACACTCACGGTGGGCACACATGGCAGGACACACACTCACGGCGGGCACACACTCACGGCGGGCACACATGGCAGGACACACACTCACGGCGGGCATACATGGCAGGACACACACTCACGGCGAGCACACACTCACGGCGGGCACACATGGCAGGACACACACTCATGGCGGGCACACACGGCGGGCACACACTCATGGCGGGCACACATGGCAGGACACACACTCACGGCGGGCACACACTCATGGCGGGCACACATGGCAGGACACACACTCACGGCGGGCACACACTCACGGCGGGCACACACTCACGGCAGGCACACACTCATGGTGGGGCACACACTCACGGCGGGCACACATGGTAGGACACACACGGTGGGCACACACGGCGGGCACACATGGCAGGACACACTCACGGCGGGCACACACGGCGGGCACACACTCATGGCGGGCACACATGGCAGGACACACACTAACGGCGGGCACACATGGCAGGACACACTAACGGCGGGCACACACTCACGGCGGGCACACATGGCAGGACACACACTCACGGCGGGCACACACTCACGGTGGGCACACACTCATGGTGGGGTACACACTCACGGCGGGCACACACACGGCGGGGCACACACTCACGGTGGGCACACACTCATGGTGGGGTACACACTCACGGCGGGCACACACTCACGGCGGGCACACACGGCGGGCACACACTCACGACGGGCACACACGGCGGGCACACACTCACGGCGGGCACACACACAGTGGGGCACACACTCACGGAGGGGCACACACTCACGGCGGGCACACACTCACGGCGGGCACACTCACGGCGGGCACACACACACGGTGGGGCACACACTCACGGCGGGCACACACTCACGGCGGGCACACACACGGCGGGGCACACACTCACGGTGGGCACACACTCATGGTGGGGTACACACTCACGGCGGGCACGCACTCACGGCGGGCACACACGGCGGGCACACACACGGTGGGGCACACACTCACGGAGGGGCACACACTCATGGCGGGCACACACACATGGCGGGCACACACTCACGGCGGGCACACACAATGGGGCACGGGGAGCCCTCCTGGGGTGGACGCGGGGGTGCAGGGGGAACTGCCTCAGGGAGCAGCTGCCGGGGTCAGGGCCGTGTGGGGGTGGAGGTGACCAGGCCTGGGCAGGCGCACCTGGTTCTGGTGACATGGGTGGGGGTGGGGTGAGATCCATGTGGAACCTGAGCAGAGACTCAGGCGGGAGAGGGAGGAACGGTGCCCGCAGGGGCGCGGCGCTGGCCCTGAGGCTTGAGAACCTGGTGTGTCGGGGGCGGGAGGGGCCGGGGGGCGGACCCGGTGGCTTTGCCGGGGCGCAGAGCAGCACAGAACGCACCTCCGGGTAACGTGAGCCGTCCTGCGTGTCACCAATCCCCCGGCTTCAGCACAGAGAGGTGCCCGGGGGCGCCAGGGAGGGGCTCCTGCTGGGCCCGGTTGGGAGGCGGCGCTGGCAGGAGTAGCTGAGGGGTCCAGGTGGGTGCGGGAAGGGAGGACACCCCAGCTGCCTCTCCTGACCAGGGGCCCACGCAGAGAGGAGGGGGCCTGGCAGGCCTTCGGGCCACACGGGGGTCACCGCCCTGTGGAACCAGCCCTGTGGAGAAGAGAGGGCAGGTCTGCAGGTCCGATCTGGCAGCCCCGGCTCCACGGGCACTGCCCGCCTCCAGGGCAGGTGTGGGGCCCTGAGGGCTGTGCCTGTAGGTTGGGGCCAGCCCGGCCCACAGGAGGCAGAGGGGGCGAGACCTCTGTTCCTGCCCTGGTCGGAGGGTCGGGTGACGCCTGGCCTGGGGTGCAGCCGCAGTGTGGTCGCGGCGGGCGGCTCAGACCTCCTCGGGCTGCTTGGTGGACACGGTGCTCTGGCCCCGGCACCCAGGTGGTTGGCGGAGGCTTAGGGAGGATTACAGCTCAGGGTTTGAGGCCAGCAGCTCCGCGGTGTCAGCCGGCTCTGCTAATTCTAATGTAAACACAGCAATCCTTTCCGTCTGTATCGCTTACCCCGACGGAAGCCCGCGGAGCCGAGTGACACCCGCACGCCCATGCGAGCCGATCGCTCCTCGGGTCTGCGCCCATTTCCCAGATGGCACAGGTGGTGCCGGGCTGACCCGGCAGTGGATCAGGATCCTTATGGGAAGAGCCCGGCGGCTCTCCACCCCCATGGCTCTCCTGCCGGACAGACACTGGAACCGTCTTCCTCACTGGGACACACGCGATCCCGGGGCCTCTGCCGTGCAAACCCAGCCGCCGCCTCCAGGCCCGGCCCCGGGGTCTCCGCTCACCCTCTATCCCCAGACCTCAGCAGGTGCCAGACCCTGTGGCCGCTCCGTGTGGCCGGCCGGGGCTGGGCTCTCCTGGGAGGTCAGGAGCAGATTGCCTGTGCGCCCCCCCCTCCGCCCCTGCAAGGGGACAGGGGACCCCGGGAGGTGGGGGGAAAAGACGGGATCGGTGGCCAGTGGCCCAGCCCCACATGGTCGCCTGTGTAAGGAACCCTGCCCCACACCTGCCGAGCTCTGTCCTGGCTCCGGGGACCCGCCCTCAGCACGAGTTGGAAATCCCACGCTTGTAGGATGGAGGGAGGCAGCGGTGGAGGTGGAGCGACGTCTTTTCTTTCGTCCTCCGCCTCCTCCTGGGACTTGGGAAGCTCTGTGTCCATCTCTAGTCCCTGCGATCCCTGTGGTGAGTCGGTGTGGGCGGTGTGAGGCAGGGATCGGGCGCTATTCTGTGCCCCTGTGGGGAGCCTACCTCCAGCCTGGGGTTTGGAGTGCGGTGCAGGTCTCTGGGGTCTGAGACGTCCCCGGGTACCTGCAGCAACCCCTGTGCCGGGGCAAAGTCCTGAACGCGGGAGTCTCTGTTTCTGGGTCCCCGTCCCTTCTCATCGTTGAGTTTGCTGGTCCTCGTCTGGGCAGACGCTCAGCCCCGGGTGCAAACGACTCGAAGACCAGGGGAAGCTAGTGACAGGCACGTGCACGGGAGACTACACGGTGCCGGCGCTGGCCAGGCCCAGAGAGGGTGGGCGAGGGGGGCGAGGCCCAGCCAGGGGGTGCAGCCCAGGGGCTTGAACCCCAAGCAGTCTGTGCAGCCTCACTCTGTACTTTCATGTCTAGAGACTGAGGGGCCTCCAGTGCGAACCCCCTGGGCTCCGGGGCAGCCAGCCCAGCCCGGGCCACGCCCCCAGGCCGAGCCGCTGTGCCCCCAACCCTGCGAGATGTAGATATGGTGACAGGCTGAGCCGCCGTGAGGCCGGGCCAGGCCCAGCTTCCTTCTCAAGGAGCAGGGGGAGTTTGAACAGGAAGGTCTGGGCACCGCGGGTTGTCACAAAAGGGAGGTAACATTTAGAAGAGAATAAGCCCGGCCAGCGTGGCTCAGTGGTTGAGCGTCGACCTGTGAACCAGGAGGTCAGGGTTCGATTCCCGGTCAGGGCACAGGCCCGGGTTGTGGGCTCGATCCCCAGCAGGGGGCGTGCAGGAGGTAGACAATCAATGGTTCTCTCTCATCGTGGATGTTTCTATCTCCCTCTCCCTTCCTCTCTGAAATCAGTAACAATATACTTAAAGGATAAAAAAGAGAATAGGACAGGGTTGCCTGCGCTGGCACATAGGTGTGTGCCGTGTGCCACCCTAGAGGCTGGGGCGGGCTCTGCCTGGGCTCGGCAGGTTCTCCTTGTCCGGGGCTGCTGTGGGCCGACTCCGCTCCCGGAGGAGGCTGGACGCTGAGGACGGTAACCTGTGTGTTCTGTCGTGAATGTTTTACCGTGAGCCCAGGGATGGCGCCATCCGGGAGCAGCCACGGCCGTATCGCCCCCGGGGACGCGGCGCCGTGGATTCCTGCCCCCTCGGTACCAGCGCTCAGCGTGGCTCCCCAAACAGACGCTGAAATGGCCCGGCCCCCGCGCCCCTGGAAGTCAGGGTCTTTTCCTAACCTCCTGGGACTGGGCTCCAGGCCCGTGAGGCACCCAGGCCCTTAGACCAGGCTGCGGCCCAGGATGGGTTCACGGCCATTAGGCAGCGGTTTCACGTGGGGTGGTGACCGTGGCCGTCAATGACCAGCATCGACTTCATCGCAGGGAGTCGGGGGCGCAGGAGCTGACCCCGCGTGATGGGGGGGGCTGCCTCACACGCCACGCGAGCACCTGACCAGTGGCTGGCCTGTTGTGGGGGGAAGCGCATCTGTCTTGGAATCTGGCCCCAGGCTACAGGCTGGTGGCATCGCCCCTTCTGGACACAGACGCAGGTGCAGCCCGCCTGTCCCGGGAAGGGGCAGAGCGGGGGGAGCAGTGCCATGGGGGGGGAGCCAGTGCCACGGGGGGTGCAATGCCGCAGGGGGGGGACGCAGTGCCGCGGGGGGGGACGCAGTGCTGCGGGGGGTGCAATGCCGCGGGGGGGGGCCAGTGCCACGGGGGGTGCAATGCCGCGGGGGGGGGGACGCAGTGCCGCGGGGGGTGCAGTGCCGCGGGGGGGGGGACGCAGTGCTGTGGGGGGGTGCAGTGCCGCGACCCGCCCTTCGCCCTTGCTCTGGATTTGGGGGACACGGGCATGACCTGCATGCGTTGATGTGTGAGGAGCCCCCGGGGCGGGTTCTTTGCTCATGGTCACCCTGTGCCCCTGGCAGGTGGAGGCAGCGGGGAGGGTGTGGCTGACCCTTTCTGGGGCGTGGGGCTCAGTGGGCAGGATCAGGCTGCGCGTTGGGTTTGCCGGACTCCGGGCCCAGGCCCAGCTGGAGCCCACGGGTGTTCCGATGACACAAGGCTCTGTTCCCTTTCGATCCGGCCTCTTCCGGCTGCTCCGGCCAGGAGAGCCTGCCCCCTGGGAGCCGCTGAGAGTTGGGGACCAGGGAGAAGGAGAGCCTCGGGGTGCTTAGCGTTGGGGGAGGGCCCTCATCTGGGAACCCCAAGGTCTCCAGCCATCCCGGTGACCCCCAGGACGGCGCTCAGGGCTCCAGGAGGCAGTTCCTGGGGTGGGGACGTGCCCTCTGCGCGGCCTGGGGCTGGCATGCAGACGGGGCGGTGCTGGGGGTGTCCCGGGAGCCCTGCGGGAAGACCAGGTCCTCGGCGACCACGACGGATTTCTCTGTGACGCAGGGGCTGTGCTAGCTCACTCCGGCAGGGCCTGCCCTGTGGGCCCCCGATTCCTAGGGCCACCTGGGCCCGGCCCCTGGGGTGGCGGGTGGGGAAGGGACAGGACCTCCAGGACACACCGTGTGCTCTCAGGGGACGGCTTTGTGCTGGGTGCTGGGGTGGGAACGAGGGGGCAGCCACTCCACCTCCTGGCCCGCCCACACCGCCATCCCCTCTTCCCGCAGGAGGGGGGCCCAGGGCTGTGCCCGCAGGAGGGGTCCCCGCTGGAGGCTGGCTCTGTCCTCACCTGTCAGTCGCGTACTCGAGTGGTCCCAGTGACCGGGAGTGGGCCTTTCCTCGCCCTGTGCTGACCCCGGAGAGACGGGGTGGGGTGCCTGTTAGGCTCCACATCGGCTGGGGGTGCATTTTCTTTGCTTTCCTGTGGCATCTGAGTCGTGGGGTGCTGGGGTCCTGAGGAGAAGGTTCTGGATGGGGCAGGCATGGCATCGCTTCAGCCGGGAGCTGGCGCTCTAAGCAAGGCCGTCCTGGGCTCTTGGTTCTCGAGCAGCTGCGTGTGGGGCCACAGATGGGAGACCGACGTGGCCCCTATGGACAAGCGTGGCTGCTGGTCAGTCCTTGCCCCGCCCAGGCTCCTGGGGGGGCCGTCAGAGCACCGAGAGGCAGAGGGGCCCTGTCTGGGTGGATGGCGGACGGCGGGCTGGCCAGGACATGGTGTGGACGCCCTCGGGACCCCTGACCCCGAGCCAGCAGGCCACTGTGAGCGCTGGGCAGAGGGACTGGGGGCTGTGGGCCCCATGTGTCTGTGCGGCAGGTCCTGGCCTCTGGAGGGCGCCACCTGGGCTGTGTTCACCCCCAGCCCAGGCCTCGCTGGCCCAGCTGGAGCCCTGGGCCCCCGCTCCCTCATCCCCAGGGGAAGCGGGTAGGAGAAAGGGCTTTGCCCTTTGAACCCTCAGGGGTCTGCACAGGCCTCCACGTCCCCTGCGATGGGGGCACGGTGGACAGGACCCTCCCTCGGCCACGGGGGCCAGATTCTCGTCACAGAGCGAGAGCCAGGCAGTGACCTGAGTGCAGGACCTGGGCTGCAGGGGGAGGGGGAGGGAGAAGGGGGAGGGCGAGAAGGGGGGGACGGGGAGCAGGAGGAGGGAAGAGGAGAGCAGGGAGGGCGGGAGGAAGGAGGAGACGGGGGACAGAGGGGCAGAGGGACGGGGAGGGGGTGGGCAGAGGGGGCAGGACCGAGGTGGGGAGCAGCAGTGGGTCGGGGCTCCCCCCGGGGGCTGCGGGCGGCTTTCAGGTGCCGGCCTTTGTCTGCGGCCCTGAGCTCGCCTGTCAGCCCCGCCGTCAGAGGCCTAATCTTTTCTTCTTCGCCGGCTGAAAAGGCCCAGCGCCACGTCCGGCGACACACTGCTGCCTATTCTCCGTCCCCGCGGAACCCAATCACCGGCCAGCCCGCGATAATTCACTCCCCTGCCCGCCCTTTGAAAAGGTGGGCCGCGCGGCCGCTCGCCCAGCGAGATAAATCATGTTCTGGAAATTAGCTTCCATTGAGGGAGGCGGGCGCGGCTGATGGCCGGCGCGGGCGCGGGCGGCGGCCGTGATAAATGTCAGGCGGGTAATTGGGGGCCGTGATTAAGACCGGATCGAGGTGGTAGGCAGATAGGAAGGACTCGCATCAAACTCCGGCCCGAGCCCTCGGCCCGGAGCCCCCGCTCGTCCCGTCTCTGTCCCTGTGATTTTGGGCGGATCTGGAGGGCGTCTGCGTCCGGGAGCAGTCGGACCCGGAGCCACTCGAAGCGTTTAGCCAGACCTGGGAGGAGCCACGGCGTCCGTCCTCGGGTGACAAAGGGCCGAGGGAGCGGACGCAGCGCCTTTGTGGCCAGTGCCCGTCCCTCCGGGCGAAATGCGGGAACCCGCGGTGGGCTCGTCCGCCGTTGCCGCGCCGCCGCAGGCCCTGGCGTCTGGCTTCTCCGTGCGCAGGAGCCTTCTTTGGCTGCAGTAAAAGTTTTTCTCAAATAAAACGAAACCGAGCCCCCATGTGCGGACAGGGCGGGGGTGGGGGGGTGGGGGCCAAGCGCTTGTGAACACACTCCCGGCCGCGGGGCGCACGCACCCCTCTCACAGGCACAGCCGGCGCCGCTGGGCTGTTGCTTTCCCTACGGTGACTTCACAGACCTGCCCGGGGCTCAGTCTCTGGGCCTGGCCGCTGACCGCCTCCTCCAGGCGGGGCCCCTGCTCTCCGCTGGCCCCTCCACGCGGGCAGCTGGCTGGCTTCTGCTGGCCCGGGAGGAAGCACACAGTGGGAAGGGCTGGGCAGGTGAGGGCAGGGCGGCTCATGGGCCAGCCCGGGGCCTCCATCCCTCCTCGGGGACCAGATGGCCAGCAGGGCCTCCCTGTGGAAGGGACCCCGGGGACCCTCAGGAGCGCACAGGGCTCAGCCCAGCGCCTGCTGCTGGTCTCAGGCTCAGGAAAGGGGTACCAGACTGCTGCACCCCCAGTGCCAGGGCCTGCCAACGCCGGGCAGCGCCAGCGATGGTCACCCCGCCTGGTTCCTCACTGGACACATTCCCGCTGGATGCTGAGACAGGGGGGCGGGGGTCTGGGTGTGGGGACATCTGTCTCCCGCGGTCCTGCATGGTGAAGGGAGGAAGGAGAGCAGAGTGGGGGGCCAGGGCCGTGGGAGGAAGAGGGGGCCTGCCGAGAGTAGGCTGGGTCGCTGGTCTGTTCAGCCGCCCCTCTGGCTGAGGACCTCAGCTGCACACAGTAGGTGCTCAGGGGAGGGCACCGGTAGCCAGGAGGGAAGGACGGAGGGGGTGGGAGTGGGCGCAGTGGGAAGGAAACGGGGCAGAGGTGCAGGGAGCAGCGAGGGGGCCGCATGACCAGGCTTCTCCTCCAGTCGACTGTTCCGGAAAGTTCCTCGTCCTGGGCATCGTGGGGTGTCGAGCAGCATCCCTGGGCTCTGCACACTAGGTAGCCCCCCACGGCGCTGGCACCCGCGATGTCCCAGGCGCGCCGCTGCCCCTGCCCCGGCCCGGGGCTCCCTGCGCCCCCACGTGTCTGAGCTCAGCCCGGGTCCCAGGAGTGTTTGTCACTTGAGAACATTCCCGAGTTTCCCTCCTTTGTTTCAGCTCAGAAAGCGAGGGGCAGACCCTGCGGCGTGTCCTCCGCCTGCCGACGCTCCTGGTTGATTTTGTTTCTGAACCACAGTCCTAGGGGGCGTTTCGGCGCGAGGGGGCCAGGCGGTAGGACGATTGGCGTCTAGACGTTCATCCCCCGCACGCACCAACTCACACTCGCACACACTCAGGGACAGCGAGCCCCACTGCTGCCATCAGTGGCCGTGTGGGGCACCCCGACAGGGACCCCACGGCAGTCCCTAGAACCGCACCAACTAGGCATTACTGGCACCCCTAAAACGGGTCAGCCTCGGGAACGGCCCTGGGGAGCCATCAGCAGAGTTCCACACACCAGGTGGGGAGACAGGACGCCGAGGCACTGGAAGGCACAGTGCAGGCCCAGGTGTGTGGGCGGGACACCCCCCCCCCGCCACCCCCCCCCCCGCCCCTCCACACCCTTCTGCACTGCTGGTCCGGCCCCCCCCCTCGGGCCACACCCGCCTCTGGCCAGCCCCTGCCTGGTGGCAGCATCTCTGTCCGTGCCCGTGGGCTGCGGGACATTCGGTTCCGAGCTGGCTGGGCCTTCCCTGGCTGTGTGGCTCCGAGCCAGGTGCTGTCCCTCTCTGCGCTTCACCGTCGCCCCGGCCGGGGGTGGGGGGTGGGGGCCGTGGGCTGGCTTCGCTGTGGGTGGGAGGACGCTCGCGGAGGGCGGCATGGCCACGCTGGGCCTCGCTAACGTGTGAAAGTCTCAGAGCTCCAGACTCTGTCCTGGGGGTGGGGACCGAGGCTGTGAGAACATGGCTGTCAGTGCCCATCGGGGAGGAGGTGTGTGTGCGTGTGCGTGTGTGTGCGTGTGTGTGTGTGTGTGCGTGCGTGTGCGTGTGTGTGCAGGGGGGCTGCAGCGGGGGGGGGGGGGCGGTCGGTGTGGGAAGTGGCAGATAAAGCAAAGCCCCGGCTCTTAAACAAACCCAGCGGGACAGGCCGATGACAAACGAGGGGCCTGTGTCAGCTCGGAGCCGCTTGGGCTAATGGCACGCGGACTTTGCACTCAGGGATCAATATTCCATCAGGCGCCGTGTGAGTGGCGCTCCGAGGACAAAGGGGTGACGGCGATGGTCTGTGCGCCCGCGGCCCACAGCGCCACCCACTGCCACCCGAGAGAGGCAGGTGGGGACGGGGGCGCCCCGAGGGGACAGGGGCACCCGAGCCGGGAAGCCACGTGGCGCAGGTTGGCTGCTGGAGGCGGCAGGGCCGCCGCCTGATCCGGCTCTGGCCTTGGACCCTCCCTGCTCACGGGTGCAGGCAGCCAGGGCGTCTGGGGTGCCGGGGGCCCATCGCGGGGCTGCCTGTGTGTTGACACTGTGTGCACATACGTGTGTGTGTATGTTTAGAAAGAGTGCACCCGCGTGCGAGCGCACACAACACACACACACACACACACACACACACACACACACACACGCTGCACTGCCCCGTCCCTGTGGGAACAGGTGTTCCCAAAAGGCCCGTTTGGACCTCAGTGCCAATGAGGAACCCTCTAGAGCAGCGGTTCTCAACCGTGGCTGCCCGTTAGAATCACCTGGGAATCTTTCTAAAATCCTGACTTCTGGGCCTCATCCTCCGGAACCTTCTGTTTCTTTGTGACTAATGTTGTGGCCCCACCCCATCACAAAGAAACAGAATGTCCGGAGGATGAGGCCCAGAAGTCAGGATTTTAACAAGATTCCCGGGTGATTCTAACGGGCAGCCAAGGGTGAGAACCGCTGCTCTAGAAGGAAGACAGCGCGAGATGCTCCCGCCTCAGGGATGAGAGGGCGCCTCAGGCGGGCCCCGGGTTGAGGGCACTTTGGATACAGATTTGGCGGCCAGGCCAGAGGGTGTCAGTGAGAAACTTAGAGCAGAAGGACACTCCGCTTGGTGCCCCCTGACCTCCTGGACCGTGACACCCCGGCAAGGACGCCCCACCGGGCGCTGGTCCCCCTCTGCAGATCCTGAGGCCCTGGGGCCGCGCAGGCAGCCAGCGGCCTGGGCAGCAGGTTTGGTGACACAGGAGGTTGGGCCGGGGGGAGGGGGTGGGCCTGGTTGGGAGGATAGAACAGCCCCGGGGAAGGGTCCCTGCAGGCGTGTGCGGGTCCGGCTGCAGTTTCGGTGGCTGAGAGACCAGCCGCCAACTGTGTCCTGGGGCCGCCAGGGGTGCGAGCTCAGGGAGCCAGGCCTGCAGGGCGGGGCCTCTGCGTGCTCCCCCACACGTGTGTGTGTGTGTGTGTGCCCTGCATGAAGCACACGTGTGAGCGTGTGCAGGAGTGTGGACTCGGGGGCACCGGCCATGCCTCTGTGCCTGCACGGGACCGAGGACTGTGGGAAAGGCAACCCCTGCCTGGCCCCCGGGCGCCGTGGCGGGAAGGGACCCTGTCCAGCCCGCAGCGCCTGGGCGGGCTCTCCGGGAGCTTGACCTTGACCGAGAGGCAGGCAGAGGGGCCTTACACTTGGTCGGCCCGGGAGGGCGGGCGGCATGGGCAGGGCCAGCCCTCCCCTGGCTCCCAGCGCCTCCCTCTCGGACCAGGCCTTTGTCGCCACAGGCGCTGCCTCGTGACTGGGGCCTGGACGCCCATCGATCCACGGTGCTGGCGTGGACGGCCCCGCCCGGCAGAGCCCGCTGTCCCCTTCGGCAGCCGCTGCCTCTGGGCCCCAGGGAGCCTCCCCTCCAGGCGAGGGCGGAGGAGAGCGAGCAAGGCCGCCTCCTGGCCCCACACGGAGGGCCGTGGCCGCCGGCACCATGGCGGCTCTTTGTGTGGCCAGGCGGGTGCCCGACGCAGGCGCGGCCCTCTGGGGTCCGGTTAATTAATTTCCCCGACCCCGGCTTGGAAAGTCATTTCCCTGAAAGGGCGAGGGGCGGGGCTCTCCGCCGGCAGGGCCTCCCCACCATCGGGGGCTGGGGGGGGCTGGCAGGTCAGTCCTCAGGGCAGCCTCTCGGCCCCAGGGCCTCCGCTCCCGGGATGGGAACTGGGGGCCGTGGGTTCATATGCCTTAGGGGAGAGGGTTCTAGAAGCCGGGGCTGCATCATGGGGCCAGGCAGCCGAGGCCCGAGGCTGGGACGTGGGAGAGTGGGGGTGCGGGCTTTGTGCGGCACAACGGGGTTTTGATGACGGAGCCCCTTCTTGGTGTGAGCCGCGGAGCTAAGTGTTTGAAAATTGCTCCCGAAGCTGAGAAAGGCCTGCCCTCCGGTCACGGCGGATTGTCTCCCTCGCAGCTGACAGCCGTCTGCAGGCTGCGGGGGCGGGCGAGGCCGGGCGGGGGCGGCACCCCGATCCCGGCAGCCACCGAGTCGTCCTGCCTGGGCCGAGGGGACGGGTGGGGAGCCCCCTCCCCAGCTCTGCCTGTGGCAGGGAATCTGAGCCCCCCAGACAGCCCAGCGGGGGCGGTGGGTCCCTCCCCGGGGCTGAGGGGCCCGGGGAGGCCGGGGCAGCCCCTCCTTCACGGGGGCCCCTGCTCAGGCGGTGGAGGCCCCTGTCACTCCTCCTTGGCCGGGGTCCACAGGTGGCTCCCTGAGCCTCTGGGAAGACGGTGACGGGCCGGCCGCTGCCGCCGGCTGAGTTATCAGTTCGCAGCCTGAAACCCGAGTAGTGGAGGGGCTGGATTAAATCTGTAGGATGTCTCCGCGCTGGCGTGTCACCTCGTTCCACAGCTATCGTGTGTCCCCCACCCCCACTCGCACAGTCTGGCGGCTGCCCACCCCCAGGCGCTGGGAGATTCCGGATGCGCTCTCCAGGCCACTGTTCCCGTCCACCCTCATCGCCGGAACATGGACGGGCGGAAAGCAAGCTGTGGGAAGGGCACCGCAGGTGGAAGGGGGCTGGCAGGGGGCTTGTTCATGAACTTGAGATGCAGCTGTCACACCCACAAAGGCACGCTGGTCTTTCGTTCGTGTGACCCCAGAGGGTCAGCCACCACCCCCGGAAGCCCAAGAAAGGGGAGCTGGCCGTCAGCTGAACAGGCGACCCGGATGCCAGGGTGGTACCCAGGGCGCCTCTGACTGCCAGCGTCGCCCCTGTGCCAGCAGACCCCGGGGAGGCAGGCTGGGGTTCCGCCCTGGAGCCCCGGGTCAGGAGCCTCTGGTCAGGCGCAGCGGCCTGGGGAAATGGCCTACCCGGGCGGGCGGGCGGCCGGGGCGGAGGGAGTGCTCCCGGGAGGACCGCTAAAGGCCCACTCCCGCTTCTGCAAGGACTTGCTCTGTGTTTAGATTAGAAACAGGATCTAATAAACTTGTCCACATGTCAGAATCTGCTGTTGGGACAACATAAGTGGGTGTTTTCTCCTCTTTTCTTTCAGGAAAACGCCGCAATTAGTGCCCGGCTCTGAGGTGGGCGGGGGCCGCGGTGGAGGCCGGGGCAGAGGGGAGCGGGCGCTGGGCCTGGCATGGCCACGGCAGCCTCGCCCTCTGGGTGCCAGGGGTCAGCTGGCCTGGGCCCCAGGAGCCCACCTCCCAGCCGGGCCCCGGGCACTAGCAGCTCAGCTCCAGCGGCCACAGGAAAATGACCGGGGGCGGGGTGGGTGGGGGAGGGGGAGGACAGCAGGACTTGTGTTTGAAAAAGCCTTTATTTTAAAGCCTTCTGTCCGGGAGGAAGGCAGCATGGAGCTGCTTTCAGGAAGGGGCTCCAGAAAGATCAGGTCTTAATTAAAACAAAACACGGGAGCCCACGCCATGGCCCGGGGCCCCCGCGGAACAGGCCGGTTCTGTGGAGACCGAGGAGTGGGGCGCCCTGGCCCGCAGGCCCCGCTGCCCGCCTCGCTGCCCGCCCTCGCGGCTCCCCCCTGCCAGGCCCGGGAAGTGTGGGACAAAGGGCGGCAGTGAAAAATGACCATGGCCTCCCGTGCAGAGAACCAGATGTGAGCCCGGGACAGGACAGGGAGGACGGAGGGAGGACCACGGGGCGGCCGCACAGCCTTGGGGGCCGCGGCCGCGGCCTGGATGGCTGCCTGCTGCCTGGCCCCCCTCCGAGGGTCTGGGGAGACCTCCGTGCAGCCAGCACCCTGACCCCCAGGCGGCCGGAGACCCCGGAATTGGAAGCTGGGTGGGATGTGGAGGGAAGGGGGGCCGCCGCCACGTCAGTAACCTCCGTGATGTAGTGAGTGAAACCTCATGAGAAATGAAAGCGAGCCCTCCTCTAATCTCCCCGAACAAAGGCCCTTCAGTTGGGCCAGCGCAGCGCGGGCGGTGGGCACCGCCAGATCTTTTATATTAAACGCGCACCCGGCCGAATGTGGATCCTATTAGGGAGCCGTGTGAGCCCCTGTTCTGCACGTGGTGTCTGAGGGGGTCGGGGGGCCGAGGCTGAGCCCCGGCCGGGCTGCGGCCACAGGCCGGCTGGGAGGGTGGCCGGCCCGCCCGCCCGCCCGCCCGCCCGCCGCCCCCTCCACTCAGGTGGGAAAAGACAAAACGCGCCGTTCGGTTCTGGCCGATTCCTGGGACACCTGGGCCCTGACACTCCCTTTGCAAATAACCCTCTTTGTCTCACGGTGCGACCTCTCGGCCAGAGAGCCTGGCGTGGCCGCGGGGTGGCCGAGCCCCAGAGGGACCCGCAGGGAGAATCGGGTCCCGGGTTTCTCCGAGGGGAGGATGTCTGACCGGGAGCCGCCGCGCTGCCTTCACGTTGATCACAAACCTGACCGAGGCTTTGCCCCAGGCGCGGGCCCCGGCCGGCCGTTCTGCGCAGCCCGTGGAGGAGTCGGGTCTGGGCAGAATAAACAAAACTCAAGTGCCCGCCGGGGAAGAAAGGACCATTATGCGAGCGAAAAGGTGAACCGTCTGGACCCCACAACCCCACAATCCTGCCTTCTTCCAGACTCGGCCCCGCCGCCCAAAACCGCCCGGAAAGGAAATCAAATTTAGGGGTTTCCCTCACTGGCCAGGGTTTTAATCTAATAAGGGGGAGAGATGCTGTTGTATTTTATTTTACTTCAACTTTAAACAGGTTGCATCTTCCTGAAGGGCCCGGGGAAGGCGGCTTCGGGAATGAAAACCAGCCCGACCTCGCAAATTCAAACCAGCACCTCCCGGCGTCCGGGCGGGAGCAGTGGGCTCCGGGCCCAGGGGCTCTGGGTTGCCTGTCCGGGCGCCCAGGAAAGCTGCCCCGTGGGCGGCTCCAAGCGGTGTCTCCCGGCACCTGTCCCACCTGCACCCCCAGGAGGCAGGGCGGCTGCGGTGCAGGCCTCCTTGGGACCGTGCGGGGGGGCTGCCCAGGGCGGCATGGGCAGAACTCTCTCTGAGGCCTTTGGTGCCAGGCGGGGGCAGGGTGTCCCAGCATCAGATGTGGCCCCCGGGCCGGGAGCTGGCTGCAGGGGCCCTGGGAGGAGGGTGCCTTCCCCTGAGTCGCCGCGGGCTTCTCTGTGTTGCTGCTGGCCTGGCTGGGCCGGCCGTGACCTCACCGGGGACTGTCTGCACGTGTGACCTCTGACCGTGACCCGTCACTGGGCGGTGGACAGGGCGGGACCCGGCAGCTGTGCCCTCTGTGTCAGAGCGAGCACTCTCGGCACCAGCAGCCACGTGCCCTGTTCCTGCCTGGGCCGCCCGCCCACACTGCCCGGCCCGGCAGGAAGGACAGTGAGGGCTGTCCTGTCCTTCAGACCTGGGCTCCGTCCCTGCTGTGCCTCGAGGCAGCACCGTGACCCACTCCCTCTCCAGCAGGGGAGATGTTAGCAAGGTGGGGAGCTGTGCTGCCCAGCCTGGGGCCCAGAAACATGGATTCACAGCCCCTCCCCAGACAGACCCTCCCTGGACAGTCCCTCCCCGGACATCCCCTTCCAGGACAGCCCCTGCCCAGACAGCCGCTGCCCGGACAGCCCCTTCCCGGACAGCCCCTTCCAGGACAGCCCCTACCCGGACATCCCCTGCAGGGAACCAGGACCTGCTGGAGAGTCCCCGGTGCAGCGAGGGCCTGGCAATTTGGTCAGAAGGGGGACCCCAGTGCCAGCCCCCCCGCCAGGCTCCCCCGGACCCGGCGCCCCAGACTCTGGGAAAAACACTCTCACAGACCCTGAGCCCGTGCGGTCCTGCGTGCCTCTCTAACGGCTCTCACACTCAGCGGCACAGGCAGCGGCCAGTGGCGAGCGCACCTGCAAGAAACCTGGTCACGAGAACCTTCTCCCTCTGGCCAGTCACTGGGGCCCACCAGGTCCTGATGCGCAGCCTGGGCCGGGTGGACAGGAGGCCGGGCCTGGTGCCCGCTGAGGAGGAGGAGGAGGAGGAGCAGGAGGAGGAGCAGGAGGAGGAGGAGGAGGAGGGAGAGGACAGTCACAAGACTTCCCAGCCCCTCAGGTCTCCTGGGCCTCCTGCGGTCTGCACCACCCCAGCAGGTCAGGGTAAACTGAGGCCCCCCAGGCCAGGCAACTTGCGCCAGGACAGGCCCCGCCGCCCAGCGGACTTGGGAAAAGGCGCCCGACACAGCCCGCGGCCAGTGCGTGGGAGGGTCTCGGGGAGGCTGTGAGTTTCGGAGATGTTCCGCGGAGCCCTGGACGGGCAGTGTGTTCAGGGGAGAACAGCCCGGCCTCTCCTTTGCTGTCGGGGAGTTCCGGTGCGAGGGCGCGGGCCTGCCGTGGCCCCTGGAGCTGCGCGGTGCTGGCGGGCGAGGCGGACGGTGCGGGTCCCAGCGCTGCCCCACTCATTAAGGGCCCGGCTCCTTTGTGGGCCTCGAGCCCCAGGCCCATTGCTGTCACGGGCTGTTACGGGCATAATGACAGGCCTTAGAGCCCCAGAGCAATTAACAGGCTGCTTAATTAGCAAGAGGAATTAGCGTGTGAGTGGCTGATCCTCTCTTAAAGCCTCGCTGAGCGGGCAGTTATCTGATTACGCATTGATCGCAGGGCCAGCCTCCTAGGTCATCCTCGCCCCTCCTCGCAATCTGTGAATGTTCGCTGTTTAAATATTCCGCACCGAACCGTCTAATCAACGCGGGAGAAAGGGGCCCATTGTGGCCTCCCTTCCCGGCCCAGCTCGGAGGGACAATGTCTGCCTGGCCGGGCCCCAGGCGAGCCGGCCCCTGCTGCCCCGCGCGTCCTCCTCCCCAGCCCGTCTCAGCTCCCAGTGGCTCAGGCTGTCCCTGTGCTCTGGGGGACAGGCACGGGCAGACCCATTGTACAGATGGAGAGGCTGAGGCCTGAGGGTTGGATGGCACCTGCTCAGTGAGTGACAGGCCAGCTGGCTACCTCTCCTTGTGGAGGGCGTTCAGGTCACCTGCGCATGCTCCTTCGGAAATGAGTCCCCCGCACCTGGCGTGGCCTTGAAACCCACAGGTGGGTGGGCTCTGTGGATGCCAGGCAACGTCCCCCTTTGTGCTCAGGCCCTTAGGGACATGGGAAGCGGGGGGGGGGGGGGGGGATGGGGGTAAGGCTCCAGCCCTGGGCTCGAGTGGAAGGCGGATCTGATCATGGGAACAGCCCATGCAAAGGCACGGAGACAGTGAGGTGCAAAGAATGTTCCAGCCCCGGCTGGTGTGGCTCAGTGGATAGAGCTTCAGCCTGCGGACTGAAGGGTCCCAGGTTTGATTCCCGTCAAGGGCACATGCCTGGGTTGCAGGCTTGGTCCCCGGCGGGGGGTGTGCAGGAGGCAGCTGATCCATGATTCTCTCTCATCATTGATGTTTCTATCTCTCTCTCCCTCTCCCTTCCTGTCTGAAATCAATAAAAATATGTGTTAAAAAAAGAATGTTCCAGAACAGCTCCTGATAACGTGTGGATGGTGAACAAGGGGGAGGTGGGGCCTGGGCTCTCTCCGGCGTCAGACCCCGCGCTCGCTCGCAGACCCAGGGCCCTCCCGTATGTCCTGGCAAACAGGAGGGCTGGGAACTTGCTTCACCAGCCGAGGCTGGGAGTCCCGGGGGAGGGCCCCATGTGGGGGGGGGGGCGGGGGGGAGGGGGGAGCAGGGCAGCGGTTGGTCGCGGACCGTCTGCCGATTCTTCCTGACACCTGGGCTCAGCGCCGCCGGGCCTGGCGCTGGAGGCTGGCGGTGGAATCAGGCCGGGACGCGGGCTTTCGGACGAAGAGGGAAAGGTCAAAGGGGAACGATGGAGAGAGGAGGCCCAGGCCGCCTCTTGTTTTGCAAAACTCAAAATAGATTTCAGCACCGGCCTCCCCGACACAGAGCGCGCTCCTCGCGGTCCTCACTTGACCCCGCGGCTCCTGGCCTGGGAGCTGCTGCGACTTGGCCTCCAGCTGCTGCGAGCGCCGAGCAGCGGTGCGCGGCCGTGCCAAGAGCCGATCTCTGTGGGTTTGGTGAACTTTGCTTTTCTTGTTTGCTACATCAGGTATCGTCTTACCCAGACGATGCCCCCAGGAGATAGGCCGCCCCGCCCTCCCTGGGGGGGGGTGTGTGCAGCCAATGTCCTGTCTCTGCTGCGCGCGAGGCCGGTGCCTGGGGGGGAAGGCGGCCGGTCACCAGCGGCCGGCCGGCCTCCCGGGCGCTGGGGAATCTTTATCGAGCTCCGATGATGAAACCTGGTTTCTGGTTTCATTTTGGAAACGCGCGGCTGGGCAGATCCATTCGGCCTGTAAACCGATATGGACACTGGGCCGCTGCTCTCCCTTCTCTGCAGGGCAGGGGACAGTGGGACCTGGGTCGCCGGCTGCCCTGGGCGGGTCCCCTGGGCAGAGGCGGGTTTGCCCGTGTGAGGGGGAAGCGGCAGGGAAGCGGGCTGGCCACCGGCCCCGGTTTGGGGAGGCCCCTGGGCCCTGACTGCTCAGCAGGGAGCCGCTGCCAGGGCAGGAAGCTAGATGGTGGCCACCGGGGGGAGGGGGGTCCATCAGGGACACCCCCCCCCAACCCTTCCCCAGCTTCTTGCCTACATTGCTCTTTCCTGAGAAACGGGCCACGGGGTTCCCATTCCCTTCCCCGGGGTTTGAATGAAAACCCCTGCCCCGCAGTGACCCCCCGCTGGGGGTCCGCCCCCTCCCCGCTGGGGGTCTGCCCCAGCGTCTTCTGAGATCCTTCTTAGTGTTAAAAGTGACGGGTGCTCCGGTCTGTCCACGGGTGTTCTGTGCCGTGCGGGCGAGTGGTCTTCAGGAAAAGGGAAGGAGACCACCCGGCGTGATGGGCAGAGACCGTCCGCGCTCCTGGCCTGGCCTTTGTCCCCCTCATCCCGGGCTGAGGGGGGCTGCTCTCCCCCTTCCTTCTGGTTCTGGGCGGCGCGTGCAGCTCTGGGGGAGGAAAGCCACCGCGTACAACACTGAGAGGGCCGTCGACCAGCTCCGTGGCCCGTCCGGGGTGTCCTCTCCCGCGGGGGGAGGGGGGCTGCAGGCTCAGGCCGGGAGCCAGTCAGGAACCCAAAGGTGGTCGGGCGCACAGTTGGGGGCGGGCGAGCTCTGACAGGAAGTTCCCTGGCGAGCGGGAGGGCCGCTGCGTTTTGCAAGAGGCGGTTGAAGTGGGCTGGGTGGGTGGACACCCTACGTGGGGACCTGTGTGCGCCCAGGGAGACAGGCTGCGCCCAGAATCAGCAGCTGGTCCAGCTTGGCGCCTCTCACCTGTGGGTGCAACTCGTCGGGCTGGTGCGTGTCCCGGGGGAATGGACGCTCAGTGCGTGGCCGCACCCAGCTCACCTGGGCAGCGCCGTCATGGGAGTTAGAGGGCGGGGTGCTTGGAGGTCGAGGTGGCCCCGCCCTGTTGCTCCCAGCCCCTCGGCCGACAGCGGTCACGCGGCCTGGCCGAGCCTGGACGACCCCGCCTCGCGGGCACTGCTCTGCCTCTCCCGCCTGTGGTCAGGGCCACAGTACCTGTCGGGTGGGTTCTGTGGGCAGACGAACGCCACACGTGTCAGCATCCCGTCCAGTACCCCTCCTGTGACCGAGGTCTGCTGGTCCCCAGCTTGTCTCCTCTTTGCCGCCAGCCTCCGTGTCCTGGGAGGTGGGAGGGGCGTGTGGCCTGCGAGGGGAGACGGGTGGGGTGTCGTCCCCACTGCCATCTCCTTTTCACACTGCAGGTTCCCCATGGGGGTGAGGGCCCCTGAGCACCCTGATGGGGTGCCAGGAGGGAAGCACATGTGTGTGTGCATGCATGTGCTTGCATGTGTGTGCAGGAGTGTATGTGCATGTGCACACCTGTGTGCATATGTGGTGTGAGAGCGCGTGTGTGTGTGTGTGTGCATGCAACACATTCAGACAGGCCGGGGCAGAGCCCCTGTGCGTGGAGACCCGTGGGGTCCTCCCCTGAGGCCACACGCAGGCCAGGGCAGAGGGGAGCCCTGGGCCCTGGTGGCCGGGTCTCTCTAATTCTCTCTGGTCACGGTGGGAGCTCAGGGCCCCAGGCGGCTGGGCTCTCCCTGGAGCCACAGAACTCCTTCCAAACTCACGCCCGTGTCCCTCATCCCCACGTGTGCCTTGCAAACCACAGACAAACCTCCCACACGCCGGCCGTCAGGCTGGCCCAGCGCGGAGGGTGTGTGCGTGTGCCCGACGCCGCCGGCCGCTTCGTCACCGCCGCGTCACTGCGTGTTGTGTGGGCCTGTCCGCACCCGGCGTCACGTCCACCGTCCACTCCCCTGCCGCGACGTCAGGTGGAATTCTCAGAGCTCACTGGGCGGATTCCCGCCCGAGCTGCTCACCCTGTTCCGCGTGGAGTGGATCTGCCTCTCCCTGCGCCCGCGGTCCCCCCTTCACGTCGGCCCTGTCTCCGCGCTCCGCTCCGGCGGGTCTGCCCTCGCACGGAGTCAGACAGAGGCTCCTGTTGGCGCCTCCCGGCCGGGTGTGCGGAGAGCTCGCCCCGGGGGCCCTCATTCTGATGTGGCACCAGGGAGAGGAAGCAGAGCCCAGGCCCCTTTCTTCTAGAACATTCTATGGCGTGTGGCTGCCCCGATCTCTGCTTCCTCCCGCCTTCGCCTCACCTTGCAATCCTCACGGCTTTATTTTCCTTTGGACCGGTGGTTCTCAGCCTTCCTGACGCTGCGGCCCTTCAATACAGTTCCTCATGTCGTGGTGACCCCCAACCGTAAAATTATTCTCGTTGCTACTTCATAACGGTAATGTTGCTACTGTTGTGATCGTCATGTAAATATCTGACATGCAGGATGTATTTTCAGGGGTCGCGACCCACAGGTTGAGAACCGCTGCTTTGGCTGATCTTCCCACGTCATTCAGGTTGTGAAATTCACGGGAAAGCAAGCTTCCCTCGGTCCTAACCCTTTCCCGTCACCCTTGAGGTTTACTTTCCATCCTTCACTCAAGAAAAAATTGGCAGTTATTTTTTTCAAGTTAACAGAAGACTCACCGGTAACCGCATTCCACCTCTAGGTTAAGGGGAGGGGGGGGGGCGAGCTCTAGGCCTCAGTTCTTCATGTTCAGGCGCAGGGTGTGGCTCCCCACTTCGTCAAGGATTTTAAGACAAACGTTTTCCCTAAAATTTTATTTCATTTGCAGCCCCTCCCCCCGCCTTCTCATCCAGGTACTTCAAAGGGTTTTATAGCCTGAAAATCAAAGGGGAAACGGCAACGTGGAAATAATCACTGCGCTTCCACCTCCTTCTGCCTCCGACGCAGAAAATACACGCAGTGAGACGATGCTGGGACCCACAAGCGGATGTCTGCCTGCCGCTGGGGAAACAGCGGTCTGTGCCCTGCTCCCCGGGGAGACGGGGCGACCGTCCCCGCGGACGCCGTGGTGGGGCTGAGGCTGGAGCAGCTCCCGCTCCGCTGGTGTCGCAGGGTGGCCGTGGCCTCAGCTCCGTGGGAGTGAGCGGGGCCCGTGCTGTCCCCTCCTGCCCTCCGTCCAGGCCGCGGCCTCTGCCCGCTCACTCTCTGCTGCCTCCTCCGCCCTCGGCCCTGCCCCTGGCCCTGGCCCTGGCCCTGTCCTGGGGAAGCTGTTCAATTAGCCCCGTGAGGCTGAAAGTGCCAGTCCCTCTAATAGGTAAACAATGGCCATTTTTTTCCCAAAGGGTTTAGGATTTAAATGAGTTTTTTAAAAACCCAATTACTGCCGTTTCATTTGGAGGAGAGAGTTCTTTGTGTGCTAATTACACAGCTGGGGAAGGAGCAATCAGGGCCCTGTGGGGGCTCGGGCACCTTTGAAAGGTCGGAACTTGTTTCTCTGCGTTTGGGTGGGGTGTCTGCGGGAGCCGCCGGCTCGCGGCGCCCTGCGGGGAGGAGTTGGGAGCCGGGATGAAGGCTGCAGGGCCACAGGAGAAAAATGTGCCGTCATTATATCGTCTTATTATTTCAACGATGTTTACAAAAGTGTCAGAACCTGGACACGGGCCCTGGTCCCGGCCCAGATCTCTCTCTGGCCAGCAGGAGGGGAGGGGAGGCTGCTGGGTGGAGGGTGGACAGGAAGCCGGGGCCTGGTCAGAGCCCGTCTTGGGTGCCTGTGCGGCCTGGCCTCATAGAATCATCTGAAACTTTCCAGAAGCTTCCCGCGGGGCACCCATGCCCCACCCAGGAGGCAGATAGGCTGTACCAGGCATAGTTTGTTGACTTGGACCCTGGGCGCCCGGTAAACATGGGAGGGGGCCCGTCCGGCGTGGCTTAGTGATTGAGCGTTGACCTATGAACCAGGAGGTCAGGGTTTGATTCCTGGTCAAGGCACAGGCCCGGGTTATGGGCTTGATCCCCAGTAGGGGATGTGCAGGAGGCAGCCGATCCATGATTCTCTCTCGTCATTGATGTTCCTATCTCTCCCTCTCCTTTCTTCTCTGAAATCAATAAAAATATATATATAAAAAACCATGGCAGGGGCTCCTGCACCCCCCCCACCCCCGCCCTCCTCCGCTGCGTCGGTAACCGGCCGGCCGGTGTTTGCCTCGACATGCCAGCCCCTCTGCTCCCTGAGAGGGAAGGATGGTTCACATGGGACAGAACCTATTGGTGCAAAAGACACAGGACTGAGGCCAAGGGTCCCGCCTCTTGCAGACACAGTTACTGTGCGTGTGCCAGGCATCGATGGGAAAATGGGGCTGAAATGGACACCCAGCCTGACTAACGCCCCTCCCCCTGTGGGTGCTCACAGAAGACACGGGGCACGACTCAGAGAAGCTGAGACGTCGGGCCTGCGGCAGGTGGGTGGGGGGCTGGCAGGAGACCCCGGCGTGGTGGCCACGCTCGCCCCCTCTGGGCACAGCCCAGGCCCTGGCGGTGAAACTCTTATCTGCAGGGCTGACTTGAGCGGCTCGGGCCACCCGGCCTGGGGTAGGAGCAGGGTCCCCCCGCGGGAAGGCGGTGCTGAAGCAGCCCAGGGGGTCACACAGGACAGGGCTGGCCACAGCCGCTGACCCTGGGCACCCACCACCCAGGGACGCGATTCCAGGCCCTTCCCTGGCCGTCACCACCACCCACCCCAGGCTCCGCGACACTGCATGTGGCCTCAGCTCACGTGGACGAAACCCAATTGCTCCACGTGGCAGAGAGGCGCACGGCTCCCCGAGTCACTCAGGGGAGCCCACGTCCAGGGGCCCAGAACCCGGGCCGGGACGCCTGCGGGTCCGAGGGGAGTGCGTCGCTGGCGGGCCCCATGGAGCTAACGGCTGACGGGACGGGAGGCCGTGCCTGGGAACTTCCCAGATGATGGGGACCATGTGGGGAGAGCTGGAGGGCCGAGCGGAGTCCAGAAGTTTCCCTGGAACATGGCACCTTGGTTCTTAGAGGCAGGAAGCTGCTGGCAGAGGGAGGGAGCGCTGGGCAGGGGCACAGCCCGAGCAGCGACTGGGAGGCGGGGACGATGGGTCCTGGTCAGGACCGAGCGAGACCAGGGCCTAACGCACCTCACCCTCCTCTCCACCTGCCTGGGTGTCAGGACCCCTGGACGGAGGGGCCACGTCCAAGGCTGAGGCCGCAGGACGTCGGGCCGTGCAGCCGCCTCCCTGAAGGCCCGGGACCCGCAGGGCCTTGACCCGATCAGTCCAGGGAGGCCGGCCCGGCACCTGGAGTGCGCAAAACCGGGGAGATTAGCCCTAAAGCGATTACACGACTTACTTTCTTTTTTAAGACATTAGCTGGTCAAAAATGACAAAAATGTCCTTAAGCTGCGCGGGCCGAGGCAGCGAACAGGCCCCTTTTGTCTGACGGTGGGCCTGGCCCTGAGCCTTCGGGGGGCGCCCCGAGCCCCCCCGCCCCCCGCACCGGGTGGGGGTCGCGTGGGTGGCAAACTCGATGGTGTTGGCGGGGATTAGGGGGCTGCCGGCCACCCACAGGGCCCGGGTCCGCAGGGAGCAGAGCAGGGTTGCCCACTTATTTGGGGTCTGTGGAGCACCCCACCAATAGGGGGTGAACCCCCCGCTCTGGCCCAGCCCTGGCTGGGAAGGAGGGAGTGGGCCTGGTCCACCTCACGTCGGCCTGCCTGCCTGGGCACCAGTCACCGCCCGGGTGTCCCCCGGGCCGGGGAGGAGCAGGTGGGGGTCCCTGGGGAGGGGGGGGCGGGGGGGAGGGCGGGCGGGGGGCCTTGGCCGCGCCGGGCCCTTCCTGTGCCGCAGACGCTGACCTTGGGCCCGACATTTTCTCAAGAAAAGAAAACACATGAGCCCATATTCCTTATCTGAGCGCAAACAATGAGCTCGCCGTGGCCTGGGAAGGGCCCTTCACAGCCGCTCCCGCGAGGGCGTCCCGCACTGCCACGGCCGGCCTGCGGGCCCCTCCCCGGCGGGGCAGGTGACACGCCAGCTGTGAGCCCGGTAACCGGACCCGCCAGCCTCAACGCGCCCGCCTGGCCATGACAATTAGAGGGGCTCCTCGCCGCTCCCCGAGCGCAGCATTGTGGCCCGCACCCCGGCCGAGGTGTAATTACGGGGTTGGGTTTCCCCGGGAAACAGGTCTGGGCATTGTTCCGCCCGGACACCCCCCCCCCGCCCCCCCGCGCTCCGGCTGGGCTCCTATGCTGTCCCCTGGGACCCTCCTCAGGGCCCTGCACAGCCGGGAGAGGGGGGTGGGCAGGGGCAGGGGCGCCTCTGGGTGCTGGTGGCGAGCGGAGAACGAGCAGGGGCATCTCCTGCTATGATCCCAGGAGCTAAAGGTGGCCGCCCAGGTGTGAGGACATGGCTGTGTTGCATTGTCAGGAGCCGCAGGGCACGGGGTGGGGGGTGGGGGGATGGGGGCAGGCCAGGGGCCCAGGAGCTGCCCCAGGGAGGCCAAGGGGGTCCTTGCGCCCAGGCAGGGCTGATGCCAGCCCTAGAGCGGGTCTGGGGGTCCTGTGACTGGGAGTCTAAGGTAGAGCTGCTGCCACTGCGGGCCCCCTGCCCCAGGCCCCCTGCCCCAGGCCCCCTGCCCCAGGCCCCCTGCCCCAGGCCAGGCAATGACAGCAAAGGTGAGAGGCCGCCAGGGTGGGGGCGCTGAGCACTGCTCCCTGGGTCAGGCCTCTGCAAGCCCTCGAGCTGTCCTCACGTCTCTCGGTGACGTCAGCCCGGCTGTCATCCACGTGCAGACGGAGGGCATAGGAAGCAGGGAGGCGGGGATGTGAACCAGGCCTGGCCATGTCCCGGGCCCTTGCCACTGTTACTGTCACTGCCTCATGGAGTCCTAGAGAAACCGGTTCCTAGTTTGGGGGCACATTGACCCCCAGGTCCCCGTGTCCGCAGCCCTGAGCTTTCTGAAGCCACAGCCGGGGTCTCTGGCCGGCAGCTCCCAGCGCCTGTGTGGGCAGGGATCGGCTTCTCAGGCGTTTCCCGTGGCCCCACCGCCAACCTCGCTGCTCTGTGGACCATTGCAGGCTGCCTCCCACCCTAGCCCGTGACCCCTCCTTTGGGCAGCCCCTGATTAACCCCGTCCCGCCAGGTGCTGGGCGTCACCACCGAGAGGCCTGGGTTGTATGTGCTGGGACAGGGTGCCCTTCTCCCTCTTGCCCTGGCCCTGGCCCTGGGCCGGGCAGGGGCGGGGGGGCGCTGGTGTGCAGGGAGGTCTCAGCCCTCCAGGGCTCACCCCCACTATTGGACCATCAGACAAATGGGTGGCTGGCGGGGTGGGCAGTGGAAGGAGTCTTAGTCCATTTTACAGATGAGGAAACTGAGTCAGGAGAGCAGCCACCCTGTGGTGCAGGCACCAGGGGTCCAGCCCCAGCCTGGGATGTGCCAGTGAGACCTGGGACAGCTGCTCCCCGCTGACCCCCCACAGCTTCCACCCGGGCACCAGGGGACCCAGAGCAGGTTCATTTTGGGGGCAGCACCCTCGGGCGGCTCCCGGGCCCCCTCCCCTCTCTCTGACCCCGTGGCCGCCCGGCCCCAGAGCCAGCATGTGAGGTGGTCACACGGTGCAGATTTAGACGCGAGCCTGTCGCGCAGGGAGCAAGGAATGCGAAGCTGGCCTCCTCCTTCCTGCAAAGCCTGGTCATGTGCATGAGATAAGTTCTGGTGACAGTGGTGGCTGCCAGGGGGACGCTCCCGGCGCTGTCCCAGGCCACCCAGGCAGTCCGAGTCCCGAGGATGTCTCTATCCCAAGTCCCAGATGTTCCCGGGCCGGCTAGCCAGACACCAGATGTGGCCAGGGCCAGGCAGGCCATCCCGGAGGTCTCCCTGGAGGAGGCAGCGTCATGCATGTGTGTGTAGGAGGGTGGATGGAGGTTTTCCGTGATGAACAAAGAAAGGCTCAAGGCCTCCTTCTCTGGTGCCTAAGCCCTGAGGCCCCATCTCATCCCCAGCACCTGGGCATCGGGTTTCCCCAAGGGGGTTTGTGGGAATATCCATGACACCAGAGAAATGTCCCTTCTCTCATTTCCCGGCCTGTGGGGCCCAGTGTCGGTCGTGTCCGCTGGCTTCCGGGCTGAGGACCCCTTGAAGGTGCCCTGATCCGAACCAGCCGACCCACACTGGCCTCTGGGGCCCAGAGGCACTGAGATGTGTGGGAGTCGGGGGCAAGGTTCAGCTGCAAGGCAACCGCGAGGGCCTGGAAAGTTCCAGAAGGCTTCCCCGCCCTGGCCCAGCAGGGGCCAGGACACAGACCTGCGGCCAGGCTGGGGCCGCGTGCTGAGGAGAGGTCGAGGAGGCCCTCGGGACGAGCCGGGCGCCCGGGGTGGGGCTGGGCGTGGGGCCGTGGTTTCTCTGGTTTCGCTGCTGTCTCATGATCTTGGGAGAAGGAGGAGGAAGAACGAAGACGCTCCCTGCGCTGCCCTCTGACCTCCCCTCCGCGGATTCCCGGGAGCCGTGGGCGTTCAACTTTGACCTTTGGGATGAGATAATGGGGCTTCTGTTCTCGGGCGGTGCTGGGAGCCGGGCTGGCTGGTGACAGGCACGGGCGCGTGGGCCCTTTCCCGGAGTCAGCGGGGCTGGCGGCCCAGTGGTCGGGGACGGGGATGTCCCACCTGCACGCTGCCTGCACCTCGCTGCCGTCCTGGTCCTCCCTCTCCCTCCCGCCCCGCCCCCGGCCAGATGTTTCCATGGGGACCTGGAAGGGGCAGGGTGCTGGCAGCAGATTGATAAACTCGCTCAGGAACGGGTCACCTGGCAGAGAGCGAGGGGACAGAGCGGGTGTGGGGTGGGCGAGGGGGCAGCTGGGCTCCAGACCTGCCTGACACCCTCCAGGGCGCGCCCCCAGCCTGACGGAGGGGGAGGGTGTCCCGTGTCACCGTCCGTGCCATTGCGAATGGTCCTCGTCATTGTCACCTGGTTGCTGAGGGCCATTCTCTGCTTGGCTGTCACCTGGCTGTGATGACTGATGTTGCTCGTCGCTGTGAGCACAGAGCGTTTCAGGACCCGAGAGCCCACCGTGGGGCCCCCATGGAGGCGGTGTACCCCCCCTCCCCCCGTTCTGTTCTGTTAACGGGAAAGGGAGCCGCTCCCCAGAGCCCCTGGGCCTAGTGGACTGGGGGCCGGGGTGGATGGGGGACAGCGGCTGTGGTCTCTGCAGGAGGCGTGCCTGCCCGGACCCTGGCCACCTCCCGCCTCCCTGGCCCCCGGACCCGGACCCCCGACGACGCCCCCAGAGCAGCCCGTCCGCCTCGGGTCATGCGATCGGGCTGGTGAGGAGCCGCCCGAGGAGGGACCGTCTGCTCCGGTTTTGACAAGGTCATTAGCGAGGCCGGGGAGAAAGCCGCGCGATGGGAAGCGCCCGGAGCCCGCGGCGGCGGCACCCAGCGCGGTCCTCCGGCGGATGCCGCTCCGGATGGCTGCCCGGCCGTAGATCTTTGTTTAGGAACCTGGTTTTTATTAAATTTAATTGCTTCCTTTTCTGGCCTTAAATCAAGGGTGGCCTCAAAGCCGGGACAGCAGCAATTTAATTTAATTGCTCGGCGCTGGCCTTCCGAGGGGACTGTGGCTACCGGGGCTCACCCAGGCCCCGCCCCACCTCTCCTCCCCGGCCCAGGAGGGCACGGCCCAGGGTCAGGGCTCCGACCCCTCCCCCCCTCCACTCGCCTGGGCTGGGAGCCGCCCCGGACCCCGCCCGCCACTGGTGTAGTGACCGTTCATGTCCCACTGGCTGTTAAAGCCAGGTCGGCTCCTCACTTCAGGGCAGTGATGGCGAACCTTGTGAGCTCGGCGTGTCAGCATTTTGAAAAACCCTAACTTAACTCTGGTGCCGTGTCACATATAGAAATTTTTTGATATTTGCAACCATAGTAAAACAAAGACTTATATGTTTGATATTTATTTTATATATTAAAATGCCATTTCACAAAGACAAGTCAACGAAAAAAATGAGTTCGCGTGTCATAGGTTCACCATCACTGCTCTAGGGCGACTCATCCGGGCCATTTACCTGTTGTAGCCAAGCATTACCCCACAGCCCGGCCCGGGGCTGCGGCCATGAGGTGCAAGTGGGCACACAGGCTGCCCGAGTGCCAGGCTGTGGGTGGGGGCCCAAGCATTACCCCACAGCCGACGGCCCCTCTCTGTCTCCCAGGGCCCTGAAGCCGCAGGGTCCCCACCTCGGTCTCCAGGGTGGCTGTGTGTGTGTGGGGGAGGGGTGGGGGGGGCTGGACTGAGGAGAAGCCAGGCAGCGGTGGGTGAAGCCGGGCAGCGGTGGGTGACACCGGGCAGCAGTGGGTGCTCTGGCTGAGCAGGCACCAAGCGGGCTCTGGCCTCATGTTCCCCCTTCCCCCCGGCCAGGGAAACCCCGTGACAAAGGAGGCCACTTCTGTGCATGCGCTTTATTAAACGCCACCGATGGCGAGAGGGCCCCTGTGGTCTGGGCTCCCCGGATCTCCGAGCAGAAGCCCTGGGAGTGACGAAGATGATTTGTTAAATAATGGACAATGTTTGCGTTTCCCGATTCCCAGCTCTTGCTGAAACGGTCCGCGGGCCGCCTGCTTCTCGCGCTTCACGTTTAGACGTGCGGCCCATTGGAGGGGGTGTCTCTCCCCGCCGTGATGAATGCTCCCCTGGAACAATGTCATCACCAGTCACCTACCTGCCCTGTCAGCTGGGCATCCATCTCGCTGGGCCGGCGTAATGTATGGCCGCGGCCGGCAATTTGCAAACCTAATGGGGAGGCAGGGAGGAGCCCGGGCCCCGGCTCCCCGCTCCGTCTGCCGTCTGCAGCCCCGGCACCCCGCCCCCCATTAGCAGAACAAATGGTGCGGAGGCCAGACAGCATCTCCAAGGCTCGATAAATATTTTATCAGCCATAATGGAAATTGTCAAATTGATCTCATTGTACAATACGTCATCAGGGAGGTATCAACGCCGGCCCGGCCTCCGCCCGGACCCTCCGTGCCCTCCCGGCGGCCGGGGAGCTGTGTCCGGAGTGCGGGGTGCATCTGGCGTCTTGTCAGTGACTCGCGGGCCCCGTGACGGGCATGATAAATTCTGTGGCATCACTGCCTCCTTCTGTGCTGGTTTAGGCCTCGTTTTGAGAGCCAGAGGGGACAGAGAGAAGTAGAGACAGGACAGGCGGAGGGACAGAGTCAGGGGTCCCTGGAGCACGGGGCCCGCTCCCGCCCTCTGATGTGGGGGTGGCGGTCACCCTTGCACTCTGGTCACACAGCTGCCCAGCAAAGAGCCAGCCTGGCCCGCCGTGCAGTGACGGTGGCGTGTGCCCTGGGCTCACCGGGGGCAGGGCCGTGCATCACGCGTGTGCTTCTTTGAAATTCGGGGTCTCGCTGTGCACGTGCCACCCACGGGGGCAGACGCCGTGGCTGGAGCAGATGCGGCCCCTCAGCCTGCCGGAGCGGGGAGCACATTGTACAAGGAAGCGCCTGAGAAACTGAAAGTGTGCGGCCCCTACCCCGGGGGCCTCCGTGGGGTCTGGGCCTCCCGGAGGGGGGAGGGGCGGGCAGGGGGAGAGACCAGGCGGGGGGTGGGCCGGCGTCTTTCACAGCCAGGCAAGCCCTTCTGATTTCTAGAACAAACAGCCATGTCTCAGACCTGGAGCCCATTTGCAACCCCGAGTGAAAACATCTGTGAACACGCTGACGACGAGCTGCCGGCCGGGCTGGCGGGGGAGCCTGGCCCCGGGCGCCCGGTTCCGGCCAGCGTCCCACGCCCTCCTGCCCATGTCCCCACGCCGCTTCCTCGCTGCCTGTGTCCTGCTCGCACAACGGGTCTGTGGACACCAGGAGCCGGCGTCCCCTCCGGGGCCGAGACACGTGCCCCTCGCGTGGAGGCGGGCCCAGCATCGGGCGTGTCCGAGACGCTCACCTTGCCCTACACCTGTCACGGAGGAGGGCGCCGGGCGGAGCGGTCCGTGTGTGGAAGGAGCAGCGGGAGGCAGGCAGGGGAACCACTGCACCGGCCGGGCCTGGCAGGCCGTGCCGCGAGGGCTGGCCTAGGCGTGGCACCGCGTGGCCGCGGCCTCCCCAGCTGCCGTGCACGCCACCTCCGTGCTCCCAGACGGGCGGCCCCGCGGCTCACGGGCTTCCTCGGCGGCCCCTCCGGCCACTGCGGGCCGCAGGCAGCAGCTTTTCGTCAGGGGACATGACTGTCAGGACGCAGGCTCGCTGTGTCTCTCCTTAGCTGTCAGGGGGCTGGGGACACGTGTGCACACGCTCGCACACGGAAGCCGGCCGTTGGTCTTTTTGGTCGCCTGTCATTTTAAATAAAAATGAAAAGGGAGCGGGTCGGTGTGGCGGGAGCCTCGGGAGGTGACGTGGCTGCTTCGTGGTCTCTCCCGTGGGTCAGTGTGGCCGGAATCGGGTGGGCTCTGGGTTCCCCAGCTGTGCGGCGAGGGGCGCAGTGAGCTCTGGTCAGCCGGGTGGAGTGGACCTGGGTCTGGGCTGGGGCCTCGGGGCGTCCCTGCCTGCAGGTTGGGGTGTTACGACTGGGCCCCACGGGGCCTGTGCGCTCCCTGTCTCTGTCCCCCTTTCTCCCTTTCTTCTCGCAGAGGAAAACCACAGCAGCATGTGAAAGTCCCTCCCCCCCCCCCCTCTCTCTCTCTCTCTCTCTTTGTTTCGTTAATCCTCACCCGAGGATATTTCTCCACTGACTTTCAGAGAGAGAGTGGAAGGGACGGGAAGAGACAGAGAAACGTGGATGTGAGAGAGACACATCAGTTGGTTGCCTCCCCCATGCGCCCCAACAGGGGCTGAGGATCAAACCTGCAACTGAGGTCCGTGCCCTTGACCGGGAATTGAACCTGTGACCCTTTGGTGCTCAGGCCAATGCTCTAACCACCGAGCCACCTTCTGAATAGCGTGGTCCGGGCGGGGGAGGACCCGGTCTCCTCGGTGTCTGAGGCCCCACAGGCAGCCCCATGCCTGCAGCCCAGGAGCCCAGGTGTGTGTATACACGTGTGTGTAGCTGCATGTTATGTGCGTGCTAGGAGCGTGTCTGTGTGCATGTGTGCCTGTCCGCCTGTGAGCATGCCCTGGCAAGCAGTGCTCTGGAGTTTGGACTCCAGGAGCTGCCCTGTTCATCCCCGCCCCCACCCCCCAGTCCCTGGGCAGCCATGGGCCTCAGGCCCAGCCGCCTTGGCTGCGCTATGGTGGGTCCTGGGCCCCGTCGTAGGACCCCTGCCTGTCGCTCTGGAACGCTCTCTCTGGCTGCATGCCCTCTGCAGATGGCTCAGTGGCCTGCGCTCGCTGGGCTGTGGCAGGTGGTGGCAGGGCCTGCTGGGGTCAGCTGGGTGAGGCGGCACAGCTCTGCCACGGCCGGTGGCCCGCGGGCACTCCGCCCTCCCCTCTCCCCACCCTTGGCAGCTCACGCCACGGAGCCCGAGCCTTGTGTCCACCCCTGAGTGGGTTCCGTTCCAGGTCCCTTTGGGAGCTGTGGCCGGGCCGTGCCCAGGGACCGTCCATCAACATCAGGGCGGTGGTGCAGGTGGGTCGACCTTGCAACCCGGGCATGTGCCCTTGACCGGAATCAAACCGTGACCTCCTGGTTCACAGGTTGATGCTCAACCCCTGAACCACTGGGGTCAGGCCCACATGCCTTTTAAGAACCATTTGTGTTTGGTCCGTGAGAGGAGACGCAGAGCGGGCCTGGGCCTTCCCATCCCTTCTCGGCCAGGCACGGGGCAGGTACCCGAGTGACTCCGGGGGCTGCAGCAGGAGCAGGTGACCCCTGGGGAGGGCTCGGGGGCCACAGAGACGAGAAACCGACAGTGGCTGGGGCTGGGCCACCGGGACAGGTTGTCCTGCAGCGAGTCTGATGCCTGAGCGACTCCGGCAGGTTCCTGTCCACCCTGTGCCCGGCGGGCGGGGGGGAGGGCGGGAGGGAAGGGGGAGCATTGGCCTCTGGGGCTGGGGCTTTGGAGGCTCCTTTCCTGTCGGTCCCAGAGTCCGCACCCCTCGCGCCTCCTCACCTATCGCCGTATCCAGGCAGGGCTCACCTGGGGTAGAAAACTACCTGGACACCGTCTAGTCCAGCTGTGTGGCCAGGTGGGCAAACGGTGAGCCTGGGGGCGCCCCGGGCAGTGATGGGACGAGGTCTTTCTTCTCCCAGACCCCCCGCATCCGCACCTCCGTCCAGCCACGCTCCTGCCTGGCGCGGGGCCTGGGTGCCAGCTGCACGGGGACCACGGAGCCTCCCTCACCGCCCGCCTCCGGGGCCCACGCGTCCTGCGGCCTCTCCACGCGTCTGCATTTCCCGCTTGCCCGCAGCCTGGGAACCAGAGCATCCGTCACTGTTCAGTCAGCGGAGAGTCGGGACCCCCCAATGTGGCTCGGCCTCGGGGAGAATGTCGCCGGCGAGGCCGGAGGGAGGGTTCCCCGGAGCCGCTGGTGGCTGGGGCATGCCTCCCGCCCCTGTGCCCCTGTCCCCTTCGGGCTGTTGTGCGTTGGCCGCAGCAGCCTCCACAGTCCCCTCTCCCGCAGGTCTGGCCACGCTGGCTCCGCGGCCTGTGTCTTGGGGCCAGGCGGGGCCTGGAAGGGGTCAGGGGTGTGGGCTGGGAGTGGAGCCAGGAACAGGATGGGGACCTGGGTGGGTCCCCTGGGATCCTGGCTTTGTGCACACGTGTGCACACACATGTACACATGCATGCACACATGTTTAGATGTGTGCGCATGTGTGTGTGGATGTTCAGGCAACACTGTGCTGGGAACGGGATGCTTAGCTGTCCCCCACTCAGCAGGCAGCCAGCTCCCCTGGACCCCTGGCTCGGGGGATGGCGGGTGGGGCTGAGCAGGGTGGACCAGGGCCGGGCCCCCATGGACGCCGGTCCGTGACGCTGGTGCCTGTTCCTCTCGCTCGTCTCCTCGTCTTCGGCCCCGGAGAGCCCGACTCCCGCTTTCAGAAAAGGCCTCCTGTTTGGGTCAGAAACAACGAGCGCGGCTGGAAGTGGGGGCTCATGCTCCGGTTCAGTCTGCGCCGATCAGCCCTGTGCTCAGCAGACAGCAGCTGAGTGTTCAGCTCGTGGCCTGAGGCGCGGACGCTGCTCGCCCGCCTGGGCTCAGGCACCGCGCCGTCTCCGCACCGCAGTCACGTTACAACGCGCTCGGCCCCGGGATTCAGATCAGTGTGCACCCGGCGGAGACGGCTCTGGAGTGCGCGTCCCGGGGACCCCTGCCCGAGCTCCCCCCAGAAAAGCACAGCTTCCGAAGCCGTTGGGCGGGTGAACAAAAACGGAGTCACGCCCGCCTTGCCCTGTCCTGCTCCTCCAACCGGGGTCCCACCGGGAGCCCTTTGTCCGCGTTCCTGATCTCAGAGCCCTGCCTCCTGTGCTGCGCCCTGTCACAGGGCTGCCAGGCCTGGCCGGTGACAGCTCGTTAGGACCCGCCGTGGGATCCCCCCCGTGCCCCTGAATGGGCTGAGGTGGGCTGACGGGAGGGACGGGGCTGTGTGTGCGGCCACTGTGGCCTTTGCATTTGCAGGAACGGTTTGGAGCTTTGGGGACGAAGGTGCCATGTGGGGCACTGTGAGGAAGGGTGGGGGTGGCCCCAGGGGTCCGGTTTCAGGCAGCTCACGGGCTTTCTCCCCTGCCCACTTCCCTGCGCCCCAGCGGCCCAACCGGGCCCCCGTGTGCTCAAGGCCCCGGCACGGCCTCCGGCTGCCTGCCCAGCGTCCCTTATGCCCATGTGGGGGGACCGTGGTGCCGCCGGGGTGGAGGAGGGCCAGAGCCCAGCCTGGGTTGAGCCCCCCCGAGGCCACCATCACCCCCTGACATCAGGGACCCAGGGGGACAAGTGTGGTAGGGCAGCCAGGCAGGGCTGGGAAGCTGCTGTGAAATCGGTGCAGGCGAAAGAGAAAGAAACCCCAATCCGTTCATAAGAAAACCAACAGGCACCGAAGATCAGTCCTGGGTGCATGGTGACAGGAGGGTCTTCGGGGATAGTCCTTCCCCGCGGCTCCTCCCACCCCTCAGCCAGGGCAGGCCAGCAGGTCGGCTCAGTGACCCCGGTGCGAGCTGGGGGTGCCCCGACCTCTGCGCTCCCGGCTCCTTTACAACACCCCCCCCCCCCCCCCCCGCCCCGCATCGCAGGGCCGCTGCTGTCCTTGCCCCTTTCCCCAGCGAGCGACTTCTCTGGCTCCTGACAGGCGGGCGAGGCAGGTGGGGGGACGGCAGCCGGGGCGCCTTTCTTGGAGATTTTAAAAGAAAAGAAAACCGGGGAAGGAAAACCAGGCTGCGGGCCGTCTCAGGAGGCCCTGGCTTCCGTGTGTGGCAGCTTCGCGGTGGATTTTCACAGCCCTGTCTCCAGGGCAGGAGGAGGGGACCGGCTCCGTCATTTCAGGTGCACCCTTGCCCTGCTCCGAGCACCCTGCCTGCTTCCCCCGCCCCCCCTCCCGCTGCCACCCCGGCCCCACGCGGGCCTCGCCCGCTCCCAGCGCCTGAGAAAATGCGATCCTTCCCATCGCCCGGCTCCCACGTTGCACAATGTGCCCGCGCCGGGGGAGCGGCGGTTTGGTCTTTGAGACAAAACCTGGTGGGTGCGAGGCCCCGGCCGCGGGCTGTTTCCTCTCTGTGACCCTCAGGGGCCTCTCGCCTCCCTCCCCGCCACGGCCGGGAACGGACGTCCTTAAATTAATAATGCGCGGGGGAGATTTACGGCACGCAGCTAAAATATTGTCTCTGCCTTTTATTTGTGCATTTGTCACTGTGGCCGCTGATCGAGGGGCGCGGGGAGGGATAAATAATGCAAATTCATCACCGGCCTTCCTGGGGAAGGAGACGGGCAGGTGACAAATGTCCCCCGGCGCTAATATATCTCCCCGTCCGCCGCCATCCGCTCAGATCGCCTACTTGGGCCGTGACAGCGCGGGCGGCCCGTGCGGCTGGAGGACGGCTGCGAGGTGCTTGCTGGGGCCAGTGTGGCGGCTCCTGTCACCTAGTCCATTTCCGGCGACTTTGGGGGAAATTGTTCTCGAGGGGACGAGACCGGAGATGGTTTCTGCTGGGAGCCCTCGGGTCTGGCTCCGCAGGAGGACAGGCGTCGTGGCTTCTGTTTGGGGCTGGGTTTGTCCAGGTGGGTGGTTATTATTTCAAACATGGCCCGGCCGGCGCGGCTCAGGGGCTGAGCGTTGACCTAGGAACCAGGAGGTCAGGGTTCGATTCCCGGTCAGGGCACGGGCCCGGGTTGCGGGCTCCATCCCCAGTGTGGGGCGTGCAGGAGGCAGCTGATCCATGATTCTCTCTTATCGTTGATGTTTCTGTCTCTCTCCCTCTCCCTTCCTCTCTGAAATCAATAAAAACGTATTTTAAAGAAAGAAAGAAAGAATTGGCCCAAACTCACATCGATTTCCCCAGAGGTGCGGGCGGGGTTCTTGGAGGACGGGGTTTGCCGGCCTCTCTGGCTCCCGGGAGCCGTCCTCTCTGGGTGCTTTTAACCGACAGGAACGGGGACGAGGTGGGCAGGCTGCTCTGGGAGTTCTGTCCACTCCTGACGGGGTTGGGCCGTGCAGAGGAGCCTGGGCCCTCGGCGGTCGGGAGGGCAGCCCCCAGCGGGCTCCTCCGCACACAGGTGGGCGGGACCAGTAATCTCAAGCCAGAGCCCGGGGCCCGCTCCTTCCTGGGCGCCACACGTGGGTTTAGCACAGGCAGAAAGTGGCTTCCGTGGGAGCTTCTGCATCATGTGGCCTCCAGGGACCGGGGTGGGGTCAGTTCTGGGCAGCTGCCTCGATGGGCACCAGGTCCCCCAGCGTGTCTAGAGGGAGCCAGCAGTGTCCACGGAGGGCCCGGGCCACGAGCGGCTCCGGTGGCTGAGGGTCTCACTACAGCACCATCAGGCATCAGCCCCTGGGCACCCCGGGGAGATTGTGGGATCGTCCCGAGGGGCTGGGAAGGTCGGCGTGACCCGGCGTCCTGGGTCCCCACGGGGCATGTGCCATCGGCTGATGGGGTCGTCCTGAGGTGCCAAGTCACCTGTCCCCCCCATGACCTCAGGGTGCACTCATGGGGGGCTGCTGTGTGCACCGCAGCTGCTTGCGTTTAGGAAAGCGTGAAAGGGCGACATCCCTGAGGAGCACCCCTGCCCCCCACCAGGGGAGGGGCACAGAGAACTCGGGGCCCAGGAGCAGGCAGGGCCCACCTCTCCTGGCAGCCGGGGCGAGGAGCCTCTTGTCTCCATCAGGGTCCCGGAGCCAGAGCCCGGCTGATGACTGACCTCCGGCGACTGCCACACAGACCCCTCGCTGGCGGTACCACGCTGAGCGCTTGGCAGGAATGGCCCAGTTTATTATTATTTTTATTTATTATTTTACTTATTTTTTAAAGTATTTTTTTTAATTGATTTCAGAGGGGGAGGGAGGGAGAGAGAGAGAAACACCAATGATGAGAGAGAATCATGGTTCGGCTGCCTCCCGCACGCCCCCTCCTGAGGACCAAACCCACGACCCAGTCCTGTGCCCTTGACCAGAATCCAACCTGGGACCCTGTAGTCTGCAGGTCGACGCTCTATCCACTGAGCCCAACCGGCCAGGGCAGGAACGGCCCAGTGCAATCCTCCCATCTCCACTTCCAGAGCAGTGGGAGGCTCAGAGAGGGCAGGTGCCCTGCCCAAGGCCACACAGCCAGGAGCATGTCGGGCTGGTAGGGCCTTGTGCTGTGTCTCAGGCCAAACCCCCCTGGGTCTGCGGCTTCTCTCCCCGACCCCGTGACCCCAGAAGGACAGCAAAGGCCGCGTGGGGACAGGGCTCCTGGCGGACAGGGGAGGGAGGCGAGCAGCAGGCCGTGCCGGATGTCCAGCCAGGCATGGGGGTTTTGGAGTGTCTGGGGGGGGGTGTGGCTTTCACTGCTGGTGAGCCGGCCGCTGCAGACACCGCAGCGCCCGCTGGGAAGCGCGGGGCCGTGACTGGCAGCCTGGCCCCCGGCCGGGGCTGCTTTGCTTGCCGGTCACAGCCGCACGGAGCACCGGCGAGGCTTTCCCACATCTTGTCAAAGGCCGGCGTTTCCTCTCCCCTTTCTCCTCGGGCTGATTAGCGGCCGGGCGATGGCGCGAGGACACGTTGGGGGTAGGAAGACGGGGGTCACTTTGGAAAACCTCTTTGTGGATGGGTCGGGAATGGGGAGAAAATGAATAGTTATAAGCTCATTTCCATAGAAACGGTCTCATTACCATGCTGCCTGCCCGCGGGCCGAGGCAGGGCTTCCTGCCAGCAAGCGGCTCCACAATGAAGTGGCCCTGCCCGCCGCTGCCAGGGGGCCGGTCGGCGATGGCTGCCCGGCTCGCAGCAGCGGTCAGCGCGTCTCTCCCGGGTCCTCGGACACTGGAGGTTCACCCAGAGCGTGAACACGGGGCGCTGCCCTTGCCCGCCATCTGCTCACGGTCACAGGCCGTCCATGGCCGTCCGTTTCGGATTGTCACTGGGCTCGCTGTGAGGTCTCCCGGGCGCCGAGACCGTGAACAAAAGACACGGGGACAGTGAGGCTGAAAATCACTTCCTGGGCCGCGCCCCGTGTGTCTGTCCGCGTGTCCATCAGCGTGACGGCCCGTCCCCTCACTCAGGGGCAGGTGGGTCTATTCGGGGCTGTCCTAGCACCTTCGCGGCTCCAGCGTCCGGCTCTGGCCCAGGTCCCCGGGCCGCTGTCTGTCCCAGGCCCCGTGCTCATGCGTGGGCCAGGTCCCGTGGTCCTGGGTTCCTCACCACACTCGGCCGCTGGGCTGGAAATGGGGGGCCGGGGGGTGGGGGGGGAGGCTCACGTGACCTGGGAGAGAAGACGGTTCCTTCCCCGGGGACGGACGGGAGCGCCCAGGAGGAGGCAGCCGCGCTTTGCAGAAGTTTCTCCCCCAAAACGGGCTTTTTCTTTTCATTGCGGCACAATGAGCACCGGCTAATGCTGTGGCTTCGCTGCTGGGGAGCCGGCCGCTGCATACACAGCACGGCCCGTAACCCTCGCCGCCATTCACACCCTCGCTGCCTCACCGTCTCCAACAAAACCTCCGTCACTGCAGCACGACCCCGCCGCCCAGCCCGCGCCCAGGTCCTGGTCTCTGTCGCCACAGATTTGCTGGCCGTGAGGAGGGAGCCGCTTCCCCCGGAAGCAAAGATGATCTGAACTCGGGATCCTGGGAGTGGCCCGCCCGCCGCCAGGGGTCCAGGCTCCGCCTTTATTAACCACGCGTTCAGCCTGGTTTTGGGAGAGGCCGGTGGGGACAGAGATGTCCCTCCCCTGGGAAGTGAATAACTTGGGGTGAGCCCGCCCAACAGGAGGACGCACCCTGGCCCCTGCCCTGGAAGGCGTGGCCCCGAGGGGGGCGCAGGGGCCTGGCTGGGCATCAGGCAGGGGTGAGCGCTGCCCCCTAACCTCCAGCATCCCCCGAGGAGTTGGGGATGAGCTGGCTGGTCCCACTTTACAGCCTCAGACGCCCAGGCAGCAGGAGGTCAAGGGTCAGGTTCTTGAACGCTTTGGGAATGGGGGCGAGTGCGGGAGCCCCAGCATGGAGCTCCACGGGTGTTTGTGGGAAACACTAGCTCTGCCCTGACCCATCCGGCCAGTCACTCGGCACAAGCCTGTGCCCACATTGTGTGTCCACCCCGACGGCCGAAACGAGCCCCTTCGACGTCTCGCGCACAGTAGGTGCTCAGGAAGAAGTTGTGAAGAAAATCTGCCGGTTACGTTAGTGGGTCCTGGGGCTGTTATAACCACGGCCAGGGCTTCAGCAACAGAGATTGAGGTCCAGGGGTCGCACGGCTGGCTTCTCAGGCCGTGCGGGGGGACCCGGCCCGGGCCCCTGGCTCCTGGCGGCTGCCGGCATCCTGGGCGCCCTCGGCCTGTAGACCCATCCCCTGCTCTGCTTCGTCTTCACGTGACATTCTCCCTGCGTGCGCGTCTGTGTCCAAATTTCCTTTTACAAGGTCCCGTCACGGGGGATGAGGGACCCTCGTTCTCACCAGCTCATTTGCGAGCCTCTATTTCCAAATGCAGTCACTCCCTGAGGTCCTGGGGTCCGGACGTCAGCACGTGAAAGTGGGGGTCACAGTCCAGCTCAGGACAACGGAGAGCGGCCAGGTCCTCGCCAGGCCCCGTCTTCGCTCGGCCTCCGGGGACCGGTCTGCGGCCGGAGCATGGGTGCTGGAGGTGCTTGGACACCTCTCTGCGCTCTGTCCCACTGGCCTCGCCGGCCCCTGTCCGCAGGCCTCAGAGGCCGCCGCCCGAGCTCCGTGCACTCAGCCGCCGGCCAGCCACGCGAGGACGATGCGTGCCGAACACGGGGGACGGCTCCGTTCCCTGGTTTCCTGAGGTTTGCGCAGCGATTCAGGGCAATTTCAGGTTGTCCTGGGCTGGCAGCCGGCGGTCGGCAATCCGAGAGGCGTGTTTCAGGGGAGGGAGTTCCCTTCCTCGTTTCTGATGTTTAGAAACATGATCGATGTCGGGCGGGGGCCGGGCTGACAGCCTCCGGGACGCTTTCCTGGCGTGCGGGCTGCGGGCTCGGGGCTGGGGCGGCGCAGCCCGGCCGCTGAGCGGGTGAGAGGCTCGGCCCTTCCAGGCTGCGTCCCCCTCCCCACGTCTGCCTCCCCGCGGGCCCTGGACTTCCCGGAGCGATCTGCCGGTCGGAAGGGACACCGTCCCCGCGTGGCCAGCCGCGAGTTGGGCGGGGACGGGTTTGGAGCGTGAGGAATTGCCACCTAAGTGCCGGTGGCAGGCGGGCGGCCCGAACGGGGCCCCGGCCATAAGGTGACCCGCAGGAGAAATGAGGTCACGGGCCTGGCCGTGAGGACTCCGTGAGCAATTCCGAGGGGCTGTGTTGGGGGTGGGGGCGCTGGGAACGGGGCTGAGGGCCTGCACCAGGAGCTGTGGGGGTGCCATTTGGGGGATGGCAGGGAACCCCTGGACATCGGTGACCTCAGGAGGCGAATGGGCCTCCTCCCCCCCCCACCCCCCACTACCTTGGGCCTGTTTCGCAGCAGTGCAGGGGCCTCTGCCCCCACAGCCTCCCTCCACCCCTGTTCAGTCCTCAATCGTCGATTGGCTGTTGTGTGGGGGACCCCGGGGGAAGCGTGTGCCTCTGCGCAGGTCGCCCGTCTGTGAGGAAGCTCAGCGGTGGTGGAGCCTGTTGGGGTTCATGGTGGAACCTCCAGGGCCCCTCCTCTGCTCAGCTCTTCTTGGGGGGGGCTTGTCTCACAGGCAGGCAGCCTCTCGGTGTGATACCCACCTGGGCTCAGGGATGGGGTCACGTGGTCAGGGATGGGCCCCCCCTGGGGCTCAGGGATGGGCTCACCTGGTCGGGGATGGGGTCACCTGGGCTCAGGGATGGGCTCACCTGGGCTCAGGGATGGGCTCACCTGGGCTCAGGGATGGGGTCACCTGGTCAGGGATGGGCCCCCCCTGGGGCTCAGGGATGGGCTCACCTGGTCGGGGATGGGGATCTGGCCTCCTTTCCTGTGGCCACATCACACGTGTGGTTGACGCTGGCAAAATGCGGGCTGAGAAGTGCCTGGGAGAGGGGCTTCCGGGGGGCGGGGGCTGCAGCCCGGCCTTTCTGTGTCTGGCCCTGAGGCCGCGCTGCAGCCTCACCTTGCCTTCCGTCCATCCATCGGCCTGAAATTCATTAACTGCCAGGAAATGGTGGATTTCCACGCCGCAGCCCCAGCCCCGCCCGCGGAGAAAAGCTAATTGACGAGGGCGAGTCTCGAGGTCCCTGGAGGGCTCCTAGGAGCCGCCGGCTCCCGGGCAGATGCACACGGAGGTGACTTTGCAGGGGCCGCGGGGTCACGCCAGGGGCCGATGCCGGCTAAGGGCTGGGGGGCGCCCTGGAGCTCCCTGTGAGAGTCCCAGGAGGAGAGGGGGACCCGGGCCTCGGGGAGCAGTGCAGGCCTGGCCTGAGGACGGGCTCGGACCCGCGGAGGAGCGTCCACAGGAGGCGCCTGAGCAGGTGGGGCTGGTTCAGAAGCGCTGCCAGGCACCCGCCGCCCGCCAGCCACTGGGCTCGGCCAGACGGGGCTTCCGCGGGGAGACGGCCTTGGGGCCTGTTCCCCGGCGGCCCGGGGCCTTCGCCGTGAAGAGACCGCGCCTGGGGGTGAGCGCCCCTGCGTTTCGCCAGGAACCGGAGGCCCTGCTCATGGCCGGGCCCTGACCATAGCCCCTGCCGGCCCTCGGGCGGGGGCAGACCTGGAGGTGCCCCGGGCCTCAGTGACCGGGTGCGTCTGTGAAGTGGGACCATTGGCCGACAGGTGTGGGTGCTGAGTGTGTGCGTGGTGTTCGCTCACGTCATCCTCACGCGGCCCTAAGAAGCAGGCGCCACGGGGCGCAGACCGCAGGCACTTGCCCAAGTACACACAGCAGGACGTGGTGGAACGCGGTTCAACACTGGCCTCCACGCCTCTCCCGGGCCCCACCTCGGAGGGGCTCCCAGGGCTGCACCAGGCGAGACCACCCCCACATGAGACCGCCCCCACGAGACCGCCCCCCACACGAGACTGCATCCACGCGAGACCACCCCACGAGACCGCCTCCAGCCAGACCCTGGGAGGTGCTGGGCTGAGGCTGTAACGGGAGAAGCAGAGGAGGGAGGCTTAGGAGAGCCCAGCCCCCATCCTGCAGGGGAGCCTCCAGCCCCCTTGATGCGCGTGGACTGAAGACACCCGTCCACAGCCGGCCGGCCATCAGCAGCACTGAGCCTGACGGAGGGAGGCCTGGACCGTGCCTCTACGCCCCCGTCTGCCACTGGAACCCACGCGTGAGTGCGCGGTTATTTGGTGATTTCTGACTCGCAGCAGCCGAGGGGAGAGGAACAGGTGGGGAGGTCGTGGGGGCGTGTGACTTAGCCGCTAATGAGGAGAACTAGGGAGCGTGCTGAGGCGTAAACACGAGGAGTCCTCCCCCACCCTCCTCCTCGCAAACTCGGGTGTGGACCAGGCTGAGGTACACGTCCAACGACCAGGCTAATGGGGGAAATTGGCTTAAAATGTAAAGATGATTAATTGGATTCATGTGCACAAAATGGTGGGCGTGGTGTCGGGGAACGAGGGGGGAGGGGCCCCTGCCGGCCCTGGTCAGGTCTGCAGACGGCCCGCCACGGACCCGCCAGGCCCAGAAGAGGGGCCCTGCCACGCCTCCCAGGAAGGCCGTGGCTCCGAGAAGCTCCGTGGGCCGGCCTGGCATCCAGCAGCGCAGAGCCCGGTGTGGCCCGCCTCCCCGCCCAGCGGCGGCCTCTTGGGATCTCGGACCTGGAACAGGACCAGGTTGGGGAAGGCGAGGCCGCTGCCCCTGGATCTGCAGGCCCAGAGGCCATCTGTCCTGGTCGGAAGAGAACCCCAGAACATCGCTGTGTCCGGCGGACGGGGCTCCGGCCCCACCTGCTGGGGCCCTTCCTTTGGACACGTTCCTCTCCGGGCCCCAGGGTCCCTGACGCTGAGTGGGGACATCGCGTCAGGACAGAATTTTCTGCTGATTTTTACCAGCAAAACCCCTGTGACCCCAGGACCCGGGAAGAAGTCAACTCCGCGAAAGCCCGAGTTCTAAGATCCGCCTTCAGCCTCACTCGGCCGCACACACTCGATGGGAAAGTACAGCTGACCCTTGAACCGGGCGGGGTCAGGGGTGCCGAGCCTGTGAAACCGAAAGTCCGTGTAGAACTTTTGTCTCCCCCAAAACTGAACCCCCGACAGCCTCCTGGGGACCAGAAGCCTTACCCGCGACAAGGACAGCGGCCCGCACGCCCTGGGCATGAGCCTGTGTTACGTTCTGACAGTAAAGCCAGCGGAGAAGAGACCGCGTTGTTCCAGAAGCTGCATTAGAAGCCGCGAGAGAAAACGCATTTGCAGTAGCGACGCCGCAGGTTCACGGAGTCTGTTCACAGATGAGCGGCCGGTGGGCACCTCGTCAGCATCGTCTCGGACGCACAGCCCTGCGGGTGTTGCAGCGTCACCCACACCGGCGCCACGGGTGGGAAGCTCGCGGGAGAAGACGCTCGGATCTACTCGCGGGCTTGGCGGCTCCTGCACTGACAGCGAGGAAGCCGCGGGCCGGCCGCGCGCGCCCCGCGTAAGTGGCGTGGCCGAGTGGTGTGGTGAGGAAATTGCCCAGTCCAGTGGCCGGCAAACCACGGCTCTCAAGCCACATGTGGCTCTTTGGCCCCTTGAGTGCGGCTCTTCCACAAAATACCACGTGCGGGCTCGCATGTGCACTGCGATTGAAACTTCGTGGCCCGTGCGCAGAAGTCGGTTTTCGGCCTGGGCGGGTCTGTTTTGAAGAAGTGGCGTTAGAAGAAGTGGGGGTGTCGGTCAGTCGGGCGACGGGAGACGCGGCGCAGGCGGGCGCGGGAGACGCAGTGCGGGGAGGCGCACGCGATTCATGCACGAGCTGAGTGTGGATGGGAGAGTTGGAAGGGGCCGACCTCAGCGAACGCACCTCAATCAGATTGAGGACGTTTTTAGCAAAGGCCAGGTTAGGAGTGCCCTAATTAAGTTAATAACAATGTACCTACCTATATAGTTTAAGTTTAAAAAATTTGGCTCTCAAAAGAAATTTCAATCGTTGTACTGTTGATATTTGGTTCTGTTGACTAATGAGTTTGCCGACCACTGGCCCAGTCGATTTATTAAAAAATCTCTGCCTGTGAGTGGACCCTTGCAGCTCAAACCGTGTTGTTCAGGGGCCAACTGTACTGTTGTGAAGCGGATCAGGAGCCGAAGGAAACCCGCGACCGTGACAGACCCGACACCCAGCCACGTTCTGGGCGTCAGGGTGGGAGACGTTGGCGCGGGGTCCGCGCGGGCATGGGGTCAGCGCCGCAGCACAGCCGGGCAGCTCGTTCGGCCCCGGCACTGCCCCTTCCCAGGTCACGACCTGCTGCAGATCCTGGCGTCTTTGTGCCTCAGTTTCCTGATCCATAAAATGGGGCAATAGTGGGCCTCGCTCTGGGGTTGTGTCTTGGGAATAAAGACGGGTATTGGCGTGAACCTCCTGGCGGGCCCTGGGTGTTGGCCACCACCTCGCCGAGGACAGTGTCTCAGTCAAACAGCCGAGGAGGAAGCCAGGGAGCCCAGTGCCCACCGCCCACCCTCCGGCCAGGCTCAGGATTGGGGCAGGAAGGGGAGGCCGGGCGGCCGCTCCAGCCCCTGGCACCTTCGCAGCCCAGCCGCGGGCCTCCCCTCTGGCTGCCGGGCCGGCCGGCACTCGGGTCAGCGAGCTAACGCCTTTGTCAGGGTGATTAATAGCGCTGGGGATTGTCGTTAATTCACTGCCTAATGACTGCGGCCGGCCCGCTCCGAGTAATCGGGTGATGTATGTGAGGAGCGCCCACCTCATGGCAGAGGTGAAAATCATTTCGACAAGTCAAATATTGTCACAGGGAACAAATGGCTCTCCCTGTTAATAAAAATTAATGAATTTTTTTCCTCCCTTTCTCTCTTTTCTCGCCACTGGCCTGCTAAATGGAGCTGCGGCGGCTGAGCAGGGAGGGAGCCGGCCGGTCAAGCTCTTTATTTGATGCTTAAAACTATAAACGTCTTTATTAGGGCAGCGGCGGCCCGAGGGCCAGGGCGCGTTGGCTGCTGTGGCTGCAGCTGGGGGCTGCGCTGAGGTGGGGGTGGACAGCCCTGTGTCTGCAGGGTGAGGCTGTCCCTGGGCGTCCTGCCCAGAGGGTTGGGGGGGGGGGCCCAGTTTTCTCTCATCTCTCCTGCCTGCAGACCTATCGTCTGGGCAACTCGCAGGGGGACAGCAGGGGCATGGGAGCAGGTGCCTGGGCGGCAGTGGGAGGGTCTTCCCGGCACCCAAGGCACGCCTGTCCCGGGCACCTGGGCGACTGGAGCCCCCATCCCGGCTGCAGAGGGCTCAGCTGTGCCACCCCACCCCCGCTTTGGTTGGGGGCCAGGGCCACGGCCGGGCAGGGGGCCAGCCGGCATCCAGGGAGAGGGAAGGGGGCAGCGGACTTGCTCCACCACCAGCTGCCCCGTCCCCAGGCTCCGAGGCAATGGCCACGCCACCTCCTCTGCCGCCCCGGTGCCAACGTCCCGTTGTCGTTCCGCGAAGCCAGCGCCTCAGAGCGCAAAGCCTGCTCTGCTCTGTGCGCCCAGCGGCCACGCAGCCGGAGGTCCAAGGCTCCACCTCCCACCCCTGGCCATGGGTCCCCTAGGCCCGTGGTCGGCAAACTGCGGCTCGCGAGCCACATGCATCTCTTTGGCCCCTTGAGTGTGGCTCTTCCTAAGCCAGTGACAGCGAACCTGTTGAGCTCGGCGTGTCAGCATTTTGAAAAACCCTAACTTCACTCTGGTGCCGTGTCACATATAGAAATTTTTTGATCATTGCAACCACAGTAAAACAAAGACTTCTATTTTTGATATTTATTTTATATATTTAAATGCCATTTAAGAAAGAAAAATCAACCAAAAAAAATGAGTTCGCGTGTCACCTCTGACACGCGTGTCATAGGTTCGCCATCACTGCCCTGAGCCTTAGGAGTACCCTCATTAAGTTAATAACAGTGTACCTACCTATATAGTTTAAGTTTTAACAATTTGGCTCTCAAAGGAAATTTCAATCGTTGTCCTGTTGATATTTGGCTGTTGACGAATGAGTTTGCCGACCACGGCCCTAGAACTTTCTCCCCTCGCCACTCGCCCGGAGCCCAGCCCCAGGGCCCGGGAGCCCAGCCTTCCCGGCGGGTGAGGGCACATGGTCTGCTTTCTTCCTCCTGAGGCTTTTATTTTGGGGCCATATTTGTTAACTGTGCGACTTGCTCAGCCTGGAATGGCAGCCGCCGGCCCCAGGTGTGGGGGCTGAAGAGATAAACGCTGTGTAAGTAGTCGGTGGTCATGGGCGTCAACCTGTTCCTCCTCCACGTGCCGCCCAGAGGGCATGGGGAGCCGGCGGGGAGCCAGCCCAGCCTTCTTGTCCCCGACACTGTGCCCCAGGTGGGGCAGCTCCTGGGGCCGCCCTGGCCAGCCTCCCTGGGGCCTCAGCCTCATCCCCCAAACTCTCTGCGTCCCGGGTGGCACATAGCAACAGGCATGGCTGTCGGGGCAGGTGACTGTCGAACCTCAGCCCCTCCCTCTGCACCCTACTTAAGCCTCTGGGTTTGCAGAAACAGGGTGTTTGTGGGTGTCAGGGTCCCTTACCCACATCCACCCGGCCACATGCTGAGTGGCTGTGCCCCTGGCTTGTGTGAGCTGCATCCCTCTGGGTCCCCCTCCCTTCCTCCCCTGAGGCCCAGCACCAGCAAAGCCGCTCGCTGCCCCGCGTAGACGGGGCCTCAGAAAACCCAGCCGCTCAGGGCTGTGCCCAGCCCTGGGGCCCGACGCCCGTCCCTGGGGCTCCTGCTGGGCCTCTGTCCTGTCTGCTAGGCGCTCGCCTCCAGCGGGACAGGGTCCTCCTTGTTCCCGGGGTGCACTGGGCACGTGGGTGCCAGGGGTGCTTAATGGGGATGGGGCGTGAGCGCTGCCGGCCAGCGGTGTGGGAGCGCCTGGCGGTCCTGCAATGTCAGTGCCAGGAACAGGGTCCCACATGCAGGGGCCTGTGGCCTTGAACCTCCCAACTGTCCCAGGTGGGATACGCCCCGTTTTTTCAGGGCGGGGGGGGGGGGGTCCAGAGAGTGTCTGTGTGGGAACCGGAAGGAGAGCCCGCTGGGCCTGTGGGGCCTGGGAGTCTGTGAGTGAGACGGTGAGGACCCGCCGAGGACGCGGCCCAGTTTCACTCGGTGCAGCAGCCCGGGAGACCCCGTCGGTGGGTTTCGGGGATGCTCACAGCCCACTGTGGGCTCAGCCAGACGCCTGCGCCCCCACGTTCAGAACAGCCGTCTCCACAGCGAGAAGGTGGGCACAGCCCAGTGTCGGGGGGTGCGGGCAGGGGGACTGTGTGGCATCAGGGGGTGCAGCACCGCTCAGCCCTGAGAAGGAAGGGCGCTGACACCTGCTCCGACGTGGGTGGCGCTGGGGACGTGCGAGTGGAACGAAGCGGACGCGGCAGGACGGGCGCTGGGATGCCGCTCGGATGAGGCCCCGGAGGAGTCAGACCCACGCACAGAGCGGATGCTGGTGCCGGGGCATGGGCGGGGCGGGGGGCGTGGTCAGTGGAGACAGAGGTCCAGCTCGGGAAGATGGAAAGTTCTAGAGACGATGGTGGTGACGGCTGTGAGACAGTGTGACTGTTTAAGGCCACGGAGCTGCACAGACAATGGTGAAGACGCTGCATTCGGTGTTGTTTTTTTAACCACCATTTTCTTTATGATTTTTATCTTATTTTTATTTCAGAGAGGAAGGCAGAGGGAGAGAGAGACAGAAACATCAGTGATGAGAGAATCATGGACCGGCTGCCTCCCACACGCCCCTCACTGGGGATGGAGCCCGCAACCCGGGCCTGTGCCCTGGCTGGGAATCGAACCATGACCTCCTGGTTCCTAGGACGATGCTCAACCCCTGAGCCATGCCAGCTGGGCACCTCCAATTGTTTAAAAAATTGTGAGCTGCCAGATGCGAGGTGATGGACTGGTGCCTGGAGCAGCCTCCTCTAACATTGGGGGTGGGGTCGGGTGGATTGGGGTGGGGGTGGCCCCTCTGGTGCATCCGCAGAGGAGGAGGTGGAGGGGCCCGAGGACACCCCGCTCGGCCACAGCGCACACAGCGTGCAACACGGACGGGGAAAGGGTGTGTGTGTGGTGGGGGGGGGAGGGTCGGCCGTGATTTAGAAGAAAAACAGTGAGATTTGAGCAATCGGCGGCCACCGCGCGGCCCCCGGGGCTGGGGAAGTGGTGTATTAACCGAGGAGTGAGGAGGGGAAAGGCCAATCCCATCTCGGAAACAAAGAGGCTTTTCACCAGGAACAAGCCTTGATCAAAACTGCAGCGGCACCGCCGCCCGGGGCGATGGAAGCACGAGGAAATGGGTCGGGCCTGAAATAGGAACGCGTCCCCAAGCACCGCGATAAATAACCATCTTAGAATAACGCGCCGCTTTAAGGGGGGCCAGGTGGTCTGGGCTGCCGGTCACAGCCCCCGGCCCTGCGTCAGCCCCGCTGGCCGGGCTGGGCCGGGCCGGGGAGGGCGAGTGGGGGCAGCGAGCTCTGCCGGCAGCCCCGTGGCAGCTGGGCCCAGCTGCAGGCGGGCGCCGGGGAGGGCAGGGATGTGGTGAAACCTGCCCCAGGCCCGTGCCAGTCTGTCGGGGAGGTGGATCTGACCTTGAGTGGCTGAGCTTGGCCGTGGCCCGGAGCAGCGGGCGACTCATTCCCAGGGTTCCAGTGTCCCAGGCTCTGAGGGGCTGCTGCTCAGGCTTCACTCCCAGCAGAGGGCTCATCCGGAGCCTTCATCCATTTGTGCATCAGTTTCTGCATCTGTGAAATGGGTAGACTGGTGACCTGCTTCGAGATGCTGTGAGCAGACTAAGAACCGAGGGGGCAGGTAGGGAGCTTCCGGAGGGGGCTGTGAGCGGTGAGGACCCCCCGGCTGTACCCCTGGAGGGCCAGGGCCCTCCAGCCCGGCTCTCTGGATCTGTCCCAGGCGGCTGTAACAAAGTACCATACACTGGGGGCATCAAACATTTATTCCCCGCGGCCTCCGTCATCCCGTGGCCGTGTCCCCCTCTGTGCCTCTGTCTCCTCTTCCTGTGAGGACTGTCGTGTTGAATTAAAGTCCACCCCAGCGACCCACCTAACCTCGACGACCACCCCGCCTCCAACTCGGGGCGCATCACGGGACCCAGGGTTCAGGCAAAACATGTGGCGGGGACACAGCTCAGCCCACACGGCCATCCTGGGGGCCAGGGGGCCAGTGGAGCACCTGGCCCAGGGCCCGAAGGACCCGCACTGCCCGCTCTGGGCCCTGGACTGGCCGCGGGTGGTTCTGGCCTCACTTCCTCATGCCCGAGCCTTTCCTGCCGGCTCTGTGCCGGGGACAGGCCACCGCCCGTGCAGGAGACGGTGCATCTTGTCAGGGTTGGGGAAGGAGGGGCTCCCTCTGTGTGGGGGAGGCTCGCACACCTGGGCCCTGGCAGGAGAGGCTGGGCCAGGCCGCTAGCGAGACAGGGGCCAGCTCTGTGCCTCCCCAGTCCCACCCCCCTCCAGGCCGGGCAGCTGGGCTCTGCGCCTCCGGTCCCTGCGGGCCAGGTCCCGGGCGTGGACTGGATTCTAAACGGCGATTGATTATTATTAGCATTTAGCACGTCTGCAGGAATGTCTGTTCTCAGAGCTATTCATCTGCCGTGTTAATAACCGCGCTCGGCGAGGGCTCTGAAGCTCAAGGCTGCGTGCGGGGCGAATGGCAATGAGCGCGGCCTGGGGCGGCGCAGCCCTGGCAGCTCCGGTGGGCGGGCGGGCGGCGGGTCCCCAGCACCGTGGGCGCCTCTTGGGGCTGGTCCTGGAGCCGGGACCCTCTGTGCTTGTCTCTCAGGCAGGTCCGCGCTGGGAGAGGCTCCACGTTTGCCGTGGGCGATTGAAAACGAACAATGGCAACACGGAGCCGCCGATTCCCGGCTCCCTTTCCAGCAAGTGGTTTGGGAGGTGGGTCTGCAGGACGCTGGTGCAGCCCCAAGGACCCCCCCCATCGGGGACGGGCCCCCCCTTGCCTGGCTGTCCTCGGCAGGAACGCAGCAGCATGGAAATCCCGTTAGAAATCCTATGACGTCACTGCTTATCCAGTGGCCTCCGTGGGCCCAGCCTGACTGCGTGCTGCTCTCTGCCCCCTCCCCCTCCCTGAGCCGCAGGCAAGATGGTCCTGATAGTCACAGCTCGGGGGGACATACGGGCTCGGGGGCCGTGGGGGGGTCTCTGTGGGGCCCAGTACCCAGTACTCCTCGCCGTGTGGTTCCAGAGATAAAAGAATAGTCAGAAGGTGGGGAAGCGAAGTGCCACCCGCTCAGAGGGCCGGGCCTGCAGCTGCACCCCAGAATCGCCGCCGCGCCCACTGCACCCCTGGAGTGCGGGCCAGGCAGGCCACTCTGTGGCTGAAGGGAGGCAGCTCCGAAGGAGCAGCTGAGAACAGGCTCCTTCCCGAGATGGGGACTGGGCCAAGCAAGCCCAGCGTCCCCCAGATCAACCAGAGTCCGGGGGGCGGGTAAGAGGAAAAGGGGGTTACCCTCAGGGAAGGGAAGTCAAGAATGGGAAGTGAGAGTTTCTGCCTTTAACTTTTTCCGTCCTTCCGCCCACACACCCACCCACCATCTCCATCCGTCCATCCAAATATTCATTCATCATCCATCCACCCACCATCCACCCACCCTCCATCCATCCATCCACCATCCACCTACCACCCACCCTCTACCCACCATCCATCCACCCTCCCTCCCTCCATCCATCCATCCATCCACCATCCACCTACCACCCACCCTCTACCCACCATCCATCCACCCTCCCTCCATCCATCCATCCATCCATCCGTCCAAATATTCATCATCCATCCACCCACCATCCATTCATCCATCCATCCACCCACCATCCATCCATCCATCCATCCACCCATATCCATCCATCCATCCATCAATCCACCCATCATCCATCCACCCACCATCCATTCATCCATAACTTGAGCCCTCAGTGGACAAGCTGACTCAGTGCTGATGGTTGGAGCCACAGCACAGAGAAGTGGCATTCTGGCCAGGCCTACCCATTGTTACAGTCGCCTTCATAGTCACAGGTTCTGGAATTGAACGGCCGTGGACACCCTGAGACTTCGCTTCCCATAGTTGCAGTGATTGTCTGTTCTCCACCTCACCTCACCTCTGCCACCACATCCCTTTCATACACTGACCTGACCTGAGTGGTACCTTCAAATACTGCTTTCCACGGGCCTGGTGGCATTTAGCTTGACCCTCGGCATTAAAACCTGGAGTTGGCCAGTTGATGTGATGGGGACGTTAGGCCCGGGGCCCACAGAGCCCAGGTGGGGTGGGGGCACTCCCAGAGCCCGTGGGCCGCTGCGTCTGGTGGCCTCAGGAGGAGGTTTCAGCTGCAAACAGATGGGAGAGGCCTGGCCACGTGGCTCCACTGGACATAGAACCTGCTGTTTCCTGGATGTCATGAGGGTCCTCTCCTTGGGAGCCGTGCTAGGGAAGGGGGTGCTGGGGTCCCCCTCAGCCACAGAAACCCTGTAATACAGCAGGTGGCTCAGGGGGTCTTGAGTGACACCTCTGGGGGCCAGTCTGCAGAGGGCTGGGGGCCGGAACGCCGCCCCGTGGGAGTCCCTGGAACCTCCGTGGGAACCTCTGCTGGCCGCGGGGCCAGGTGCCCGGCTGTGGGTGGACCGGAACTGTGAGCTCGGCCGGGAGCTTCCTCACCCGAGAATTGTCCTTTAAAGGCTCTGGTGGGAAACACACCGAGGCCAGTTTCCCTTGGCGACCGGATGGGGTTGCTGGGCGTGGTCGACTCTGGTCCTTGCCACGGGTCTGGGTGAATGGAGGGGGTGGGGGTGGATGGAGGGGGTGGGGGTGGGTGGAGGGGGTGGGGGTGGGTGGAGCGGGTCGGGGTGGATGGAGGGGGTGGGGGTGGATGGAACGGTTTGGGGTGGATGGAGCGGGTCGGGGTGGGTGGAGGGGGTGGGGGTGGATGGAGAGGGTTGGGGTGGATGGAGCGGGTCGGGGTGGATGGAGCTGGTCGGGGTGGATGAGAGGGTCGGGGTGGATGGAGGGGGTCGGGGTGGATGGAGCAGCCTGGACCTCCAGGCTGACCTGTGGCCGTTTTAGGAGGTTGGTTCCCTTCACGTTCGCCCCTGTTCTCCCAGGCGCACACTTGCGATGCGGCATTTCTGACACGGGCTGTGCACCCCCCCCCCCCCCCCCACTCAGAGCTGCAGCCGCAGCTGCCATAGGCGGAGGGTGCGGGTGGGCACAGCCCGCTTGCCTGCAGCTGCTTGCGGAGTGGGTCTCCTCATGCCAGGGCACACGGATGCCATGGGTCTGGGGACCCCACGCTGAGCACCCCTGAGCTGGAGGGGCAAACCGTCCCCCAAACACCCGACACAGCTGGTCCCTGGCTCCTGACACCAACCAGGGCAGCCCGCTGGGCGCGCCCTCCAGCGCCTGCCCTGGGCACAGTGACATCGGTGGCCCAGGGCTCAGGGCCGCCTCTGGGGGCGGAGCTCCCGCTCCTCGGCCTGACCCACAGCTGGACGCCATGCTCTGCGGTCTGTCCCCACAGACAGCTCAGACCGGCACCGTCCCCTCTGCGCACCTGGTTCCTCAGCCCCAGCCGCTCTGTGGGAAGTTCAGCCAGGGCCACATGGTGTCCGTCTGACCCCTTCGACGGGAGAGGTGTCCGCTCAGCCCCAGCCCCGTGTGTCCTGTGTCCCACGTGTCCTGTGTCCCACGTGTCCTGTGTCCCACGCGTCCTGTGTCCCGCGTGTCCTGTGCCCCACGCATCCTGTGTCCCGCGCGTCCTGTGTCCCGTGTCCCGCGTGTCCTATGCCCCACGCGTCCTGTGTCCCACGTGTCCTGTGTCCCACGTGTCCCGTGTCCTGCGCGTCCTGTGTCCCGTGTCCCGCGCGTCCTGTGCCCCGCGCTGTGGGACCCGAGGGAGCAGCTTTGCAGAGCGGGCCAGTCTCCACAAGGAACCAGCACCCCTTTGAGAGGGGCTGCACTCATTCTCAGAGGCCACTGGGCTCAGAGGCCACCGGGTGAGAATGCCCAGGGAGCGCTCCTGGCCGCTGCTCCGCCTCAGGAAGGGGGTTGCTTTAGATCAGCGGTTCTCAACCGGTGGGTCGCGACCCCACAGGGTCTAAGACCATCGGAAAACACATATATAATTACATATTGTTTTTGTGATGAATCACTGTGCTTTCATTATGTTCAATTTGTAACAATGAAATCGGGGGTCACCACAACATGAAGAACTGTATTAAAGGGTCTCGGCATTAGGAAGGTTGAGAACCGCTGCTTTAGAAGTTTCCAGAAGGGCCTGGCTGAGCTGGCGTGGCCCTGACTAGCCAGGCTGTGGGGAGCCAGCTGAGCCCCGGCCTGTGCATCACCCCCACCCATGGTGTCGCTGTCACCGCCCAGGGAGGCCGTGCTGGTCCCGTTCACAGGAGGAGATGTCACTCGGCCTGGCCGCGTCGGTCGGTGTCACTGAGGACGCGAGGGAGGCGGTGTCGGCAGCTCTGGTCTGAGGAAGCGGCTGGACTTTCGGAGCCGGTTCCGTGGGGGCAGGGACGGTTTCTCCTCGGGGCGCCATGAGCCCATGGGCCGGTGCAGGGCGGGTGTGGCCGGCATCGTGCTCAGCGGGCGGGGCTGCGCATCCCTCCGCCGGGAGAGGGCGACGGCGCGGTGGGCGGTGGCTGACCTCGCAGGGCCTGGGCGGAGTTCGCTGCGAACCGGCCTCGCCGTGCCAGCTCCTCCGGCAAACCGGGGCCCCCGCGGGCCCACTGGCTGTTTCTAGAAGGTCACTCGTGGGGGATCACCATGGCCTCTGACCTGTTCTCCCCACTTGAGGGAACAGTAGTGTCCCCCCCAAGGATCAGCAGAGGTCGACTTGCTTTTGACCTTTGACCCTGAGATGATCATCAGAGGGGCTGGAGAGGGGGGAGAAGGTGCAGATTTGGGGGGGCTCACTCCCTGGCTGGGCACAGGGCACCTTGGTGGCCTCTGCCATCCCAGCCCTGCCTGGCACCACCGCCCTTGAGGGTGTTGAAGAAGGTGACGGGTGAGGGTCCCGAGGTGATTCCCTGCCCGAAGGATCGGGATGGGGGGTGGGGTGGGGGAGGGGGGAGACCGGGCCAAGGGGCGGGGTCTCTGGGACGGCGAGAGTAAGTACTGTTCTCCGGCTGCTCAGAGCTGAGCAGCACAGACCTGGCTTTTCAAGCAGGTGCTCTTTCATCCGAACTGTCACCGAAGTCATTGCAGGCTCGCACGCAGCCGCAGGCCTGCGAGAGGGCGAGACCCTGTGCCCTTTGCCTGGTTCCGATGCTAAGAGTTTGCCAAGCTCCCGGCCCCTCCCGGTGCTGACAAGGGTCCAATGGACAAGGACGCTATGGAGGATGTTGATACAATGTATCCTCCGTCTGACCTGGGGCTGTAACCTGCGCCAGGCGCATTCAGCTCTGTGTCCTGTGGGTCCTTATCCACCACAGGCGGGCTTTCCCCTCCCTTCTTCTCGGGGTCCCAGGCAGAGTTCAGCCACACCTCCCCCCAAGGGAGGCAGGGGGCTGGCTGGACCCATCGCCTCCCCTCACGCTCCTCACAGACTCACAGGCACCCACACACTCACACACGCAGCACCCATACACCCCCCCCCCCACCCCTTCCCTCCCGGCTTTTATATCCTGGCAGGTCTCCCCAAAGAACTTTGAGGAACGGTGGGCTCAGGCCCGAATCCGTCTCCTGAAACTACCGCAAAACCCAGTAAAGGAGCGAGGGCCCCGCGCAGTAGCTAACACACATCGCCCAGCTGTTCCCACGTCATAAAACGCCCGTGTTCCTGGCTCTGTGTCCCGGCCTTGGAGAGGGAGCCACTGGACACGGGCCAGCGTCAGGAGCCAGGGTGGCCGGTCCAGGGGAATGCACGTCCAGCCCAGGGCAGAGGGCAGGGGGCAGAGGGCAGAGGGCAGAGGGGTCCGCCCAGGCGGCCACCGCTGTGTCCCTGGCCGGAGCGCTGGGCTGAGGAAGGATGGCCTCTGGATCCGGCCTCGGGCCGAGGACCCCGGGGAGAGGGGCCGTTTGCGCTTGGCCTGGCCCGCGCCTCTGGCGTCGCTGAGCGGCTCTCCGCTTCCTCCGGGGCCCGGGGGCGGCTCTTGACACCTCATTTTCTCCAGATGCTTCTGCACAGTAACCAGGCCGCCTGCCTCCACTCTGAGGGGTGAGGGAGGGCGCTGGGGCAGCGGAACAGAGGAGCCTGGCTCTCCGGTGCCTCGGGCGGCACTTAACCCCGTGCCCGCGGGGGCGGAGGCCCCGCAGCCGCCTTCCATCAGCAGGAAACACGCCCCGGCCCCGCGCTCCTGTCTGTGCGGCCGGCAGGTTCAGCACGCCTTTAAGCTCGGTTACCCGCCAGCAGGTGAGGTGCTCGGGGAAGTAGAATTCACACAGAAACTGTAAAGGGCCCGGCCGGCTGGCTCCGTGGGTGAGCGTCGGCCTATGAACCAGGAGGTCGGGGTTCGATTCCGGTCAGGGCACAGGCCCGGGTTGCGGGCTCGATCCCCAGTGTGGGGCGTGTAGGAGGCAGCCGGTCCATGAGTCTCTCTCATCATGGACGTTTCTCTCTCTCTCTCCCTCTCCCTTCCTCTCTGACATCAATAAACAAATATTTTTTAAAAAAGAAAATAACACCCCCGCCAAAAACAAAGAGCCCCGAGATACCCCTGCGTGCGGGGGACACAGTGCAGGGGGCCCGCGTGCAGCCTGGCTGGTCCCTCATTGTCTGGAGGAAACGACCCCCCCCCCCCCCGCCCAGGAGTGGGGACTTGCGTGGGGCCCGGGGTGAGCTCTGTGGTTCCCAGGAACGAAGTGGCACCTTAATTGCCCCCTTGCAACCTGCCTCCACGGGGGGCAGGGTAGGGGGAGGGGGTGCCTTTCAAACCTAAGCCACTGGGGTGCTCAGGGTTGAGGGGCTCGCTGCTGTTCGCTGGAGGGGACCCCGCCAGCCAATGGCGGACGGAACCGTCGCCTCCGCAAAGGCGCTAAATGACTAGGTGACCCCTCACGACGCTTTCTCCTTGAGACTCGTTTCTCCGCAAAGAAAACCTCTTGTTTGTCCTGCACCAGATCTGCCTGCTCCTGGCGCGAGAGGCCGGAGTCACTTTTCTTATACTTAGAAGTCCCGTCGCCATGGAGACCTCGGCCTCGCCGGCCATGGCAGGCAGGGAGCAGGGAGGGCCGAGGGCCGAGGTGACCACAGCGGCCGGGTCACCTTCACAGGTTTGCAGAGGGCGGAGCATGTGGACAGAGGTCAGCAGCTCGGGCCGGGCGGGTGTCCTCGCTGCTCCTCCACCCCTCCCCCCCCCCCACGTCCTCTGACTTCTAAGACCTCCTGCTGTGAAGTTCACATCACATCGAGACTGGCCATTTTGAGTGAACGGTTCAGTGACATTTAGCGCATTTGCAAATGACGTCCTAGCGCCGTTCATGGGGATGCGGGTGGTGCCACCAGCACCTCCGTCCGTCCCAGACGTTCCTTCCCCAGAGGACACGCCTCGCCACGCACACGCCGTCGCGGGGCCGCGGGGTCTGGGAATCCCACCGGAGGGAGCCCTGCGCGGCGTGCGTGGCCTTTCGGGTCGGCTGCTCGCTCAGCGAGGCGGTGGCGGGCCTCCTCCGGGCTGAGCCTTCACCTGTGGGGGCCGCTCCTCAGCGCTCGCCGCTGATGGGCCCAGGTGTGCCCGCCGCGGGGGCTGTGGGTCACAAGCGCGCTGTGAACGCTCACCTGTCTTTTCAGCTCTTGGGGGTGATGCCTGCGTGAGCCTCTCCCGGCTGTGCCGCGCCCCCCACCCCCGCCGCCTGCTCGCTCCCCAGCCCGCGTGTTACCGCCCCCTCGGGGCTGGGCTATGCCAGGGGCACTGTCCTGGCACCGAGCGTCTCAGGAGGAGCCCCGCAGAGAGGACCCTTTTGCCCTCAGCTCGGCCCTGGGCCTCAGCCTGCGGGTCCCGGGTGGTGCTGTCAGCTGCCGCCCTCACCTGCCAAGAGCCGGTCAGGAACCGGGGCCGCTGCCCACCAGCTGCCCAGAGAGGCCCAGGTGTGGGGTACAGGCCCCAGGAGCCCAAATCCCAAGTCTTCCCGGGAACTCGGGCCACCTCCATTCAGGCTGCAGACACACTGGGTGGCTCTGGGACATGGGTGCACCACCAGCCCCAGGCTGGGGGCCCGTGTGACAACGCCCCCCAAGCTTGTGGCCTGTGGGTGCTCCTGTCCCCGCTTTCCCACACGTGGCCACGGGAGGCGTGGGGAACGCTGGTTCCGGAGGGAGCCTGGGGGGCGGGGGGCGGACGTCCTAGCGCTGTTCATGGGGATGCGGGCTGCTGGGTCGGGAGGGGCAGAGGCGACGTGTCCTGGGCAGGGGGTGCCTGGGTGCCCGGGGTTCCTATCCGTCCCAGTCCCGGGGGTCCCGAGCCTCGCGCCCCGGGGAGGGGGTGCCGCCCGGCCTGACGCTGTGCTGTTTCCCTCAGGTGACGGTGACATTGTAAATAGTATGTACGAGCCGGACCCGGACCTGCTGGCGGGAGAGAGTGCGGAGGATGAGACTGAGGACAGCATCATGTCCCCCATCCCCATGGGGCCGGCGTCCCCCTTCCCCACCAGCGAGGACTTCACCCCCAAGGAGGGCTCGCCCTACGAGGCCCCCGTCTACATCCCCGACGACATCCCCATCCCCCCCGACTTCGAACTGCGAGAGTCCTCCATCCCGGGCGCCGGCCTGGGCATCTGGGCCAAGAAGCGGCTGGAGGTCGGGGAGCGCGTGGGCCCCTGCCTGGCGGCGCCCCGGGCCGCGCTGAGGGAGGACTTCGGCTGGGAGGTGAGTGTGATGGATCGCGGCGTTTATCTCGGGCTCCATCTATTTATAAGCCCCGATTCCGGCGGGAGGGCGGCGGGGAGCGTCCGACGGTCATGGTTCCCAGGCCTATTTTATCCCGCGGCTCGCATGACGCGACTCCCAAAGCATCAAGGCCCCCGGACCGGCAGCCCCACCGGCCGCCCGCCCCGGAAATGTGTCTTTAATGAGCTCATGTCTTAAACCGCCTGAGCTGCCCGTCTGGTCTGAGGTGCTAAGGCTGCGAGCTCGGGGGCGTGGAGAGGAATGGGGTGTCCCGGGACGTCTCCACTCCGGGGAGCCTCCTGCACATGGGGCCGCTCCCAGGACACGCCCGCGGCCGCGCTGTCCCATGCACATCCACCCCCGGCCCCCGGCCCCCACCCCCCGGCTCCCTGAGAGGAGCCCCCGCTTCTCATATTAGTGGGGTGCACGCTCTCATCCTGCCGGAGGGGAGTCGGCAGCTTAGCCCAACAGCCGAGGTCTGCCTCGATGGTCCTGAACCCCAGTGGTCAGGAGGGTGGAGGCACAGGTGAGGCTGCTGACGCCCCTAAGGCGTCCCTCCCTTGGGGTGCCCTGCTGCGGCCACCAAGGGCCCTGGGCCCCATCTCGGGCTTCGCTGGTCTCACGGGTCGGGGACCCTGCTGGGGAAACGCGGGTGCCGCCAGGCTCTTGGGCCGGGTCAGGTCTGGCAGGAGGGCGCCATGGCTGGGACGGGGCAGTGAGGGTCGGAGAGCCTCTCCGGAAGGTGGGACCAAGGGGCCCTGCCCCTCCCCCACCCTCCCATGAGGCTTTGCAGCTTCTAACCAGGCCCATCAGGCCCAGGCTCTCCCCAGAGACAGCGCTGCTCAGGCGCCCTCTTTCCAGCTCATTGGCGGCTCCTGAGCCCCCCCCCCCCCCGGGCACCTCCCCTGCGCCCACCCTGTGCTCTTTCGTGGCTCCTGGGACGTCCCCTCGGAGCCAGGAGAGCAGCTCTGACAGGGACAGGCGTGTGGTTTGGGCTGTGCGTGGCATTTGGCAGGCCCTGGCTGTCCCCCCCTAACCCCCCGTCCCGCCCGGCTGTGGGGAGCGTGATGACGGTGCTGGGGGACAGGCGCAGGGGGCCTGGGCTACCTCGGGAGCCGGTGGCTCTGGCCGCTGCGGGGAGCACGCACCGCTCAGGCAGCGCGTGGGCGACCTGGAGGGCTTGTTCGCTTGGCACTGCCACAGGCTCCTGTTGGCTCTTTTTTAAGGAACGGCCATGTCGCGGCTGCTTGCTGGGTGCCCGGCCTGGTCCGGCCGCCCTGTTATCGTCCGGGCTGTTGACTTTGCGATATTATTTATTCTCGGCGAACGTGAGGGAACGCTGTCCCCGCGGCGCCTCCCGCCTCGCAGTGGGCTTGTCCGGTCGTGACCCGCCAGCGGCCTTTCATGCCAGCAGCTCGGGAAGTGTTCGCCCTGCCCGCGCCCCGGGGCGCACGGGGCACTCAGGGCGCGGGCACGGGCGCGTCTGGCTGTTGCGAGCTGGACGCCGGCTACCTGCTCGGGATCCATCTTGGGGCTTCGTGGCTCCAGCGAGCGCGTCGGCAGCTGTCTGCGTCCCTGTTGCATTTGGGAGCCTACGGAAGCCACTGCCTCCCTGGAACCGGGAGGGGCGGGCAGGTGTCCCCAAAACTCAGGGCGACCCCACTTTCCCCTGAAACCGACCAGGCGGCCGAGGCTGCCTTCTAGCTCAGGGCCGCCGTGTGGGCCTTGGGGCAGGACGCCCCGTCAGCAGCCTCGTGGGGGTTTCCCGCGGCCCCCTCGCCGGGTCATTGCCGCCTCGCTTGGTTATCTCGCCTTCCGAGTAGGACGGGCGGCTCGGGAGAGCGGCGACTCTCAGGTGCCCCATCCCAGCGGCAGAGGAGTGGTCCCTGGTCGCACCCGGGTGGGCACCGGGAGGCCTCAGATCCAAGCGGAAAAGCCGGCTCCACAGCCTGGATCTTTCTGGGAGTCCCCACGCCCCCAACGTAAATCCAGTGGCCTGACCCAGGGCCTGTGGCTCCGTCCGCAAGACGCTCTCCCTGGGCCCGCGGGGAGCCCGGCTCCGCAGGCAGTGCGATGGGAAGATAACTGGACACGCCCTACCGGCTGTGGCTCAGCGGATGGAGCATCGGCCTGCGGACTGAAGGGTCCTGGGTTCGATTCCTGTCAAGGACACATATCGGCGGCAGGCTCCTCCCCCGTTGGGGCTCATGCAGGAGGCAACCAATCCATGTGTTTCTCTCATATCACTATTTCTCTCTGTCTTTCCCTCTCTCTTCCACTCTCTCAAAAAAATCAATGGAAAAATATCCTCGGGTGAGGATTAAAAAAAGAGAAAAAAAGCTAATTAGACAGCGGTTAGCGCGTGAGAGGCAGGTGAGCAGGTGAGGTGGGGCGGGCCCAGGACCTCGGAGCAGGTCCCGGAGACAGCGTCCGGAGGCCACGATCCCACCACAGCCCCCGATTGTGTCTGTGCAGTGGCTCAGCCTCAAGCTGGTCGTTGTTGTGTAAGTCAGGGTGGTCTGGTTTTACCGCCGTCTGCGCTACATGGTCTACATGCCATTCGTTTGCTGCGAGAGGAGGTGGGGACACCTTAGCAAAGATGACAAAAGACACCCAAGGAGGGTCCTGTGTCGGCGTGGGCTCCCGGGGGGCAGGGTCCACGCTGGCAGGGGGATTCCCTGTCCGCTGGGCCTGGGAGTCGGGCACACAGAGGGGTCCCCCCACAGACACGGAAGGTGTCACCCAGGCCTGAGTGAAAGCCACGGTCAAATGGATTGCGCTTCCCCTCATTCTGGGGCGCCCTGGAAACCGTTTTCTTTCAACCCTGAGACTAACATTGTTTTCCTGGACGTTCCATTGGAATCAAATCCAAGGCCCCTTTCCTTTCGTCTTCATGTGGCTGACATCCGGTCTGGCCACGCCCGGCCCCGGGGTCCCTCACACTCCGGCAGGACACGCGTCTCTCCCTGGGCCCGACATGGGTGACCTACAACCTTCAGGGTCAAGGTTTCATGCAGGAGTTTTTCTTCAGCAAAATGGGAACGCGGGGTTCGGCCGGGCAGTGAGCCCTCCTCCCACATGTTGTAGACCTCCCGTCCCCTGGGTGCTCGGAGGAAACCTGGAGGTTCCTGGCATTTTTTAAAAATATATTTTTATTGATTTCAGAGGGAGAGGGAGAGAGAGAGAGAGAAACATCCATGATGAGAGAGAGTCATGGATTGGCTGCCTCCTGCACAGCCCACACTGGGGATCGAGCCTGCAACCCGGGCCTGTGCCCTGACCGGGAATCGAACCCTGACCTCCTGGTTCATAGTCGATGCTCAGCCACTGAGCCACGCCGGCCGGGTGATTCCTGCCATTTTGGAAGGAGACACACCCCAGGTCAGGTGTATCTGCCCCGCACCCCGGCCTGGCCAGGCACGTCAGTGGGGACAGATGGGAGTTGGGGTGAGTGGAGATGGCCCTGGGCTCCATCAAAGAGAGGTAGCCTGTCCCCGAGCCCGGGTGACGCCTAAACACTGCCCCCCCACCCCCATGGGCTGCCTGCCTGCCGCCGTGGCCGCCACACACCCGGCCCGAATAAATCACCCCCTGATTGCATTTCATTGCCCTGGGGTCTGAGAAACAATGATTTGATCATCTGTTGAGTAAATGATGACATTTATCATCGTGCTGTTTACTTTGCTAATTAAGAGATGGCTGTGAGTGACAGCCCAGAGGGAGGGCTGTGGCAGCGGGCTCCTCAGTCACCTGCCCGGGGCCGGGCCCTGCAGCTGTGACACCCTCCTCTCTCGCCCCCTGCTGTGGGGCCTGGTGGGCGGGGAGTGCCATGCCCGGCCCCGGGGAGCCCGCAGGGGTGAGCCCACCCCACTCCTGCCTGTGCCCGGCTTGTCTCTTGGTTGGGTGCCTATCTCCCCAGAAAGCGAGGCCGGCGGTGGCAGGTGCCGAGAGCGTCGCCGGGCCTGGGCTGTGGCTGGTGCCTCAGCACCTCTGCCGCTGCTTAAGGGGCCGGTGGACATGTCAGCGTGAAGGGGGGCCTCCATCCTCCGAGCCACTCACTCGGTGCATCGCCTCACCCTGAGGCCTTAGCTCTGAGTATTAACACTCGTGTTTGCTGTTCAGCCAGCAAACAGGCTGCGTCTGGGCCAGGCCTGTGGGAGGCTCCAAGGTGATAGGGAGGACCAGGCCCACCCTGCACCCCTGGGCCTGGGGCTGCAGGACACCCCGCGAGGCCAGGGCAGGGGACGCCACAGGAGAAAGCTCCGCAGCCCGCACTCCCGGTTCCGGGACACTCCTGGGACTTCAGGCTAAGTTCCTGCCCGGACACGGGCCTGGAGAGAGGCCTGGGCTCAGGAGGAGCAGTCGGAGCCCCACCCACCTCCGCACACCCTGAGGAACGCGGTGGGGGTGCTCCTGGCCAGGCCGCGCGTCTCACAACGGGAAGAAGATGGGGGCCTGTTTTGGGTGGAAAGTGGCAGGAGGAGGACACGGGGCGGGTTCGGCTTCTGAATCTCTAGGACGGAGCTTCCTTGGGGACCCCGATGGAATTCTCGGGTCCCAGAGGCTGAGTCACCCTGTGGGGGAGGGGCAGGGCCACTGGGAGTTCCTGGTGCGGCCACTCTCTGCATCCTGGGCCCTCGCAGGCTGAGGGGCTTGCAGGGTCACATGCACCCCCAGGGCCGCTGCCTGAGGCTTCCCCTCCACCTCAGTCCCCCCCTCTTCCTGCGTCAGCGTCTCCCCTGCCCCCCTCCTCTTCCGTCTGAGTTTGCAAAGGAAGCTGTGAGGTTGGCGCTGGAGGGTCAGGGCGGTTCCTGAGACTTGCCCGGGGTGTCTGGACCTGATGGCCGAGGCCTAGATCCGGGGCCTGACCTGACCTGCGTGTTGGATCGCTGGGAGCGTCAGAATGACAGGTGCCTGGGCCGGAGAGAGGCTCCGCCAGCAGCCCCGTGGGCCCAGGTCTGTCCTGGTTTAGAGCCCACCTGGGCGTCGTGCTTGTGAGAGCATCCAGAAAGTTCCATGGGCAGTCGGGGCCAGACAGCAGATCTAGAGAGAAAGAGGGAGGGTCGCCCGCCCTCCTGCACCTGCGCGGGGCATCGGACGGCAGCTGGCGGCGAGGCGCGCGGAGGCTTCCGGAGGGCGCCGCCTGTCCCAGGGGCCAGAGAGGGGCCGGGCGTCGGTCCCGCGCAGACGGTGCTGCTTGGTGGCCAGTGTGTGCCCCGCTCGGCACGCTCTCTGCCCTGAGCCGTCGCCTGCCCGCGCTTGCTGGTGTGCCTGGCGGAGGGGCACCTCGCTTGATTTTCTTCAGCTCACCTTTGATTCCGATCATCTCATTGCTGCTTTTTTAGAAATATATTTTTATCGATTTCAGAGAGGAAGGGAGAGGGAGAGAGAGATAGGAACATCAATCATGAGAGTGAATCATGGATGGGCTGCCTCCTGCTCACCCCCCAATGGGGATCGAGCCCGAAACCCGGGCAGGCGCCCTTGACCGGGAATCAAACCCTGACCTCCTGGTTCATAGGGTGGCGCTCAGCCATGGAGCCACACTGGCCAGGCTCATTGCTTTTTTTCCTTTGTCACTCTGATAGGGCCAGGTGCTGGGGAACAGGGCCTGGTGCTGGGGAACAGGGCTGGGTGCTGGGGGACAGGCCCGGGTGCTGGGGGACAGGGTGCTGGGGGACAGGGCTGCGTGCTGGGGGACAGGCCCGGGTGCTGGGGGACCGGCCCGGGTGCTGGGGGACCTGCCAGGGTGCTGGGGGACAGGCCCGGGTGCTGGGGGACCGGCCAGGGTGCTAGGGGACAGGGTGCTGGGGGACAGGCCCGGGTGCTGGGGGACCGGCCAGGGTGCTGGGGGACAGGCCCGGGTGCTGGGGGACCTGCCAGGGTGCTGGGGGACAGGGTGCTGGGGGACAGGGCCGGGTGCTGGGGGACAGGGCCAGGTACTGGGGGACAGGGTAGGGTCGGTCTAAAGCAGGGGTGGGCAAACTTTTTGACTCAAGGGCCACAATGGGTTCTTAAACTGGACTGGAGGGCCGGAACAAAAGCGTGGATGGAGTGTTTGTGTGAACTAATATAAATTCAAAGTAAACATCATTACATAAAAGGGTACGGTCTTTTTTTTTTTTTAGTTTTATTCATTTCAAACGGCCCGCGGGCCATAGTTTGCCCACGGCTGGTCTAAAGGATAAAGACCCAATTCTGGGGCTTCCTGTGGGTCTGATGGCCACATGAGCTACAGCCTGGTGCTCTCTGCCCCGAATCTGGACTGTTCTTTGTCTCACAAACTCCAGGACCCACACCGGAGATGCCCCAAATCCCTCCCCCCCACTGGACGGGACCCCCAGATCGTCCTCGCGGAGGCTCCCCGCCGGGCGGGGGCGTGCCCGATGCTGCTCCGCTCGGCCTGTGTCGTTGGGTTTTATTTGAGGCCTCGAAACACGGCAGGGGCTTTGCTTCCTGTTTTTCTCGTGACCATTATCTGAGCGCCTTTAGGAGGCAACACACACCTGCAGGACCTGCCAGGCCCACGTGGCCGCCCTGCGCGTTCCCACTGGCGCACACGGGCCCGGACAGCAGGAGTCAGATGGGGCCCTCGGCGACCTCCCTCTCCGCAGCCTCTCCGGGCGGGCGCAGTGAGGGGGCCGTGTCGCCAGCCCCCGCCCGCCCTCCTGGCACCGTGACATCAGGTCCGGACATTTTTAGCCCAAGAATGCCCTAAACGCGCTATCTCGGGCCGGCCGCCCCGGGTACATCAGGAATTTAGAAAAAGGAGCGAGAATGACTAAGAATACCTCCCGGCGCTCCTTTACTTCCTTAAGGGGTAATAACTCAGCCCCGGGCCAGCGAGCGGGACTTGCTTTAAATAGCGCATCTGATTCACAAGCGAAAAAGGAAATGAATATTTTCTCTTCGTATTCTAGAGACGTCCACGCATACCAGCGTCCTCGGCTCTTCCCTCCGTGTCTCACACCCACCGTGACAGCCAGACCCACCCGCAGCCCGGCCCGGCTGTGAACAGGGGCCTGGGCGATAGCGCCAGGTTGTCAGGACAGGGGGGAGGGGGGAGAGGGGAGGGGGAGCCACACCGCTCGGCCTTCCCCTGGGCCCCTGACCGCTGCCCAGGAGAAGGGGGCTTCCCTCCCTCTCTCCTTTTTCTCTTTTTTTCCCTCAGAAAAGGAGGGACAGCACGTCAGGGGGGAGGAGCCAGGATACCTGGTGGCCCCGGGCCGCGCAGGACTAGTGGGGCCGCCGGGGCTCCTGAGGGCGGTCACCCTCACCCCATCAGCTATGCTCAGTCCCGAGGGTCCGGTCCAGTGGGGGAGGTGGCCTCCTGGAGACTGGCCATGACGGCCCCCTCCCCGAGGGCCAGGCGGTGATGGCCAAGGGGGGTCCCGGGTACCGATTGTCCCGGTCATGCCTGGAAACCCCCGGGGTCCTCACCATTCTCCCCCGAGTCCTAGAGAAGGGAGGGGTCAGGCAGGGTGGCACGGGAAGTTGGCACAGGGGTGAGGCCAGATTCGGGACCCCTAGGCATCGTCTTTCTGCCCACTCCCCCCGAAGTTCATGAGGCCAACACTTCGGAGAGCGGGGCCGCAGCCCCACCGCCTGGCGCCCCCAGTGAGGGCAGCCCCACTGCCACGGCCTGCGGGCGATGGCCTGACCCTCGGCTCCTCCAGGGGACGGGATGAGGAGGTGTGGGGGGACAAGGACGTGACCCTGGCCTCCGTCTGTGCCCACTCTGCCCCCAGCGAGGCTGGCTCTCGAGTTCGGCCTGAGCCTGGCCGGCCGGCCCCCCTGCGCCAACCCCGTCTCCGGGGACCCACCTGCTGAGACTGAAGTATCTGCCGGGCCCGGCACTTACTGGGAAATATGTCTATTTCTAGCACTTTCCCAGCAGTGGCCTCGCCGGGAGCAGACCAGGCCAGGAGGGCGGCCCCTGAGGGTGGCAGCTACTGGCCAGGCGGCTCCCTGGGGATCCCCAGCGCGGCCTGGGCCGGCCCGTCCTCCAGCCCCTCCGTGGGCCTCCCCCGCCGGGTAGGACGCGGGTCCCGGGGTGGCAGGCCATAAAAGGTTCCCTGGGCCATGGGACGGGGCGCACCTCCCGCCGGGCCTGTCTGCTTATCAGGCTCCTCTCGAGTGGGAATCCGAGGCTGGTCACCCCCGTGAGGAATGTGTTCTCAGCGAGTCGCAGGCCAGGCCACCTCTCAGCCAACCCCCGCCCTCCTGCTCTGCTCGGCCCCGGGGCGCTGTGGGCGGCCACTCAGAAGGCCCTGTCGGGGGCAGGGGGGAGGCCGTGTCCCCAGCATCGAGGGTGCTCCTGTGGCCCCCCATGTGCTCCTTACTTGTCTGGGGCCTCGTGAATCCCAGGGCCTCACAGCCTCACAGTGACTTAAATCAAGTGACAGGTGCGCCGTGGTGTCGGGGGGGGGGGGGGGCGGGGGAGGGTGTCTCCTCCTCCGAGAGGAACGATGCTAAGACGGGGTGGCCTCGTGGGTGGGCCCGGGAACCAGAGCCCGGCCCCAGCTCCCCTGTGCGCCCGGCCGGCCAGCCACTGCGCTGTTCCACGAGTGTCCCAGGGAGTCGGCTGGAGAACGGCCTGGCCTCCCGCGGCCGTGCCCAGGGGCATCTGTGGGCCCAGGCTTGTGGCCCTCTGTCCCCGCAGACCAGGGCGGGCAGGGGTCCCGGGCAGGCTGCCGGCCAGCAGGCGCGGCCCACGCTGCCTGGCTCCGAGGCGGCGGTCCTCGGCCGGGCGGGTAATTGCACGTCCATTGTGTGAGCCGCTGCGCCGTGTTCAGACACCCACCTCCACTCCCTCCCCATTGACGCTCTCTGAGTCCACAGGGCTTATCAGTGCAGTCACTCCGCGAGCCCAGCTAAGGTTTCTGGCGTTTAGGCCCCGGGCATTGTCCGTGCCCGCGGCGGCGAGATAAACCCTCACCCAGAACAAAGTCGCGCTGACCTTTTACAAGTGGAAGCGCCTTGTCTCCCTCCAGACCAATTTATCAGCCTCCCTTTCACTGCGGGCAGCACTGCCAAGGGCGGGCGGGCGGGCGGGGGATGAGGAGGCCTGGCTGGTGCTTCTCCCCGCGGACACCCAGGGGCTCATGGGCTGTGGCGGTGGGAAGGGAAGGGACTCGCCTGGAAGATCCAGCCAGGTGAGGGTCAGGGAGGACAGGGTCTGAGGGTGGCTGAGCCTGGGAGGGGGGCCCAAACCCCTCCCCTGGCCTCCTTTAGGTCCCAAGGAAAACCGTGGGTGCAAAGGCTGAGCCAGATGCAATAGCGATAATAAGGCGGCTCCAGGCCCGAGCCCCAGGAGGGCCTCAGGGACCCCGGGCGACTGCTCCTCGGTTTGCCCACCCCCCCCCCACTTCCTAGGGCGGGGGCTAGGCAGGGAGGAGAGGCTGCCCAGGGCCAGACCTCAGGCGCGTTAACACAGGGAGCCCTTGGGGGCTGAGGACCTGGCCAAGAGCCCATTTCTAGAAGGTGCCATGTGCTTGGTTCACACGGTGAAGAAGCGCTGGGGGCCGAGAGCAGGGGGGGGGGGGGCAGCCTGCTGCGCCCCAGGCGTGCCGACCTCCCGTGCTTGCCCGCTGGGCTCGGGGCCGGAGGACGCCTCGAGGGACCCGCCTCCCCTTTCTGACATCGGAGCTTTCGAAGGTGACTGACCTCGGAGCATCGGTGCTTGGGCCCCGCCTCCTGTCATCTCTCGTCTCCAGGGAATTGGGGGCTCCAGGCCTCGGGGCAGCTGGGGCAGAGCCCACAGCTCCTCGGGACACCTGGGTGCACCTGGGTGCCGGGCTCCCCCAAACTAACGATGGCACTGCCCCGAGTTCGCCCCTTCCCTGAGGCTGAGGGCACCTGTCCAGCAGGGAGACCCCGCGGGGACGGCTGCCCGGGGGAGGGGACCCTGTGCTGCCCAGGCTCGGCCCGAGGTCCCCCGCGAGGGCGGCTTTCCTAATGGAGGGGGCTCTTCCCTGTACTGAGGCAGGGCCTTGGGGGCGGGTCTGCAGGGCGGGGCCGAGCCCCAGGGCCGGAGCCCTCGGTCAGCTTCCCCTGAGACCGAGGTGGGGGAAGGAGACACCTGCCGTCGTCCGTGGCAGATCCGGCCTCCCGACCCCGGCGGCTGAGATGTTCACGTCACGGGTGGGGATGGTGCGCGGGCGGAGGGGCAGCTTGGGCTCAGGACACTCGGCCGAGACCCCCACGCGCTGTCCCGTCTCTGGGCCTCAGTTTCCCCACTTGTTAAGCAAGAGGGTTGAAGCAAATCTTCCTGAAGGTACCCCCAAGGCTGGCCTGTCCCTGGACCCTCGGTCTTTAAGGGGAGACTTTCATCCGTGGGGTCTGGACTGTCAGACGGCGCGTCCCCAGACTTGGCCGCGGTCTGTCCCTTCGGAAGCTATGCTCCCCAAGACCGGCGCCCTCGTCTCTGATGAGCTCTCCATCGCTGGGGTCACCGATAAACGGAAGCTCCCATCGGCCGCCTCCTGCCGGACGCCCGGGACCTGTGCCTGGCGTGTCCGATGCGTTTCTCCAGGAACCTGCGCAGAAGGGGGCGCCTGGGCCTCCGGCAGCGATTCCCACGCGGTCCCTCTGACGCCTGGACGGGGGTTTGAGGAGTGAGGCGGCGCTTTGAGAACAAGGAAGTCGCTGCCAACTGGCCTCAGCGAGTTCTCATTCGACGGCAGCTTTCCAACAGGCTGGTTAGGGGGCAGCCGGGCCGTGAGAGGGGCTGCAGACAGCGCCAGTCACAGCGCGAGGAAGGCGGGCGGGGCCGGGTCCCCGAGATGCCGCTGGGACGCGGACTCGGCGTCCTGCAGTCTGGGGCCGGGGGTCCCACCCGGGGTGTCAGCAGGGGACACCCGTCCCCGGCTCTCTCCTGACGGTGGTGGTTTGCCGGACATCACTGGCTCGTGGACACATCACCCCAAGATCTCAGCCGTCACCCCCACCTGCCCGCTGCGCCCCTCTCTGTGCGGACGGTGCCAGTCCTGCTGGGTGAGGGCCACCCCACTGCAGTGCGACCTCGTCTAGCCAGTCACCCCGCAGCACCCCTGTTTCCACATCGGCCCCATCAGCAATTCACCCCCAGCTGGTCCCCTTAGAGATCGAACACCTGCCGGGTCATTGCCAGGCACTGGGCTGGCCCACCTCGCCCTGCGTGAGGTGCCGGCCCCTCTCCCGGCCGTGGGCACCCGGAGGGAGGAGTCAGGACTGGGAGCACGGGCCACGGAGACCAGGGGGGTTAGCTAACGGAGGGGATGCGAGCCCACCTTAACAGGAAGAGACTTTTAGGGTTCGCACTTGCCGCCAATTCCCCCATTTCGCACGTGAAGGTGGCAGCAGGGAAATGAACGGAATCGGAATTGGCCTGGCCACCCCTCGCCATGCCCTCCCAGGTGGGTGAGCCTGGACGCCACCTGCCGGCTTTGACACGTGTTCTTCGAGCAGGACAAATCGGGGGCAAAATATGGGGGTAGAGCAAGGTTGCGTGGACACTGGAGGGAGAAGTGGTCACCAGGACACGGCAGCGACAGACGCCCCGCCAAGCCCACGGCTCCGAGGAAGAAGCGGGAGCAGGGACCCCCACACGCCGGCGCCCCGATGCCGCCCGTCCCAGGTCCGGAGGAAAGCGTGGCTCCCTTCACAACCGGGGGCCGGGAGGTCTGGCGCCTCAGAGGCCGGCTGTCCAGCCACGTCCAGGCGTCTCGTCTCCCGCGAGCGGGGTGGGCGCGGGAGGGAAGGCGGTGTGGACCCGCGCTCCTCAGGCTGGGAAGGCTGCCGGCCCAGCCTGTGCCCCAGCCCAGAGGTGCGCAGCCCGAAGGCCTGAGGAGTCCAGTCCCAAAGGCAACAGTGGAAAGTGGGTGACGCCGGAAGAGAGTGGGGGGACGGGGGGCCCGCGGGCGGCTAATTGGAGTGCGGCCAGGCATGGGGGGACAGGCGGGCACCCGGACAATGCACTCGGAGCCGGGAGCCAGGGAGCGGGACTGTTATGGAATGAGGGGGAGCCAGCACCCCGAAGGAGGAGAGGAGGAGGGGAAGCTGCCGGACAATGCGGCCTAAGCCGGCCATTCACCCGGGAAAGGCGCTTCCTCCTCTCCTGGGGGGAGGCGGCTCCCTTTTGTCCCGCGGGGGCGGGCCGCGCTGGGGGGCACTCACCTAGGCTGGGGGGGCGGGCATTGAGGCTAGTCCCGTGCGGGCAGTGGTGACAGCGGACACAATCGCGCAGCACACAGGGCTCCCAGAGCCCCTCTGCCTTCGCGAGCCCGCAGCCCAGCAGGCCTGACCCCGCCTCCCGCCAGGCCATCCGACCGCTTCGTCTCCACTGGACACGCCATTTCCTGGGCGCTCAGGGGCCCATGCGCCTGCGAGAGGCCTAGCCCGGTAGCTGGATGAGAGAATGATGTTTCTGGAAGCAGCAATAAAACCCCATAAAACACAGACATGGGCCAGCCGGCAGCCTGCCCGGACAAAAAAAAGTGTGTGGGGGGAGGGGGAGGGGGACGATACAGGTTCCATAAAAAATAAACACCGGCCGGCCCAAGCGCTGCGCTCAGTGAGTTCACGCGTTAATTGATCCTCCAGGCACGGCCTCCTAACCCAGCTTTAACCGAGCACGAGGTGAGGACGGAGGCGGCCTCTGGTTGTGGGCAGCTGGGCAGCGTGTGCAGAGGTGGGGGGTGGTGCTGGGCACTCCCGGGGGCACCGGGACGGGCGTTCCTGGCTGGCCCTCCACCCCCAGTGCTGACTCAGTACTGGGGGGCCACCACAGGGAGGGGACCGGCCACCCCTCCGTCCGCTGTGCCACTCAGACCCTCCTGTCGGACCCGAATGCCATTGGGTTCAGGGGCCCGTAGGACCTCCCGGAGGCGGAAGCGAGGCACCGCCCCCCGCTTTCCTAGCTAGGGCCCTGCTGGGGGGGTGGGGAGGCCGGCACCAGCCCACTGACCACCCTGGCCGGGCCCCGCAGGGCTGTGGTCAGACCGGGAGGGGCCCAGGTGTGCACCCGCTGTGGGAGCGCCGGGGAAGGGAAGGTGCTTGGCTGGCGCTGTGGCTTTGTTTCCGGGTGTCCCTGGGGAGTCGGGCTCTGCCACTGCCCTCGGGGGCCACACGTCCCTCCTGTCCATGGGGCCCAGGCCTGTCAGGTGCCCCCAGGCGGAAAGCCTGCAGGGCAGGCACAGACCTCTGTCCTTGGGGGTGACAAGCACATATGTTTGCAACAAGGAGTCCCTGTCGGGGCGCCCGGGGTGCCGTGGGGTGTCTGGCAAGGGGAAGCGAGTGACCTCCTATAGGGCCGCCCACAGTCCATCCCCAGCCGGCAGGTGCCTGACCCCCCGGGTCCTCGGGCCTCGGGGCGGAGACCTGGGTGTTCGTGCCATGGCAGGTGCGCGGTACTTCCTCCGCGGACCGTGACCCCGTCTCCTGAGCAGCAGCCAGGAACTCGCGGGCGGGCGGGCGGAGGGATGGGAGCTCGGGACGCAGCCTGGAGCCTGGTCAGGGGAACCCGCCTTACAAACGTCCCCAGAAACCGAGTTTGGGGAGTGAATTTTGAAACACGCTGTGGCCTCACACACGCCCCGTCACAGAGCGGAGGGCGAGGGAAGCACCACTGGTCTCCTCTCCGAGGAGGGTGGCCACACGGGGCCCCGGGAGGTCCACACGCCTGCTTTCCCGTCCACTGAGCGCCTGCTGCCAGGAAGGGGGTGCGGCCAGCGGGACGCAGGGGAGAGGGAGCCCACAGCCAGGCCCTGAAGGGTGGTCGCCGGGCAGAGGAGCCTCCCAGGCAGGTGGGCTCGTCCACGCGGGCCCGTGCGCCAGCTCCACCAGCTCCGCCCCAAAAGGACTGCCCAAGCCCAGCCGCGTGACTCATGGCTGAGCGTCCACCTACGAACCAGGTCAGGGTTCGATTCCAGGTCAGGGCACAGTCCCGGGTTGCGGGCTCGGTCCCCAGTGTGGGGTGTGCAGGAGGCAGCTGATCCACGATTCTCTCTCATCATTGATGTTTCTCTCTCCCTCTCCCTCTCCCTTCCTCTCTGAGATCAACAAAAAGTTTATTAAAAGAGAGAAAAGAATTTCCCAGAGGAGTTCCAGCCCGAAGCTGTTTCTCCCTTTTATGACTCGAAAAGAAATTTGCAACTACCAAGTGGGAGGTCACTTAATTAATTCCATGACGTCACGTGTCCGCTCACGGCAGCGACACGTGACATTCTGTCCCGGCGAGGCCAGGGCACGTCACCGGCAGCGTCCAGGAGGCGGCCGCGTGCACCTTAGTTCAGAGCCGGGCTGCGTGACGCCGGGGAGGAGCTGACGGGGGGTCGTCCCCGTAGACTGAGTTACCCTGTAGGTGTGAGCAGCGGAGGCCGGAGTCCCTCACGCTATCCCTGGCTCGATGGCAGGGCGGTCCCCAGACCGTGTCCACCGCCCTGGACTCGGGTCCTGGCTGTGCCCTGTGACCGCGGGGTGGCCCTGAAGCAGCGACCCCACTGTGCCGTGCCCCAGTGTCCCTGTCTCCGTAGGTCCAGCCCCTCGGGCTGAGGCGTGACTGCAGGAGACTGACCTGGACCCGCCCGCCCGGGGCCTGCCCAGTGGGGCCGCGTCCAGACAGCTGGTCTGTCTGCGGTTGGTGGTGCGTGTGCCTCGCAGTCAGAGTCAGGGTGTCTGCCCCCAGGGGTCACCCGGGAAGTGGCGGGAAGGCAGGGGTGCGCCCCCCACAAAGGCGCCTCTGGCTCCGTCGACAGGCGGGCCGGGACTCTGACGTGGGCACTGTCCTGGGCATGGCGGGCATTGGCATGATGGGTGCCGGGCACCCCACCCCAAGCTGGGACACTCAGGAGGCCCCGGGCACGGCCAGATGTCCCCCCTGAGAGCACGGGGCTCACGGAGGGGCCGTGACCACTTCCACGCCTCTTCCTGAGGAGCTGTGTCCTCGGGCCCTCAGATACGCTGCCCTCAGGTGCCACCCCGGGGCCGGTGTGGCCTGCAGACTCCCACGTGCCCAGTGCTGGCTGTGCCCGGCTCGGCCCTGCCCTGCCCGGCGTGTAGAGGTCTCCGTGTGTGTGTTCCTCATCCCTCCCGGCGCCAGGAGAGGGACTGATTCACGTGGCCAGTCCCTCCGCGGGAGGATGGGGTGGCACCGCCGGTGGGTTCGGGGCCAGGCTGCTGGTCTCTTCTCACAGCCCGCAGCCTGGGCACCACCCCTCCTTATTCAGAGGGGCAGCCCTGTGGCCCCCAGGTTTGTCCTGAGGCTTCAAGGCCGGTGTCAGGAGACCCAGGAGAGACACGGGGAGCGGGGTGAGGGGCCGCCTGCCACGCTGACCGCTCCTCCTGCTCTAGCCTCTGTCCCACCCTGAGGGGCACAGCGTGGGGTGCACCCAGGGGTGGCCGAGCAGGTCCCAGGCCCTTGAGGTGCAGCTCGGCCCCCTGCCCCCCAGGGCTGTGGCACAAAGCGGGCTCAGCACAGGGATCGGGGTGGCCTTCCGGGGCTGAGCACGGCTGTGGCTTCTACCCAGGACCCCACACGGGGCAGAGGGACTTGGGGTGCAGGAGGGGCCCGGCTCGCTCTTCTGGGACCGGGTTCCTGTTCACAGGCACTGGCTGCATTTCCTTATTCACTGTGAAGGTCAGCATTCCGTCCAGAGGTGACTGAGTCCCCCCCCACCCCCACCCCACCCGTCCACCTGGGAGGGGGCGGCTGTGGACATAGCTCCCCGGGAGTTCACTCCACTGGATCCCGAAGGAACTCAGAAGGGGGTGCTCTGTGCTCCACGGCGGGGAGGGCGGGGGCCAGGAGGCCATCGGGCGGCGTTTGAATGTCTTAGTCAAAAATATGGGGAAGTTTGGTTCCGGGGACGAGAAAATTAATCATTGACCTGAAGTCTGGGGAGAAAAGAAACAGGAGATAAGGGCTGAAACAGGCCTGGCTTGGGGTTGCCAGGCCGGTCACGCTGGAAACCCACGGATTCCAGCAAACGTCCCCGTCCCACAGCCCGCCGTGGCCGACCCCGTGCCACAGGCTGTCCTGGCCACCACGTGATCACAGACAGACCGAGACCGCGGGCCCCTCCCCTCTGAAGGTCACGGCCACGGCCACGTCCCCGTGGAGGGCCAGGCAGGCAGCCAGGGCTGGGCGTGCAGTGGCTTTGCTGGGAGCCTCGGTCCCGCCTGCACATCTCAACAGAAGCCTGTAGGTGCAGGTGGAATGTTCCGGAACGCCGAGTGGAGAGTTTTGTGAGACTGATTTACTGCAAACAGGGCTGGCCCCTCTGCTTGGGAGGCGTGCCCTGCCCCGCGGCCCCGCCTTCAGAATTCTCCAGACCCCGCCGAGGGAGGCCCTGCGAAGGCCCGCATTCTGGGAAGCGGCTGCCGCCGGCCGGCCACCTTCTCGGTCTCGGGGGACGCGGGGCCCGCGGGGCTGGCATTGGTTCGCACGCCCGTCTGTAGGCAGCGTTCTTGTGCAACGGGAAGGCTCGGTGGCACTTCCGCGGGACGTCTGCCAGAGGCCTGACGCCTGAGGCCGCGTCTCGGCTACGACAGTCGGTGACTGTCCACCCGGCCTGTTTGACACAGCACCGCGGTGCCCGAGAACACGACGCGCTGAGCCAGTGCCGCGTTTACGGCGCCGCTGCCAGGAACCGCGTGCTGGGCCGCGTCCATTCCACGGTGAAGTCCTGTCCTGAGCTTGGGGTGGGGGCGACCTCAAAGGTGTGGGGCGACACCGACGTGACCCGGCAGAGCTGAGCTGTGACAGATGGGGAAACCGAGGCCCAGGAGGCAGTGTGTCTGTGTGACTCAGTTCCAATCTCGGTGGCTTCAGCCCCACAGAAAGGTGGATAAAATGTGCCCAGGACGTTCTTGGTGCACAGACACCACAGGCCACGTGGAAGGGACTGGAAGGAAAGAGAATTTGCTGCGGCGTGACCCCCCCCCCCCCATAGGCAGGGCAGAGGGTGCGTACCGTTCTCGGCCTCTGGCCGTGTTTGCTGATCTTGCCACTCATTCCGCACTTATTCTCCATCCCTGAGTTTACTCACCCCTTAGCTATTTGTCTATTTACTCATTCACTCACTAGGTATTTATTTAATCACTCGCTACACATGTATTTTATTCGCTTGACTGTTTATTAACTTATACATGTGTTTACTCACTCATTAGATTTACATGTTTATGTGTTCACTTGGTGAGGGCTGTTTTTTATTAAGTTATTAGCTGTTTATTTGTGGAATCATCCGATGACTTATTCGCTCAGACACCTGCCTGTTCACGCCTCCACTAGACGTGTGGGCTTCCTCCCTCACGCGCCCGAGAGGAGCCGTGGGCTTGGGCTGCGTAGACGTGAGGCACAGGCGGGCCCCAGAGAACAGGCTGCTCGGCTGGAAGCAAAGTCTCTGGTCTAATCGGCGGCTCCGTGGCTCCGCTCGTCCTGCTCCGTGACATGGGGACTTGGTCCCCAAGGTCCCGGCCTTGGCCTTGGTCTTTTTGGGCGCACACGAGGCCATTGGCCATGTCCGCGGGAGCAGCGCTGGCCGCGTCGGTGCCCCCTGCACGCCCCTGGCCTGTTACTCTGATGTCAGTCACCAGCCAGGCCTGCTTCTTGGAGAACCAACGTGCAGGCAATGGCCCAGGCGCCTGCACCCTGCGGAGGCCTTCGTGTGCGTGCAGGGGGCCTTCCGTGTGCAAGCTGGGGGCCTTGCATGTGCAGCCGAGGGCCTTGTGTGTGTGTGCAGGGGGCCTTGCGTGTGCGTGCAGGGGGCCTTGCGTGTGCAACCGAGGGCCTTGGGTGTGCGTGCAGGGGGCCCTCCATGTGCAGCCGAGGGCCTTCCGTGTGCGTGCAGGGGGCCTTGCGTGTGCAGGCGGGGGGCCTTCCGTGTGCAGGCTGGGGGCCTTCCGTGTGCGTGCAGAGATGCCTTACATGTTGCATGCAGAGATGCCTTACATGTGTGCACACTGCGGTGCGGTCCATGTGTGTGCCGACCCTGCAGCGAGGGCCCGGGCTCAGCCTGCGTGGGGGCGGGTGTGTGTCCCGCCCCTCCCCCCGGACGCCTCCCTCGCCCCAGAGGCCCTTGTGGAGGGAACATGAAAGGGAGACAATGAATAGCTTCCTACCTTGCCTGAGAGCGCCCCGGGATGGGCTAATCCTGGCTGCCTTGGCCGTCAGTTTGGGAGTGACAGTAACAAGCCTCCTGAGGCTCCGCTAATTTGCGCTCCATTCAGCGCGCTGAAAACCCTCGGCGCTGCGCTGCGGAAGGGCCGCTCGGCCTTCAATGGGGGGGACCTGGGAACGGGGCCAGCGCGCACAAAGCCCAAAAGAGCAAATTGGCGGCAGCTTTGTTCCTCCTCCCCCGTCCCTTTCATCCCTGCACTAGTTAAGCTCCTCATTTGTCCCTGCCGGGGGCTCAGGCCCGGGTCACCCTTGGGGCTGCCTTTTCAGGTGATCGGGACGCCCCCTGGCCGGGCCCAGCATCGCGAGGTGGGGGCAGGGCGGCCCGAGGTGGGGCCACTGGGGAATTCTGGGAGCCGGCCTGGCCAGGCAGGACTGGACCCCGAGGGTGGCATGAGCCCGAGGTGCCTCCTCCCTCCGACCTCCGCGAGGTCTTGGCTGGAGCTCTGCACTTGAGTCCTGCAAGGCCGCGTCCAGCTCCCGGGGCCGCTGGCCTTCGCCGCCGCCTCACGTCCACATTACCGGCGCTCGGCACCGATTAAGGCCACAGGCGGTCTCTGTGGCTCCCTGTGCCTGGCTCTGTCCCTCCACCCCTCCCAGCCTCCGCCCTTCATCCTCCCCCGGAAGCTCAGTGTCAAAGGGGCAGGTTTTTGTTTTTTATTTTTTTTAAATATATTTTTATTGATTTCAGAGAGGAAGGGAGAGGGAGAGAGGAATAGAAACATCAATGATGACAGAGAATCACTGATCGGCTGCCTCCTGCATGCCCCCTACTGGGGATCGAGCCTGCAACCCGGCCTGTGCCCCTTGTCGGGACTCAAACCCAGGGCCCTTCAGTCCGCAGACCGACGCTCAATCCACTGAGCCACGCCAGTTGGGCAAAGGGGCAGTTTGTAAGTGTCCACAGGGTCAGGCAACCTGGCCCTCATTCCTGGGACAGGGCCCTGAGCGTTTGCTATGTTGCTTTTATCGGGGATCCCCCCTGCCCCTGGCCCCCACACTATTTTAAACAAGTTTTTGTTTTTAAATACATTTTCATTGATTTCAGAGATGAAGGGAAGGGAAGAGAGAGACAGAAACATCAGTGATGAGAGAGAATCATTGACCGGCTGCCTCCTGCACACCCCCCGACACTGGGGACTGAACCCGCAACCTGGGCCTGTGCCCTGACCAGGAATCGAACCCTGACCTCCTGGTTCACAGGCCGACGCTCAGCCCTGAGCCCCGCCGGCCGGGCCCTCAGCGCCCTCCCGGCAGAGCCGTGTGCGGGGCCTCGGAGAGCGCTGCCTGCGGAAGGACGGGGACCCCCATCCGCCTGCCACGTGCTTCCTGGGACAGCCCCGCGCGGGGCTCCCATCGAACGCCACGGCAGCTCCGCGTGGGCCAGAAGGGAAACATGGAGCCAAACACCGCATCGCAGGCCGGGCGGGCCGATGGCGGGACCTTCCGCCGCGGGGAGGGTCAGCCCCTTCCAGGTCTTCGTGAGTCAACATGGCGCGTCCAGCGAGGCGCGGACCCCGCTTCCTGCTTCGTTTGCTGCCACACGGCTCCAGCGATGCTGTCGGGAGGGGCCCCGCGGGGCGGGCGCGGGCCGCTGTCCGCTCAGCTGTTGTAGGTGTAACACGGCGAGGGCTGTAATTTGCCACTCAAGCCTGTCACGGGCTGGGAAGCCACCGGTGCCGGGCTGGGTGCGGCGTCTCCGCCTGGGGGACTGGCTGTGTGTCCCCTTCTCCCGGGAGTCTGTGTTTCCTTCCCTCGGGGCAGGTGTCGGAAGGTGGCCGGCCGTGGGCCGGGCCCGAGGAAAGGCCGTGCCCGTCAGAGTGCTGATTGACAGGTGGCAGCTGGCTCATGAGGTGCTCGGGGCACGTCACGCGTGTCCCCGCAGGACACCGGGTGGAGGGCACCAACAGGACCCGCTAGGGAGCAGGGTGACTGAGCCCACCCACAGTCAAGGTCACAGCCAGGGCTGCAGCCGGAGGACTCGCCAGGCCATGCAGGTGCCCTCCAGGCGCCCTCACTGCCCCCCCCCTTAATCCTGCAAGTCCAGATCACTATCGGGGCGCTCGGCCTGGGACATTAACTCGGAAGCACGCGGGCGGAGGGAGTGGCGGGGGCGCCACACAGAACGGCTGTGAGCTGCGCCTGACGCATGTCCGCGCCTGTGCGGTCGCCTGGCAGAGACCAGGAGCCCCCTGCTCTCACGCCATCGCGACCCCTTTCCTGGAGGGCACACGGCCCGCCCCAGGGTCAGCACTGGCCAGAGCAGGCGGTGTCTGTGAGCAGTTTATTTCTAGAAGGGGAAGAATGACAAATAGGCCAATGGCTCCCTGCTCAGACGGGTGCATTTCCTGTTGGACAGAAACCAGAACCTTCTAGACCTGGGGCCTGGCACACCTGAACCCTCCCAGTGTCTTCCTGCCTCCAGGCCAAAGGGATGCCTTTCAGGCCACAGGCAGCTCCTGGGAGCTGGTTTCCAAGGCCGAGCGCTGGTCAGACCTGCGGGCCCCAGAACCCCACCCCTGGCAGGGGTGCCTACACAGCGCCCTGTAGGGCAAGAGCAGCTTTGCCCGAAGTGCTGGCATCTTTGGGGGCAATGCCATCTCCGCGCTGGGCCGGGTGCCTGGTCCCGGCTCGCATTTCCCACATCAGATACCGTGACCTTAGCTGGGAGCCATGGCCCGAGCGAGCCCTGCTGGTGGATGCAGGCTCTTCCACTGGCGGGTCACGAAACACTGCCGTGATGCTCTGAGCGTCCCCCCCAAACCTCCCCATGGAGCCCCCCGATCCCAGAGGCCCATAGCAGCATCCTGAGACAGGGCCTGTGTAGATGGGTTATGTGTCCAGTGGCTGAAGGTGTTCACTTCAGCTGACCTGGCTGTCATCACGGGGCCATTTCAAGACACGGTCCGGCCTGGCCGGCGTGGCTCATGGTTGAGCATCGACCTATGAACCAGGAGGTCATGGCTAGATTCCCGGTCAGGGCACAGGCCCGGGTTGTGGGCTCCATCCCCAGCAGGAGGCGTGCAGGAGGCAGCCGCCGATCAATGATTCTCTCTCATCGCTGATGTTTCTATCGCTCTCTCCCTCTCCCTTCCTCCCTGAAATCAATCAAAATATGTTTCAAAAAACACAGATACCATCCCGTGTGCTGACCTGTTCCTTCCATTGGTCAGCCCTGAGCTCGGGCGGAGGTTTTGATGGCGACCAAAGGGACGTCGGAAAGACAGTCTGTCTCCCGGAAGTGTGTGTGGTGAGGCCGGCGCTGGACCCGGCGGCCCTGTCCCATTAGCAGTGTCATTCCGGCGAGACCCCGCCCGTGCCCTTGACCGGGCAGAGCGCTTGAGAGGCGGGCAGCAGGCGAGTGTGGGCAGGTGGGACTCTCCACCCCTCTGCCCAGTGGATGCCGGGGACCTGGACCCCTTCCCGTGCCCATCCCTGGCGCTGGTGGCTCTGGGCCCAGCTCTTCCCCTCTGCCCTTTCCCACTGGGCGTGGAGCGGTGGCCGTGGCCTTCTCGCTGCCAGCCCCTGCCCTCCGCCTCGGTGCCCTCGGGCCCCTGGCTCCCCCTCGGCTCTCACAGATTCTGCCCGTGTCCGCACCCTCATTAATCAACGTCAAGCACGACATGGCAACAAGGGCGGCATTCTTCGGCGCCCCCGCGCCTCCACATCCCATTGTCCCGCGGCTCCGATGGCAGGGGAACGGCCCGGCCGCACATAAAAGAGATGAGACAAAAATGAAAAGAATCGAGGGAGCAAAAAGACGCGGCATTTTCCCCCGAAACACTCGAATAAATGCCCGGCAATGATAATTTAAATTATTCATACATTTATGAAAACATCCATTGAAGCGCCGAGTGTATGAAGCTCTTTGTCTGTCTGTCCTTGTCCCTTGTTTGGGATTAATCTTTACTGTAACCCGGGCCGGCCGGGCCGCGCACAAAGGCCACACTCTCTTTCCCTGGGAAAAATGTGCCGGCCCGGCCCGGGGAAGAGCCGGGGACTGTGCTGGGGTGGCGGGCGCCAGGCCCTCCCGGCGCTGGGCGGCGGCGTCCCAATAGTGTCCGAGGAACAAAAGGCCCGAGAGGCTCTCACGTCTGCGAGGGGCCGCGACACACGGCCCCGAGGCCGCAGGGAGCAGCGTGGAGCCTGCAGCCCCGCCCCTCGGAGGGAGCATCCCAGCCTCCTCCACGTGAGGGCGGGGGGGCCCTGGGGGCGGGGGGGGGGGGCCGCTCTGCCCCGGGGCCAGCGTTTCAGGGGGTCGTGCGGCCCAGCAGCGCTTCTGGGTGGCTGCCTGGGGCCTAGGTGGGCGGCTCAGGCTAGCCCGGCCGGCGTGGCTCAGTGGTTGAGCGTCGACCTATGAACCGGGAGGTCAGGGTTCGATTCCTGGTCAGGGCACAGGCTCAGGCTGTGGGCTCGATCCCCAGGGTGGGGTATGCAGGAGGCAGCCAATCGGTGATTCTCTGTCATCATGGATGTTCCTCTCTCTCCCTCTCCCTTTCTCTCTGACATCAATGCAAATGTATTAAAAAAAGTAGGCTCGGGCTGGAACCTGAAGGCCAAGGACATTTACTTTTTATTTTCTCTTTGTTAATCCTCACCCAAGGGTATTTTTTCCATTGATTTTCAGAGAGAGAAGGAGAGGGAACGACAGAGAGAAACATCGATGTGAGAGAAACACATTGATGGGCTGCCTCCTGCACGCGCCCTACTGGGGATCAAGCCTGCAAACCTGGGCACGTGCCCTTGACCAGAATCAAACGCAGGACCCTTCAGTCCGCAGGCCGACGCTCTGTCCACTGAGCCACACTGGCCAGGGCCAAAGACATTGAAATCACCCTCCATGTCACTCAGGGAGGGACCGTGGCCTGGCCATCAGCGCAGTGGGCTGGAGCCCACAGGTGGCATGTGGTCAGTCCACCGTCGCCCCCACCCCGCCGCCCAGCACCTTCCTGCCCTTTCCCGGGGCCACCGCTGTCCTGACAGCCCGAGGCCCCCGCTGGGAGGTGCTGGGTGCGTCCGTGCCGATAAACTCGGTCCCGCTCTGTTCCTGGCCGGGGCGGAAGGAGGAGCCCCAGCCTCGGGCCAGGAAGGTCGTTTTTATGGAGGGAGCCCTGTCCCGGGCTCCCGGGCCCAGTGGGGTGACTCCCTAAGCCGATTCTAAGCAGCGGGAGGAAGAGGCCCAGCGCGGACCTGCCCCCCTGCTGTGGCTTCGAAGGTGGGAGGCAGCCGGGCAGCCGTGTCTTCTCGCTGGAAATGACTCAGAGCCGCCCTGGCTCCGGAGCCTGCGGGCAGCTCCCGGCTCGGCTTTGCGTGGGGGCCTCTGGATGTGGCGCTGGGGACACGGGCGGCCGGGGGCTCTCTTGGTCCGGACCACCCTGCAGCGGCCCCGCCGACCTATGTGTGTGGAATGGAGCTGGACCGGGGGCGGGCCGCCTGCTGGCTGGATTCATGGCCTGCCGTTGAGGCCGGGTCAGGGCCCGAGAAAGGCCGTTCCTGGGCCAGGACGGACGTGGGCCCCTTGGGGGGGCTGCCGCGCAGACAGGCCACGTGGGAACTTGACCGGGACTGGAGGGCGCGTCCCACGCAGGCACAGGGGGAGGACTTCAGGACTCCAGCTTCCAGAGCAAAGCGTTGCCATTGAGGTCCCTGCCCTGGTCACACCCCACCCACCCCCACCCCCACCCCCGCGCAGCTCATCCTGAGAGTCTGTCTTTTTGGAAACGTTCTCGAGGGACTCATCTGGTTTCAAGTTTTGGCAAATTCCACTGGGGAGCGGCCGAGATGCCCGCTCTTCTGCCCAGAGAATCGGGGATACCGCCTGCACACCACTCCGTTCCCCACGGCCGCCCCCCAGGCCAGGTGTCGGGGCCGCTGGACTGGACCTCCCGTCCCTCCCCCGTCGCCTCCCTCCGCCTCCGCCACTGACGGTGGGGTCTGGGAAGGTAGCCAAATGCCGCCGAGGACACTACGGCAATAAATCATCTCTCGTCCCACATCTGCAGGCCCCGGGCTGCCCCTCGCTGCTGCTGACCCCCCACCCCGGCCCTCGGACAAAACTCCTATTGTCATGGCCGAGGAAGAAGCCTCGGGATCCCACTCACAAAGGCCTCGGGGCTGAGGCGTGGACTGCGGAGGGAGGCTGGGCCCTGCGGGGGGCCAGCACGCTCTTTCTTCCTCCCTGGTTCACACTTTTCCTCTCTCGTGGGGGTCCCCCAAAGCCTTTCATTCGGCTTCATATTCACATAAAGACATCAAGAAAGAAAACCGCAGAAGGAATTATTAGGCATGGCTGTCACACGCTTTATCAGGGGAAGGAGGGCGCAGGCTAACCCTTTCCGCGCTGGCCCAGCGGGGCGTTCCCGGGAGACCCCGGGCATCGGGAGGGGCCCGGTCGGCTCGGCACCCACGCACGCTCACTCGCGCCCGCCAGACGTGTACGCAGGCGCGCACTGGGGCACAGGTGGGTGTGTGCGTGGGTCTGTTGAGAAGCCGATTTCCAAATTGCTGCACTTAACCCGGAGCTGCTGGGCCACTGGCCCAGGGAGGGCGCGGCCCTCCATGTGGCTCTTTCTTCCTTTGCTCCAATCGGCAGGGGCCCTGCCCCTCGCCCAGGCCTGGGGGGCTTTTCCACCCTCAGAGCCGAGAGGCGGCTGGAATGGAAAGTGCCCCGGAGGCCAGAGGGCCTGCCTCCTCCCGGCGGGCGCAGCTGGCAGGGGCGGGCAGGGACTCAGAAATCAGATAACACAGCTGCTTTTGCAGACTGTTCTGTGCTGAACGGCGTGGGCCGAGCTTGGCCGTTAACCCCTGACTTCCTGCTCCCTCTCTCCTCGCAGGGCTGCCTTGTCAGGTGCCCCTGCCAGGGCTGCCACCTGCCCGGCCTGGCGGTGTTCGGAGGGTGCACCGTGGCCATGGCCCAGCTCCTGCAGAGGAGGGGCGGCCGACGGGGGGACCCAGGCCCCAGGGGAGCTGCAACTGGGGGGAGGGCCGGGGGCAGGCACCCCGTCACCAGCAGGCCCCGTAGAATTCATGCTGCGGGTCCCCAGGGTGCGTAGCGCCCTCGGATGCGCGGAAACCGAAAACCGCATGCCGACAAACGGCTCCCTCGGCAAACGTTTTTATTTCCAATTAGCGGGAGAAAAATTGCTAATTTGCTGCCGTTGGACCAGGCTGACGTCTCAATCTGCAGAGTGTCAGGGCCGTGAAAGGAGCCGCTTCACACTGGGCCCCGAGCGGGGCTCTGTAAAGAGGGTCAGGGCAGCGGGCCCAGAAACCAGATTGCCGGCCACGGCGCTGAATGGCTCACACAGACGCGCATTGTCTGCCGTGCCAGCTCCCGGACGACCCGCTCCTCATTCTCCCCGCGGAGGGCGGGCGGGGGAAGGGTCCGAGTGTGGGAGGGAGCGCGGGCCGCGGGCCTTTGTCGGGGCAGGGCCGCGGACGCACAGGAGCGGCGGGAGCCGGTTAATGATTGCCCGGGCCTGTCTGCGCCACCGGGAACAGGACGATAAACACTCCCGGAGCCCGGCCGCGGCTCTGCACCCGGCAGATCCAGAACCAGATAATGTCCCCTGGCAGTTAATGACTGAACAGGCCCGGGACGGGGCGCCCGGACACGGCTCCTTAAGGCGACCAGGACACGCCCGCTGCCTCCCGACGGCGCCCCAGCAGCTGATGGAGGGCGTCCCTCCGTGAACCTCGGGCACTGGGCCCCCGGGGCGAGCGAGCCTACAGGGGACCTCGGGGAAAAGCAGGTGTGCTCCGGCCTTGAGGTCCCGGCCACGGGGTCGGCGCTAGAACAGGACATGCGAGGGGGCGGCCCCGCGGGCCACAGATGTTTGGCGCGGAGGCAATAATGAGCCTCCCTGCAGCCCAGTGACCACGGCACCTCAGGCGGTAAGAGCCCGGCGGAGCCCGAGGACAGCGGTGCCTCCTCCCCAGACGCGAGCTCCGCCCCAGCAGACATTCATTACGGCCCCCGCGAGCCGGATGCACGCCCCCCCGCTCCTGCGCCCAGCCCACGCGGCTCCCCAGCTTCAGGCCTCCCCTGCCCGTCCTCGCTGGCGATGGACCGGCTCCAGCAGCGCCCAGGACAGCTCAGGATCAGCACATTCACGGGTGGGCTGAGCTCGCCGGACCTGCCGCCGGCACAGGGCCCCAGGGGCACCCGCTCCACCGCCCTCAGACCCTGCCGTCTCCCCGGCTGCCCAGGGCTCTCCTGTGCCAGGGCTGGTGGCCTTAGAATGGTCCAGAGGCTCGGCCTGGGCAGCAGCTCCGATGGATGGAGGCCTGCGGCAGCCGGGCCAACAGGAGGCCAGAGATGAAGCCGCCCTGAGTGGGGCAGGTGCCTCCCGTGACCTCTGAGGCACAGCCTGGTCGGGAGAGACAGGCCGCTCGGCCAGGCCAGGCCTGGGAAGCCACCACCAGCCCAGCGAAGCTGGCACTGGTCAGCCCCTCAGCCTGCAGGGGCGGAGCGCCCACGCCTCCAGACAGACCCTGGCTGGGGAGCGGGCCTCTTACTGCTGGGGTCCTGCCCCAGCGGGTCCAGGGGTCCCCAAAGGTGTGGACCTTTCTCAGAGACCTTGGTTAAAACACATAGTGCCAAGAAGGTGAGCAAACATATTAAGAACAGTATGCCATATATGCCAGGTCCCTTGAAACAGCAAGGAAGGACCGGCTCCCGGAATCTTACAACCAGGACGGTCTGTTGGGCAGGGGCCCGGGCCTCGGGCAGGGGTCTGGCCACAGCTGACGTCTGCTTTAGACCCGCATGTGCCCCCTGGTGTGGAGGGAGCCGGAACACGTGCAGCAGGGCCCGCTGCCTGTGTCGCTCTGACCCCTAAGGACACAGCCTCCACAGTAAGGAGGCAGCGGCCTGGACGTGGACCCTCTGCTGCTGGAGCAGTCTGCTGCTGTGTGGCCTCAGACAAGTCACTTAACCTCTCTGAGCCTCTGCCTCACCGAGGAACGGCGACGACTGAAGTGGATAATGTATGTGGGACTTTCCTTGCACCAGGCGAAGAGCTGCCCGGATGTGTTGTCTTTGTGCAAATGAGGGAAGAATGCCGAGCCTGCATTGTGGGGACCCTTTGTCTCGAGTGGGCCAGTCTATAAGCACTGTATTTTCCTCCGGAAAAATAAAGAGCTACTGCCCAGGCCATCAATCACGGGAAAGACTGGCCCCCCGTGCACAATGCGCGGACACTGTTCCCAAGGAGCCGGGCACCGCGGGCATCTTGCATCCGGCCCCTTCCTGCTCGGCCCCGAGCTGTCCGGAGCCTGGGTGCCAGGCAACACACGCGCTCACATACATGCACACACAGGGAGAATGCAGTGTGCACACCTCCACACACGCACGCCTGCATGGAGACAAACATGCACCCACGTGCGTGCACCCACATGCACACATAAGGGTAATGCTGTGTGTACGCCTGTACACGTGTTCACATGCACACATGTGTGCCAGCACAGAGATAAACACGTGCATGCACCCACACACGGGCACCCACGTGCACACAGAAACCCCTCCTGGGGCAGTCGCTCCTCTCCTGCTGAGGCCAGAACCTCGAGTTTCCGGGTCTGGAGAGTTTCCAGGAAAAGCCGAGAGGGCGGAGCACGGGCAGGAAGCAGGACGCTGGCTGTCACTCCTGCTCCTGGACCCCAGCGCCCAGGACACCGCAGAGGCCCTTCCCCCAGTGCCGGTGCTGGAGCCGGGCGAGGGCGAGGCATGGCTGTCACAGGGCCGCACCACAGGCCCGCCTCACGTCAGGTGCCGTGGCCCACCCCCAGAGCAAACAGCGGGGAGGCTGGCAGCAGAGCGCGCACTGCCCGCAGGAGGCAGCTGCCCGCCCGCCCCTGCTCGGAGGCCCCCGCCCTGCAGCGCCTTCAGCCATCCCTGCGTTCCTGGCGGCTTCAGCTGGCCCGGTGTGGAGGCGCTGGCGCCTCTGGACCCTGCGTCAGGCCTCGCTCTCCGCCACCACGCAGGCCAGGGCGGGGCCCGCGCTCCAGCTTGGCTGAGCTCCAGGATCACCGGACGTGCGGGGCCCTCCCCGACCCCCGTGACAGGAGACCCGGCTGGGCCTGGGCACCAGCATTCTGCAGAGCCCCGGAGGATTCCAGTGCCGCCCGGGCCGAGGACGAAGGGTGGGGAATGGGACCGGGGCGCCCGCCTGCGCTGTGGCCGCCTCCGCCTGCGAGTCCCCGGCTGATGTCCGGGCGTTTTGCATCCAAGGGAGGCAGCGCAGCCTGCCCACCGCCATCGCGGCCGCCCACCGCCATCGCGGCCGCGGCTGCAGGCTCTCAAAAGGGGCCCAGGGCCGCTTAGGGGGCGCTCAGATTGGCCGCGGAAGCCACAACACCAGGGTCTCGGGAGCGAGCGGTGCCCACAGGCGAGCCGCATCTGCCCCCGCCCGGATGAGGCCCAGCAACCCTCCCTGCTCTGCTGCTGGGCGTGACCACAGGAAGGGCCCGGCCGTCACCAGGGCCAGCTCCCCAGCGCGGACCATGGAGCCGTATCGATTTTCTCGCAGCAAACGCTTCTTGGGTTTACGACACCTGTTATCTTTGCCTAATGGAAGGGACGCTGGCGAGCCGAAGTTCATCTTTGGTCTAAGCTCCTGCCACAGCCGGGGGGAGGGGGGGAGGGGGGAGGGGGGCACACGCCCACACACATGTGCACACCTGGCCCCAGTGCACACCGCCGCGCAGCCACAGTCACGGGAGGTTGTCCGTCTCCTTGCTTTTCTCAACTCGAAATCCCGTGAAAAGACGAAAGAGACGGCCGGCGTCCCACCTGCATCGGGGCTGGACCCCTGCCTCAAATATGAAGATAAAGGTGCCACTTCGGAAACAGCTCACTGTAATGGAAAATCCGTCGCTGCCATCCACGCCCTGCCTTCGGGGAGGCGGCGGCACGCATCAGCGCTCCGCCCTCCGGCAGACGGTCGATTCCCCGAAGCTTCAATACCGCGAGGCCGGTGAGGGCCCGGGCTTATCTGTGGGGCGGGGCGCAGCGGGCCGCGATGAATACCACAGCTTCCGAGGCGCGCAGTTACACCTACGGGGTGAAGCACTTCCTGTCGCGCACACAGAAAAGGCAACCTCGTTCGTAGTTGAAGGCCATGGCGTGAAATCCGCCAGAAGTACCTATCACACCCGACGCAGAGCCCCGAGTCCCCGCGTCACAGGCGGGCCACAGTGCTCCCCGCCTGCCCCTCTCCCCTCTCCCCTCTCCCGAGGGACCGGCCTCACACAGGCCTGGCCCGCCCCCCCTGCCACGCTCCGAGCCGCAGCGCCGCCTGCTCGCCTCGTGGAGAGAAACCCTTCCCGGTCTGAGTCACCTTCGTCGGGTACCAGGATTGTGTGCGCGCGTGGCCCTGTGTTAGGCGGTCCCCGGCACTGCGAGGCGAGGGGTGGGGCCGAGGAGTGGGATAAAAGGCGCCGTGGCCCAGCCGCGTGGCTCAGTGCTTGAGCATCAACCTCTGAACCAGGAGGTCAGGGTTCACTTCCCGGTCAGGGCACAGGCCCGGGTTGTGGGCTTGATCCCCAGTGTAGGGCGTGCAGGAGGCAGCCAATCCATGATTCTCTCTCATCGTGGATATTTCTCTCTCTCTCTCTTTCCCTTCCTCTCTGAAATCAATAAAATTTATATATGTATAGTTTTAAAAAGGCGCCGTGGGCTACACAGGACCAGGGAGCCCTGTGCCCCTCTCGGGAAGACGGCCCCTCACCCCCAGGGCGACTGGGGATGTGCCCAGGTGCCCCTGAGCTTGTCCAACAGGAGAGACTCAAATCTCAGATCTTGGGGTGCTTGTCTCCAGAAAATGTGGGCATTCCCATCGGGCACAGCAACGGGGGCTCCGGCCATGGGGGCTCCAGCCATGGGGGCTCTGGCTATGGGGGCTCCGGCCATGGGGGCTCTGGCCATGGGGGCTCCTGTCATGGGGACTCTGGTCATGGGGGTGAGTGGTCATGGGTGCTTTGGTCATGGGGGCTTTGGTCATGGGGGCTCCGGCCATGGGGGCTCCTGTCATGGGGACTCTGGTCATGGGGGTGAGTGGTCATGGGTGCTTTGGTCATGGGGGCTTTGGTCATGGGGGCTCCGGCCATGGGGGCTCCGGCCATGGGGGTGAGTGGTCACCCTGCTGGGGCGGAGCCTCAGAGCAGAAAGCTGGTGGGGCCGAATGGCATCGCCTTTCCGGCCGGTCTCTGTCACAGGTTTCCGGGGGTTGGGGGCGGGGGCGGCTCCATTAGTTCCGGTTCAGGTCTGTTTGGACTCCATGGACTTGATTTTCAAAAGAGCCTTGAAAATGTTAGCGCTGAAGGTCACACACACTTGGCAAAGCGTGACTCTTCGTTTGGAAGGAAAAAGGCATAAAGGGCATTTGGACACAAAACAGCTCCTTAAAACAGCATTTTGATGAGTTAAGTATAAATAAATCAGAAACACACGGGTTTCATTTCCTTTAAAATACCCTCGGGCTCAAGCACTAGCGGGAAGAGTGCCTGGCAAACGGCGGTTTGGGGCCGTGACAAACCCAAATATTTGGAAGAGGTTTCTGAGATGTTTGCACCCAGGTCTCCTCGTCCGCCTTACCTTCCTCCAGCCCCAGCGGCGTCCTCCCCACCATCCGGGCAGATCGCCCGTGTGTGTGTGTGTGTGTGTGTGTGTATGCATTCACATGTGTGTGTGCACATACATGTGCGTGTTGTGTGCGGACACACACTCACGCCAGCGTGCCGAGGGAAATCTAAGCAAGCAAGATCTGAAACGAGATGAGGGCTGAGAGTTAAGGAATCCGAGCTTTATTTTGACGAAGGGGAAGATGAGAACCTGCTTTCCAAGGCGTCGAATAAAGGCTCCGTCTACAGAGGATGCCGGGATGGGGTCGGGCGGCGGCTACTGCCCGGATGTCTGGGTTGTGAACGGGAAATCCAGCTCCGCCCCCAGAAATGCGTGATCCCACGGCGGGGCCGCGGGAGGAGCCAGGGGCTGGGGGGGCAGGGCCGCGGGAGGAGCCGGGGTGGGGGGCAGAGGAGTGGCGCCCAGGATGGTGAGAGACGCTGAGGGCAACGCTCGCCTCGCAGGGACCTGTTCCCCGCTGTGACCTTCCTCTCCCTGAGCCGCGGGGCGGGCGATGGTGACCGCAGCCGGGATCCCAGCGGTGGCCGCTGCGGCCGGCTGACCTGGGGAGGGTGGGCGGAGCCAGCAGGCGGACAGGTTCAAGGACACTTTGGTGAAACAGCAGCCCCTTCTCCCGGTAGCTCAGGAGGCGGGAGGAAGGCGGGGACCTTCCTAATAAAACAAGTGAAAGTCACTAAAACAAGAGCTCGTCAGGTTTGCTGACCCGTGAAGGGCGGAGAGCTGCTCAGAGTCTCCGAACCCGCTCTGCAGTTTTACAGGCTAATAAAACTCGGGGCTCCCACCGAGCGTGCCGGGCCCAGCCTGTTCCCCGGCCGTAACGACCCCCACGGGCGCCTGGCGGACCCCGGGCCGACCCCCCCCCCCCCCCCCGACGGGACCCCGGCGGGCCTCCGAAGCGCATGCTGTGCGTGCTGAGTCTGACCTGGAGCATCCGCCCGTCTCGCGTCTCCGCGGCCCCAACAGGTGACTGTGCGCCCAGAGACGTAACAGAAGGGCTGCCGGCCGCGGCCGCCCAGACGTCCTTCCCCACAGCGGTCCTTCCGGCTCCCGACGAGGAGCAAGCTCGCAATCCGCACTCCGCGCTGGGCTGCGGGGTCTCTGCAGAGCTGGGCTGGGAGGGTTTCATAACACGGCTCCACTGCCCGGCCCCGCAGCTCCACAGAAAAGTAAATATTTCCCCTCCCGATGCCACGGCGCTGCCAGGCCCAGGCCGGAGCGCGGACGCGAGGGAAGCCCTGCCCGGCGGGGGGCCAGGGGCTGCAGCCAGGAGCCCAGGTCCGCGTCCGGCTGACCCTCCCGTCTCTTCTCTCAATTGTACGCGTTGTTCCAGTCAATGGCCCTGGCCTTTTCTCCTTCAGACCCAGACAGAGCAGAGCGCCGACGCGCCCACGACACGGATGCGGCGTCGTTGCTAATTGGACCCGTTAATGCCAGTTCAGGCAGCACCGGCGCTGGGTGCGAAAGAGGCGATTCAGATGTTTCATAGCAGGCTGCCCCCCAGCAGCGTAGGCACACGCACGGGCCCGCGGACTCTCTCTCTCCAGGTCTCGGGGCCGGGGGGGGGGGGGCACCCTGGGGCTCAGGCCGCCTCACCTGCGAGGGTTTGGCACGCAGACACGACCCGGTGGCCGGGTGGGGAGCTCAGCCTCGGGAGGAAAGTGGAGCCTGTTACTCCAATATTTATGGAGGGGCCGCTGGGGAGGCGATGATGGTCGAGGAGCTGCCCGCATCCTTGCCGGAGGCCGGCTTAGCTGTCTCACTCGGTGACCCCGCCAGCAGCCTGACCTCCCCGGGCCTCCGCCACTCAGCTGGAAAATTGGGTAAAAAGATTGTGGTGTCTCGGCCACAAGCCACCGAGTGGAAGTGCTCCGGGCGGTGACCCCGTGACAGCCAAGCACACAGGGACCGGGCTGGGGGTCTCTGCTCGCGTCACAGCCAACGGCAAGAGGAGATCAGAGCCGTGGGCCCCTGTCGGACCCCAGACCTGGGATCTAGGGCGCAGCTCTGGGGCCCGCGTGGTGAAAGGCCAGGGCCAGAGTCCCCGGCTGGCCGCCAACAGTTTCTACCGGGCGCTGTGTCCCGAGCGGACGGGCCGTGGGGACAGCACTGGGCAGCGCGGGCACAGCACCTCCCACGCCGGCCTGACACGCGCCCGCCCTGCCCCCCCCCCCCCGGCCTCAGCTTTCTTCCTCGTCCCGCCCTCCGTTTCCACGTGTGGCCCCGGTGCCCCAGGATTCACTGCTCCATCCGAGTGAACCCTTTCCACTTGGGGAGACCAAGGCGGGAAGGGTGTGGGAGGCCGCCTGGGCTGCCCCGCGGGTTGGATGAACAGGCCGCTCCCGTCCCATTGCGCAGGCTCCTTAGGGGAGGGCAGGGCCTGACGGGGCTCCGGGGCGGGTGTGCCTCCATGACCGTGGCGTCCAGGGAGCAAAGGCGACTGCCCGAACCCACAACCCCAGGAGGGGGATCTGGGACGCACACACACGTGCCATAGTCACAACCATTGGACCCGGCGAAGCAGCACAGCCAAGGTCACCGGGAGGAGGGACAGACGCTCTGTGCCTCCCTGAGTCACCCTCGTCTCTACGTCTCTACGGCCGGCGTGAGCCCCAGCCCAGCAGAGGCCGCCCGGGTCCGAGTATGAATCTGGTCCTTAGTGAACTTGGGGTGTCCTGGCTCAGGACCCCGCCTGCAGCACAGGGAGTGCCCACGCCCTGGAGCCAGGCTCTTGTCGCTGCCCTTTCGCCCCGCCCGCCCTCAGTGGGCGCAGCTCTGCAGAGTGGTGTCTTCGGGGTGCGTCCTCCTCTCTCTACCCCACTCATCTCTCTGTGTCTCTCTGCTCCCTCCATCTCTCTCTGCTCCCCCACCTCTCTCTGTGTCTCCCCCCTCTTTCTGTCTCTCTCTGCGCCCCCCCGGTGTAGGGCATCTGCCCCCCCACCCCAGGCAGTGGGCACACAGACCCTTAGGGGGCTCACAGCCGGGAAGACCCCAGCTCTCCCCTCCGTGTCAGGAAAGAGCAAATACTGATGCCGCCGCCCAGCATCTCCCAGCTGCACGGAGAGCGTTTGCGAAGCCCCGCTGTGTCCGGAAGCTGTTTCTCCGAGGTCACCTTTGCCCGACGCGGGCTGGGCGGACAGCGTCCTGGAGTGTTGACTCCGCAGACCAGTGAGGAGTGGGGGGCAGACCTGACCTGGGGGTCCCCCTGGGGCACACACTGCAGGGGCCCAGCCTCCTTGCGTGTCCCCGGCCCCTCTTCCTCCTGCACTAATGGGGGTCATATTCCCCAGCCCGTCCCGCAGACCCACAGTGACCGGGTCACGTTAAACCGACCGGCACACGCGTGGCTGATGAGCCGCAGAGGCCCCTCCACCGTCGGGGCTGCCTCGCCCGGGGACACGCCTGCTGCCGTCTCGGGGCTCAGAGGAGCCTGTTCTGTCCTGCCCTCCGGGGTCTGTGCACCCCGAGGCCAGGCTACGTCTGGCTGCTGCGGGAACTCCAGGGGAGGGTTGAGGGGGCCCCCTCTGCTCTCAGGACTAGAGAGCGGAGATGAGCAGGTCTGTGCAGGGCCCAAGGCCCCGGAGAGCAGCGGGGTCCAGAGCTGGGCTCTCGGGACGGACAGTGAGCTGTTCTTGTCCTTAGACGAGATGTGAGCCTCACGCACGCACACAGCGACGTGTCAGAGGGCACGGGAGGTGGCCCAGCATGAACCCGCCCTGTGCGGGGGCCGGGATGGTCAGCAGGCCCTTTGGCGTCCGTGTTCTGTTGGGGTTCACACTCTCTGTGTTCCCGAGGGTGTCCGTGGGGCCAGGGCAGGGCCTGCAGGGCTTTCTGCGGCTGTCAGGTCCCCTGCCCCCGTACCCCAAGTGCCGGTAGGGTGCACCCTCACCCCCGACCTCCCTCCAGGAGCCCTGGGGGGCCCGGGGCAAGCCCGTGGAATCCAGGCCACCCCCCCCCCACCCCCACAGGTGCCCTGAGCACAGACCCTCTTGGCCTCCAGACCTGCCCCGTGAAGGCCCCGCCCCCCAGGAGGCCAGACCTGCAGGGGCGTCGAGGGCCTTGAGGAAAGAATTCCAGGGGCGTTTCCAGATTTCCCTCCGACAATCCCGCGGGCTTCTCCTCACGGGAAACAAACAGGGAAGGACAGGAAGTGGAAGGAACGGCGGGACCCGGAGCTTTCGACTCACACGTCCCTCCTGGGCAGCTGCAGCTGTCGGGGATCAGGTGTTCCTGGGAACTCGCCTGCCAAGCGCGGCCGCAGCGGCCACTCCGCTCACCCAGCCGTCCACCTGCCAGAGGCGTGGCAGCTCCCCTGCCTGGGCTCCGCCTTGGCCACGGGTGTCGACCAACAGTGCGAGCAGCCCTCCTGGGACAGAGGAGCCACCTGCCCAGCGAGCCCCCGTTCCTTGGGGCACAGAGACCCCGGCGTGGCTCAGTGGGTAGAGCATGGGCCTGCGGACCAAAGGGTCCCGGGTTCGATTTTGGTCAAGGGCACGTACCTCGGTTGCAGGCTCCTCCCCGGCCCAGGCCCTGGTGGGGCACATGCAGGAGGCAACCCATCAATGTGTCTCTCTCACATCGATGTTTCTCTCTGTCTTTCCCTCTCTCTTCCTCTCTCCCTAAAATCAATGGGAAATACCCTCGGGTGAGGAATAAAACAAACAAAAAGCCCCCAAAAACAAAAACCACACTCTGCCCAGAAGGAGGCCTTGCAGCCGGACCGGCCACCCCTCGAGGCACAGAGACGCCGACCCGGTCCCCAGGCCACGGTGTCTGTGTGACCGGCTCCTGTACACGTTAGGGTGACTGTGCCACGTGTGGTCTCTGCCCCATGTCCTTCTGTATTTTACAACCAAAACAGGCCACGGGCTGGCTGCAGGCGCCGACCCCGCCAGGAGCCGGGCCGCGCAGGGCCCTCTGTCCCTCTGCGGCCGTTTGCCGAGCACCCCTGTTGCAGGTCCCCCCACGAGGGCTGGGGCTGCGCCCGGCGGCCTCAGTGGCGTCAGGACTCGAGTTCCTGTCGGAAATGGGCCGGGCCGTTGCCATGTGCGTCTTCCTCTTCCCCGGGGTGGCCATGGGCAGCGTGGGGGTGGGGGCGCGTCCAGTGCCCCGGCAGCCCACTGCCCGGATTGGGGAGCTGGGGCTGCATGGTCAGCAAGGCGCCCAGGACTGAGGGGTGCTGCCAGGCCCAGGTGCAGAGCTGGCGGTGATGCCGGTTCCCTGTGCTGCCCTGGCAGCCTCGCCCCCCCCCCCCCCCCCGAAGGCTCCCAGGGAAGGAGGCCAGGCTGACACCCTGTCTCAGCCAGCAGGGCTTCCAACACAGGCAGCCTTTGCCGGGTCTGCTGGTCGGGGGTGGCCGGCAGAATTCCCTCTGTTTCCCTCGGCACTGGATTCCCAGCTGGACATGCAGAAGGGGCTGGGGTTTGCAGGGAAACAGGAGGGGCGGCGGGGGCAGCAGGAGGCGGCCACACATGGCTGGGTCCTCCTGGCCCACCTGCCTGCCCCCCAAAGAGCGGATGCGGCAGGGGTCCCGGCGGCAGCGCCGCGTCACGGTCCCACGCTGCCGTTCTCACGGCGATCACCGGGATGCCTGGGCACAGCTGTTGCTGTCACTGGGTCCCATTAGAGTGTGCGGTCTCCTTGGCGGCTCCCGCCTCCCGCCGCCCCGCGCACGGTGGTCCCGAGTTAGCACGGCAGCTGCGCCTGAGCCCGGGCACGGGGGCCGGCCCCGCTCCCCTGCAGATTGAAGCATTCCTGGGGGAGAAGGCAGCCCCTTTCACCACCGCCCCCCGCCTTCTCCACATGTAGCCAGTTGTGCGGCGGCCACGGCGCCCCATGGCTCCGGGCTCAGCCTGTGGGGGTCCCGGCTCTGGGTTTCCGGCTGCGTGACCTGGGCGAGTCGCTCAGCCTCTCTGAGCTCTGCACTCCCAGGCAAGGGGGTCACGAGAGGGTGGTGTGAGCATTAACAAGACAACCCCACACCGGCTGTCGTTAGCGGGAGTGGGATCGGGGTGCTTCCGCCTCCCTGGTGGGCAGGTTGGGGGAGAGTGCGTGCGTCCCTCCTGAGGGGAGGAAGGAGGATCATTAGAGGCGAGGGTCAGATGGGCCGGGACTTGGTCAGGAACGGCGTTCTGTCCCCCGGTCATGCCCCACGGGACCCCGATGATGGGATTGGTGTCCATGTTCCCTCGCCTTCCTGTCCCCACGAGGTGCTGAGCTGCCTGCTGTTTGTAACCGAGTTAGACTCCTTCTGCTTTGATATGGGGGGTGGCGATCTCTGACCCTCCCGCCTCCAGATAATCCAAGGGGACCCCAAGTCCCAGCGAGCGGGGTGGGCATGTACAGCCCAGGAGGAGCCCGAATCCTGGGGGCGCCCGGGAGGCCCCATCTCGGCCTCTGCCCAGCGGCATCCCCAGCTGCGTGCACGTGGGAGCGGCCACGGCTGGGAGATCTGCCCCCGTTCACTTATGATTATTAAAAGTCATCTTAACAAACAGGTGATCAATAAGCAGAGGCCAGGGCCAGGGCATTCGTCCGAGTCTGTCAATACCCCAGTTATTGCTATAACCAAAAAGGGTTGCGGATAGAAGACAGATCTGTGCACAGCACTAATAATCGACCCCGATGTACGTCCCCGTGGGAGACAGCGAGGTGCCACGTCCGCCGGGGCTGCGTGGGGTCGCGGGCAGCGTCCAGGTGGGCTGCCCTCGAGTGGTCCAGGCGGAGTCTGTGCGAGGACCGGTGTTGCTTTCGGAAGCGACACTCGGCCGCCGTGGCCCTGGGGGGACGTAGTTGTTTCAAAAGAGTGAGAGACCGTCTGGCGTGCGGCCGGGGGCCGGTGCTGCCTGTGGTTCAAGCGAGGGGGCGTGGGCAGTGCCCCGACGCCCGGGGGTGCACTGGGCACGGCGGGTCTCGTGAGGGCCGGGCAGTGTTCTGGGGCTGCAGTGGGCCAGGCTGTGCGGGGATGCGAGAGAACAGTCTGGAAAGTCCGGCAAGGGCTCCTTCAGGCCGTCCTCCCTCCCGTCTCCAAGAGGCCACTGGAGACGGGGGACCTGTGCCCGCGGCCCTTTCCTGGCCCGGCAGCGCCTGGGGCCCCCGGGTCTCTGGGGTGTTGGAGAAGCGTCCGTGGCGGGAGACTCGCAGTTTGCGGTTCATTCTCCTGTGCGCCCAGGCGCGGCGGGCGCTGAGAGCGGCCTGGGAGTTTGGAAGCCGGGCATGTGGCCGGAGGAGGGCGGGGATGATGGGCAAGGCCGCCAGCAGTGCCCCCAGCTCTGAGCCTCCTGTGGTTCGGCCCCGCCTGGCGGCTGAGCCCTGGCAGCACCCGCCCTCCCCACTGGGACCCCCTCTGCAGGGTCTGAGCCGCCCACAGCCCCACGGTCCCTCCGCCCTTTGTGTTTCTCTTCTCGGACCCCAGAGCAGAAGGCAGCTCTGGCCCCAGGCCCAGGAACACGCGGCCCCGCGGAACGTTCCCCGCGTTTCCGGCACGGGTGTCGGTCCCCGAGCCACCACAATCCGAGGCCCTGGAGGCCCGCGCTCCCCTTTCTGCGGCTGAATGTCATGGCTCGTCACGCGTCATCGATGGGAAGTGCCCGCGTCCCCTCCTGTGATGGACACCACTCCCTCCGGGGCCATCGATCTTCCGGAAGCAGGGCCAGGGGCCGTCCCCGGCGGGTGGGACGCTGGACACGCGGCGCCTGGGGACAGGCCTCAGCGCCCAGCACCCTGCCTGGCAGAGCAGGGAGGCGGGAGCCTGGCACAGCCGCTGCCCAGCGTGGAACTGGGCCTTCTCCCGCCTGCTCCTGGTCAGGCCCCCACCCACCCTCGCGGCCTGGGCACCAGCACGTGCCTGTGCCCACGAGCAGCTCAGGGTAGAGCCCCCGGAACGAGCTCCCGCCGAGGCCAGGACGAGCGGGAGGGCCTGTGCACTGAGCCCCAGAGGCCTGGTCTGCTCCAGGGGCCCGGGCTGGGTCAGCCACCCCCTCAGAAAGGGTGACGGGGTGCTGGGAAGCGCCTTGGGTGGGCGCTGAGGCCGGGGTGCCCAGTACAGGGAGTAGCCGTCTGGAGGGGCGGGCTGGTGGGGGAGGGGGGGAGGGACCGAAGCCTCAGCTGGGAAGGCCCAGCACTGAGGCTGGACGTCTGACCGTCCGACCAGGGCTAACCTGCTCTCTCTCCTCCCGGGGGGAGGGGCGGGGGGGCAGAGAGTGGGAGTCCTTTCCACCAACCCAGCCCTGGCAGGTGGTCAGCCCCAGCCCTGCCCCCTGCAGACCCTCCTCCCCGGCCCCCTGCCCCCTCGCCCTGTCCTGCCAGCACCATGTCCACACCCACCCTCAGAGGCCATGGAGGCTGGTCCGCACAGGGGCGCCCAGCAGAGCCCCGGGGCCTTTCAGCCCCTCGGCCCCACCCTTCCTCTGGGTGCTGTTTGCACCGCCCCCTTCCCCCATCACCGTCCCCTCCCCACCTCCACACCCTGCTTCCGGATTTCTGCTCCCAGAAGCACCCAGCAGGGGCCCCCTCGCTCCTTGGGGCTCAAGGCATTGAAGGGGTTCACTCCATAGCCTCTGCCCCGCGTAGCTCACATACTGGCATCAGTGCTATTGCGGGATTTTTGAAATTTCTGCCAAGCGTCCCCCGGCCATGCAGACGCCAGGCGCTCAGCGGCTGCGTGGAGACGAGGGTGTGAGGTGCTGCCACCCTGCCCTCCGGGACCGTCCTGCGTGGAGAGGACACCGGGGCGGGGCCGGGAGCCCATTCCTCCAGTCCCTCAGGCACCCCTGCCACAGGGAGCCCAGGCCCCGGAGGCCGCAGGGGGCGGGTGCAGGAGAGGGTGCGTGCGCGTGGCCGGAGACCGCCCCGCACAGAGTGTTCTGGGCACGTCTGGCGGCGGGCACACCGTGCCCAGAGGCTCTGGCCGCAGCAGGGCCTCCCTGGCCAGGAAACAATGGTCTGCCCCCCGCGGCTCCTGCGGCCTGGGGAGCCGTCAGGTCCCGCTCCAGCAGGGGGCTGGGTGGGGCGACGCAGCGGGAAGTGGGCAGGTCCCCCAGGACAGCTCCTGGCGGGTCCCCCAGCAGCGAGCCCGGGCGTCCCTGTCTGTCACTCGCCCGGGGCTGTGTCCTCGGTGGGACAGCGGTGTGGGCTCCCGGGGAGGACTCGGGGTGCCTGCCCCTGGCTCCAGGGTCCGGACGGGAGGCTGGGGAACACGTGGGGCGGGAGGCAGGCGGCGGAGGGGAGAGGCTGGCTGGGAATGTAAACAGCGGGGAGCCCCGTCCGCGCGGGAGGGCCGCCCCCTCCGAGGAGCTGGCCCTTCTCGGGCCGCGCTGGGCTGTGTAAATATTTTCCTTCGGGTGAGGAGAGAGCCTCCATTCACGGGCAGGCTCACTTGAAAGGCTGAGTATCTGTTTAGGCAGAAAAGCTAAAAACAGTGTCCCAGGCGCCTCTCGAAAAAAATCACTTCTGCAGCTCCTCGCGGCCAAGCGGGTTTTTAATGCGGAAAATAAACAAATCTCGCCGCCCCGCCCAGAGCCCAAGAGTTTGTGTCAACACCAGGGAGCCTTTGCCGCGCAGCCAGCGGCCGGGGTGACTGAAGCCCTTCGGGGTTCCTGTGCCCGCGGCGGCCAGCGGGAAGGCGCCCAGCTCGGCGCGAGCTCAGGGCGCAGCCCGGCCCGGGGGGCCTGGCGGGGCTTCAGGTGCGAGTCCCGGTCGGAAGGGGCGCCGTGCGGCTTGTTTCCGCGACACGCCCAGCGGCCCCGGGTGCCCCCAGAGCAGAAGCCCGGCGTGCGGAGCCTGGATTTGAACTTGGGTTTTTCCACTTGGCAGCTCCTTGACCTTTGCCCCGTGGCCCCGACGCCCCAGCCTGTCTCCTGTCTGTGAGGCGGGGTCAGAGCACCTCCTGCCCTGATGGGTTGTCCTGAGAAGGAGAGACAGCCACCTGCGACGTGCCCGGGACAGGCCCCGCCTCGTGGCCCCGACAGCCCCCCACCCCCGTGTCATCATCACGTCACCATGGCGACTGCTGCTTTCACGAAGGAAGTGCCATGTTTACACCAGTGCCAGGGGCAGTCATGGTCGGACTCTGGTTTGGACCCAAAATGAAGGATGAGGATTGTTCTGTAAAGACTCCAGGAAGGGAGGAGACGCAAGTGGGGCTGTGTGCACATATGGGGCTGTGTGCACGTGTAGGGCTCTGTGCACACGTGGGGCTGTGTGCACGCGTGGGGCTGTGTGCATGTGTGGGGCTGTGTGCATGTGTGGGGCTGTGTGCACGTGTGGGGCTGTGTGCACGCGTGGGGCTATGTGCACGCGTGGGGCTGTGTGCACACGTGGGGCTCTGTGCACACGTGTGGGCTGTGTGCACACATGGGGCTGTGTGCACACATGGGGCTGTGTGCACATGTGGGGCTGTGTGCGTGCGTGGGGGTGCATGTGTGGGGCTGTGTGCACATGTGGGGCTGTGTGCACGTGTGGGCTGTATGCACGTGTGGGCTGGGTGCACGTGTGGGGCTGGGTGCACATGTGGGGCTGTGTGCACGTGTGGTCTGTGTGCACGTGTGGGCTGTGTGCATGTGTGGGGCTTTGTGCACGTGTGGGGCTGTGTGCACACGTGGGCTGTGTGCACGTGTGGGGCTGTGTGCATGTGTGGGGCTGTGTGCACGTGTGGGGCTGTGTGCACGTCTGGGCTGTGTGCACATGTGGGGCTGTGTGCACACGTGGGGCTGTGTGCACACGTGGGGCTGTGTGCACGTGTGGGCTGTTTGCATGTGTTAGGGCTGGGTGCATGCGTGGGGCTGGGTGCACGCGTGGGCTGTGGACATGTGTGGGCTGTGTGCATGTGTGTAGCTTTGTGCACATGTGGGCTGTGGACATGTTTTGTCGAGGCCGAGAGGAGCCTGAAGCCGCCGGAGTTCAGGTCGTCAGCTCCTGAGGCCCATTTGCAGGCGTTGCTCAGGGCATGACCCCGTCCTCGGAGGGCAGGCCACGTGGGGTCCAGGGCAGCTGCCCACCGGCCCATCCTGTCCCCTCCGCTCAGGCTGTGTCTCCAGCAGCCCCTGAGCCCCCATGGCCCCCGGGCCCCCCCGAGTCAGCAGAGTGAGGCTCAGAGACGGCAGCGGGAGGGGCTCTCCATCCGCCCTGGGGACCCGGCCGTCCTCTCCTGACCCCCCAAGGACTCCCCCAGACAGCACTGACCCCCGACCATGGCCAGCGGTCAGCCACTCAGAGGCCATGATTCCCAGCTCTGGGCATGGGAGTGACGTCAGCGGTGGACAAGGGGGACACAGGTTAGAAAGAGGTCTGGGCTCCAAGGCCAAGGGCAAGAGGTCGGTGACCACGGGCGTTTGGTGATTTTGGGACCACAGGACAGACTGGGGGTGGGGGTGGGGGTTCGCCCACTTCTGTCTGGTTAGGAAGCTGAGAGGCCGGCCCGGCGGGCTCCTCCCGCGGCGATGCCTGCAGATCCCGTAATAACAGGTTCTGGGAGGAGAGAGCCTTCTGGGATCCATTTGTGACACGAGCAGAAAGCCCAGCCCGGGGCGCACGCCAGCGCCCAGAGCCGTGAGCGCACGAGACGGCTGTGTCTGCGCTCGCGGGCTCTTTGGAGAACAGAGGGTATTTATTTTTAAGGGTCAGGAAAGACATTTTGCCCAACTCCACTTAGTTCAGTCCTGGCACCGAGACCGCGAGAGAAGCGAAATGCCGGAGGTCAAACCTCGCTCTTTTGGCTAAAATGCTAAATCAAAGCACACCTAATACTTGTGCCGGGGCCGGGACGGGCTGAGAGCAGCCGCAGCCTCTGCCAGCGCCCGCCGGCCCCGAGGCTTGCGAGGGCTCGGCCGCAGAATAAAGAGGCGTTTCAGCGACGCGCAGCCCCGGGGGGAGGCGGGCTCGCAGGCTCCAGAGGGGCGCGTCCGGCCGTGTCCACCGAGGTCAGCGCTGGGTGAAGAGCAGAGGCAGCGAGAAGCATACCTGCCAAGGCGCCGGGGAGAGGGAGGCGAGAGAAGCTTCCGGAACAGGGACACGTCAAGGTCACTCTGCAGCTTCCTCTTGGGAGAGCACTGGGCACTGGGGCCTCACGCCTGCCTCTCCCGCATCACGAGATTGGGGGGGCCTCCTGGCCACCTGGTCCTCCCTGTAGAGGTGCCTCAGGCGGACACACTGCCCACATCCACGCCCACGGCCTGAGGGAGCCGGGGCCCGGCTCAGAGGCACAGTGAGGACAGCCCGGGAGCTCCCGGCCCCGCCTGGTCCCCCCTGGCCCTGCCTGGTCCCCCGGTCCATCTGGCCCCACCTGGTCCCCCATGTCCCCCCCAGTCCTGCCTGGTCCCCCTGGTCCCCCAGTCCATCCGGCCCCACCTCGTCCCCCATGTCCCCCCCGGTCCTGCCTGGTCCCCCCTGGTCCCCCAGTCCATCTGGCCCCACCTGGTCCCCCATGTCCCCCCTGGTTCCCCCTGGCCCCCCATCCCTCCGGCCATGCCATAAGCCCTCTTCCCCCTATGCTACAGGCAGGCCGACTGACATGACTGGCCTGCAAACCTCAAACCTGCTCAGTTATCACAACTGCCTTCTCCACGAATGGGCCACGGGGAGGGGGAGGGGAAGGCCACGGCCACCGGAGTCAGCGTGGAGCCCCAGCGGGACCACGGCAGGAAGCAGGCGCTCCCCTAGAGGGCGGCTCCCCCTCAGGGTCCAGTGAGGCCTGTGCTGGGGACCAGCGGGCTGGGGTCTGGGGATGCAGTGCTGACGACCTCCAGGGAGCGATGGGGACATGCAGGGACCATGGCCTGCACGTGGGCTCTGGCCTGGACGCTCCAATGAGTCTTCCTCCCACCGGAAGAGGAGGGGCCTCCTGGCGGGGCCCAACCAGAGGCCAGTGAACCCCGCTCAGCCACTGGGCCATCCAGCTCCCAGCCGGGCTCCAGGGCGGTGCGGGGGGACGAGGGGCGAGGGGCGAGGGGCGAGCTGTGTGGGTGAGGAAGGCGGTGCTGACCAGAGGCTAAGAGCAGGTTCACAGTGTCACCTGTGTGGGTGGCACTGACTTCTTAGGGACCCAGAGAGACCCCTCGAGCCAGGAGCAGCGGCCGAGGAGCGGCTGGGGGCCGGGGCTGGTGTCAGCCCCAGGGATGTGGAGTGGAAACCAGGCAGACGAAAGCAGGAAGGCCGGCCGCCCGCTGCTGACCTCGGCTCCAGCCTCGGGCCCATCTCCACGGCCCGTCCAGCGCCAGCCTGGCAGGGACAGGGCCCCGCACCCCTGTCTCCGCAGCTGCGCTGGGGACCGTCCGGCCTCCCTCTGCACTGCCCACCCTCCTCCCTCTTCCCTTTATTCGCTGGAGTCACCTTCCAAACCACAACTTCAGAATCTATTAAAAGAAACATAAACTCCCCAATTGGTTAGAATTCTCAACATTTTACAAATATGATTTCGTGTTATTACAGCTGAGCCCGGGAAAATGCGCCCGTGTTTTGGACCGCAGCTTCCGGTCCTCACACCTGCCCACGTGGGCACTGGCGGGCACTGGAGGGCTCTGGCGGGCACTGGAGGGCCCTGGCAGGCGCTGGCAAGCACTAGAGGGCACTGGCAGGTGCTGGTGGGTGTTGGCGGGCGCTGAAGGGTGCTGGTGGGTGTTGGCAGGCGCTCTACTCTGCGCTCGGACCTTGCAAAGGCAGCAGCGTAATTTTCAGGGGAGTAACATCCCTGGATGGACCCCGTTTCTCAAATGTCCGTCTCAGCCCCGGTTTGCAGTTTTCGGGGGGTGACGGTCCAGTTTCTGTGCGTCCGCGCGGTGCTTGGCTCCAGAAGGGAAAACCTCACCGTGTCGCTGAGCTGTCTGTGTGCTTAGCCTAGAAAGCGCCTGGGACCGTCCCCGAAACGCTGCCCTCTGGGGTGGAACCTGGTGGTTTTCAGGAGACGCCTGCCAGGCGACAGGCGACAGCTGCCCCAGCCCAGCCGGGACAGCGCCAAGTCCAGGCTGCGAGGAAACCCAGCGTGGCTGGCCTTTCCCCCTCGCCGCCCCAGGCCGGTGTCTGTGTGGCCACGGGACCCAGCTGTCCCCCTCCAGGTGCTCCCGGCGGCACAGTCACCCCCACACACAGCCCACGTTGCTGGTGGAGCTCAAAGGGAGCGAGGAGGGCCCATGACACGGCTCCAAGCACCTCCGTGTCCCCGCTGAGCTGGCTCTAGTAACGCGTGCAGGTCTCTGCCCCGTGTCTCAGGGCCCAGGGTGAGCGACACGGGGTGGCTCCGTCCCTGTGGGACCCACTGCCTTCAGGGAGGTGACATCCCGGGGGGCTCCTTACCATCTCAGCACACTGGGGAGAAGGGAGGAGCCCGCTCTCCACAGGGCGCTGCCCTTCACGTTGGGGAGAAGCCGTCGGGCCGCACGCTCGTTATTCCAGAGAACACGCGACTGGCCCCACTCGATGTGCGGCCGCGGAGCCTGGGAGCCGCACAGTCTGGAACTCACCCCCTTTCCATGTTGTTTTGCAGCAAATGCTGACCGAGGCGGAGGTGTCGCCGCAGGAGGGCTGCGTCCAAAAGGTAGGAGAGCTGCTCCGCCTCCGGGCCTGCGTCGTGGGCATCCTGAACGGGCGGGTGTGCGGGCGGGCGGCGGCCGGGCAGGCGGCGTGGACCATCCTGCGTGTCATGTCCGTGGGCTGCCCGGGCACAGATGGGGGTGTCCCTGTCATTAGGACGGGCTGCCTTCGTCGTGTTAGCTGAGCTGAGAGCGGGCAGGGCCCCGACCTGCGGGAACACGGCGGCCAGGCAGTGCTGACGCTAAGAACACGCAGGTGTTTCTCACTGTCGCCCCTGGGTTGCCCCGCGAGAGTGAGGGGGAGGGACCCAGGTGGCTGCGGCCGCCGGCCGTGCCTCGTGCACGCACCCTCCCAAAGGGCTCCTCGTGGCGGTGAACACGCCGCCCGCCCATCAGGCGCGAGGAGGTGTCAGCGAGGCCGTCGCCCGTGCTCTGTGCATGACGGGCGAATGCGGGACACGCATGAGCACTAAGAGGTCCCGAGAGTGAACCGGCGAGGAGAGGACACACGGGCAGGTCCCTGCCTGAGGCTGCCGGCTGCCCGCTGCCCGGCGGCGGAGGGGACCACGCCCTCACATCGCCTCCCAAACCTGTGGCCTGCCAGTCATCAGGCAGCTCAGCCTCTAGCCAGTGGGCCATGCCTGAGCACGCACATGCACGGTGCACATGACACACACGCACACACATGCACGGTGCACACGCATGATACACACAGAGGCCACACTCCCCGCGGCAGCTGGGCCAGGAGCGCGTCTTCAGTAGACGGTCCTGCTCTCCTTTGGCATCTTTGCGGCGAAGCCCCAGGCAGAGCGGCGGGCAGCGCGTGCTGCGTGCACCCCGACAGTGTCAGGGGCGCCTCCCGGCCCGGGAGTGATGAGCCAGCACGCTCCGCCTCAGTGTCAGAGTCACGGAGCGTGTGCTCACGTCCGGCCAGGCCCCTCCCGCCCTCACTCCTGACGTGAAAAGTTCAGCCAAACTGTCCCGGTTCTCTGTGCACCTGGTGGGTGGATGGAGCTGGGACATCCCACAGAGTCCTCATGGGAGGGGCCGCCCTCTGGGCAGACCTACATGTGAAGGGCGGGGCTGACTATGCATGAGGGGCGGGGCCGACTATGTATGAGGGGCGGGGCTGACTATGTATGAGGGGCGGGGCTGACTATGTATGAGGGGCGGGGCTGACTATGTATGAGGGGCGGGGCTGACTGTGTATGAGGGGCGGGGCTGACTATGTATGAGGGGCGGGGCTGACTATGTATGAGGGGCGGGGCCAACTATGTATGAGGGGCGGGGCCGACTATGTATGAGGGGCGGGGCTGACTGTATGAGGGGCGGGGCTGACTATGTATGAGGGGCGGGGCTGACTGTGTATGAGGGGCGGGGCCGACTATGTATGAGGGGCGGGGCCAACTATGTATGAGGGGCGGGGCCGACTATGAGGGGCAGGGCTGACTGTATGAGGGGCGGGGGCTGACTATGGGGGCGGGACTATGTATGAGGGGCGGGGCCAACTATGTATGAGGGGCGGGGCTGACTGTGTATGAGGGGCGGGACTGACTGTGTATGAGGGGCGTGGCTGACTGTGTATGAGGGGCGGGGCTGACTGTGTATGGGGGCGGGGCTGACTGTGTATGAGGGGCGTGGCTGACTGTGTATGAGGGGCGGGGCTGACTGTGTATGAGGGGCGGGACTGACTGTGTGTGAGGGGCGGGGCTGACTGTGTATGAGGGGCGGGGCTGACTGTGTATGAGGGGCGGGGCTGACTGTGTATGAGGGGCGGGACTGACTGTGTGTGAGGGGCGGGGCTGACTGTGTATGAGGGGCGGGACTGACTGTGTATGAGGGGCGGGACTGACTGTGTATGAGGGGCGGGACTGACTGTGTATGAGGGGCGGGGCTGACTGTGTATGAGGGGCGGGGCTCACTGTGTATGAGGGGCGGGGCTGACTGTGTATGAGGGGCGGGGCCGACTATGTATGAGGGGCGGGGCTGACTGTGTATGAGGGGCGGGACTGACTGTGTATGAGGGGCGTGGCTGACTGTGTATGAGGGGCGGGGCTGACTGTGTATGAGGGGCGGGACTGACTGTGTGTGAGGGGCGGGGCTGACTGTGTATGAGGGGCGGGGCTGACTGTGTATGAGGGGCGGGGCCGACTATGTATGAGGGGCGGGGCTGACTGTGTATGAGGGGCGGGGCTGACTGTGTATGAGGGGCGGGGCTGACTGTGTATGAGGGGCGGGACTGACTGTGAGGGGCGGGGCTGACTGTGTATGAGGGGCGGGGCTGACTGTGTATGAGGGGCGGGGCTGACTGTGTATGAGGGGCGGGGCTGACTGTGTATGAGGGGCGGGACTGACTGTGTATGAGGGGCGGGACTGACTGTATGAGGGGCGGGGCTGACTATGTATGAGGGGCGGGGCTGCCTATGTATGAGGGGCGGGGCTGCCTATGTATGAGGGGCGGGGCCGACTGTGTATGAGGGGCGGGGCTGACTGTGTATGAGGGGCGGGGCTGACTGTGTATGAGGGGCGGGGCTGACTGTGTATGAGGGGCGGGGCTTACTGTGTATGAGGGGCGGGGCTGACTATGTATGAGGGGCGGGACCACCCTTCTCACCATGTTCAACCCCAGAGACACTGATGTGGAGAAGCCGTTGCCCTGGGAGACACTTCCTGCTGGGGTTCCTCCTGTGGGGCTTCTGCCAGGTGACCTTTGACCTTGTTCTTGCCCCGTGGGAACCTCTCTGAGCCGATTCTGGGACGTGTCCACTCCCAGCCCCACTGTCCGGGCGCCTGAGGCCGCTGTCCTCGGGGACGTAGGTCCCGGCGCTCCCTCCCCTGTCCTGCCGCCGGAGCGAGTTTGTATTTTCATGAGGAATCTGAGGTCGCGGGGAGACGAGCAGGTCCCCCCTCACCCCCCCGCCCTGACGCGGGAACCACGGTGCCCTCACCCCCAGGATAGACCTGCAGCTGCCTCCAGCCTCCACTTCTAGAGCGAATGTGAAATCTTCATTTCCCCCCAGAACGCGGGACCTGCCCGTCCCGCCCTGGCTGGCCTGCTGCTGACAGGGGGGCGGACTGGCGGGGGGTCAGAGGTGATGCCTTTATGGTGGGAGGGGCAGTCTGTCATCCAGGCTGGGCGCAAGGGTCAAGGCAGTAGGCCAGAGGTCAAGTCTAGGGTCCCGGGTGGTGAGGGGCAGGTGCTGGACACTGGCTGACAGGAGGACGAGGTCAGCACCTTCTCTGTCCTCCTGCGGCCGCCTCTGTGAGTGGCAGCCCATCTGGCGCTGGCCGACGTGGTCCAGGGCTTTCCCGAGCGCTGCGCACGGCTGGGGGCCAGGTGCCCGCTGGCCAGGCCCTGTTCCAACGTCCCAGCTGCCCGTGGGCTTCCCCTCCACACAGATGCTGGGAGCCCATCTGAGGGCACAGGGGTCCCTCTCCCCATAGATTCCGAGCAGACCAGAGCCCACGGCTGCCCGAGCTTCAGGGAGCCGGTGTCGGGCCCCGGAGTGCAGGGCACCGTGGCTGCCGGCTACTTGGGGACAGGCCCCTGGAGGGGGCTTGCCCACCTCCTCCTGCTGCTCTCTCCAGCCCCGCTGTCCCCTGAACCCCAGAATCGCCCCTTCCTCCCACTAAACTTAGATGTTATTGGCATGTGGGGTGTGACGAGATGGGCGGCCGAGGTCACAGGGTGAGCTGCTGGCAACCTAAGGATGGTGCTCCACTGGGGGCCCATCAGGCTGTGTCCCCACTTTTCTGGAGGGAGAGAGGGGGTGGCATGAGAGAGAGGTGAGTACAGGCAAAGGGTTTATCCACGGGACCAAAGAGACAGGCAATGCAGCATTCATTCCGCCTCCTTGCCAAATAGAAGGCCGCACTGACGAGCAGATGTCACTCACAGCGACGGAGGTGTGTGCGCTGCGACGTCTCTAACTACCTGCTGACGGGCTGCTGAGCGCATGGCGGGTGGATTCCGTGGTGACGGACTTAGGGTCCCACCTGCGGGCTCTGTGGTTGGGGATTTCTGTGTCTGGCGGAGCAGGGCCTCTCCTCCCCAGAAGACGGGGTCTGGGAGTCTTGACAAAAGGATGGGCAGCCCTGGGGGGCAGGGGAAGGTGTGTCCGTGGGTTGGCCCGTTGACCTCTCCGAGCTTCCTCCGGTCCAACTTGAGGAAGGCCGTCTCCCTGCTCTTCCTCGCCGCAGTGAACAGTGACGAACGGCCATGCCTTCAAGCAGTGGCGAGTCGCAGGAACGGCAGAAAATGAGGCCTCTTGTGGGGAAGTCGCTGTAATAAATCCGCAGGTTCAGGGAGCCTGGTGGCTGAAGGGGCTGAGGAGCCCATTTGCTCAGTTTACCGGCAAAACAGCCCGGGCCCAGGGCGGGGGGCGGCGTCCACACCCCAGTGGCCCCGGGATTCCAAGGCCAGATGCAGCTGGGTCTGCAGCGCAGGGTGGGGCTCCGGTTGGAGTGACAGACACAGCAGCTTGTGAGCAGTGCCAGGCTTGGCCCCGCCTCCAGAAGGGCGGAGCCATCTCCTGGCTGACCTGGGCATCCCACCCCTGAGTACCTTCACCCCCCTACCCCGTGTCCCCTGCAACCCCCCAGCCCCTCATCACCCGCCTCATCCCTCTCCATCCCTTGTCTCCCCACTTGTGCATCCTACTCTGTGCCCGCCCCCCCCACACTCCCCTGTCCCCATGTCCCTCTGCAGCCCCCGCAGCCTGGAGACTCAGACCTGTGCCCACCCCGTCCCTGTGCCCTCGCCAGGGCGCCAGGCCCTCACGCTTCCCCTAAAGTCGCTTTGGCCACAGGTCCGGCTGCGCTGCCTTTTCTAGCTTCCAGGCCGGGGCCTCTGGGACTGCCCCCGCCAACGACTCTATTTAGTCTGTTTACTTAGCGGGAAAGCCCGCGGCTCCGGGAGAGCAAACATCTGCGGGAGATAATCTAACCAGTGGTCCATCCATCACTCAGGTCGCCCGCTCCCTGGAGAGCCCGCCGGAGCCGGTAATAAAAAGGCCGGGCGAAGAGGCTTTGGGGACGAATAAAGAGCCGTGTTAAGGGCCCGCTGGAAATGGATGGAAGACATTGTTAAGGCTCAATGGCCGTCTTATCAAAATCCAATAGGATAGACATTTGGCAAAAGGCTTAAATGTATTCTTTACTTTCCGAGGGCTGGGATTTATCCCCGAACCAGAGTGTAGTCCGCCCGGGGAGATGGTATCAGCGAAAGGAATTTTGATTCAATCTCTCCGACGATATGAACGGGGACATGGCCCCGGTCGCCTCCGCTTTGTGCCACTTTGTCGTGTTTGCTGGGCCGTCTGGAAAGGAAGGACGGACGTGTTAATACAGAACAGCCCAGAGCAAACACACAAAGGAAAGTGGTCATTAAAAAAAAAAATTCTCTCCTTCTCCTCCACCAGCACCCCCCACCCCCAATAAATAAATCGGGAATTCGCAGGAGCAGGGCTGGGAGGGGAACCGACGAAGCCTGGGAGGCCGTGGCCGCCCCAGCCAGCGCTCGGGGGAGGCCGGCGAGGCCAGGGCAGAGAAGGAAAGACAAAAACAAATCGAGCTAATGAAGTCCTACCGCGGGAAGAGGGGCATGATGGGTCCATAAATCTCTCCTGTTATTACGTGCAAAATGCTACAGGTCATAAAAGTCATCCGATAGCCCCGCCGGCATTGTCCAAACAGGGTGATGGATGGATAATTATGATAATTTGTGAAATGATTATTTGGATGTTAGGACCGTGGCCTGTCCCACTGGGCTCTTGTGTGCGGACGTTTTTTCCGTCGCCTGACCCGGGCCAAATGCCTCCGGTGACGGGCAGCCGGAAGGTCTCCCGTGTCCCTCCGTGGGGGCGGGGCGGGGGGGGCGGCTGATGAAGGGTGACATGGGAGCCAGGAAGGGGAGCCGAGCTGCGTGAGCCCTGGACGGAGGTCATGGAGACAGGCAGGCACCTGTGAAGTGTCTTTGTCCGGCCGGTCCTAGAAAAGGCCACACACCGAGGGCTGAGCCTTCTGCGCCTGACTGGGTGCACTGTGGCCTGACTGCGTGCCCTGCGGGGTGGTCTCGGCTCCCCGGCTGTTTAGGATCCGCTCTGCACAGCACCGCATAGCCAAGCATTTGTGTTCGTCGCCGTGTTATGCGGTTTATTTCTTTTGCATTGTTTTCCCTGAGGTAGCAGAGCTATTTTCCAGGTGGCTGGAGGGGGAGGGAGGAGGGGGAGGGAGGTGGCTGGACCGAGAAATGGAGAGACCACAGGCACGGCACCCTCAGAATGCAGCGCCGCGTGCGCGCCGGGCTGGGCTGTTCTGGCCGGGCCTGCAGCGAGCCCGGGTGTCGGCCGCTCTGCGTCGCCTGTGCCGCGGGGTGCGCGTCGGGAACGCCTGCCTCGGCCTCTCTGCGCCCCAGCCGGCAGCGCTGTCTCTCCAGCGCGGGCCACCCACGTGAGCTTTATGACCGAGAACACCCCGAGCCCGGGCCGGGGAACCCCGCGATCGCAATTATGAATTTGCATGCGGGATCGGTTATGTCTTTATGAAATCAAAGTGTGTTTAGCTGCCTCGGAGACAGCCCCGAGTTGGTTTTGATAATCTGGGGCTGAATAGGCCGGCCTCGTCGCGGTAAGCCCGGGACAAAAGGCTGGACAGTGGCTGAAAGCCCTTTGTTCGGGGGCTGCTGATAAAAGAGCCGGGAGTCCATTAATTCAGTGCATGAACATATAGGAAAGTCAGTCCCCTCTTGAGAACAATAATGTTGAGGTCAGCTTCGGTTGCCATGGAAACTAAGTACTCCTAAGAAGTTTGCATCCTTGATTTTGCTGAATCAAAGGCTGCAAAGATGAGAGGTGTAATGGGGCCAAGACGCAGAAAGTCGGGAAGTGGGCCTTCCCGCCACCGCGGGGGCGGGACTTCGGTGGCCCCAGTGGCTGAGACAGAAGATCGGGCCCCTGGACGGACTCTGACCTGCCGCCCCCTCCGAGCACCTGAACTTGCCCGGGCGGCGCGGGGCCCTCCCTGAGCAGATAAGGGTGATTAATGGGCCCAAGTGTGGCCGGCAGTTCCGGCAGCTCCGCGCGGGGCGATGACATTATCAAGGCGGCCTTCTGCGCGTTGCCCCCACCCCCACCCCCACCCCCACCCCCACCGAAAGGTCCCTGAAAGCAGCTTCACCCGCCAGATTAGGCTGGAGAGCAAGCGGCAGGTGATCGGTTCCCGTCGGTGATTCATTACCTGCTGGGCAGGCCTGCCTGAGGGCCCCCCGCCCCCCGGGTGCAGGGCTCAGCACAGGCGTGGGGTGCAGCTGAGCGCCACACCTGGGGGGACGAGAGTTTGATTTTTCCCTTTTGGGGACGCAGTGGCCGGGATTTCTCGTGGCCTGAGCTTCCTGTGAGAGCTTCTGAAAGGCATCGGGCAGCATCGGGCCTGGAGGAGGAGCGCGGGGAGGACCCGGGGCCCACAGCAGCGCCCGGGTGTGAGAGCATGTGTGAGGGGCCCTCTCGGTGGGCAGGCCCTTCCCCCACCCGCTGAGACTTTCCGCCCAAACTGAACCTCAGCCGCAGGGAAACCCCATCTCAGAGGACAGACTCTGAACTTGAACGTGTGCGCGAACCCGAAGGTGAACAAAGACCTCATTTCCGGGGAGGCCGGCGGGCCCCTCGCCTCCCAGCCCCAGCGCCCTCCCAGCCCGGCTCTGCCCTGCACGGCGCCCTCCGCTGAACGGGACGGCTGCCGGGTTGCTCTTCTCTGCGGCCAGGGAGCCCCCGCAGCTCCGCCGGGCATGGAGCGGGGGGAGCCGAGAGCGAGCGGCACAGCCTGGGCGCGGGCTGCTGCCTGGGCATTGGGGTGCGGCTACGTGCTGGCAGGGGGCCAAGGGGGCCGATGCGGCCCTGGGTGCTCGCCGGCTTGCGATGGTGTCAGGTCTCCTCGAGGACACCTGTCTGCTCGTGGTGTCGTGGCACCTGCCGTTGGTCAGAGTTCACAGCGCAGGTGCCCGCCCGGCCCGCCTGGCTGGCAGGAGGGGGCTGGGCAGGACGCCTCTCCCAGGCAGCAGCTAATGACCCAGATTTATTATCTGATCACCGCCTACAGGAGCAGATGGTGGCGTCAATAAACTCCGCCATCTTGGGGGGGGCGGGGGGGGGGCAAAGTGAGTTAATTAAATTGCGCCGCACTCTTAGGAGGGAAAATACATCAGCCCTGGGCTCGGCCGTGTCTCCTGCGTTAGACGCAGACGCGCACCTCGGCTAAGGCGGCGGCTGGCCGTGGGCCTCCCCCTCCAGCGCAGCCCCTCCCCCGGGAGCAACCCCGCAGCTCGCCAGCGTGGTCGTGGCCGTCCCGCTTCTGGGTCGACACATCTGTGCTGGCGGCGGGTCCGTCTCCGGGAAAAGGCGGTGGCGCGAGCGGTGCCTCTCCGCTGCTCTCGGCGGCGGGTGCCAGAAGCATCGCTCTGGAGGCCGTCTTGTGCCGCGGACGGTGTTTCCCCAAAGGTGTTGGGGGGCCAGGCTGTGCCGCTGCCCCCCACTGGCAGCCCCGGGCTGGCTTCCCGGCAGGCGCTGGGCAGGCCGTGCCCTGAGACAGGAGCGGAGCCTGGGTCCCTCCTCTCGGCCCCCGGGCCCCACTGGAGCTGGGACCCTCCCTCCTGTTCCTGGAGCGCGGGGCCTCATCCTCCCAGCGGGGCCTCGTCCTCCCAGCGGGGCCGCCTTTGGGCCTCAGAGGCCTCAGTGCCCTCGGGGAAGGCAGGTCCTCCCTGTCCCATCCAATGGCCACCTGCTGCCTCCTGTGGACAGGCACCTGCCCCAGCCCTGCACCCAGCTTCTCTCCCCGCTGCTCTGAGGTGCGGCCCAGCTTCCTGCCACAGAGATGGATGTCGCGGGATGGGGGGTGCAGGGGTCCCGGTGGGGCCTCAGGCCTCAACCCTCCGCAGCTCCTGGGCCTCCGTGGCTGCTGGGCTGACCATGCACTTGGCCGTGTGCTCAGACGCAGAGCCTGGGGGAGGAGGAGAGCGGCAGGTGAGGGTTCCTGGGGATGGGAGCCCCACCCCGCCCGCCTTCCCCCAGGGAGGCCAGGCGCCCCCACAGAGCCCTGCAGGCCAGGCACCGGAGACCCTCCACTGAAGCCATCTCCCATCATTGCTGGCCCGGCCTGGGGACTAGGAGCACGGATTCCTGTACCCCCAACCCCACATACAGGCGCCATCACCCATGTCCCTGCACGGAAAACAGGTACAGAGTGTGAGTCACTCACCGAGGCCACACCTTTCCATGGAGCGTCTCCTTAGTATCGTGTGATACGTATGCCTCCAGGGCTGCCCTCCAGGCATAAACTCAGAGCCAACCTGGACCCTCCGGGAGCTCAGGGCAGAGTGGCACTGAGCTGTGGGTACAGGACAGAGAAAGGAAGCCTGGATTGGGCTGGAGTAACTGGAAGTAAGTGTATCAGTCAGCTATCACCACAATAATGCCGTGTAACAAACCACCCCTGAACTCTGACACACTCATTGATTCTCTCGTGTGCAGGTCGGCTGATCTGAGCCGGGCTCAGCTGGGTCTGGTGCCAAGCTGATGCCCAGTTCCCTCTGAATGCCTCACCCTCCTTGGACAGTGGGCCCCTGGGCCGTGCTGTTCTCATGGTGAAGGCTGACAATCATAATCCCTTAGGCCTAGGCCCGCATCAGCCAAGGCCAATGTCATGGCCACACCAACAGCACAGGGTAGGATAGTCATCTCTGCCCGCCAAGGGGTGCAGCCCCGGGGCAGAGGGCATGCAGGCGGGGACAGTCCTCGGCAGCAGGCCACCTGGGGAAGCTGGCCCTGGAGCTCACACGTGGCCGGCTCCCAGGTGACAGCGAGAGCAGGTGCAAACACTGCGGCGAGGCGAGGAAGCTGTGAACATGGCGACAGAGCGGGTAAAGCAGAAATCAGCCGCTGCCCCCTGCAGCCACGTCGGGGGCACAGCTCCTCGCCGCACCCTGGCCAGGCGTCCCGTGGAGGCGCCTCGCCCTGGAGAAGGACCCTCTTCCTTGAAGGGAAGATCTGGTCTCTGGTCTCGAGCTGCCAGGGGACAGCGATGCTGGGCCCGTCCTGGTCCCTGTGTTGGGAGGGATTCCGACCAGCATCTGGATGAGACTGAGGGGCAGGCCAGGCAGCGCCCCCTACTGTTGCCCCTCCCAATGGGCAGTGGGGTTGCCCAGGACAGGGGACGAGGGGGCCAGGAAGGGGAGAAGCCAGCCCACCCACCCAGTGCCTGGCAGGGCCCGGGGATGACCCAGCACCAAAGGGAGCGCTTTGCTCTCGGGCCACAGAAACTCCTGGGGAACCTTAAATGCATATTATTTTTTAAAATACATTTTTATTGATTTCACAGAGGAAGGAGCGGGAGCGAGAGAGAAACATCACTGATGAGAGAGAACCATCGAACGGCTGCCCCCGCACCCCCTCCACTGGGGATCGAGCCCGCAACCTGGGCCTGTGCCCTGACCGGGGATCGAACCCTAAGCCCCTGGTTCATAGGGCGACGCTCAACCGCTGAGCCCCGCCGGCCAGGCTGCATATTCTTGAGTGAAAGGAGCCAGTCGGAAAGGGCTACAGGCTGTGTGACAAGACAAAACCATACGGACGATAAAAACATCAGTGTCGCCAGGAGTCGGGGTGAGCAGGCTGGGCACCGAGGGTGTGCAGGGCAGTGAGAACGCTCTGTGTGACCACGTGATGGGGGTGCATGACACAATGCATTTCTCCAAACCCGTGGGAGGCACAGCCCCCGGGCGAACCTTCAGGCGAATTATGGCCTTCGATGATCTGTGTCAGCAACAGCTCATCAGTGCAACAAGTGACCACGCGCATCAAGGTGTTACTGGCAGGGGAACTGCGGGGGACCAGGCGGGGGTACCCAGATACTCTGTCATTTCCACTCATTTTTCTATAAGCCTGAAGCTACTCAAAAAGATAACGCTGTTGCTTTCTATAGAAAGAGGGTTCTCAACAAGACACGCCTCACCCACACACGTCATACATGAAATATATACACACGTCTGAAGACACGTGTACTTGCAAAGGCGGGGAGAAGATGTACAAAATAACACTGTCCCATCCCGGCCTGTGCTGGTGAGTGGTTAGAGCATCAGCCCCCGTGCTTAAGGGCCGTGGGTCCGGTTGCCAGTCAAGGGCACGTACAGGCAGTCCTCAGGTTACGTCGGACTCAATGTACGTCGTTTCGTGGCTACGTCGCCATCTCCCATTTATTTATTTCTAAAAAAAGCTCCGTCATTTTGATGTATGTACATCTGTGCTTTGTGTGTTTTTTATTTATTTACCACAAGTAAAGGTCAGGAATTGTTCTCTTTCTTTTAAATTGTTTTACTGTTTCCCTTCATGACGGCTGTGTGTGTGCTCCACGTGGGTGACGTCGGTGCTTATGTGGGTAGGTTCCGACTGACGGCGAAAATCGCGTTACGTCGCCATGGGAACGGGTCTCCGACGTCGCCCGAGGACCTGCAGTACCTGGGTTGCAGGTTCCATCCCAGCCCCAGTCGGGACATGCGCGTACAGGAGGCAACCAATCGATGGGTCTCGCTCACATCCATGTCTCTCTCTCGCCCTCTCCCTCCCTCCCCTCCAAAATCTCTAAAAATCATTGGGAAAAATATCCTTGGGTGACGATTAACAACAACAACAGAAAACGCGGTCACTCTGGTGGTAACCCTGGGGATTTTCAGGAGTTGCTGCTGGACGGGCTGCTGTAGTGACTGTTCAGTCGTCAAGCTTGCACCGCGCCGGCGGTGTGCGTGGGAGATGCCTGCTGCCTCACGCCAGGCTGAGCCGCCAGTTGCCGTGGGACACCCTCCCGAGCTCTCGGTCCTCCGGTTCAGCAGCCAGAAAGTTCCAGAAGATGCGAGGTGATGGCCGTGAGCGGAGCCGCCCTGCGAGCCGCATGGGGCGGACAGGAGAGGTGAGACTTTGGCTCAGCCTCTGGCGTTGCTGGCTGTTTGTCGTCGAGGCCCCACCTCACCCCGACTCACTGACTTAGGGTTCCCGGTGCTGAGCCCAGCTCTGCACAGTCTCACCGCCTTCACTCATTCCCTCGCCCGCCCAGCACCTGGGACAGACCACCTACTGTGTGCGGGACGCTGTCCCAGGTGCTGGAGACACCAGGCGAAGTCCCACTCTGTGCTCTCATGCGGTCCTTGTTCTGAGACACCGTCACCTGTGCCAGGGGCCCCGGCCTCAGTTTTGGGGGTCCCGGTCCCTGGGACGCCCAGTGGCAGCATCCACACCAGACACCCGCCCTGCGGGTGGCAGTCTCCTGGGGCCTCTGGTGCTGTCTGCTTGGCTCCTTCCCCACAGACACGCCCGCCCATCTCGCCCTGTGGGTGTGGGTGTGGCCCAGGCCCTACAGGTGGGTGAGTCCGAGGAGACGTTTTTCTGGGCAGGTCCTCCCCTCCCCGACTCTGTGCGGGGGACAGTGTGCGGGTAGCGGACGGACTCGGACTGGGGAGAGAGGGGTTCCCGGTTTAACGGATGCAGTGGGAGCCGCGTTTCCTCCTCCGAGGGATCCGTCCTTCAGCGCCGGCCGCCGCTCCTCCCCGGCGCTAACAGGCCCATCATTCCGCGCGACGCCCCTTCCATCAGCCCGGCCTTCTCGGGGGACGGCTGCTTCTCACCCGGCTAACAAGCCGTCTCTTCGGTGGAGCGCTGATAAATTAAGTCATAAAAGGCGAGACTTATTATTTCGCGGGGAGCCGTGCCTGTTATTTCTGCGCGATGGCCGAGATGCCGGGTATTAGCCGCAGAAATGTGCCCGCTGCCGGGGAAGGAAAATGATCACATAAACGCGGCTGACGTGGCATTTATCACGGATCAGCTGAGCGTGAGGAGAGAGAGTCAGAGACAGGAAGAGTCATGGAAGCCGTTTCCCCCCTCGCCCGGGGTGGGGGGCCCGGACTCTGTGTGCCCGGCGTTCACGGCAGGACGCCCCGCGGGCCTCGGCCTGGCCCGCCTTGCTTCTCGCCTCCAAGCCCAGGCTCCGGGTTGCCAAGGCCGTGAAAGGGCACATAATTATCGGAAGAGAACCTGGAGCGTGGGCACCCCAGAGAGCTGCAAAAATAAAGTGAGGAGGAGGAATTTTGAATAGATTTCCTCCCTTTGTATTTCTGCTTTGGACGGGGCGTGCAGAGGCAGCAGGGAGAGGGAGCTGGAGAGGCAGCGCCCACCACCCGTCCGCCCTCAGGAGGCCTGGAGTGGCAGCCACCCTAGGGGCGGGGGCCGGGGACGAGGGGCGTCTCGTCCATTCTGCGGACAGACGTGCCGCCCTCCCGGAGGCAGAACCAGTGGAGGGGAGGCCGAGCCTCTCCTGCTCACACAGAGGGAAGGTCAAGGCCGGTGCCGACGCGCAGGAGCCTGGGTGGGACTGAGACCAGGTGCCAGGTGGGGGACGACAGCGCGGTGCCAGGCACGTGACTGTCTGCGCGAAGTCAGGCCACGTTGGGGCAGAGGCCACATCTGCACGTTCGCGGCCCCGGCTCGGGGGCTCGGACAGGTGGCCTCGCCCGCCTGTGGTTGCCAGGACAGTGAGTGGCAAGCGTGGCCTCTGCAAGACGCCCCCAGCCCAGGCTCAAGCTCGGGTCCAGAGGGACCCACGGGCATCGGCAGGACGGCCAGCAGGCCCTGCCCCCTGGGTCGTCACTGTCCTGGCGTCTGCGTGGGAAGTGTGCGCCGCTGGGACCAGGGGCCATGTGCAGGCCCGAGGAAGCCGCCTTCCTCGGCTGGGCCTGCGCCCCCGCCGCTCTGGTGGGTCTCACTGGTTGTCCTGCCACGTCCTGGTCGTCCGCCCCGTTAGTGCAGCACATGCCACTCCGTGTCCCTCGCTAAACACCCGGGACTTCCCTTTCAGAGCCTACTGTGGCCCCAGAGTCACTGAGATACCCCTCAGAGCCCTCGCCCCTCCCGGGGCCCGTTTCCCAGCATGACCCGTCTCTCACCTCTCAGAAGCCCCCTTCCCACAGCGCCTCTCCCCTGCCCGCCCTCCCGGCCCCGCATCTGCACCGCACCCTCCAGGGAAACCAGCCGTGGCCGCCCACACGGGAGCCCGTCCTGTGCAGGCTGACTCCGAGCTCCCAGGCCCAGGTCCCACATGGGTCAGAGGCCACGCGGGGGCTCGCTCAGCTCCAACCCCACGGGCTACGCGGCCTCCTCGGAGCGGCTCCAGCAGCCCCCTGAGGCCTGGCCACAGCACTGTCTGTGGTTTCAAGGTTCGGTGGAAGAAAACACTTCTCAGAAGGCCAAGACTCTGAGGCCTTCCTTACCCGCTGGCATCTCCATTTCCTCGGCTCTAAAAGGGGGTGATCACAGCTCCTGCCTCAAAGTTGTGGTTGCTGATTGCACGAGCTACTCTCTGTAAAGTGCCTGGCACCTGCTTAGGGCTCAGAGTGAGACCGAGGTGATGGTGGTGATGGAGGTGATGGAGGTGATGGTGGTGATAGAGGTGATGGAGATGGTGATAATGATGATGGTGGTGATGGAGATGATGGTGGTGATGGAGATGATGGTGGTGATGATGATGATGGTGATGGAGGTGGTGGTGATGGTGATGATGGTGATTGTGATGATGGCAATAGTGATGATGATGATGGTGGTGATGGTGGTGGTGATAGTGGTGATGGTGGTGATGGTGCAGATGTTGGCAATAATAGTAATGATGGTGATGAGCCCTTGAGGTCCCGTCCAGACACCACTGCTACACGGGAGAATCAAAGCGCTCAGGAGGGGACACCCAGAGGAGCATGAGCCGGAGGAGCGCCAGTCCTGGCTCCGCCATCACCTGGTGCGACCTGGGCAGGTCCCCGAAACTCTGGGAGCCCTGGTTCCTGACTTGGCAGCACTGGGCAGACGTGTGGCCCCACTCACGTTCCTGGGTGGGAGGACCTGGGGACAAGGCCCGGCGCAGTGCGGGGCGAGCACCTCACAGACCGGGGCGGCTCTCAGAAAACACAACAGGAAGAGACGGAAAGAAAACTCATCAAGGGCCCACGCGCTGGCCCTCCGAGGCGACCTCTCACACGGAGGCCGGGCCCTGGGGAGGGAATAAGAAATACAGGACTTCCTGCGAGATAGCGAGCGAATTGTGAGCCGTGAATTACTTTTTTCCTTTGAAACATGATGTAGTCGGGTCAAAATATTTTTGCATTTCAAACACTTGAGTTCCTTTGTCCTTGGCGCTGACATGGCTCCGTTTCCATGCAGCCGCACAATGCGTGGAAGCACCTTCCAACCGCCGGCCGGCCCTCCGATAAGCTCGCCAGCTCATAATGCGAGTGTGGAAAGCTGGGCGGTGAGAACGGGCCCTGTGGAGAGCGTGTTTACACAGCAGGGGAGCCCCCCCCCACCCCCGCCGGTAAACAGGCTGGAGCGAAGGCTATTGAGCGCCGGGGCGGGCGGGGCAGGGACACAGGACGGCCGCCCGCCCACCCACACTCCCCACCCAGCCCGGCACTCCGCTGGGCCTGCCCGGGCGCCCCGGGGCCAGACGCCCAGGTGATGCGTCTGCCCCTCCAGTGACTCTGGTCTGTGACAGGGCGGCCTGCCTGCCCCGTCTGCAAGGCGGGGTCTGGGAGAACCACCTTCTGTCGCGGCCTGTCTGACCCCCCTCCCTGACCCCAGCCCAGGGCTGTCCCCCGCGGGGCCGGTTTGCTCAGCGGACGGTGGCTCAGAGCCGCGGCCTGCTTGGCCCTTGGTCAGAGGGAGCCCGCCTGGCTGCCGTGTGGGCCCCAAGGCTGCAGGATGGGGAGGAAGGGACAGGGCCTGAGACCCTCCGTCCCCTTCCCTTTCCCAGCGGCCTCCCAGCGGCCCGAAGCTGCAGGGAAGGACTGGAACCAAATCTGCTCACGTGTTTGGCGCTTCAAGCACTTGCTGCGAAAGGCTGGCTCTGGGGCCCACACCCCAGATCAGTCAGTGCCCAGGCTGTGGGCGGGAAGTGAGGCACAGAGAGGTTAAGGAGCTGCCCGGTGTCACACAGCGTGCGAGGGAGAGCCGGGGAGAGAACCCAGGAGTCCGGCCCCGTGACCTCAGCAACACTGACTCGATGGGCCCGCAGGCCTGCTCCGTGTGCGCTCTGCTGGACCCTGAAGACCCCAGGCCCCTCACCTCCCGAAGGTCCTCGCATCACCTGTTAGCGCCTGGGTCCAGGGGTCAACCCCCGCCTGGGAGTCTCAGGAGCCCATCGCCGGCAAAGCCAGCCAGCCAGCCAGGCAAACACACCGCTGGAGGGAGCCGGCCCCGCAAGGCCCCACGGACCCTCTCAGTCAGAGAAACGCGACCAGGTGCTCCTCCTGCCTGCACCCTGAGCGCCGGCTGCTGCCGGCCGCGCCGCCCCCCAAACTGGACCATGAGGTTGGAGGCCGGCCTGTGTGCGGAGGCCCCGAGGAGGGCGGGAGCCTGGGGGAGCCACAGAGACGGGTCCCGGGCCCACGGGTGCTCTGGGAGGTAATTCAGGGCAACTGGACGTGAGGACGGAGGTGGCGGCAGTCATCATGATGCAGCAGCAGGGACAGGCCACGGGGTGGTGCTGGGCTCGGTCCTGCGTCCGAGGCCGCTGGGGGAGAGGTGGGGCCGCGGGGATCCCAGGGCCCCCCTGCAGGTGCTGCGGGGATCGCTCGGGTGTGGGTGACGCCAGCCAGGTGTGGGGTGGGCTCTGGCCCTCGCTCTCCGGAGGCTGAGCCACTGCGCCTGAGCTGGCATCACACGGTCTGTGTGGGGGTGGGGCACTCCCCAGGCTGGCGGAGGTGGTACCGGGCCCTGGCTCCTCTGGCCTGGCCTCTGCTCGAGGCCGGGCAGCACCCACTCAACGGTCTTCCGAACCCTGGCCCCCCTCTGCACCGGACGTCCCTGCCGCTCCCACCCCCAGTGTGTCCCCAGGGCCCCCGGGAGTGCTTGTGTCTGGTGTTCAGTTGCGTTGAAGGCCCAGGGATGGGAAGGCCGCTTCGCGGACGTGGAGGGTTAACAGGACCGTCAGCAGCCCGGTGGCGCCCGAGCTCGGCCTCTTTGCTCCCCTGGGCTTGCCTGTGGCCTCGCCCCTGGTGTGGGACAGCGAGGTCCCGGCAGGCGTCCTGGGGCGATCCCAAACATGCCGAGAATGCCCTGTCCTGCTGGCCCCTCCCAGGCCGGTCCAGACAGGTCCACCTGGTGGGGGCGGGGGGCGGGGGGGGGAGGGCTGCTGCTCCCTGATGCTGGGCCTGCCTGGCCGCCGGCCCTCTCCCCCGGGCCTGAGCCACCTGCCCCGGCTCGCCCCAATGAGCCCCCAGAAGTCACCAGCCAGAGTGCAGCCCACAGCAGGTCCTCGTGGCACATCCTTCCCTTCGGAGGATCCCCCCCGTGACCCCCACGGCGCTCAGCCGGCGTGTGGGGCTGCGCTCCGGCTCCCGGGCCGGCACCGGCTCAGGTCTGCTTCTTCTCGGCCGCAGCAGCCGTCTCGCCGGCCAACCTCGCGCTTCACTGTGGAGAGGGCGCCTGGGCAGGACTGGTAACCAAGGGGGCTCCTCACATAGAAGCAGGGGGCAGCCTGTGACCCGCTTTGGAAAGCGGCCGCCGGTCCGCTGGCAGAGGCTGAGGGCCAGCAACACGCATTCATACACCCACTCGCTGCTCGTGGGCAGAGCGGGGCCGCCCCTGTCGGACACTGTCCCCCGTACGGCTTCCTGCTCCCCCAAAGGGCGGCTGATCCCCCTTGAGGACCAGGGTTCCGGGGCCCAGGAGCTGAGCCGGCCCCCACCGGCCTCACCCCTTCGCTGCCCCAAAGCACGTGTTTGCTGACACATGCTCCCTGCCGGCCTGCGCTGGGCTCTGAGCCTCGGCTGTGCGTGGTCCGGCGCTTCCCTCGGCCCACCCGCTCCCGTCTGCCTCAGTCAGCGCGGGGCTGATCAGAAACGCCACGGGCGCTGACCTCTGCCGTCAGAGGCTGGAACGTGCGATCGAGGCCCCGCCGAGTCCGTGCCGGTGCGGCCTCTCGTCTTGGTTTGCAGATGGGCGTCTCCTCCCTGTCTCCTCACACATGGCGGGGGGGGGGGGGGGGGGGGGGGGGCGGGGGGCGAAGAGGGGGAGCAAGCTCTCCTTCTCTCCCTCTAAGGCCCTAATTCCCTTGGAAAGGCCGTGCCCTCGTGGCATATTCACATCCCAAAGACCCCATCTCCAAATGCCATTATTGGGGATTTGGTGTCAACGTGTGGATTTTGGGGACACACATTCAGCCGGAAGTGCTGTTAAAGAGGCAAATAAATGCAAACGGGGCAATGAGCATGTGAGCAGGTACACTGGCCAGAAGTGGAACAAGTGGGGCCGTGGCAGGTCCTGGGTGGGGGGGTTGGAGGAGGTCCCTGAGGCCGAGGGGCCGTCAGACCTGGGAGGGCAGAGCTGAGAGCACCCAGGGCTCCCGAGTGCAAGGAGAGAGGCTGGGGCGGGGCGGGGGGGGGGGGGCGGTCCGGGTGGGGGTCTTGGAGACACAGGGTGTCAGGGGAGGGTGGAGAGGCTGGGCAAGGGTGGGAGCGGGGAGATGAGCGGGTGGACGTATTTGGATATCTTGGAGGGAGAAGCATCAGTGTGTGGACCGTGACGAGGGGCCCAGGGTGGCTCCCAGGACAGCAGGCGGCACCGTGTGCAGGGGGAGGCTGGGCATGATGGCGGTGGAACGGGACGTTGGCTGGCAGGTCTTCCATTGCGGTGCCCCTTAGACGAGCGCGTCCGGAGGGCAGTGGCTGCAGAGCGATGAGCTCCGGACCCGGGATGCGAGCACGGAGGGCGGCAGGAAGCGGAGCAGCTGCGACCTGGGACCAGCGGAGGGAGGCGGGAGAGGACCGAGCGTGTGGAGGGCTCGGTGACTGGGAAAGAGGACAGAGTGGGCTGGGCACCCTGTGACCACCGGCCTGGGCGAGGGCATTGCTGTGGGCTGGGGCAGAGCTCCACTGGGCTGGGACGCGGGTGTGGGGCACAGCCGGTGTGGGTGGCAGCTGGGCGGGAGCTGGCAGGGGTGCTGGTCCCCAGCGGAGGAAGCGTGGGGGCCCCGGTGAGGGCTTGTCCTGGGACGGAGAGGGTTACAGTCCGTCGGGGGAGGCGAGCCGCCTTCCCGGTCTCCCTGTGCCATGGCCTGTGAGTCAGGGGCGCTGCCTGAGGTTCCTGGGACGGATCGAGGGGTGCAGGGTTGCCATGGAGACGGAGTGAGTGATGGCCAGGGCCCGCTGAGGACCGCGTTCCCGGGTGGGCCGGGGGCCCTCGCTGCCTGTGGTCCCCGCCGGTCCGGCCCGCGGTGCCTCGTTTCATCGGGTCCATTGTCTCGGCGCGGGCGGCGTGGCCCGTGCGCTGAGTCAGCGGAACTGCGGAGCCGGCGGCACGATGCATGTTTAATAGCCATGTTCTCGCCGCTCAGCGACGGGCCGCGCCTTCGGCTGGTAATGAGAAGTTAATAAAAGTGGGATTTTGTGCAACGCTGGCCCTCTGACATCTTAATCTTTATTAAAGAGACGGAAACTTGCACAGAGCAGGCGGGCCTGCCCGGCACAGCCGGACGCCCGGGCAGCCGGCGGGGTGGCCGAGGACCGCCAGCACCCCTAATCCCCCCGAACAATGTCGCGGGCCCGCGCCTCCCGCGTCGCTGCTGCTGACCTCAGCAGCCCTGAGCTAATCCCCCAGGAGCCCCGGGAGGCCAGCGCCGACCTGCCGCGTTCGGGGCGAAGCAGCCGCGTGGCCACCATGCCAGCCGGGCTCCGCGGGGCTGCCTCTGGCTCCGCCTCCTCTGCCCCGTGGCCTTTTCCACTGAGTGACGTTCACACACACGCGTGCACGGTGAGAAGTGAAGGGTGCAGCAGCCCTGGGTGCATGTGGGGTGGTTCTCGACACCTTCCTTAGCCCCACGGTGACCCCGGCCCCACCAGCAGTCACTCCCCGCCCCCGAAAGCCACGAATCCACATTGGCCTGCAGCCATGGCGTCCTGGGCCTTTCCTGTAAATGGCACCGCAGCTTGTGGCCTTTGTGTCTGAATGTTCACTAAGCACGTGCCTGCGCGTGATGCCCGGAGGGTCAGCCACGCTGTGCTGTGTCCGTGCCTTCTCTTGGCTGAGGGAGACTGCACTGCGTGGACCTGCCGCCCGTGTCAATCCAGCCACGGTGTCGATGGACCTGGGGTGGTGCCCACTGTCGGCTGCCGTGGATGTGCGTGGTCACGTGTCCAACTGCATCCTGTTTTCGGTTCTCTTGGGCGTGGACCTGGGCGTGGACATGCCGGGTCCTGAGGTGACTCTACATTTAACCTGTCGGGGACGTGCCAGACGGATTCCCTCCGCGGCCGCCCCGATTCACGCTGCTTTGACCCGGCTTCTTGCTCAAAAGCAAGAGTGGGCTCGCAGGGTGACTCCAGGTCGGCCCGCGGGGCCCAGGTGACCTGAGCGCCTCCTTCTGTAGATTGGGGTGCAGGGCAGCCCCCAACCCCGTCAGTGCGGAGGCCTGGCCCATGGGGAGCCCCCCCCCCCCCGCCCTGTTTGCAGGACGAAGGGCCCGGAGGCCAACTCTAATCTGAGTCAGAACCTCGGGGTCGCGTCTGGTCCGCTCAGACCGGGGCCGGGTGCCTGCACCTCACAGGCCGAGTCCCCGAAAACCAGCCGGCTCAGCCCTGACCTCGGGTCGGCACCCCTGCCAGCCGGGCCCCAGGTCCTCGACCGGGACCCGCCGAGGATCGCACTGTCACACACGGCGAGCAGCCCGGGCCCGGCAGCCGCCCTGCGCACCCGGCTGACCCAGGCAGGGCCCTCTGCCCGGCGCCCGCGGGGATGCGGCCCAGCCACGCGTGCGGGTGCTTGTCACCGGCTGAGCCGCCGAGGGACGGGGAAGAGGAGAGTCTTTGTCAGGCTCCGAGCAATTAGGGTAATTAAACAAGAAAGCTCATCGGGTAAACACGCTCAGGATTGTGACCCCTTAATTGATGGGCCGCGGGGGGAATTACGGCAGCAACATAATTAACACGCGCATCAGAGGAGCCGTTAGACGGTGTCAGTGCAGGCCGCGGCCGGGCGGAGCGGGGCAGCCGCGGAGGTGGGGCGCCGGCCCCGGACACGCGGCACCTGGGGCGGCCCTGCACCGGCCGGCCCATCCGGAAGAGGAGAGTCCACAGTCCTCACAGAGACCTCGGCCCCAGCCAGGCACCACCTTGCTAAGGGCATGGACAGGTGGAGAGAGCCATGGGCCCCAGGAGGGCCGCCCCCCGCCCCCCCCCGTGGGCCTTCCCCCTCATGCCCCAGCCCGAGAGGCCCAAGCCACTAAAATATGTTACTGTGCCTACAGCAGGGCCCTCGGCGATGGCCTGGCCCAGGCCCCGCCTCCCTCCCATGAGCCAGCGGCTGGTCCCCCAGCCGGTCCAGCCCAGCCCCACTCGGTGTGCACCTCGGGTTCACGGGGCTCCACGCTGAGGCTGCTGGTCGGGGGTGGTCTCCTCCACAGTGAAGCCCACCCGTGTTCCTCCTCCAGGGGCACCGCCCTGAGGCTGCAGGCCTGCCCTTCCGGGGCAGAGGGTGCGATTCTCCAGGCCCGTAACCAGGGACGCCCTGCCTAAGGGCCCCACCCGCCAGCACGCTGTCCCGCGACCCGTCTCAGCCAGACCCTGCCAGGCAGGCCACGGGGGGGGGGAGGGGGGGGGCTCAGCAAAGGGGGTGTCGCCGGCATGTTTCCCGATGTCCAGGCAGGAGCAGGAGACACTAAATAAGGGTTTGCAGGGCTTTCAGAGGCTCACGGGAGCAGGGCTGCTGGGCATCTCTAGAATCTTCGGAGCCGCGGAGCAGGAGGCAGAGGGTGGGGGCTGGGTGGACAGGCCTGGGGGAGGCAAAGGAGCCACTGGGTGCACACCCAGCTGCAGGGGCAGGCAAGGCTGGGGGAGCACCGCTGGGGCAGGGGCGAGGCTGGGGGAGCACCGCGGGGGCAGGGGCGAGGCTGGGGGGAGCACCGCCGGGGCAGGGGTGAGGCTGGGGGAGCACCGCCGGGGCAGGGGCGAGGCTGAGGGGAGCACTGCCGGGGCAGGGGCAGGCAAGGCTGGGGGAGCACCGCCGGGGCAGGGGCAGGCAAGGCTGGGGGAGCACCGCCGGGGCAGGGACGAGGCTGGGGGAGCACCGCTGGGGCAGGGGTGAGGCTGGGGGAGCACCGCCGGGGCAGGGGCGAGGCTGAGGGGAGCACCGCTGGGGCAGGGGTGAGGCTGGGGGAGCACCGCCGGGGCAGGGGCGGCCCCTTTGGAAGTCTGGGAGTCAGAACTGAGTGGGATTAGGGGTGCTGGCGGTCTCTCCAAGAGGCAGGAACTGAGGCCTCAGTCCACCCAGCGTGGAGGCCGCTCCCTCACCTACATGGACTTCGCAGCCCCCGCCTGGCTGTGCGTCTCAGAACAGGACCCCTGGTGGCCGCTCGGTCGCCCAGAGAACAGCCACTCGGGACCGTGGGGTGAAGCACTCGCCGCCGACCAAATCCAAGAGTGGCCCCCGGGGAGCGACCCAGCGAGGGTGCAGCCTCGGGTGCCACTGCTGGCGGGGCAGCTGGGCCAGAGGGCAGGCCTCAGACTCCGTCCTCTGTCCTTTGGGGGACAGGTGGCGAGTGGGTGTCCCCTTCCATGTCTCCTGAGACTATCCTTTTCTGTGAAATTGATTGGGGTGACATTGGTCAATATGAACATACAGATTTCAGGTGTGAGTTCCTATGTTACGAGATCTGCGCATTGCACCGCGTGCTCACTGTGGTTCTATTCTTAATGCCCTCGGGTCATGTGTGTGAATATGTGTGGGTGTTCCCATATGACACGTGTGTGTGCACATCTGCGTGTGCGTGTGCATGTGTGTGTACACATATTATGTGCATGCACATGTGAGTGGCTGGGCAGGTGTGTGTGTCCGAGTGCATTTGTGTGCACACGTTAGCATGGCTGGGCAGGCGTGTTGCCCGTGTGATACATGCTCCTGTGAGGGGCGTGCGGGGTGCGTCCCGAGCGCGGCCCCCCGTGTGGGCTCGGCCTGCAGAAGTCACAAAGGAGCCACGCAAAGTGAAACTCACGTCGCTCTCCGACGAGGGAATTAGGACCCAATTTTTTAACTAATGGAGCACATTAAATCGAAAAGGGAATCGGGGGAAGAAAAGGCTAATACCAGACACTTTTCAAAGCTTCTTTAATAAAAAGTGTATTTGGGGTTGACCTTAATGGCCGGCCTCGCTTGCCAAAACCCGGCGCCCCGGCAGGTAGCGTCGGTCCCGCGGGCCCGAAGCGGCACCTAAATGAATTAGCAATAACGCGGACTTAGGCCGAGCAGTGGGGCCCCCCATTAATCTCGGGTTAATCACTAAAGAGGTGCCATTCACTCTTCTTAAGAAATCACATTTCTCTCCCTCGCTGGCGACCGGGCTTCGTGAAGGAACATATTTCTAATGAAAGGTCTCGGCTGGAATTAAAGCCGGGCTATGCAGATTTCGCGAGTGATTGCTGCTGGCATGGGCTCGGCGCGCGGCGGAGGGCGGCGCGCTGAAAGGGCCCAGCGTGCAGTTCATAATATTCTTTGAAACGAAATCGCGCACTTGTGCTTAGCGGCTTTAATCAGCCCTGACTTTTGATAGTCAAACAATAGCTAATTACAGTAACACCTGCCTTCCGGCCCCGCCACGCCGCTCCCGCCGCCCGGGCCTTGTCTCCGAGCTGCGTGAGCCTTACAGGCGGCCGACAAAGACGGGCTGACGCGCAGCGAGTCTGGTGGCCATTAGGAAGGTTTATTTTGCTGCCGCGTTCCTGGCTTCCCCATTACATTCTTCTCCTTTGTGTTTCGGGGGTGGGTGGCGGCCGGGGCAGGGAGGCGAGAAAGGGCCTGGTCCCGGGGCCTGGGGCAGCCACCGCGGGACAACCGCGGTCACTAGGCTCCCGGGGGCTTGCGATTTGGAGGTGGGTGCTCTGGACGGCGGAGCCCCCGGAGCCCCGTGGGCAGGCGGCAGGGTGGGGACCCGGCGTGTGGGCGCAGCGCCAGCCGGGCAGCTGGGCGCCCCGTCTCGTCCTCCGTACCCTCAGGCGCCGTGTCATTGGGAGTGAAAGGCACGGGGAGCCGTGGGGCAGGAGGGGCCGCCCGGTGGAGTCATAAATTACTATCTCGTTTAAGTCTTTCTCTTCTCATTAATTTCGCTGGCAAATGAGCCTGCGCTTCCGGACCCAGCCCGTGGGCAGTGTGGGCCTGTCAGCGGGCGCTTCGCGGGCCCTGTACCGGGTCCTGGAGAGGCGCGGCGGGAAGTCAGGGTAAACTCGGGGTGGCATCTGTCCTCTCCTTGGGCCCAGCGGACCTGCATGCCCTTCCCCGCTGTCCGCTGCCACCTCCCGCTCACCCCCACGGCCCCTTGGCGGGACACGCAAACAAATAGAGACAGAGGGGGGTTCTGGCCGGGCCTGTCCAGGGGGCCAGCGGTCATCCAACATGTGGCCGGTGGGCATCCCCTGACGCCCTGGCCCCACCTCACTCTGCCCATCGGGTCCCCTGCGGAAGGGCGTGGCCGGGCCCCAGAGGCCCTCCCTCAGCCTCTGGGTGACCTTTCACGGGGGTGACATGAGAACTGGGAGGCAGAGCCAGGAGGCCGGGAGGGGACTCGCCCCACCCTGGGGGAGCCCAGTGCAGCCAGAGCCCCAGTTCTGGCCGCTGCCCGCGAGGCCTGCCGTCTTCCGTGCCCGGGCTCCGAGCCGCGAGGTGCTGCGAGCCATCTGCACGGAGGCCAGGACAGAGCTCCCTCAGCCTGTGGTCGGGGTGCCCGCGGAGGGTGGGGGGGGCGGGGGCGCACACGCGTGCCTGTGGGCCGCGTCCCGGGCCCTCTCACGCTGCGGGTGCCATTTCCGTGCTGCTGGCTTTGGTCTCTGGACGTCGCGCCTTGTTGACAATTACCCACAGCCCGGACTTGCCAAAACCTGCCGCTGAAAAGGCCCCGCCGAGGAGAGCACACGGGAAAGCTGTTTTCTGTTAAGGCGGGTTTATTTTTCCTTGCAATTATGTCCGACTGAAGCGTCCTTGTGCCGAGGCACCTCCCCAAGAAAGGTCTGATTCATCTGCCCCGGGCGGGCGTGGGGCCGCCTCGGCCGGCCTGTGCGGAGCTCGGCCCGACCCCGGGGGCTGCACAGCCTCCTCACGGGGTGGGCCACTTGGCCGGCCCATCTCACGCCTGCTCCAGGCCGGCGCACAGAGCCGGTGCCAAGGAGACCCTGTCCCTCGTCCCCCGCCAGCGCCCCCGTGGCCGGCCTCGTGATGGAGGACAGCATGTCCACTGAGGGCCTGGCCTGCGGTCAAGGTCGGCATTTAGCACGCCACCCTTCCCAGTCCCCCGCGCCCACCCCGTGGCTGACCCACGGCCCCAAGGCCGGCGTCTGCCTCTCGTCTCCCCGTTTGCCATCCCCGATCAGTGTGATTGATCATCGCTGCGGCCACAGGTTGGTAATAAAGCCATTCTGAGAGCCTCTCACATCTCCCCCGGGGCCCCGTCGCTATGACAGGACTTGACACGGGCCATCCGTCACCTCTGCCTGTTGTCGCCGTGTGCGATGGCTAGCAGACAGACAGGAACCAGGCCCGGATGAGGCCCGGGCGGCGGCCACAGTGGGGCGGCGGGGGCACATGGTGTGTCTGCTGCCAGCGGACCCTGCGGAAGGGGGTGGGGCTCCAGCCGCTGCCACCGGGATGTCACCGAGCACCAGGCACCCTGTGCCCGCCCTGCCCACCTCGGAGGGCAGCCTGGAGGCCCCCAGCTCATGGACCAGAGGCTGTTGGACCCCCGGGAGCCCCTCCTGGCCCCTCCATGGAGCAGCTTCCTGAGGCCTCTCCCCAGCTCGTGGCTCCCGCATCTCAGAGACAAAGGGGCCGGGAAGGGAGGCCCCCGCCAGGCCCCCTCCTCCTTGGGGTGAGCACAGCGGTTTCTGAGATGAATCTGCCGGTGCCCCTGGGGACGTGGCCAGGGACAGTGCGGTGCCAACGTCTCAGATCCTGGGACCTGCACCACAGGGCACGGACCCCAAGGAATCCACGGGGCACCCGGAGCAGGGCACGAGTCCCTGTGCGCCGCACAGCCCTTCACACGTGCGTGCACTCACAGGCACACACGTGTGCACCATTCTGAGACCACTGCTGCCGTGTTCCTGGGGGCTGTGCATGAGCCGTCACTGCAGCGGCCAAAGCAGGGGTTTGGGGTCCCTCCTCCAGGTCCTCATGGCATTTCCTTCTCCCATCCAGACGCCCCTTGACCCCCGCATGGCCAGCCTCTCCATCCTCATGGTTTTTGCCTGGTTCTCAGTTCTCCCTCCTGTGGCACAGAAACCCCAAGGTTCCCGGTCTCCTTGACACCAGATACCTCCAAAGATGTCCCTGCCGGGGGTGGCCTGGCCCGGCCCCGCCCCCTTGGGCCAGTGCCCCAAGCCTAATGCTGTTCGGGTGACACAGGGGCAACAAAATAAACAACTGCCACAGTCAAGACCCCTCGGTGGCCTGCGTGCGGGGCCGGGCTGCTGGGAAACCTCACCGGGCACCCTGCAAAGCAGAGGGTCAGCAAACACCACGTGCCCGGAGTGAGGCCCTCCCCCCGTGCTGGGCATGAAACACCAGCCTCCAAGCTCGGAGTCCCCTCCAGCGCCCACGGTGAGCCAGGACACCCAGTGGCCGCTGACAGGCCACCAGGCTGTGGGGCCTGTGGGAACGTGGCTGGGGCATCTCCAGGCAAGGCCCTCCCTGAAGGCTCGCACTCCCGGGACCCGTGGGACACTGGCCGCCCAGCAGCTTCTCCAGTTTTGTGGACACATGACTGCTGGCGAGTTTGGGGGGCTGGGTCTAAATTCAGAACCCCACCCCCCGGCCTGAGGACTGAGACGGGCGGGGACAGGACCGTGAGACTCACAGCGTAAACCACCCCGGGCGTCCCCTCTCGTGGCCCGGCTCCCCGAGGCCTGTGGGCAGAACTATCCGAACCCACCCCCTCGCCGCTCCAGTCCCCCAGCGTTTCCTGCCGGTCGGGGCTGCAGCGGTGGGGAGGGGCCGCGGCGTGTCCGGCTCGGGACGCGGCGCCGTGTGCTTTATGTCTGTCATCATCAGCTCCCACTGCCCTGCGGCCCGGGGCGGCCGCTGCGCCCGCTCGGCGCCGCCTCTGCAGAGAAAGCGGGTGTGGAAGCTGCGCCCGTGGCCCCCCGAGCAGTTCGGGCCCCTGAGGTTTGGGGGTGACTGGGGACCTCCCCTTGCCAAAGGGCAGATGATCAGCAGGGCCCCGCAGCCCTGCCCGTCGGCCCGGAAGGACTGGGCCTCTCAGCAGAGGGAGGCCGGGTCTCCTGCCGGCCTGGGCCCGAGGGGCAAGCAAATGGGGCGCCTGAGACGCAGGCTGCCGGGCGAAGACACCCCGGGTTTGCGGGAGGGCGGTTTGTGAGAGTCAGGGCATCCGGGCCTGAGCTGGGCCAGGCCTCGCTGTCCCCTAGCCTCGGCTGTCCACGGGATTCAGACACCCCCTGAACCCCATCCTCGCCCACCCGGCCACAGGCTTCCTCTGAACTGCCCTGACCAGAGCCCCCTTTGGTTCAGGGCTCTCTCTGGCCAATTGGAGGGAAAAGTGACCAGTAAAAACCTCTGAGAAAGGCATGTGGCCCGCACCCCTGGAGGGAGGGAGCCAGGCCAGGGAGCAGGCAGCCGTGGGGGTTGGGGAGGTGGCCTGCGCTTAGACAGGGCAGCTGGGGAGGGTGGGTCCTGCAGGAAGGCTGGGGACACAGTAGGGCCTGTGGAGGGAGGGAGGTGGGGACAGGAGGGACGGCAGGACAGAGCGGGCCCCCACTGTCTGCCCTCTGCCCCCTGCTCCCTGCCCCCTGACTAGGCACCCATGGAGGGAGGCCCACACAGAGGCCCGGGCACAGCCTGGAGCGAGGTTGGGCATGGGGGCCACCAGGGAGGTGACAGGGAGGCCGGCCTGTGCCCTGCGCGTCCCTGACAACGTCCCTCCCTCCTGCCGGCCCTCCCTGACTGCGCGCTTCCTCCCTCTGTCACGGGGCAGCCTGTGCCATAGGACAGAGCCTGCGGAACGCTGGGTGCCTTGGAGAAATGCCATGTGTCTCCCCGGCATGAGAGGGACATGTCCTTTGTGGAACCATCAATGGGGAGCAAGGTGGTGTAAACGGGAAAATCACAATGAGTGGCGATTGCTCTGCACATTCATAAAGACACGCCGTCGCTGCAGGGGCACTCCCACCGCCAGCAAACCCCGTGAGCAGCGCCTGTGTAGCGGGGGGGGGGGGGGGTGTCCGTGTTCAGGCGTGGCCTACGCGTGGTGCAGGGGTTAGCGCCCACACGTGTGTGCGCGGGCTGTGCAGGTGCGCGCTCACACACACTTACACACTCGAGACCGCAGCACAGACATGGGGTGGCATCCGCTCTCCCGTTCACCTGCTCAGGGGAGCGCTCGCGGCGGCGGGACCTGCTCCTGCATTTTGACCTGGACACTGTCGTCGGTGGCAGTGGGCGGCCGCACTGGGCAGCGGGCCGATGGCGGGCGGGGCTGTCACTCACCTCCTGGGCTCCCTGCTCACCCGGCAGGTGCCCTGGCCGCGGAGCAGGTGTTCTCTCCGTCCCCCAGCCCGCCTGTCCCAGCGTCCAGCCCCACGGCCGGGCGTCCACGGTCGGCCCCGGACTGCAGTGTCCCCTCCGCTCCAGGCCCGGGCGGCTGGGGAGCCCCACCACGGGCCGTGGCTTCCAGAAATGCACCCTGGGCAGCAGCAAAACCTCCCCGAGGCCTAGAAGCAGGTGCTCAGCTTGGACAATGTAAATACGGGGACGCGAGGACGGCTCCGGGCTGAGCAAGAAGCAGGTGGCCGCTGGCCAGGGACTCCGCGACCACGCTCGGGGCAGTGAGCCTGCGGGCTCAGGGCTGGGCAAGCGGTGACTGGGCATGCAGGGACTGGGCACGCTGGGACTGGGCTCATGGAGACTAGGCATGAGGGGACTGAGCACACGGGGACTGAGCACACGGGGCTGGGCACACTGGGACTGGGCACGAGGGGACTGGGCACGAGGGGACTGGGCACGTGGGGGCTGGGCACGAGGGGACTGAGCACACGGGGACTGGGCACGAGGGGACTGGGCACACTGGGACTGGGCACGAGGGGACTGGGCACGAGGGGACTGAGCACACGGGGACTGGGCATGAGGGGACTGGGCACGTGGGGACTGGGCACGCTGGGACTGGGCACACGGGGACTGGCGGGAAATGGAGAAGCCGATCAGGACAGCATGGAGGGTTGAAGAATTGGCTCAAAGTGGGTGGTTTTTCCCCACATTTGGGCTCCGGCGGCTGAGGGGCTCAGAGAGCAGAGCAGTGGCCTAGCCTTGGCGGGGGGAGGGGTGCCGTGCAGGACTCCCCGGGGCTGCCGGGAGCAGGGAGGGGAGGGGGGGACGTGGAACTGGGCCTCGCTGTCGGGGGGCCTGCCACACGGGGCATGTTGGGCCTTCGGTGGGGAGCGATGGGGCAAGGACCCAGGTGTCCCCTCCAACGGTGAATTGGGCCAGAGGTCCTGTTGGCTCCTCACCTGCTTCTGCCTGAAGACCCCCTGGGGGCACTGGCACCCGGAGGGACAGGACGGCAGAGACCGAGGTGAATGGGGCTGCAGCCACGTCAGCCGTGGGGAGGGCACGAGGCCTAGGCAGGACCCCGAGACCTGGGGCCGCTGCCGTGGGCTGCATGGTGACAGAGCCCGGCTATGGCTCTGCTGACCCCCAGCCCTGAGCAGGGCAGACCCACTGGGGGTGCTGGTGAGGGGTGTGGAGCCAGGGGCGGAGGGGGGGACCCCATGAGAAAGCGACCCCGGTGCCAGGCCCACAGCAGAGCATCCCCACGGCCCCGGGGCCCTCAGGACGCACACCTGGGCTCCCACCAGGTCACGCGGGACTGTGCCTTCTGCGTGGCCAGAGCCCCTCGCAGGCGACCGCGCGCTCTGCTGGAGTGGAGACCCGATGCCTAACGGCCGTCACGTGTGCCACACCGGGTCCCGTTCAGCCCGGGTGGCGACGCCAGCCCTTCCCTGGACCAAGGAAGCCCGTTGGCCTGTGAACGGGAAGCGTCTGACACTGGTACCAGCTTGGCTCCGGCTCCCGCTCCCAAGCAGGCTGCTCCGTGAGGGCTCAGTATGTTCTAGAAGAGGAATGTGCCTGGGGCCGGCTTTGGCAGGCACATCTCCATGGAGGCCGGGCAGTGCCAGGCCCTGGCAGCCACCCTGGGAATGCAGGCTGGCCCCGCCGGCCGGGCAGCTCCGCCGTCTGTGAGCCGGACGAGGCTCCGGGCTCCTGGCTCAGCCCCCACACGTCCTTGACCCAGAGACCTGGCCCCCAGCTCTGGCCCCCAGGCCTGTGGACACCCCCCGGGGCCTGGGCCTGGGTGCCTGGTGGGCCGCCATTCTGCCGGGGGCTCCGGTTCAGGAAGCGTCTCCGGGGACCCCACACACGGAGGGTGCCAGTGACCTCCCCCCACAGCGAGGAAGGCTGTTTCCTAACGGGACAGGGAGCATCTCATAGCCGAGTGGCCAAGAAGCCCGGTAATGCCAGGTCCCTGCGGTCACACGGGGCCCAGTGTGGTGTCTTGGAAACAAGCCGCGCAGGCAAGTCGGCCCGTGACCTTGGCGGGATGTGGGTTCCGAGCCTGTCCGGGGGCTGCGTGTAACTGCGTGAGCCTGCACTTCTCTCTCCTTGGGGGACACATGTCACCCGTGGTGGGGACACACGTCATCCTTGGGGGAGACACACGTCACCCGTGGTGGGGGACACACGTCATCCTTGGGGGACACACGTCACCCGTGGGGGGGACACACGTCATCCTTGGGGGACACACGTCACCCGTGGTGGGGACACACGTCATCCTTGGGGGAGACACACGTCACCCGTGGGGGGGGACACACGTCATCCTTGGGGGACACACGTCATCCTTGGGGGGGGACCCACGTCATCCTTGGGGGAGAAACACGTCACCCATGGGGGGGGACACACGTCATCCTTGGGGGAGAAACACGTCACCCGTGGGGGGACACACGTCATCCTTGGGGGACACATGTCACCCGTGGTGGGGACACACGTCATCCTTGGGGGAGAAACACATCACCCGTGGGGGGACACACGTCATCCTTGGGGGACACATGTCACCCGTGGTGGGGACACACGTCATCCTTGGGGGAGAAACACGTCACCCGTGGGGGGACACACGTCATCCTTGGGGGACACATGTCACCCGTGGGGGGACACACGTCACCCGTGGGGGGGACACATGCCATCCTTGGGAAACTGAGGGAGGAGGAGCCATAGGTGGGGTGCACTGAGTTGGGGTACCAGGCTGAGGGGTCAGTTCCCAGTGACCCGGCGAGCCTTTCCCCCGAAGGCCCGAGTGAGGGTGTCAGTCACCCTGCAGTTGGAGGAATCTGGCCCAGGGGCGGGCATGTCTGCCTGGCAGCCCCTCAATGCCTCCAGGGGGGACCCCCTGCAAGGGAGGGGCCAGGGGAGGGGCTCCAGGCCACATGCGGGCGGGGAAGAGCCTGGCCTGGGAGACCAGCCACTCGGGCTCTAAAGGGCCACACTGGGGTGACACCGGCTCCCCACTGGGCGGTCCCAGCGGCACCTCCACATGGGAAGCTGGCAGGGCCGGGCCGCTGGCTCCGTGTCGCAGGCGGCCAGTCGCCCTCGGAGACCCGAGTGGCTGGTCTGCTGCCTCCTGAGGCCTGGGGCAGGGCTGCCACGGTGCCCGGAAGCTGGGGTGCAGGCGCCCTCTATCGCCTGCTCGGGGACGCTTCCCTCCAGAGCGGCCGCCACGCAGCCTCTGCAGACGGCAGCCAAGCCCGGCTTCCCGGCTTTACGACGTTATCTGCCTTTGGGGAACCTTTAAATAAAGAGCTAAGCGTTCGCAGCTCCGGTCTGACTTTTAATATGAACCGTGTGGGCCTGGAGCGAGTCTTTTTTTAGGCATGTAAACGGCTCCCATTCAGTCCGTTTTAGCAGAAAAGCAATTGAAGATATGGCCCGAACGGCGGCTTAGTTTTCCCCGTGGCCTAGAATTCTGTCGGGAGCAAAAGCATTTCGGAACGTTCCAGAACCCCAGGCGTGGGCACGCCTCCCGGGGCTTTGCCGGGCCCTGTCTGGGTTCAGTGTTTGGAGCGGGGCTGGGTCCTCGGGCTTGTCTGGAGCTGGCACCGGGGCCCACAGCCGGAGTGGACGGGAGGGCACCAGGCCCCGCGGCCCCGGGGGGGGGGTGCTCCCTGCCGGGGAACAGCCCTCCCCTCCAGCTCACAGCGCCTCTGCGGGCTCAGACATCGGGTTAGTGAGCACCGACGACGCTTTGCGGAGGGTTTCATCCGGGCTTTCGGTTTGTTGTTATTTTGTCGTCGGTGTTTTTTGATTTCTAAAAGGTGTGTGTCCAGGAAGCAGGCTGGGATGTAGCTTTACCTCGCAGGCCGTTGGTTCACTGCTCTGGTGACTGGCTGCAGGGACAGTGCACCCCACCTATGGCTCCTCCTCCCTCAGTCCGGCCGAGTGGGCAGCTGTGGGGCGCCGGGGGCGAGGCCGCTGGCCAGCAGCGTTCACCGGGCAGTCCCTCCCGAGGGGGGTGGCCCTGAGGTCCTTCCCCAGCAGGACCGGGGCGCATGACAGCGAGGGGAGGGGCCCATCGAGGTAAACCCAGCTGGTCCGCCCTGTCCTGAATTCTAGATGGGACCTGGAGAGGCGGGCGGAGGCCCCGGCGGCCGGGAGGTGGGGAGGCTGGGAGACAGGCTCTGGGCAGGTGTCGCCTCCGGTGGCCCGGACATCAGTTCCAAACTGTGCAGCTGCCACTCACCTCCGGCCACAGCAGGAGGACAGGCCGCGGCACCGCCCCCCCAAACGGTTGTTTCTGACAGCCCGGGAGACACTTCAGGCACGGGGACCCGCGCCACAGCTCGGCTTGCGAGCGTGGCTGTTAATTTGTGGGCACCGCCGCGGAGATGTGGGTGCGGAGCCCCCCTGTGAGGCCAACCCCCCTGCGCCTTGTCATAAGCAGAGGCGTGCGGCCCGAGAGAAGGCGGACCCCGTCTCCATCCCGGCAAACTGCCTGTGGGCAGAGCTGGCGTCTGTGGATGGGAAGTCGGGGGTTTGCCGGGGCCTCGCAGCCTGGGAGTCGAGTCTGTGATGGGCCCCCCGAAAGGGCCTTCCACCTACAGAGCTTCAGCGACCAGTGAGCCGGGGCCACGGAGCCTCAGAACGCCAAGGGCCCGCCCAGGGTCGGGGAAGGATGGGTGGGCCGGCACGTGCGTGTCCCGTCCGCAGCCACTGCGGGAAGCGTCCGGGCTCGATGTCCCCAGGTGGCCCGTGCACCTGGCCCTCCCCCCCACCCCCCACAGCGGTGAGCCCAGAGCGACGTGGGCCTGGGGGGGTCCTGAGCTTTGACAGATGGATCTGAGCCGGGTCCTCTAGCCAGCTGGGTCCTCGGGTCCCCAGGGTGTGTGTGGGCGCCCCGGACGACATCGGAGGGAGTCGGGTGGCGCTCTGTGTCCCCCGAGTTCTGGGCCGGCCCAGAGCATGTCCTGGGGAGGTGCTCCCAGCTCCACGGGCCATCACCCACGGCCCTTTCTGAGGTTCTGAGGGTTGCACTGCGAGACCCGGGTGGGTGTGCAGTCTGGCCGGGACCCTTCCCTCTGCCACCAGCCCCCCACGGAGGGCACGTGCCTCTCACCTCCGCTGGCCACCTGGACGGTCTCGTTGCCTCTGCAGGTGTCGCTGGGAAAGCCGCTCCCGCCCCCGGCACCCCATTGTTCTGCAGCCTCTCTTTTAGGTCGTTTTACATTTTCACCTGATCCCTGTAATTCCGCAAAAAATTCCCAGGCCGCAGCGCCCTGCGCAGCTGGGGCCTCGCCCTGCTCACAAAACTCGGGCAGCATGGCCTTCCTCCGGCGCTGGTCAGGCCAACAGCCCCTGGGAGGGGACAGACGCGTGCCCGGACCCCTCTTCCACCCGTGCCCCGATGTCAGGACTGGTGGTCACAGCCCCTGGGGCCCGGGGCACACCCCACCCGCTTCCTGACGGCCCCGGCAGCCTGTGCCTGGGTGGGGGAAGGCGCCCCCGTGGGCCCTGGGGAAGGGGTGCCGGCCGTGGCTGCAGAGGCCGGCGCACGTCCGCGGGGAGGGGGGCAGACCCCACCGTGGGCAGACTCGAGCGTAATCAAAGCCCGCGTGCGCGAAGCCCCTGCGGCGAGACACCGCAAAAATAATATCCGAGAACATTTGAGGAGCTCAATACATTGATCATATTCCCCTGAACCTTCACCTCACAACGACGAGGCCATTTAAATGCTAATGTCATTTTTTAAAAAGTCAATTACAGGATTTTGAAGGCACGGAGTCAGCATTCTCTGCCCACGGCTCCCTCTGCCTCCGCGGGCACTGGAGCGTTCGGTCCCCCGCGGGGAACACCCTCTCCGCGCCCCGTAATTGAATCCAGCTGCAGACACGCACTCTCCCACGCGTGTGGGAGGCGGAGAGCACGTGTGGGTGCAGCTGCAGCGCTGTGCGTGGAGGGGGCCGCCATCTGCATTAACCCTTTGAGGCGCCAGCTCACCCCCACCCCCACTCACGGGCCTGGCCGTGACCCGGCAGGAAGAGACCCAGGGCTGGGGACGCAGGAGCCTTCAGGAACTTCCAGAGATGGCGCCGTTCCCCATCAGCCTGTGCTCCCTGGTCCTCCGGGTTGGCATCGGGCTGCTCTGGGCCCCTGGAGAGGATGGCTGGTCCCACCCCACCCCGAGGGGGCGCTCGCTGCTCTGCTCAGGGCTCAGGCCTGCAGGGTCCGAAGGTGGTACTTGCACCTCCCACGTCAGTGATGCCTGTGACGAGGGCCTGGTCTGTGGGTGAACGTCCGGGTGCTGGACAAACTCCCAGGAGGCCTGGCCAGGAGGGAGACAGAGGCCCGGGTGGGGCTGCCTGCTCGAGCGCCCGGCAGTGGGAGCGCGTGGCCAGGAGCGAGGCCCTCACAGCCGGGGGTGCTGCCCGCGGGTCCTGAGAGTCCATTCTGGCCCCACAACAGTCCGAATCCCAGAACCAGTACCAGAGGCTCAGGGAGAAGGCGGCAGCCTTCCCAGCACCGGGGCGGTTCGCGTGGGTAGGCCTGGGGGCCGCCGTGCCTGAGCTGAGGGCTCTGGGGCCCAGGTCACGGTGCGCTTCCACCTGCGGCCCGAGCCCAGCCCCAGCCCGGAGCACAGCCCCACGCATTGTGTCTCCGTGGCGCCTCCCAGACTCGCCTTCCTCCCGCGTGCGGGGCTCACGCTGCGCCGGGGCTGGGCCAGACGTGGAGGAAGCCTGTCCCGGCGCCAGTCAGCATCGGATGGCACTGACGGGGTGCCGCTGCCCCCGTGCGGGGCCCCCGAGGGGCGGGTTCCAGCTCGTGGAGTGGAAGACGGGCAGGGATGAGTGACACACGGCGCCCGCAGCCCGGCGCGGCTCTCAGCTCCCAGGGGGGCAGCTGGTGCACCCTCACCTGGCTGACATGGGAGTCTCAGCGGCTCCACTGCACAGAGGAGGAAACTGAGGCACGGAGAGGCTGGACCTGCCGGTCTCCCCAGAGGCAGGGTGGGAGGTGGACAGGGAGAGCCCAGTGCTCCCAAAGGCAACTGGTCATCCGTCCCGCCCTCTGCTCTGAACACCGTGTCCCCACGCAGACCCACTGAGTCCCCAGCTGCTCCCCTGACGGACATGGAGGCTCCGCCCAGGACAGCCATGGGGCCACTGTCATAGCGAAGGCGTGTGGCCCCCACAACTTCCCCTAATGCTGTCCCTGCCACTAGCAAAGCCCTGGGCCCACGTCCACTCAGTGCTGGGCAAAAGGAACACCGCCCCCACCTGGAGCACCTCCCCCACCTGGAGCACCCTCCCACCTAAAGCACCCTCCCCACCTGGAGCACCTCCCCCACGTGGAGCACCTCCCCCACCTGGAGCAGCATCCCCACCTGGAGCACCTTCCCCACCTGGAGCACCTCCCCCACCTGGAGCACCCTCCCACCTAAAGCACCCTCCCCACCTGGAGCACCTCCCCCACCTGGAGCAGCATCCCCACCTGGAGCACCTTCCCCACCTGGAGCACCTTCCCCACCTGGAGCACCCTCCCACCTGGAGCACCTCCCCCACGTGGAGCACCCTCCCCCACCTGGAGCACCTTCCCACCTAAAGCACCCTCCCCCACCTGGAGCACCGCCCCCACGTGGAGCAGCATCCCCCCCTGGAGCACCTCCCCCACGTGGAGCACCTCCCCCACGTGGAGCAGCATCCCCCCCTGGAGCACCTCCCCCACGTGGAGCACCCTCCCCCACCTGGAGCACCCTCCCACCTAAAGCACCCTCCCCCACCTGAAGCACCCTCCCACCTAAAGCACCCTCCCCCACCTGGAGCACCTCCCCCACGTGGAGCAGCATCCCCCCCTGGAGCACCTCCCCCACGTGGAGCACCCTCCCCCACCTGGAGCACCCTCCCACCTAAAGCACCCTCCCCCACCTGGAGCACCCTCCCACCTAAAGCACCCTCCCCCACCTGGAGCACCTCCCCCACGTGGAGCAGCATCCCCCCCCTGGAGCACCTCCCCCACGTGGAGCACCCTCCCCACCTGGAGCACCTCCCCCACCTGGAGCACCCTCCCACCTGGAGCACCTTCCCCACCTGGAGCACCCTCCCACCTGGAGCACCTTCTCCACCTGGAGCACCTCCCCACCTGGAGCACCCTCCCACCTGGAGCACCTCCCCACCTAAAGCACCCTCCCACCTAGAGCACCCTCCCCACCTGGAGCACCTCCCCCACCTGGAGCAGCGTCACCATCTGGAGCAGCGTCTCCACCCAGAGCACCAGCCCCACTGCCACAGGGAAGAATTGGGCTCCAAGAGGACTTGTAATAGAGAAAGAAACTCAAGATAGGGCCCTGGACCTCAAAATATTGCAGACTTCCCTGAGGCGGCCCTGTCATTCCTGAAACGGGATCCGCGGCCTGAACTTGGCCGCATAAAGCAGCTCTGTCTGGGAAGAGCCGGGTCACGGGGCCCCGAGCTGTCTTTCAAAGGGCGACAGTTACGGAAATTAGTGGTGCAGAAATGCTCCCCGTCACTCATCATGGGCCTTATTAACTGTCCTGCGACGTGACCGGAGCAGCCTGGCCTCCCGCCACCGGGCCTGGGAGCGGCTGGCTTCGCCCTCCGCGGGGAGCAAGGTGCGGGGCGATGTCCTGGATGTGCCGCCAGCCTGTGGTTCCCGGGCCCCAGGGACGGGCCTCACGGGACAGGGTGCAGTCTCACGCTGGTGAGAGTGGAAACCGCAAGAGAGGAGGATCTGCCGCAGCACGTGCCCCACGGCCTTGTTCGGGCCGCGGCCCCTCCTGGCGCCCGTCCCATCGAGCCGACCCCCCAGTGGCCAGCCCCTCCCCCGCCACATCCTGCTGTCACCCAAATCGGTGCCCACGTGAAGTTAGGTCCAAATCAGTGCTGTGTGCCAGGCCAGGCATCACTGGGACCCCATTAGAAATGCAGGTTTTCGGGTCCGGCCAGACCCAAGTGCGAGCAGAGGAGCAGCGGGTGCTCTGTGGGCGAGCCTGCGGGGGTGACAGGCGACTCGGGCGAGACCCTCGGGCGGACACAGAGGACAGCCCGGTTCGGCTGCTGTTCTGACCTTGCTCTGTGGAAAGGTCACAGGGCCTCCTGCTGCCTGGGACCCACAGGGGAAGTCCCGGTGCCCCTCCTGGGCCTGTCCCCATGCCGCGTGGGCACATCTCCCCGGGGTCCCCCGCTGGCAGCACCCCCGGGCTCCCAGCGTGGAGGCACCGGTCGGTTCCGAGAGACGGGTTAGAGGCCGGCGTCTGGGGCGGAGGCCTTGGCAGGGCGCTGCCTTTCAAGGTCGTGCTCGTGACCTTCTGCACGTGGCGGAGGGATTGAGGGGAATCGCTGGGCTGTTCTGTCCAATGGCATCGCCCGCAGGATCCTCCGGGCCGGGCCCAGGCCGTTACTCAGCGCCCGCCTTATTACCCGGAGCCGGCCGAGCCGGGAGCCGAGAGCACGGAGGCGATACCGCAGCGGGAGGCGCGGGCCCTGCCCAAACCCGTTCATTTTTAGCCCCTTCAATCAAAGGTGCGTCCGGCTCCTCCGGGCCTTTGATCCCCGCCTGCGTGCCCCCCCCCCCCCCCCCGCGCAGAACCCGGGGCGCAGAAAGATAAGAGCACTTGAGCGGGTCACGCTCGCCCGCGGCGCGCTATCTGCTCCCGGGCGTTGAAAGGAGCTCTCTCAGCGAGCGGCACCGCGTAACCTTCACCCTTGACCGCACTGCCTGCTGGCAGATAAGAGCCGGGGTGTCGAGGAGGGAAAAGCGAGGACACACAATCCCCCGCTCCCCTGAGGACCAGGCGGGTGGCGTGGGAACCCTGCCAGGGGCTGGGGGTCTGGGGGCTGGGCCCAGGAGATAGGACTCGGGGGACTGGTGCGGAGGCAAAGAGGAATATCACCTCCACGCTGGCCGACCCCACAGCTGAGCCAGGAAATCATTGCACCCCAAATGTGTGCAGAGTGGCCTGGGGGTCTCTGGCAGCGGAGAGGGTGACCCCGGGGGAGGCACCGAGGGTCCCCAGCTCCTCAGCTAGACTCGCCCCAGAAGCAGTGCTCGGCTCCTCACAGGACAAGGGGCATGTCTGTGTCGGGCTGCACAAAGCCCATTGGCCCCACGAACACAGGACCAGGTCCTGTGGACCCATATTCCACTCTTGCACCTGGCACGTGCCTGCAGCTCAAAGGCATTTGAACATACAACTTGCACATGTGAATGGAGTCACCCAAGGGGGAGGGTGTGCAGGGAGGGATCCTCAGTGAGGCCTCCGAAAGCCAGGCAGCCAGGAGGGCCCTCTCCACTGGGAAGTGCAGGGCACGATTCGGTGCCTGGGGTCTGGGACCCACCTCGCACCCGCCCCAGGCCCAGGGCTGCGGGAATGAACCCTCTGAGATCCGCCACGGACGAGGCTTTGATGAGAGCGTGTGGGAGAGGCCGCCTGCCCTCTGAACGGCGATCCATCCGTCTGTGAAGCAGGACAAGGCTTAATGGAAGCAGCCGATCGCCGGGGGCAACGTTGGAATGGCAACTCATCAGAGGCGAGGCCGGCCGCGGTTAAATAGGATTCCGTGATTGTTTCATAAACAGAGAGATTGAAGTGCGGGGCCGATGATCGGAGGGAGTGCGCGCGAGATGAACTCGCGACGAGCATTTGTTGTGAGTAAGTGGTTGTCTCGGCTAATAGCAGGGTATTTCACGGCTAAGAGCTTGTTGAGCGGGATTTATGGGAGAATCCTGCGCTGTTTGTGCGGAGGCTCGGCGGTCGCCAGGAGGGGGGTGCTGGCGCCAACGCTGCTCCGTCTCCAGTGGGTTCCTCGCTGCCTCCCAGCGAAGGTCGCCCTGCAGGTGCCCGCCTCCTGGGAGCTCACAAAGCATGTGTGTGTGCAAGCATGTGTGTGTGTTCAGTGTGTGCGCATGCCTGTGTGTATGAGTATGTGCGCGTGTGTGAGTGTGCATGGATATATGTGATATATGGTTGTGTGAGTTTGCTATGCAAGTGCATGTGTGTGAGAACATTGCTTGCATGTCCATGCACATGTGAGTATGTGCACATATGAGTGTGGGGTGTACATATGCATATGTGCACACATGTTAGGGTGTTACACACATGTGCGTGCAAATCTGAATGTGTGCACATGTGAGTGTGAGGTGCATTGTGTGCGTGTGGGCACATGTGAGTGTGTGAGTGTACGTGCATGTGTGTGCACATGTGTGGGATCTCGGTGTCCGGCTGCTCTACGGAAGCCTCGGCTGGGCCATTTCCCTGCTTCCCTGGGGACTGGCGTCCCTCCTGTGCCGCCCGAGGGAGCAGCAGGCATGACGAGGCCCAGGGAGCAGGCGCCCCTTTTGGCCTCAGTTTCCCCCCGTACGTGAAGGCAGGCTAGTCTGCTGATGGGAGAGGCCCTTGGCACCGACCGTCTCTGGACTGACCGTGACGCGCTCGGGGAGGTGACACGCCCCTCTCGGCCCCTCGCTGGCCTCCGTGCCCCCCGTCCCGACCCCGGAGCATCCGCCGTGGGGGATGGGAAGACAGCCCTTTGATGCAGGTGCGCAGCCCGCTCTCATCAAAGGTGGGCGCGCACGTGTGTCCCAGGAACAAAGGGCCCTTCACTGTCCCTCCCAGGGCCGACGCTGGGCCTGTAACCGAGGAGCCGCTGCCGCCCGCTCCCTCCGCACCGTCCGGCCCCCAGGCCCCTCGCCGTGCGTGCCCACCGCAGGCTTTGTTTAGTCTGGGTTTCTGGGCGCTGGGCTCTTTTTTCTCCAAATGCTTCCCAAATTCTGTAGGCCGATGACACCCCTGCAGCCCCAGGGGCGCGTGAGTCACCTCACGATGGCGCAGTTCCTGTCCCCCCCCAGGGCGGCAGCGGGTCAGGGAGCAGGGGGAACTGGAGCGTGACCACCGCCCGCCCCCCACAGGAAGGCCGGAGCTGGCCCAGCCCTGATCAAGGCATGAGCGTGTGGGGGCTCCCAGCTCGGCCTCCAGCCCAGCCTCGGACTGTCCGGATGGCAGCTGCCCTCAACCACGGTCCCAGCGGCCACTCGCCACCCCCCCCCCGCCCCCCCGCAGCACTGCGCCTGTGGGTCATGGGAGGCCCATTACCGGCCAGTCTGGGCTCAGGACTGGCTCCAGCAGCAGCTTACCTGACGCCCCCGCTGAGATGCCACCCCCACCCCCGTAGGGACACGGGCCACCCATTTCCTTCCTGTGGTCTCACCTCCTGACACAGCCCCTGAGAAACAAGGGGATCCACCAGTCACCCCACAAATATTTGGGTCCCCACTTTGTGCAGAAGGCCAGGCTCCGGGAGGGGCGGGAGGAGGCGTGCGGGTCACAGCGTGGAGATGGGGGCGAGGGGGCAGGAGGCGGTGTCCCCGGCTGGCTGCCTGGCCTGCCACCTGCGTGTGCCCCAGGCCTCTGACTTCCGCTCCCCAGAGGCCTGTGCTTCCCCCCAGGGCCCGTGGACTCGGCAGAAAAGCCTCCGATTCTCCACAGTCCGGCTCTGCCCGGCTGCGGGCTGCACACGGCGAGGCCCCTGGGCCAGGCGAGAAGCGGGCGGTGGTGGCCGGGGCCCGTTGTCAGTGGAAGTTCAGTTCTGTAAAGTCCCCGAACGCTGACCCAGCGCTCCCAGGACACGGAGGGAGGGCCGGTTCCTCCGGCCGCTGCTCACACGCGTGGCGGCCGATCGGCGCGGGCCGCGTCTCGCTCGGTGTGTTTCTGTGTGAAGCCCCTTAGTCCGTGCGTCCTGCTGACACCGCCATCGCGCGTGGCGCGGGCTTCCCCGTCCGGCACCCGCAGCCTCTGTACCCAGGACACCGCACGTCCCCGCGCGAGGCCGCGGCCACTGGCAGAAACCACGGGAAAACACACGCGGACAAACACGGCACCGCGGAGACTGTGGCCAGGGCCCGGCCACAGCAGGGAGGCGCGGCGCGACGGCCACTCCGACCTCGGCCCCTGTGCGTGCAGGGCGACCACGGTGGGACCGCGTGACTGACGCGTGGTTACACATATGCTTTGGCAAGTAGGTGAGCTCACACATGCGGAACCGGCGGGTGGGGACCAGCTGTGCTCACATGCACACATATGTACTAGTATGTGTGCACGAGCTTCACGAGAGAGATCAGGTTCGTTGCGGCCTCATTTACCTCCCTGAACTTCGCCCCTCGGACATGTGCCGTGTGGTGGGTTTTGATTGATTGATTGATTGATTGATTGGTTTGAGAGAGAGAAACATCAGTTTGTTGTTCCTCTCAGTGATGTATTTGTTGGTTCTTGCAAGTGCCCTGACCAGGGCTCGAACCCGCTCCCTTGGCCTATGGGCACGATGCTGTACCCACGGAGCTGCCCAGCCAGGGCCAGCTTGGGGCTTTGTTCGCCGAGGGATGGGCCCGTCACCACCATGTCACCTCGGAACACTTTCCTCGCCCGGGAGAGCCCCGTGCCCCTAGCGGCCTCTCCCCGTCCCTGCAAACCCCCATCCCCGCCTGCCTCTGGGGGCTCCCTGTTCTGGACGCCCACATAGATGGGGTCACACGTCTGTGGCTTTCGTGTCTGGCTCCTGTCACCAGCGGCGGGTCTTGAGGGGCGGCTGCGTTGTAGGGGTGTCAGGAGCGCGTGCCTGCTGTGGCTGACGCCATGCCACGTGGGGGGACCGCCTGCTGTTTATCCGCGCCTCCGGCCGTGGCCGCGGGGTCCTTCCCCCTTCTCGGTGGCCGTGGGCAGTGCTGCCGTGAGTGGGCGTGCACACACTTCTGTGTGGGCCCGTTTCATTGATCCTGGGCACGGACCCAGGAGTCGAGATGCTGGGCTGCATGGTGACTCGGTTTCCCTCTTGGAGGGACGGTCAACCGTTCCCAGAGGCCACCATAGCGCCCCACAGGCTGACGCCCCATATCCTCAGGGTACTCGCCGTCGTCTTTCTGTCCGCAGCATCCTGTGTGGGCTCGGGGGAGCCCGGGGAGCCCTGGGGTGCTCGGGGGAGCCCTAGGAGACGGGCTTTGAGGGCTTGGGAACAGGGTAGGGGCGCCCAGCAGGGACCAGTGGTCGCATCGGTGTGACAAGTCTCAGTGTGTGGAAACCAAGTCTGTATCCCAGACAAAGCCCCCCCACCCTCTGCGCAAACAAAGGGTACCTTGTGTCCCCCACACTGGGCGGGGCCGCGGGCTCGGCTGACGCCCCAGGCAGGGGCAGGAGAGGGGCCGGTCCCTCAGCTCCTCCAGGCTGGTCTGTGGGCACACCGGCCGCCTGAGTCCGCCAGGACCAGGGAGCTGTCCCCTTGTCCCTCCGCTGTCCCGCAGGCCTGGAGCTCCCCAGAGAGGGCAGGGAGTGACCTCAGAGCTCAGGGTCACCCCAAGGCTTCCTCCTCCCCCAACGCTGCCCCTGGCTGTCCAGGAAGCCCGGGGAGGCATGGGGCCCCCAGTTCCCACTTGGCCTTGCTGAAGCCGGGTGGGCCCACCACTGCACCCACAGGATGGGCGGTACTGAGACGGGGTGTCCAGGCCCCGCCACTGGATGGGGAGTAAACACAGTGAAGATGCCCTGATCTTGCCTGGCCAGTGTGGCTCAGTGGTTGATCAGTGTTCGATTCAAGGTCAGGGCACATGCGGGGCGGCCAGCGTGATCCCCAGGGGGATCAGTGGTTCTCTTTCATCGTTGATGTTTCTCTCGCGCGCGCCTTCTCCCTCCCTCTCTCTGAGATCAATAAAAACGTATTTAGTTCTTCAAAAAGAAGCCGTGGTCCAGCAGGCCTGCGAGGGAGGGAAGGGCCTGAGCTCCGGGCGGCAGTGCGGCGTTTTGGCCGTTTGTGTGGGAACACGTCCCTCACACACACAGCGGACCCGCACTCCCTCCGGGGGAGGTTCCCACAGACCAGAAACGTGGGAAGTCGGCAGAGGACCTTCTGGGGCTGCGCACCCGGGGTCTGGCTGGCGAGGAGGCTGCTCACACCCCCTCCCCCGGGAGACGGGCGGCACGGGGGATGCGGAGGACGGCCGATCCGCCCCTCCCCCCGCTGCCTCTGCTGGACCCCACTGCTCAGCCTCCAGGCCTGACCGGTGGCAACGTCCAGCCACGCAATTGGCTATAAGTGCCCCCCCCCCCATGTACTTGCTTACTGACTTGCAGCCTCTCGCACGGAGTTAACGATTCGGGCTGACGTGCGTCAGGCGGTGCGACCCTATGGCCCATCGGAGTGACAGCAGAACAGCTTCCACGCCTGGGACCGGAGCCCCGGGCCGGCGGGCGCAGCGGGAAGGGCAGGGGCGCGGCAGGATGGCAGGCGGCTCCCCGCCCTCGCGCGTGTCCCGGCTCCACGGTACACGCGGGCCTGTGTGTGAGCTCAGGACACGGCTGAGACCCACATGGCAGGAGAAGGTCTGGTGGGGGACAAGGCGCGTGTGCCCGGTGTGTTCTCCCCACGGCTGCTCACGTCCCCCTCACACGGGCCCCTCGCGGGCCGCGCACCGCCAGGCCCAGGCCGCCAGGACCGCGGAGAGTGTCGGAACCCGGCCCGCGGCCTCGGCCGCGCCCTCTCCTCCGGGAAAGGCCTCGCTCTGGGCCTGATTCTCCACCGTCTGAGCCTCCAGCAGGTCAGGGGCAGAGGAAGGACTTGCCAGGGGCGGTCAGACCCCGGACAGCGGAGCCCTCGGCCCCCTGCCGCCGGGAGACCCCAACCGCACGCACACGACGCAGGAGACCGCCGGCCGCTCGGAGCGGCAGCTGGAGGCACAGCGGAGTCACCGGCACGACGTGGCCCACGGCTGCTGCGCCCTTGGCTGAGGCCGGAAGCTGGACGCGCTGAGAGATGTTCCCGTCCGAGAGCCGAGTGGCTGCGAGGCTCACGCCTCTTCCCCTGGACACCCCGGCCCCGGGCCGGGCGGGCTCTGGGCGGCGGCGCTCCCGTCACTCCTGGCCGCAGCCCCGTGGCGACATGTGGGTGTCACAGGCGGGAGCGTCGCCGTGACAACCCGCTGGGCGCTCGTCCCCGGGGAGGTTTTCGGGTTCCACAGAGAAGCGCGGGCGCTGGGAAGGGTCTGCCCTGGACAGCGATTGCGTTGGCCTGGTTTCCTCTTAGACATGGTGGCGGCCACGCCTCCGTGGTGTCGGGCACTGTCGTCGCCATGGTGATGAGGGGCTGCGGCGGGGTCCCCTGGTGGGTGAGACAATGGGTTGGCCGGGAAGTGGCCTCCAAGCCGGCTCCGGGGTCATGAGGGTTTGGAGCAAGCCTGACCCCCTGGCCAGAGGTCCCCGGCCCCCAACCTCACCGAGAGCACCCACAGGTGCACCGTGTGGGCTATTGCCATCCCTACCCGCAGGGAGGCACAGTCACGTGCTAGTTGGCCTGAGGCTCAACGGCAGGTGCCAGGGCCATAGCCTGGGGCTCTGCTCCGCCCACTACCCGGCTCAGGGCGCAGGGACCCGTCACACTCTGTGCCTCAGTTCCGTCACCTGTAAAGTGGGCATCACACGGGTGCCCTCAGGGCGCGGGGACCCGTCACCCGCTGTGCCTCCGTTCCCTCATCTGGAAAAGGGGCATCACACGGCTGCCCTCAGGGCGCGGGGACCCGTCACCCGCTGTGCCTCCGTTCCCTCATCTGGAAAAGGGGCATCACACGGGTGCCCTCAGGGCGCGGGGACCCGTCACCCGCTGTGCCTCCGTTCCCTCATCTGGAAAAGGGGCATCACACGGCTGCCCTCAGGGCGCGGGGACCCGTCACCCGCTGTGCCTCCGTTCCCTCATCTGGAAAAGGGGCATCACACGGGTGCCCCTCAGGGCGTGGGGACCCGTCACCCTCTGTGCCTCCGTTCCCTCATCTGGAAAAGGGGCATCACACGGCTGCCCCTCAGCGGTTTTCCGGGGAGGTTAACTGAGGAAATACCCACAAAGCTGGTGACGCAGACCTGAGCCCAAAGGCAGGAGCCCGCAGCGAGCGAGAGCACCGCCTGTCACTCAGCCTTGGAGTATGTGTTCCGCCACCCGTCACCCCAGATGACCCCCGACCCAGCCACACCCCCGGGCTGTGGGAGGTGACATCAGGCTGGTGGAGCAGTGGCCCCGTTTCTGGCATCACCATCCCAGGGGCCTCTGAGCTGCAAGGGGTTCCAGTCCCGCCCGGCCGAGGCGAGGTCAGGCCTCCAGGGTCAGGGTCAGGAACCGGTGGGTCGCTTGGTCCAGTGCCCATGGCCGCCCCTCCTCTACAAGCCCAGCCACAAGCCCTTCTCACGGAGGGGGCCGGGTCAGCACCCCATCCCTGCCCGGACTCCCTGGGCCGCCCCCCTCCTGCCCCACGCTCTCTGGACCTGCGGTGTCCGGGCAGCTCTTTGCATTGAGAGATGAGAGAGGGCCGTGGAGCGGTCCCTGCGCGTGCACGCGTGGGCGCACACGTTCCCGTGCACGTGCGCACGCCAGCAGGCAGTGTCCGTGGTCGGGGTGCAGAGGGTCCTCCGGCTCCCGGCCCAGGACCCCTCCTCCCACTCAGAGTGCGCGGCGGGCAGGTGGGGGCGGCGAGGCGGGAAGGGGTTAACCCTGGGCCACCCTGGGCCCGGCCGTCACTTCCGCTAATGCAGACCAGACCCCGACAACAATCGCGCAGTGTTAGGCCTCTCGGGCATCTTGGTTGTTTTCCCCAAAGTGGGCTGCGCGCTGCGGCTCCGCGCTTTCTTCTCCGCCTTCGGAAGCAAACAGGCGGGGCCAAGTCCAGAGATAGGGTCTTTCTTTCTCCCCAGAGCGCCTGTGTCCACGTAAAACCATTCAAACCTGCGAAGAATTGTTGTGGGTTTATTTGAACCAAACTGTTGACCCAGACGCAGAACCTCAGTGATTGAGATGATGCTCCGGAGAATGGCGGGTTACATCTGTATTTATACATTCCAATCCAAGGAGGGCCGTAGGTGGGTTACATGGAATCCATTGGTGATAGACTAGAGGGGCGGGAGCAAGCCAAGCGGGGAAACCCCTGGGATTGGATACAAAGTAAAATGATGGACACCTGCTTAGGTGGGTGCAGGATCAATTAACATGATAGTGAAGGGATTGGTGGTCTCTGTCCTGGAGCCCAGCGCATTAGGTTGTGCCCCAGGGGTTCCAGAAAAAGGGAAGTTACAAGTTACCCAGACATTTCAAGGGTATGTTATCATAGATGCAAAAAGACAGACAGGCTCAGTGAAGGTCAAGCTTGACCTTGTCAGTGAAGATATCGGCCTAGGAGGTGACTACCCACCATCACTGCGTTAGTTCAAGTTTAATGTCAGATCATCCGTTGTGGTGACTTTAGGTCTGAGTTTGCAAGACCGCCACGCAGGCCTCCCCTGAACTGTCAGGTCAGCACGTGGCCCCTTCCGCCCTCACCTGGACACCTGCCCCTCCGGGTGCCGCCGCTCTGCCGGCTGCCCATCGCCCACGGCACCGTCCCGACTCCGGAACCTCCGGGTCCCAGGCCCCGGCCCAGGGGCAGGTCTCAGGGAAGCCAGGAGAAGAAATGACTGAGGGTCATGTACAGGCCAGGGACTGGGCCACCATGGTCCAGATTTGTCTTCACTTAGTCCTCACCTTGACCTTCTATCCGTGGGTAAACTGAGGCACAGGGAGGTCTGGAGTTTGCACAGACGGCATAGCCAGGAGAGGCGAGAGCCAGGGCCCAGGTCTGCCAGCTCTGGGAGGCAGCAGAGTGGGCCCGGCCCGTCCCCTGGGAGAATGGCGCCATTCCACCCCCTTCCCAGCGGGAAGTGCGGGCGCACAGCTTCCTCACAGGCCTCCAGGCCTCAGAGCCCCGCCTGCCCACAACCAGGAGGCCACGCCCTCGCTGCCCCTGCCCGGCCCTCGGGGCTGCAGGCCCTTCCCGTCCGCACGTCCCTGCTGAGCCCAGAGCCACAGGCTGGCCCGGGCTGGCAATGCCCAGGGCATGGAGGCTGACGCCAGGTTCCGATCCAGGGTGCTGCCCCCAGAGAGATGCCCTGGACCCCAATCCTGACTGGTCTCCCCTCCTGAGACTCCAAGGACAGTCAGGAGCCGGTCAAGGTCAGGATTGCGGGAGAGTGAACAGGGCCCCTCCGGCCCGGCCCACCTCGCACTCATCGAGACAGCGGTGCCCTCTGCACCCTCGCCGCCTCAGGGCTTCCCTGCACCGGAGCCCGGGGCCGGGGCCTGGACCTGAGTGGAAGTGGGGCTGGGGCTGGCGGCCTGCGGCCTGCGGGCTGGGAGTGGCAGGTGGTCACTGATCAGGCAGCGTGACGAGCAGCAGGACCGGCCGGGGCGCAGGACCACACGACCTGAGGGCCAAGGGCTGCCGCCACCCTCTCCCAAAGCCTGTCCGAGAGGCTGGCCGCCCCCTGCCCGGAGCTGAGAGCCCGCTGCCCAGCCGGCCGCCGTGACATCACCGTTGCCCTCCTGGCCGGCAGTCACAGGGCCCATCCGGGTGCCCGGGCCACAGGCCGGGGAGGGGGCGTCAGGAATGGACCTCCGTCCCCCGCGAAGCTCGCCGACGGCCCAGCCGCTCCGCTCACCGGCTGGAATGCCAAACCCACACGAATGTTCCGGGCTCTCCAAGCCTAAACGTCTGTGTTCCAAAGAGACATTTATGTTGGCCGGGGCCGTGTTTTCCTTTCATTGCTGTTATGAGAGGCAACATTTTTCCAGAAATAACTTCTGAGAAGTGTGCCCGGACTGTGAACACGTGTGACCCTGACATACCCGGAGAAGGCTGTTCCCAGGCCGTGCGTCTGTGTGTACCCACATGCCCGCGTGTGCCCACATGTCCACGTGTACCCACATGTCCGCATGTGCCCATGTGTCTGTGTGCCCGCGTGTCCGCGTGTACCCACGTGTCCGCGTGTACCCACGTGTCCGTGTGTTCCCACGTGTCCCCATGTGCCCACGTGTCCGTGTGTTCCCACGTGCCCGCGTGTTCCCACGTGTCCACGTGTTCCCACATGTCCCCATGTGCCCACGTGTCCGTGTGTTCCCAGTGTCCATGTGTTCCCACGTGTCCGTGTGTTCCCATGTGTCCACATGTGCCCACGTGTCTGTGTGTTCCCACATGTCTGCGTGTACCCATATGTCCTCGTGTGCCCACGTGTCCGCGTGTTCCCACATGTCTGCATGTACCCATATGTCCTCGTGTGCCCACGTGTCCGCGTGCTCCCACATGTCCGCGTGTACCCATATGTCCTTGTGTGCCCACGTGTCCGTGTGTTCACACATGTCCGCGTGTACCCATATGTCCTCGTGTGCACACGTGTCCGTGTGTTCACACATGTCCGCGTGTACCCATATGTCCTCGTGTGCCCATGTCCGCGTGTTCCCACATGTCCGCATGTACCCATATGTCCTCGTGTGCCCATGTGTCCGCGTGTTCCCACATGTCCGTGTGTACCCATATGTCCTTGTGTGCCCACGTGTCCGTGTGTTCCCACATGTCCGCGTGTACCCACATGTCCGCATGTACCCATATGTCCTCGTGTGCCCACGTGTCCGTGTGTTCCCACATGTCCGCGTGTACCCACATGTCCGCATGTACCCATATGTCCTCGTGTGCCCACGTGTCCGTGTGTTCCCACGTGTCCGTGTATTCCCACATGTCCGCGTGTACCCATATGTCCTCGTGTGCCCACATGTCCGCGTGTTCCCACAGGCACACCCACGCCTGGAGGGGCACCTCAGAAAGTACCCCCTCCGGGTCCGCTGATGGGTTCCTGGGAGGCTGAGCTTTGGGGTGAGGGGCCGCGACCCCGGTGGTGGAGCCGGTGTGGGCTGGTGGCCATGGGCCGCACGGCGTCTCCTCTGAGTCAGTCCACACGTGACGCCGAGCCCACGGCCGGGATGCCCGTCCCATGAGCCGGTGATGGCGAGGATGTGGTTTCCGCTGCCTCCTCCGCGGCCTCTGCGCCCGGAGGGTTCGGAGAGGCAGCAGCGGGAAGGACTGTGCCGCTCGGTCTCCGAATCCGCCGGCGTTGAGTCACCGCACCGGCCCTGACTCAGAACGTGACGCGGCGTCCTCGCCCCGAGCGGATCCACCAGAAACAGAAACCCCTGCGGGGAAGGAGCCCTCGCGGGAGTGGGCGCGCTCCCAGCCGCCGGGAAGGGCAGGAGGCGCCGGGGGTCAGCGTGGCGCCCAGGGCCCTGCTGGCTCGCCCCCCACGCCGGGTGAGGGCAGGACTGGGAAGACATCTAAGTGTGAACGGAGCGGAGCACTTCTGCAGCATCAGCAGGAGGCCCTTTGGGTGCGCTGCCCGCTGTGCTGCTCAGTCCCGGGAGGGGGCTGGGGGCCCCCTCGGAGCTGGAGCAGCTCCCTGGGCTTCTGCCTGCCGCCGCCCCCCGCCCCGCCCCGCACCCCCCCCCCCCCCCCCCCGCCAGCCGCGGCCCAGGCCAACCTGGAGCCCCCCCGCAGAGCGGAGCGCGAACGTGCGAAGGCCTCGCTGGCAGCGGTACCTGGCCGGCCGCCGAGAGGCCGCTCCGGGCAGGAGCCGGGGGAGCGCAGCCTGGAGCCGGCCCAGCCCAGGGACGGGGAGGATTAGCAGGAGCGGCGAGCGCCCTGAGCGCCCGCGTGACATTGCCCCTGGGGGCCCGGCCCCGCGCGGCGTTGTCCACGGAACGGAAACGCGTCCAGGAGCCAAGAGGATGGGACCCGGGACACTGCCCTGCCCTCGCTGCCCCTTCAGCCTAAAGAAGAAGCTCCCGGGCCCGGGGCCCAGACCCCGACCCCGTGCTGCTGAGGCTCCGGGAGCGACAGGCCGCCCTGGGCGCTGGGAGAGGAGGGCGCGGGCGGGCGGGGCGGCGGCGTGTCTGGCTGCGGGCGGGCGGAGTGGGCTCGCACTCAGCTACTCGCCCAGAGAGCGAGGGAGCGAGACAGGGGCGGGGGCTGTCCACAGAGCTCAAGGACTTGATGGCATGTGTGGCCCATCAAATGGCCGGGGGGCCTCGGGTCCGAGGAGGGCAGGACGAGGGCCAAGAGGGTCTGAAGGCCCCCGGGCGGGCCCCCTGCCACCAGGCCTGCCGTGCCCCACGCAGCGCGGCGGCTCTGGCTCATCTGCCGGCTCCCCGCCTCCGCGCTCTGTTAGGAGTGAAGGTTGGACCCGTGTTGTTGTTTTCCCCGATCGCCGCCGCCCCCGTGGCCAGTGTGTGCTCAGGAAAGCACCCCCGCGCCCCCCTGAGCGCTTTGATCTCTGGTTCGGGTTCGCTGGCTCCTTTTTTGCAATTCCCCGCCTGGAGGGAGGATGCCCAGCCTGCCGGCCGGCCGCAGTCTGGCAGACAGATGGGGCCGGAAGCGGGAGCGGGGCTCGGCCTGCGCCCGATTCATCTTGGATAGATTACAACAGTAGCAGCTCCAAATGTCTTCATAGCCCATTTATGATAAAGCGATGGGAACATCACACAAGAAGAGAAATGTGCAGATTAGCGACATCCGGGGGAAGATGGATTGGCTGAGTGCGCGGGGGCTGCTCTGAACACCGATCCTCCCGCCCTCCCCCAGCTCGCGGGGAAGCCCCCTCCGCGAAGGCCAAGGCCTGGAGGCAGGAGGTGGGAACCCCAACCCGCAGGAGGGAACTTGCTGAGGCCTCTCTCTCTCTCCCTCTCTCTCTCCCTCCCTTCCTCCCGCCCTCTCTCCCTCCTTCCCTTCCCCCCCTCCCTGCACCCTTTGCCTTTCCAAGTTTCTGAACGTCTACAGGGCAACCCTGCAGCAGCCCAAATAAATCCAGCTGCCAGGCCCCTCGCAGGGCCGGGGGTATATGTGGGTTTCAGGAAGAGGGGCAGGGCCGTAGCCCAGGAGCGCTGCACCCCGAGATTGGAAAGTTTGCTGGGATTATTATTGGGGGGCGATGGCGGTGCGGGGTTGGAATAAGACCCAGGAGCTGGCGAGGAAGCCTCTGGGGGCCAGGGCACATGATGGCGGCGTGCGAGCCATTAAGACCTGGCTCCCTTTGTTCTTGTGAAGAGGAAACACTTAACAAGTTGTTGTTCTTTGTTGTACTTTCTCTAATGAGCCAGAACCGGCTGCCTCCCTGGGCCTGGGGAGGAGCTTTGTCTCCGAATTTTCATCTTTTCCCTTTGCAGGGAGACTGACAAGCACCCCGCTCCTCAGCCCCCCAGGAAGGAAAGCCGATCTGCCCCGTGGGTTTCAAAGAGCCTCCAATTGAGGGCATCCACCCCGCCTGCATCTGTAATCATGTTTTTACTTTCCTGGCCTCCCCCCCCCCAGGTCACTCTAGTTTCTATTGATTAGAGCGGCTCCGAGGTGAGCGAGGAGTGGGGGTGGGGAGGCGGGATGCGCCCAGGGGAGGTGCCGCCTGGAGAAGGGATCTGAGGGTTTGAGTGACATCTCAGGGGACAGGATCAGGCTTCCACATTCCTTCCACCCATCAGATGAGAGACAAGCCGAGGCTTTCAGTGCGACGGGCGGCTCTCCGGCCGCAGGGGCTCGGGCCACACAGATAAAGCGCGTCTCCCGTTCCCTCAGCCCTTTCGGCCGGGAGTCATCTGTCACTGGCGGGCACGTGGGGGCAGGGAGGGGCCTCTCAGCTCTGATTAAAGTAGCAAGTCCAGGGCCCCAGAGCAGCTTCGGAAAGTCCTGCCTCTGCTTTGCTGACGGGCTTACCCCCCACGGTGGGGTGGGGGTGGCCAGGCTCGAGTCCCAAAGGAAACACTTCAAAGCTAAGAGCTCCAGGTCCCAACTGCACATGCTGCAGCTTCCGGCGGAAATGGGTGCTTGTTAACTGGCGGGGATGCCCACCAAGGCTGGGGGGGCCGGGAGGGTGATGGCGGGGATGCCCGCCAAGACGGGGAGACAGAGGGTGAGGAACCTAGGGGGAGTTGACAGTGTGGGAAGCAGGGGTACAGTGTGGCAGGAAGCAGGGGTACAGTGTGGCGGGAAGCAGGGGTGCAGTGTGGCAGGAAGCCGGGGTGCAGTGTGGCGGGAAGCAGGGGTACAGTGTGGCAGGAAGCCGGGGTGCAGTGTGGCGGGAAGCAGGGGTACAGTGTGGTGGGAAGCAGGGGTACAGTGTGGGAAGCAGGGGTGCAGTGTGGCGGGAAGCAGGGGTACAGTGTGGGAAGCAGGGGTGCAGTGTGGCGGGAGGCAGGGTACAGTGTGGTGGGAAGCAGGGGTACAGTGTGGGAAGCAGGGGTGCAGTGTGGCGGGAGGCAGGGGTACAGTGTGGTGGGAAGCAGGGGTACAGTGTGGGAAGCAGGGGTGCAGTGTGGCGGGAAGCAGGGGTGCAGTGTGGGAAGCAGGGGTGCAGTGTGGCGGGAGGCAGGGGTACAGTGTGGTGGGAAGCAGGGGTGCAGTGTGGCGGGAAGCAGGGGTGCAGTGTGGCGGGAAGCAGGGGTGCAGTGTGGGAAGCAGGGGTGCAGTGTGGCGGGAAGCAGGGGTACAGTGTGGGAAGCCGGGGTGCAGTGTGGCAGGAAGCAGGGGTACAGTGTGGCAGGAAGCCGGGGTGCAGTGTGGCGGGAAGCAGGGGTACAGTGTAGCAGGAAGCCGGGGTACAGTGTGGCGGGAAGCAGGGGTACAGTGTGGTGGGAAGCAGGGGTGCAGTGTGGCGGGAAGCAGGGGTGCAGTGTGGCAGGAAGCAGGGGTGCAGTGTGGGAAGCAGGGGTGCAGTGTGGCGGGAAGCAGGGGTGCAGTGTGGCGGGAAGCAGGGGTACAGTGTGGGAAGCAGGGGTGCAGTGTGGGAAGCAGGGGTGCAGTGTGGCGGGAAGCAGGGGTGCAGTGTGGCGGGAAGCAGGGGTGCAGTGTGGCGGGAAGCAGCAGAGTGGGAAGTAGTGACACCTGTCGCCGGACTTAGCAGCCTGACGCGTAGAAAGCAGGGAAGAAACACTGGCCCACGGTCCCCCTGGTTTGCACTGTTAGGGGGCCATTGGTGTGAGGGGTGCTTCCTTCCTGGCTGCCTGTTCCTGTAACGTAAGCAGTTATTCCAGGGGACACTTGGGCACTTCCCTGGGGAGGTACAGGGATGAGCTGAGTGACAAGGACACTTCTAGCCAGACCCTCACTGGCACGGACCCTGTTGGGGACTCCAGCTGGCAAGACGGGCTACCGGATGCCCTGTTTCTTGTTGGCATCATTACTAAGCGGAGTGTGGGCATGGGCACCAGGACCCTGGGAGTCAGGGCAGGGCCCTGGGCAGTCCCCAGATCTGGGTGTCATTGGCTCCCCACAGCACCCTGCTTCTGTCCAGACCCAGCTTCCCTGCGGCAGACCCATCCTGGGGACCATGCCTCCTGCCTCAGCTCTGCCCTGGGGCCCGGGGCCGATCGTCTCCAGATCCAGGCCCTGGGAAGCCCGCGGCGGCCCCCGGCGGCGGGTAGCACCCCGTGCTCAGAGCCTCCCCGCGCACCCAGCTGCTTCCTCCGGACGCCGCCAGTGCCGCGAGGAACCCACGGTGCTGATGGGATTATTTCCTTTAATGCAGACCCCACAAGTTTCCAATGGCAAAACGGCAGGCTGGCTCACTTTACATCCCAGCTCCAGAAGATGCGTTTCCCTGTGTAATGCCCTCGTTAGTGGTGGCTGGCACGTCACATGAGCTAATTGGAGATGGAATTATCAAATTTGCTCACTGCCGCTCGCGCTCACTCGAAGCCTTGCCATAAGGAGCGGCTTGAGCGGCACATGACAGGCCGCCACCCACGGCGGCCCCAGGCCCGGCCCCGAGCGCGCGGCGAGGCTCGCACTGGGTTCGGGGTAATTGCAGTCATGAGCCGGAGTTGATTGAAGAAAATTATACCCCAGATTTTTACTACAAGTTTTTTGTGTGTGCGGCTTTTCCTAAATTATGCGGTGAAATTCGATTACAAGGGGAGACACGTACAGGACTTTTAATAACGGCGCTGGCGCATCCTCCGCGCTCCGGCCTGCGCGGCCCGCGGTCGCCGCCTCCAGCTCCCTCGGCCGGTGCCCGCCCCTGAGAAGCCTGGGTATTAGGTTTGTTTTTTTAAAGAAAATTTTCTGGTGCAAAAGTGACTTTTTCTTCTGCAATTTAAACCAGAAACTGTGGCAGAGGAAGCTTCAACACATCACATATATATAACATATCGCATATACGTGTAATACACAAATTATAATACACACACATAATTTTTTTTTCCAACTTGTAAGTCTTTGCTCCGCCCTCGCAGACAAACCCTCCTAGCCTTGAACTTCCCTGGGGTGGGCGGGGGGGAACCTCAATAACCGCATTTCCAATTACGAGTCGCAGAAGTAAATTCCTCCGTCCCGTCCTGAGCATCACAGGGGCTTGAGGCAGCCGAGAGCGGCCGGGGGTGCCCCGCGCGCCGAAGGGTTTGTAACAATAAGTCATGAAGACAGACGGGGGGTGCGCCTACCAGCTCCCGCCTTCCGGGGACACGCGACTGTGAACAGAAATACAGCCCTGAGCGCCGGAACGAACTCGTTGACATCCTTAGCGCCGCACATGGCTGCGAACCCAGCGTGACATGGGAAGTGACCCCTGGGACTTTGGACCCGTGGCATCCTGCTGCCACCGTCTCAGGGGGAAATCAGCAGAAGGTTCCTTAGAGGCCGAGCCGGGAGGCAGCAACGCTCCTGGGTGGTGTTCTGGGTGTGTGGGCCGGCTCCACGGGCGACCAGCTGTGCCCGCTGCCGGCTGTGCCCACTACCGGCTGTGCCCGCTGCCGGCTGTGCCCTCTGCCGGCTGTGCCCGCTGCTGGCTGTGCCCTCTGCCGGCTGTGCCCGCTGCCGGCTGTGCCCGCTGCTGGCTGTGCCCTCTGCCAGCTGTGCCTGCTGCTGGCTGTGCCCGCTGCCGGCTGTGACCTCTGCCGGCTGTGCCCTCTGCCAGCTGTGCCCGCTGCCGGCCGGCAGGACGGGCCGGGGCAGGCGGACTAGGGCGTGTGGCTTGGTCTTGGAGAGAGAGGACTGGGACTGAGGCTCTGTGTTAGAAGAACGAGCCACCTGTCACTGTTCCCTTCCCCCGAGTTTGGGCCTTTATTCCAAAGCCCAGCTTCCAGGGCTTGGGGGCGTTGGCCTTGGAGGCAGGGGGTGAGGACACGGGGTGATGGGGCTGGGACCTGCCCACCACATGACACCAGACATCGCTGTCCTCGAGCAGGTCTGTGCTTCCCTGCAGAGCGGTGCCACGGCTGCCCACACCCGCAGGCGCCGAGGCAGGACCGGCCAGGTGAGGCCAGTGGGCCTCTGGCCTCTGGCGGCTGAGTGCCCAGGGCAGCGTCTTCCCATCAGCCTGACGGTGGCCGAGCGTGGAGGCAACCGTGGAGGGAGGGTAGCAAGGCCGCCACGACCGCCCGGTGCGCCCTCTGGAGAGGCTGCTTCCTCTTTCCTGGGAGCTGGGCTGTGTGCGGGCACATACCTGCGCCCCCTGCTGGCGGGTGTCCGCACTGCAGCACCACAGTAAAATGCACACCCACCGACAGCAGCACAGGAGGTGGCTGCCTGCTGAGGACCAGACCCCGCAGGCCCCTGGGAATTTGAATGTGGGGCGTCGGCTCACAGGCAGATGGGGACCTGTGTGCGTGTGCGCTGGGGTGTGCGTGTGGGAGGTGAGCGTGATGGGGGGCGGTCCTGCAGAGGCCGGGGCTGGGCTGCCTCCAGGCTGCGGCCTGGGGAAGCAGGTGGGTGCGGGCCTGGGGGCTGGCCGCACACCGTGTTCTTGGAGAGCAGGTGGGTTTCCCAGGGGGCCCAGGTCACTTCTGTCATCTCAGGGCACAAGGCCTGCATCTGTCCACCTTGGTTCTGCGTGGGGAAGAGAGAAGGAATCAATGACGGCTCCTGCCACCTCCAGGCAGACCTCCACCAGGGAAGCCCTCCTCCCTCCCTCCCTCCTTCCCTCCTTCCTTCCCCCTCTCCCACCAGGGAAGCCCTCCTCCCTCTCTCCCTCCTTCCCTCCTTCCTTCCCCCTCTCCCACCAGGGAAGCCCTCTTCCCTCCCTCCCTCCTTCACTCCCTCCCTCCCTCCCTCCCTCCGCTGAAGCCCTCCCCACCCCCACCCAGCCCTCCTGGAGCAAAGGTCCTCCCTGCAGAGATAAGAGGAGTCCTTTGATCTCCTGGATCCTCTAGGGCTTCTCCCAGCCCAGGTGACGGAGACCCCGCCCACCAGGACAGGAAGAGCTTCCGAACTACACCTGTGCTCCTGCCGCTGGGCCCTGGGGAGGGCGGTGGAGGGGAGCGAGCGGCAGCAGCCCCACACTCCAGTCTGCTGAAGGCGGACACGGGGCTTTGTCCTCGTCGCACCACGGGGGCAGCCCACGCAGGTGCGGCCGGGCCTCCCAGAGGGAGCAAATGGGGGAGTGAGGAGGGGGGAGAGGAAGCCTGAGGAGGCGCCCCCCTCGTGGTGCCTGTGGTCAAGTGGCCTGAGCAGGGACCGGCTGAGTGTGCTTGTGTTTGCACACGTGCGTGCATGAGTGTGCATGCACGTGAGTCGTGTGAGTGTGCTCCAGCATGTGTGTGCATTCGTGTGCACATGTGTGCATGTGTCATATGAGTGCTCAAGCATGTGTGTTGGTGAGCGTGTGCACACACGTGTGTGCATGTGCCCATGAGTGTGCCTGTGTGTGGGTGTGTGCGTGAGTGAGGCGGGATGGGTGTGAATGTGGGGTGTGGGGCCTGGTTGGCTGTGAGGGCCGCTGCTCCTTGAGCAGCTGGGAGCTCAGAGCCAAGAGCAAACGGCCCGGAATGAAGGGTCTGTTGACGCCAGCGCCATCGCTTCTCCCCCGAGAGCCTGTGGAGCCCGCGCTCCAGTAAAGCAGAATTTAAAGCCACAGGAGGCCCGGGCCACCTGCTCCCGCCGTGGCCGTGGCCGTGGGCGGGGCAGTGCACGCACAGGGGCCCCTGACCTCCCCTACGACCGGGCCCCCTGCCCCTCCCCTGAGATAGCAGCGGGGGAGCCCTTGCCATCGGGGGGCTCCTCCCTGCTGTCCGTCACCTCCCAGACCCGGGTGGGCCCACAAGTCACAGGCAGGCGCCTGGTGGCCACAGCTCGGGGCCGGGCCGGGGCCGGCATCCCTCCCCCAGAGCCCCGGTCCTCCCTCTTCCCTCTGCTGGTCAGAACCTGCAGGCGGCCGGGGACCCGCCACCCTGCTGGGTCCCTGGGGACACGTGAGAAAACCCCGTTTATCTGTAGCTGCGGGGCGTCCTGACGTGCGGGGCTCCTGCTTTCCGGCTGAGGTTCCCTAACATCTGCGCTTCCTGCTCCAGCCGTGGCGGGGCTGCGGGGCCCATGGGGCCGGGGGTCCTCGCTGGGCAGCAGCTGGTCGGTCGGGGAAGGTGCTGTGACTCTGGCTCCTGCGTGGCCAGCGGGGACCGGCCCCTGTGTCGGCTTTGGGGCGTCTCAGCCTCGCGGGGACCGGCCCAGGGTGTTGGAGAGTCGGTGACGCCCGCATGTGGCGCTCAGTAGGGCTGAGCGGCCGCCTCGCTGGAGTCAGGGCAGCAAGCTGAGGCCGGAGCCGGGAGCAGCCGCCGGCCCCGGGGCCACGAGAAGGCTGGGCGCCCGGCTCTCGGGACCTGGGGGGCGAGGAGCTCAGGCTGCAGCTGGGGGCAGGGGCGGGGGGCACGGAGCCTGACCCCGGGCCCGTGTGCGGGGAGCCCCGGGCGGCACTGCTCTCTGAGCCCGGAGGCTGGACAGGGACCTGCCTGCCGGCCGGGGAGAGCATCAGCCCCCCTCAGGAAGGCTTCTTGGGACCTTTAGGGGGGCCAGGGAGCCCAAGCAACGTGGGAAGAAGGGACTTGTGTAGACGAGTGGGGGGGAGGCCCCCACTGGTGGGCACCTGTGCGCCCAGGCCCAGGAATCCCTGCCCCACCCCACCCAGGGCTGGAAACCAACGTGCGCCCCATAGAAGGCGCGTCAAGGGCACAAGGTCCCGGCCGTCCTTGCAGCCCGGCTGCCCTTGGTCCAGAGCAGGAGCAGGGCCGGCCCCGCCTCCCAGAGCCTCCGCCACAAAGACGGCCTTTTCCCCGGAATCCCGCCCGCGTGGCAGGCACAATGTGACAGCTTATGTAACGCGGCCACAGGGGCCTTTTCAGCTCGGAGAGCCCGGCCCGGCCCGCACACCCGTCTCCCTGTGAGGCTGCGGGCCCGGCGGGCGTGCGGCTGCTCCAGGAGCAGCTCCCACAGGCCAGACAGGCCTTGCCGGGGGCAAGGAGGACGGAGGGAGGAGGAGCTGCAGCTCAAGGGTGACCCTCGGGTCAGAAGCCCAAACGGGCAGTAGGCAGAGGAGCTGGTCACCCCGGACCGCCCCCTCCATGGCCCCTCTACAGAGAGGGCACAGGCAGGACGCCCACAGCAGCCTGGGGGCTAGGTGCCCAGGGCAGGGATGTGCACTGCAGGGCTGCCCCGCATGGCTCACTCTGCTCCTCTGAGGGCGTCATTGCCACGCGCTCCCGTGGCCAGCCCACCCCCCTGAGCCACGCAGTGCTTCCCAGAACTCTGATAACAACCTCCACGCAGCTCCAGTGCTCCACCTGAGTGCGGGGTGGGGTGGGATGGGGATGGTAAGACACAGATCTGACAGCTCATCCATTCATCTATTCCTCCATTTTTCCATCCATCCACCCACCCATCCATTCATCCATCATCCATCCGTTCCTCATTCCTCCATTGGTTCATTCATTCATCCTTTCATCCATTCACCCACCCACCCATTCATTCACTTATTCCTCCATTTGTTCATTCATTCATCCCTTCCCTTCATTCATCCATCCACCCACTCATTCATTCACTCATTCATTCACCCACCACTCATCCATTCACTCATTCTTCCATTCATTCTTTCATTCATTCATCCCTTCATTCATCCACCACTCATCCATTCATTCATTCTTCCATTCATTCATTCGTTCATCCCTTCATTCCCTGTGGAAAGAGTCTGAGGTCCTCATCACCTGAGACAAAAGCCAAGCAGCCTCACCAATGCCAACATGCCACTCTGAGGGCAATGGCCCCTCCTCTGGGCCCTCAGCTGCCACCCAAGCTCTGCCATCCAGCAGCAGCCCTCGGACACAGTGCAGGGGGTGCGCAGGGGTGGAACCCTCAGGCTGAATCCTAGGCAGAATTGCCCACTCAAATCTGTCAGGACCCCCCAGCCTCCTCTCAGTGCTCAGCTCAGTGAGGACCCAGCAGACTGCCAGCCGGTGGCAGCGTGTGTGGCACCAGGTGGCCTGGGGCCCGGCGTCGTGCCCGGAGGATGTGCCACTGCCCCGGGGAGGGTACACAAGAGGGTCTGGGCAGGGCCCCCAGCTCCCCAGTGGGGGCACACGTTACAGCCCCTGCCCAGACCCTGGCCAGCTAATGTCCCCCAGCACACCAAGAGGTCACCACAGCCGGGGAGCCACCCTGCCCAGAGCGGGCTCGGCCCCAGGTCCCACCCTTCATCCTTATGCTCTACGGAGCTCGCTTCCCTTGAAGTGGTTACCCGAAACCCAGGGCTCCCGCGAGGGCAGTATCTCCCAGGTAATCCCCTGGGCTGAGCGCCTAGGGGACCAGAAGAAAGAGGACACCTCCCGGGAGGGGCCGCTCTCAGGAGGGGTCAGGCTGCCAGGTGGGCACAGCTGTAGGGTCAGCTCAGTCCTGTGGGGCCAGCAAGACAAAGGCGGGGGACACGCCCCCTTGGGGGACGACTGTGCCCCAGAGTGAAAGGACACAGGCGTCCCTGACCCGCCAACTTGGGCTTCCAGCCAGGACCCCGGGTGATGGCTCCCAGGGACGTGCCAGGGTCCTGAGGCCGCCATAACCAAGTGGCGACCTGACACAATGCACATCTCCCCTCCGGGCTGGGGCTGTGGCTGGGCTCAGGGTGTGGCAGGCTGCTTCCCTCTGGGCGCTCCGAGGCTGAGCCGTTCCAGGGGGCTCCCCGCTTCCGGTGCCGCTGCGGCCCTGGTGTTGTTGGCGGTAGAGACATCACCCCAGCTCCGACCCGACGTCCTGCCCCTCCCTGTGTGTACAGCCGCCTCTCAGGAGGGCGCTGTCGCGGGACTGGGCTCCGCCTCGACCCCTGTGCCCGCAGCTGAACTGACGGCCCCTGCAGAGGCCTGGCTTCCAAGCGGGTCCCATTCGGAGGGTCCAGGCTGATGGAACTTTAGGGGGACACGGTTGACAGGCCCACGGTCAGCTCTAGGATGTGCGGTCACTGCCAGGCTGGCCCTGGCACCGCTGCCCTGGTGGAGGCTTGTCAACCAAGGGCGGTGGCCGCGGGGACGCTCCTCCCCTTGTGTAGCCCCAACACCCCGAATCCTGGGACTCGTCACCACCATCCCCCCGCACCCCGCCTCTGTACACCTGCAGCCCTGCCCAGGCCTCCTCAGGGGGGCAAGGGGGCCAGCGCCCAGGGCGGAGGACGGGGCGGGCGTGGCCACCGGACCCACACCAGCCAGGTGGGTGGCGGCGCCGAGGCCGTGAGGGGGTCTCAGCCCCTGCCCCGCTGCCCCGTCTTCAGGCGGCCTTGCTGCCCCGATACCTCTTCTGTCTCGGAGGGGACACTGCTCCGGGGGGCGGGGGGGTGAGGTGGGAAGGACGCTGCTCTGGGGGGTGGGGGGTGGGAAGGACACTGCTCTAGGGGGTGGGGGGAGGGGAGGAAACTGCTCTGGGGCGGGGGGGGGGGTTGTTGAACGTGTCCCTGGTCCCGCAGGAGGGCCCGGCGGAGGGCGCAGCCGCAGCCCCGAGACTCAGTGGAAACTAACATTTGGAACCGAAACCTGTGTCCACGTCCTCCTCCTTTTCCCTCTGAATGTGCTTCCCCGGAGTCACCCTCGCGGCCGCCCCCCAGCCTGGGTGTTTCAGGGACAGAACAGTCCCTGAAACCGGGTGTCGCTTGTCCCCCTGGGACTCAGAGTCTGAGACCCTTGTCTGTGGGCGAGGCTGCACCAGGGCTGAGGGGACGCCGGTTCCCAGGAGAAACCTGGGGTCGGGCAGAAGCTCCGAGGAACAGCCTACCCCTCCGCCACCTGCCCGGGTCCCCCCACCACCTGGGCCCCCCGCCACCCGGGCCCCCCGCCGCCTGTGCCCCCCGCCACCCAGGCCCCCCGCCACCTGGGCCCCCCGCCACCCGGGCCCCCCGCCACCTGGGCCCCCCGCCACCCGGGCCCCCCACCGCCTGTGCCCCCCGCCACCCGCGCAGGCCCCCCCCCGCCTGGACCTCTCACCACCTGTGCCCCCCGCCACCTGGGCCCCCCGCCACCCGGGTCCCCCGCCACCTGTGCCCCCTGCCACCCACGCAGGCCCCCCCCCCCGCCTGGACCTCTCACCACCTGGGCACCCCACCACCTGGGCCTCCTGCCGCCCAGGCCCCCCCGCTGCCTGTGCCACCCGCCACTCGGGCCCCCCGCTGCCTGGGCCTCCCTGTCAGGACACTCATCTGCTCAGTCCCCTCACCCCGCCCCGGGCTCGCTAGCCCCGGAGTCATCTTTCAGGCCCATCCGCACAGTCAGGACCAGCAAGCGCCAGGGTCCGGAGCAGGACTGCTGTTCACGGACAATAAGTCATTTGACCCGGGCGCTGATCCGGTTACTGATCGCAGCGTATCCGCCCCCCACGGCCGCCGCACACGCCGCCGCTCACAGGCACGGAGACCCTCCCGGTCCCCAGGCTGCCGGCTGGGTGTCCCCGGGGCTGACAGGAGGGCGGGCCCCGGCCAGGCCAGCCCCGCCACCCTTCCCAGCTGCAGGCCCGGCCGGGGCGGGGAGCTATTCGGCTGCCCCAGGAGGAACCCCGTCAGGGTGTGCGGCCCCTGGAGGTGCCCTCAGATCAGAGCCCCCCTTTCTGCTCTGCCCTGCGCCCCCCACCCACCCAGGGGCTGAGTGAGGGGCACTACCTACGCTCCCCCGGAAGAGGGCAGTGGACTCACTGTCCCTTTAAGAATCAAGACCACCTTGCCCTGGCTGGTCGTTCAGTGGTTAGAGCGCCAGCCCACGGACCAAAGGGTCTCAGGTTCGATTCCTGGTCGAGGGCACGTACCTGGGTTGCAGGTCCCCCAGCCCAGGTTGGGGCATGTGCAGGAGGCAGCCAGTCGAGTATCTTTCTCACATTGATGTCTCTCTCTCCCTCTCTCTCTGTCTCCCTCCCTGCTCCCCTCCACTGTCTCTGGAAATCAATGGGAAAAATATCCTCGGGTGAGGATTAAAAAAAAAAAGAATCAAGACCCTCTTGGCCACCGGCCTCTCAGTTCCCCGAGGGGGGAGGGGGGAGGGTGCCTGGGGCTCAGGCACCCACTTCACCTTGGACATGTCAAGCCACACCAGGCCTTTAACCCTCGCCTGGCCGGTGGCTGGCGCCAGGCAGGAGGCCTGCAGACTTCAATGCCCTTGGACGCCCTGATGGTGACCTTGAGCACAGGGCACACATCCTGCCGTGGGGCCGCCCTGGGCTGGTCTCTGCAGCCCCCGTCTCCTCCCCACCCTCTGCTTGCCGCCCCCTGAGCGCCGTCCGCCGCCCGAGTACCGCGTGGAACGGGCCTCCCATCTCCGTCCACCCTCACGGCGGCAGCTGTCCTCATCCCAGGGCATGGACCTGCCCCTGTCCCCGGCCAGCTGCCAGCTCTGAGCCCCAAGTCCAAGGCCCAGGACCCCACCTTCCAGAGCAGCCATGGGCAAACTACGGCCCACAGGCCGGATCCGGCCCATTTGAAATGAATAAAACTAAAAAAAAAAAAAAAAAGACCGTACCCTTTTATGTAATGATGTTTACTTTGAATTTATATTAGTTCACACAAACACTCCATCCATGCTTTTGTTCCGGCCTCCGGTCCAGTGTAAGAACCCATTGTGGCCCTCGAGTCAAAAAGTTTGCCCACCCCTGTTCCGGAGCGAATCAGGTAGAGTGCCCGTCGGCCGCAGGGACACGCGAGCCCAGTCGAGGCCAGCGCCCAGGGGGCCGGCGTCTGGGGAAGCTCCTGGGAGGAGGCGGACCCCCTCTCACAGGGGCCACGGGGGGGCCTTGAGCGCTGCCCCCTCCTCCCCGCACGCCCCCACCAGCGCTCTCACCTGTCCTCGGGGCAGGAACCGGAGCCGCCTCGCGGGCCTGTGGGGTCGGGGGTCAGGGATCAGGGGTCAGGGATGGGAGATGAGAGCCGGCCCTTTGTGAGGGGAGCTTGGCTTTCCGCTGCGCTGAATGGGCTCCCGGGAGTGGGGACCCGCATCTGATAAGGAGGGACCCCCTCCGCAGGCTGAGCCGGGCGGGGATCTGCCCGCCCCCACCCTCACCTGGGTGCCTGGCAGAGGCCACTGGCCAAGGCCTCCTTGGCCCTTCCCGGGCTGGCCTGATGGGACACATTCCTGGGACCCCCCACAGTCCGGGGGCATCTGCTGCCCCTCCCACAGGCCGAGGCCGAGCTGACAGCCGCTCGGGGCCCATTGACTTCTGGGCGCGGCCACCTCCTCAGAGGACACGGCCCGGGCACCCCAAACCCAGGCCCCCCAGGGGGCCCGCACGCCTCTGTGCTCCAGGCTAAGCAGCTGCTGACGGGCGGCCTGGGCTGGGGACAGGGTGCGGGGAGGGCGGGGGTTCCGGGCGGGGCCTCCGGGCCTGAGCTTTAAGATGTGAGCCGAGTCCAGAGGAAACGGGCTCCTCCAAGTCCCTGGGGCAGAGACGGCGAACCTTCTGAGCTCGGCGTGCCAGCATTTCGAAAAACCCTAACTTCACTCTGGTGCCGTGTCACATAGAGAAATTTTTTGATATTTGCAACCATAGTAAAACAAAGGCTTCTATTTTTGATATTTATTTTATATATTTAAATGCCATTTAACAAAGAAAAATCAACCAAAAAAATGAGTTCGCGTGTCAGAGTGTCATAGGTTCGCCATCGCTGCCCTAAGGAGTGGCCAAGCGAGACCCTGGTGCCGGGACGTGGGCAGCCCGGCCGCGGGGACGGGCAGGGAGGCCTTTCTCGCTCCGCGGGGCACCTGGCCCAGGTGCTGGCAAGAGGCTGGGGACCTGTGACCCTGTCCCTGTCCTGGGCTAATGGCGCCTCCTCAGCCGTCACCCACCCCGAGGGGAAGGCCGCTGTGCTGCTCTGCGCACAGCCCTGGGGGTCCTGGGTCTCCCAGCTTGGGGTCCTTTTCCCACGTGACACAGATGTCCCCAAGTCCCAAAGGATGAGGCCGGCGGGGCTCAGTGGGTGAGCATCGACCTATGAACCAGGAGGTCAGGGTTCGATTCCTGGTCAGGGCACGTGCCCCAGTTGTGGGCTCCATCCCCAGCGTGGGGCGTGCAGGAGGCAGCCAATCCATGGTTCTCTCTCATCATTGACATTTCTACCTCTCTCTCTCTCCTTTCCTCTCTGAAATCAATAAAAATATATTTTAAAAAATAAAAAATAAAGCTGGCCTTAGAGCTGGGTGGCACCCCAGGCAGGTGACAGGCTAGGCCCCACCTGCTCGGACACCCGCCTACCTGCCCTCTGGGCACCTGGCCAGCCGGGCCCACGTTCTCAGCTGTCCCTGCTCACCCGGGCAGCCGCTCGGCCAGAATCGCTCCCCCTCATCCTGCTCCTGAGGTGATTGGGGGGGGGGGGGAGGCCTCAGCGGCTGTAAGTAGATTCTGCCTCACATTGTGTACTAGTTCCCAAGAAAACCATCTATTAATTGATTCCAATTACTCTTAATTGTTTCTCGTGCATTTCAATTAGCGGCCCGGGGTTACAGGCGGAGCTCCAGGCTAGACACGCAGTCCTCGCGCCTCGCCTGGGGGCTGCGGGGAGCCGCCCGGAGCCCAGCGCGGAGCCTGGAGCCCCGGCCTTCCTCTGGGCTCCGGCCTCCTGCCTGCACCTCGGGCTGTGGCTTCATGCCCAGGCCCTCATCCGGCCCAGGAGGCCAGCTCTGGGGATGCCCCCGGGGCGGGCGGGAGCCTGGGGGCGGGGCTGCAGCTTGGTGGTTCTGTTTTTGTGTTTCTTCTAAATCTTCAGTGTTGGCGCTTGGCTGTTCTTGCTACAGTAAAAGACACACGTTTATGACGTGAACCATTTAAAATATGAATGTCAGTGACAGTTAGCACTTTTACAAGTTGTGTGACCATTACGTCTGTCCAGTTCCAGAGCCTTTTCATCACCCAAAGGGTGGCCCACACCCCTTCGCGGCCCCCTCGTGCCCGGCAGCCAGGCTGCTGGCCGTCCTGTGTGCCCCGTGGACTCGCCCGCCTGACGGTTCCGACACACGGTCGCACATGCGCGGCCATTGGTGACCGGCTCGCTCTCATTCCGCTGAGTTTTCAGGCTCATCCTTGCAGCCTGGGTCCCACTCCGTCCTGTTCGGGCCGAGTAATGGTCCCCTGTGTGGCGCCGCCTGTCAGCCCCTGCGGGGGACGTTCGGGGTCCAGCCGTCTGGGGACGGTGAACGGTGCTGCCGCGAAGTGTGATCACCCTTCGTTGTGACCGCCTCTTTCCAGCTCCCTGGGGTGTGTGTCCCGGGGATGGCTGGGTTACATGGGTCACCTGCTAGTTATGGCGACAAAATGCAGTCGCTTTGGTGGCGGACGTGACATTCTGAGCGGAGGCTGAGCGACGCGGGGGCCAGAGCCCGGGTCCTGGCGAAGGGCGGGCAGCGCAGGGAGGGGGGGACTGAGGAGGCCTCTGTGCCGGCGGCCCTTCCTCGGGCCTGCCCTGCGGAACCGGATGGAAGGAGGTTATTGACGGGCGGACGGGATGGACCTTCGGAGGACACGGGAGAGCCCCCACCGGGCTCACAGAGGGGCTCCTCCGCCCGGTGCCCAGGCGCCACCGGTAGCGTGTGTCCGGCTGCGCTTAGCGAGGCCCCGAGCGGAGGGCGGGGGGGATGTGTGTTCTCACTGCAGACCGGCCAACCCAAACAAGTCAACAGCCCTTCAAGGCGGCGAGCCCGTCGCGGGGCATCGGGACCCAGCCTCGGGCGGAGGGTGAGCGAGCACACGCCCTCGGACGTGAATCTACAAATAAACTTTCCGAGGGAAACATTTCCTTCTCTCGGAATCCGCCCTCGTTCATGCTCCGTCCTCCGTCCTGGCAGAAAGCGCCGGCTGGCGCCTGTGAGGGCCCCGCCCACGGCTCCCCGGGCGCCCCTGCAGCCCAGCCAGGTTCTGGGGCTCCGGGGGCTCCGGAGCCAGGCCGCCACATGCAGGGGCGGGTGGCGAGGCGATGACCCGGCCCAGCTGGGATTTCTGATTCAGATCTTGTGGGGCCGCAGGCCGAGGAGGCTGCGCCCTCTCTATGGACCGGCACCCCCAATGTCACTAAACCCATCACATGTCAGCCACCCCCAGAGCTGCGCTCAAGACAGCCCTGTCCCTGGGCTCTGAGACACAGCCAGAGGGCATGTGTGTGGGGGGGGGATGTGCGCATGTGTTGGGGTGAGGGGTGCTTGTATGTGCATGTGAGTACACATGTGTTGCATGTGCATGGATTCGTGTGTGGTGTGTTTGTGGGTATGTGTATGTTGCATGTACACACACATGGTGTGTCTGTGTGCATGTGTGTGTGTGTGCATCCCCCGTGGGAGTGTGACCTGGGGGGAAGGAGAGGCGGCTGCAGGAGAGCGGGCGTGATTCCTCCCGCAGCTTCGAGCCTCCTCCTGCCCTGGCGTCCACTCCCGCCTCGCTGCCTGGCCGCTGCCCGCCTGCTCTGAGAGCCGCCCTTGGCCGAGTGAGAACCTGATTTCGGAAGCAGGGTCCTGAGGGTGGAGCGGGCCCAGGACACGCTGGGTACAGGCATGTGTCCATGTGTACACGCTGGGTGCAGGCATGTGTCCATGTGTACACGCTGGGTGCAGGTATGTGTTCATGTGTACACGCTGGGTACAGGCACCGCCTGCAGGGCAGGAGCTCTGGGCGCAGGCACCACTTCGCTCGAGTCCACCCAGTGGGGCCACCACCGCAGCGCGGAGGGAAGGCCGCTCCTGGTGGGGCCTGGGCGCCCCGCGTCGCCCTCAGAGCTCCGAGCTGGCGCGCTTTCCCGTCCCTGGGTGGGACTTGTCCGTGTCTCCCTCTGCTCGGGGCAGGCACCTGGACGCAGCAGCTCTCAGATTTGCATGTTCACTCCGTTCTGACCCGTCAATCCGGAGCCCCACACCGTGAGCTTTGGGGTGAGAAAGATAGGAGGGGGAGAGACAAAACGCACGCTCATACTTGTGCACACATAGACACGCATACACATATAGACTCACGTGCACACGCAGACATGCATACACAGACTCATGGGCACACACAGACACACATGCACATGCATGCATGCACACAGAGACACCCATACACATACAGACTCACATGCACATGCAGACACACTGAGAGACACGTGCACATGCAGACAAGGATGTACATGCAGATACATGTGCACAGAGACATACACATGCATGGAGATATGCACGCAGAGAGATACGCATGTACATGCAGACTCGCGTGCATATGCACACACCACATGTGCACACATGCACACATGCACATACACATTCATGTGTCCACAGACACCTATGCACAACTCAAGACCCAAAGGCACACATACACATATAAAAGCACATGTTCACACACATGCACATATATGTGCGGGCACAGACACCTTCAGTTTGGTGAGGGTCCAACACAGTTTTTCATTCTCGTTCTTCTAGGGAAATGAATAAACCGAATTCCCATCAGGGACTGTAAAGGGCCTTCCCTGGCGTTTCCAGGGAGACTGCGTGGGGGAGAGGGGCCTGATGGGGAGGGAGGGAGAGGCCACGCCCCTCCCCCCCCACCATACAGGGGCTCACACGCACAGGAAGGCCCCGAGGCCGGGGTGAGTGGTGCCATCCGGGACCTGTGCTCTGGGCTCCTCAGAAGGCCTGTCAGCTCAGGACGCCCATTCACCCCCAGTTATCTCAGCAACAAGAAGCAAGAACCTGAGAGGCCCCGGGCCCCCTCAGACTTGTTGATTCCAGAGGCCCCTTTTAAAGTGGGGGACCAGGAGCGCCGCCCCGTCCGTCCATCTGTCCGTCCGTCCATCCGTCTTCCCCGGCAGGTGGCTGGGGAGCATCCCTGGGCTCTGACACCGGGCTGGGGAAGCACCCGGCACCCAGGTGGCCGTGCCCACTGTGCCCTCCTGGGGCTCCGGGTGCAGCCCGGACAGCTGGCTTCTGAGCGTGGGTGGGTGAGGCCCTGTCAGGGCGGGCACAGCACTGCACTGTCCCCCATCTTCCCAGCGCTGAGCTCACCACTGGGGCCGGGGAGGACCTGGAAGAGGGCGCCGTCCAAGCCGCCGGCGGGCAGTCCTGCCCTGCGGGGCATGCCCCTGGAGGAGCAGCAGGAGGTGCGGGCCCGGCCCTCCCCCGCCTCCTGAACAGGTTAGGGCTCCACGGTGACATAATGAGACACAGGCCTTTACCTGGGGGACCTCGGGAGGGGCAGCGAAATGCCAGGAAATGCCAGCTCCCGCTCCCGCAGAGCGGCCGCGGTCCGCGCGTCCGGGGGCGCCTGGAACAGTCCCCGGGAAAATAAGACAATTATTTTTGACAACTTGCGTCAATACCATCTACATTTTCCCTTGCTCGAGCTCCCCTCCCCCGCCGGCCCCTGCACACTGGCAGGAAACAGCCGTAAACTCAATAAGCCAATTGTTAGCTCCATCGATCTTGTTTGGGACCTGAAAACTCAGCAGACAGCACAGTGTTAAATTATTAACTAAATGTTTCCCCTCGCTGGGGACGTGCTTCTGTGAAGACCATAGAGGAATAATGGCCTCTTTATGAAATTAACAGCCAGAGGGATGGGTGACAGGGAGCAGAAGCCATGGAGTGGCCGAAGGAAGACGCCCATGCCCTCTGGGTAGGGGGACAGGAGCACAGCTGAGCAGGGCTGCCTGGAGGACAGAGCCTGGAGGCCTCCCTGGAGGAGGCAGAGCATGGGCGCAGTGAGACCCGGCCCAGGGCACCCTCGCACCAGGTTGTGTGGTGCCGCAGGGCCCAGCCAGGGAAGTGGGGTCGTCAGATCACAGGCTCTCGTTAGCCTGGGGGGTGGGGGCGCTGCCTGGACTGAGCCTTGCCTCCCCTTTGCAAGGGGATGATCGCCCCCAGGGCCCAGGGGTGTCGCAGGGACTGACTGCTCTCCAGTGCAGGGTGCTCAGGCAGCGACCACAGGCTCCTGTGGGCTCTAAGGCGCCACACAGAGGCAGTGTGGGGCTCACTGGTCTCCTTCGTGCCCAGCGGGGGCTAGGCCATGTGCCAGGGGCTGGGAACCAGGATGGAGCGGGCAGACCCAACCGCTCACCTGGAGCTTGCATCCCTTGAGGGAGGCGGATGGTGCGAAGTGACAGCGGAGGCGCGGGGCGTGCAGGTAACGTCACCTGAAGTGCAGGACCAGGGACGTCCAACGGCACTTGGATGACTAGTGACACGCGAAATGGCCGCCGGAACCCAGGCCCGGGTGTCTCCCTCACTCCTGCCCTCCCGGCCAGCACTCCCCGCGGGCAGACGGGCGCCGCCATTCTTTCGGTCCCGTGAGCTCTCCCTGTCTCTGAGCCTCAGAGAGAGACACGTGCCGTCCGTACTCTTGTTCATGCGGCCGGTGGGGTTGGTCCGGATCTGGCCCGTGATGAATATAGTTGCTGTGAACATTCGCCTTCGCTGAGTTTTCATGTCTCCCGTGTACGTGGCCTGGGAGTAGCATTGCTGGGTCCAGGGATGGGTGTGTGTCTCCATCTGTAAGGTATCGCCAAGTGCTTTCCGAAGTGACGGGCCATGTGCGTTCCCACCAGCGAGGGGCCCGGTGCTCGGAGCCTCTGACACGCGGTGCTGTCGGCCTCGGGAACGGCAGCCACTTAGCGGCCACAAACGAGCACCCGTGGTCTCCATGTGCGTTTCCTGACGACTGCCGGCGGAACCATGTTCTCCTGTCATGTGCTTATTGTGGGTGTGACTGCGTTTGTGAAATGGTTTTTTTTTTTCAAGTCTTGGGTCCACTTTTTATTGGGTTGTCTTTTTATGAATCAAATCTTAGGAGGCCTTTAGCTATTCTAGATACAAGGCCTTCGTCCTGTGTATGTACTGCCAGTATTTTCTCCCAGTGCACGGCTTGCCTTTCTATTCCCTTCGCAGAGTTTTATTATTATTATTATTGGTGGGTGTTTTTAATTTTTTTGTGTTTAGTGCTTTTTTAGCCTCCCTCCCTCCCCCCCCCCCCCAATTTTCTGCTAATTTCCCATTTCCTCTCTCCTTTGGGAATTCTGGTTACACATACACCGAATATTGTCCCCCAGGTCACTGGGGCACTGTCCATTTTGCTTCAATATGTTTCCTATTATTTAGATTGGCTTAATTCTATGCAGCTATCTTCAGGTTCACCTACCCTTTCTTCCGCCGTCTTTGACTTGTTATTAACAGCCTATCCAGCGAGGTGTTCATTTCATGCGTTGTACTTTTCCGTTCTAGAATTTGGTTCTTTGTTGCATTTCCCATTCCTCCACTGGCATTTCCTATCTGTGCATTGCTTATGATCATCTTCTCCTTTAAGTCTTTGGACAGATATGTAACAGCTGCTTTAAAGTTTCTGTCTGCGAATGCTAACCTCTGGGTCGTATCAGTGTTGGTTTGTCTTGGATAATTTCTTCCTTGACTGTGGGTCATGCTTTCCTGTTCCTTTGTACATTTGGCATATTGTACTGGACGTTGGAGATGACGCACGGTAGAAACTCTAGATTTTGTGGTCTTCCTCTGAAGAGTGTTGCTTTCTGTCCTAGCAGACTTTCAGTCACTGGTGGCTTACTAGTACTTTAAGGTCACCTTGTAGACGTTTAACTGCCCTTCTGGTTAGGGCGTGTCTGTTCGTTCTGCTCCTAGTCTTTGCTCTTAAGGCAGAGCCCTTGTAGGCTTTTCATGGAGAATCAGAGATGCTCCCCAAATCCCTCTGAGTTGACGGGACTCGCATTCCAGATTCCCTCCCCCTGCTGTGGCGGGAAGCAGCGGAATCTTTGCTCAGCTCTCTCCACCTCCCAGCTTTTGACTTGCTGGGCTCCTTGCTGTCCCTCCCAGGCATGGGCAATGCAGGAACAAGCCCAGGGTTTGGGGGTTCCCATGCACACCGGGAACCCCCTGCCTGTGGCCCCTTCCTCTCCAGGCCTCACAGCGGCTCAGACACCTCAGCCCCGGGAGCCCGGGGCTCTCTGCCGGAGCTACCGCTGCCCTGTGCCGAGGGGAATGGGGGGTGACTCCGAGGGAATAGCCAGGTGACTGGGGACTTCCCCAGGGCAGCCCCCTCTCAGGGCCACACGCCTTCCGTGTCCTCATGCTGTTTGTCACTCTCTGATGCCCTCCCTTCTTTTTAAGTGTCTCGTCCACCAGAGAACATTGTTATCTCAGGAGGGTGAGTCCAACTCAGGTGACTCCGCCTTCCTGGAACCGGAGCCCCCGGAGCCCCGACTCTTCTGTATTCCACATGCACGGCACGTGGCCTCTCTGTGCCCCTCGCCGACGCCTGGGGAGGGGCTAGCAGGAGCCATTCCCTGTGCCTCCGGCGGTGACGAGGTTCACACAGCTTAATGTTTCACCCACGGACACCCCACAGGTGGGAAGAGGACGTGGCTGATGGCAGAGCCCACACTCGCCCAGTTGCTGGTTCTGAACGTGTCACTCGGGCACAGCGGGACCCCATCCCGGCCACACACCCCGTCCCCCACGCCCCCCCACCCCCGTCCTCCCGTGCTGCCTCCATCACTGTTTTTCTTGGCGGGATTTTCCCTCGACCCCGGCCGCTCGGTGCCCCCACCCGGGCTCCCGGGAGCCGACAAGAGCCCCACCGAGGCCCTGTGGCTGCGGGCCAGGGTCTCGGCCACGGGGCGGTCGGAGGGCTGCCTGAGGGCGGATACAAAAGGGGGCATTGAGGGTGGGCTCCACGGAGACGCTCCCCGTCCGGCCCACAATGCGGGCTTTGTGAGCCCTGGCAGGGCCGAGCCGAGCGGGAACGCGCCTTCTCCTCGGGAGAGATTATTTAATTTAAAAATAATTGAATGTGGAAAATGTTGGGGATGGAAACTGTTTATCAGGTTCCTTTTTTGTTTCTCCCGTCAGTGCCCGCAGTCGGGGCGGAACCCTCCCCTGCGCCACGGCGAGGCTGCCGCGCTCTGAGCTCTGCACGAGGCGGGCGGGGGCCTGCTGTCTAGCGGACGAGCCTTGGGCTGCTGACGTGGCCATTGGGGCGAAGGGGCCACAGGGAGTCCGGGTCTCGGGTGGGAGGCCGGGCTGCTGCCTGGAGGCGGGGTTGTCTGAATGCACGACCGTCTGGACTGTCGTCCCCGCAGGCCCCCAGCTCGATGGCTCATCCTTCCTCCTCAGGTCCCCTGGGCCCCCAGTACCCATGGCTTCCGCTCCTCCCTCCCGCCCTGTTCGGTCCCGGGGTCTCCTTCTTCTCCTCCTCGCCCTCCTCAGTCTCGGGGACCAGGCAAATCCACCTTCTCCTTCACGTCGGTCTTCATGGCCAGCCAGGCCTCTCCCTCTGTCCTGGGCAGGGAGTCCCCGTCCTTCCAGACGCACGCGGTCCTCCCTCGCTCTCCCGCCCACGCACTTGGCGAAGGGGCGCCTGTTGGTCGGTCGGTCGGTCGGTCGGTCGCAGTGCGGCTTCAGCTCAGGCACAGCCCTCGCGGCTCTTCACGGACAGATGCTCGCCGCCCTCTCGGAGCCGACGGGACAGAGCCCGGCTTGTCCTTCCCGCTGCGGTCCAGGCCCGGACACAGGGAGGGCAGGGAGGCCAAGTGTGGACTCAGGCACGGCCCTGGCCCAGGCCCTGGCTGTCCCGGGGCCCCAGGCATTTCTCTGAGGGTTCAGGGTGAGGATGAGCCACTGGCAGGCCCAGGACCGTGTCTCCTGGTGCCGCCTGGCCCCAGCACCAACAGCGAGTCCTGGCCACGCTTCCCGGAGCAGCACCGGCCACCCGGTGGGTCCTCTTTCCGATCCGTGTGGCGGCCCTGGGGGAAGCAGGCAGCGTGGGGAGAGGTGGAGGAGGGGCCGCCGTTCAGCGCATGTAGAACCCGCGGCCAAGGGCATGGGGACACGGAGCTGTCTCCTCAGAGCGGTGGGCACGGGGCTGCCACTTGCAGAGCCGGTCTGAGTGTGAGGTGGGGGGCGGGGCGGGCAGGCAGGCAGGCCAGCGTGCCCTGAAAGGTGACCTTGAAGGTCAGGTGCCGCCAGCCACATGCAGGGCCCCTGACAGCAGCCTCTGGGGTCTTCACGGGAACAGTCACCCTCCTCCCACCCCTGGGACCTGGCTACAGTGACCGCAGAGGGAGCACACATGGGGCCTCGGCACCCTCCCCTCGCCGAGGGCCCGGAGCGCAGCCCTGGGAGCACGGCCCCTTCACCTGCCCCGGGAAAAAGCCCCCTGTCCTGAGCTGCGTGGGCCGAGGCGCGTGACGGCCTCTGGCTCTGGGACATGGAGAGGGGCCCTTGGGGATGGGCAGCCACCAAACTCGCTCTCAGCCCTGCCTCCAGGGAGGGGGGGGAGGGGGGGCACTGGGCCCCGTCTGCACAATGGAGGCGGAAGGGGCCCGGTTTCCACGCACAGTCGCAGCGATGATTGGCTTTGGGGGCCCGAGTCCGTGTGTTTCTGCACAGTTTTGTCAGCAAGAATCCGCTGTCCGCTCGCCCTGCCCGTGTCAGCACCGACGGCCGCTGTCTGGCCGGCATTCCCAGACCGCGCTCAGCTCCCAGCAGGGTCCTGCCGGGGCAGATAAGATAGGCGGGTGTCGGGGAGGAGGTGCCGACGGGCGCCCCGCACGCTGCGAGTGATGAAAGGGGCTTCAGAAAGGTGCTGACGTGGCCACGGGCCTTAATGAGGTCATCACCAGAGCCGCTGCCCCGATAACCCCAGGTCAGGCGCCCGCGAGTGCGGCGGGGGCGGGGCCGTCTTTTGCTGCCGCTGGGGCCAGGCCTGCTCCTTTGAGGCCATCCTGCCAGGACCTGCAGGCCTGCCTGTCCCAGGACGCCAGGGGACCCCCGCGGTGGGGGAGGTGGAGCTCAGGCCGCTGTCACCGGGGAGACCAGGGTGTCGGTCAGAACTCAGCTGCTTGTCTCTCCTCCCAGGTCAAGGCCAGCCCCATCTCTGGAAGCTCCGGCCGCGCGTCCTGCGGGCCCTGCGTGTCTGTGAGCTCGGCTGCGCCGGGCATGGGGCGAGGGGCCTGCAGCCCGTGGGTCTGGCGGCGTCTGGGTTCGCTCCGGCGCCCTCTGCCGTGGATTCTCTCTCCGCCCGGTCCAGCCTTGAGCCCCGCCTTGAGCCCTGCGCTGGAGGGAGAACCCACGGCAGAGCAGCACCTGCCCCAGGCCGCTCCCCTCTAGGAGGAGGTGCCGGCTCTCCCCTCAGCGCTGGTGCCCCTGCAGCAGCCCCCCCCCCCCCCGTGTCCGCCCATGTGTGCGCCCAGGGCTGGGGCTGAGGTCTGACCCTCAGTCCGGGCAGGGGGGCCAGTGCTCCCAGGATGCCACAGGCCTGGCTGCTCTGGGCCCCTCCCCGGGGGGATGGGGTGAGCCACTGCAGCGATGGGCCGGGCAGAGGAAGGGATGCCGCCGCTCCCCAGTGGCTCTCGGGGACAGCGTGGCTTTGCCAGGGCCTCGGGGTGGAGTGCCCGGCCCGCGGGCAGGGCCTGAGTCACAGGTCGCCTCCCAGGTGGCACGCACTCCACACCCAGCCAGGGGCCTTCCTGGAGACAGCTCTGCGGGCGCAGCTCCCACGTGCAGCCCCACGCTTTCCTCTGTCCTCTTTCCCGCCTCGAACCCATTTTCCTGCCCAGGTGGGCGCACCCAGGGCACGAAGAGCGCGCCCCAGGGAGGTGTCAGCCCCACGTCAACACGCTTCACCCTGGAGCCTGGGCGGGAGCATAGGCAGAGCCGGTTCCAGAAATAGCCGCGGGCGGTGGGAACTGTCTGGGCCTCGGAGTCCGCACGCCCCCGGTGGGAGCACAGCGGCCCCCGGGGACCGCGGAGCTGCCAGGAGCCGGCTCCCAGGCAGACAGACGGGGTGCGCCAGGCTGTTCCCGGGCCCAGCCCCTGGCGGCGTCCGAGCAGCGTGGCCACGTCGCCCGGGGTCCATGGGCCTGATGGGCACCTGCCGGCCTCCCGTCCCCCCGACAACGAACGGCTGGTCGGAAGCGCCCGGCCAGGGTGGCCCTGCCAGACTTTCGGGTGGAAAAGCCGCTGGGCAGGTTCCGAGGACCCGCGGGAGGTTCTGATCGGAGCCGTCACTGCGCTGCTTTAGGAGAAAACTGTCCTGGGCCCGGCGCCTCCTGCCACCGCGCCGCCCCCGCCGGGCTGCCGCCCTCAGACCCCCGCGTGGCTGCCCCTGCCTGCAGGGGTGTGGGTTTCATTGTTTTTCTTCCCAAATGCTCCCAGGCCTCTCCCCTTCAGTGCCGCCCAGGCTGCGGGCTGCGCTGGGGGCGGGTTCCAGGAGCACTTCCGCCCTCTCGCTGCCGCTTGGCGTGTCCCCCCTTCCCTTCCTCCCTCCAGGCCCCTGTGATTAAGCCGCCAGGACCCCCACTGCTTTTAATAGGCCCGAGGCTTGACCATCTGATGAGCAGGGCGGGCAGCCTGGCCTCAACGCTGGAATCCCCTAATGCACCGTATTAATCATCACTGTCAGCCACCGGCCCCAGGGCACCCCCAGCACAAATTACACCAGGCCGAGGGGGCGGCCCTGATTGGCCGCATATTGAAAACAGACATGGACAGGCCCGCCCCCTCGCCTCGCCCCCACCTCAGGGCCCCCGGGGCCTCTGCCCAGTTCAGTGAACAATAGACAGCTCAGGGGGCAGGTTGGCCCTCGGTGCCCATCAGAGCCCCGTGTTGAGTGCAAAAGTGAGGCCAAGGCGGGGAGCAGGGCGTCTTCCACAGCGGGCCCGGGTGCGAGCTGGGGCACCCGTTGGCACCCCCTGCGGGTTTGTCCCTGAGAGAGTGGCAGGGACTCCTTCAGGGTCATGCCTGGCCTGGCTTAGGGCTGTTTCTAGGCAGCACCTCGACATGGGACCGGAGTGTGGTGCCGGCCACGGTCCCAGCTCGGGGAGGGGGGTGCAGGGGGGGAGGGGGCCGCCATGCACCCCAGGAGCTGGACCACAGGCCCCGGCCAGACGCCACACCGGCAGCCCCTGTGGCTGGGATCCACCTGCTCCCTCTGCCCCTCCCTCCGGCGTTTGTCATAAAAGTTAACCGGGTGTGAAATGCGTGCTGCGTGGGCCGTGGTAAGAGTTTACGGCGGCCGGTAATCTGCCTGGGATCTTCCAGAGCCGGGCCTCCCTGCTCACCTGCACGGCGGCCCAGGGTCCCGCAGCAGCTGGGGCCTCACAGACACACGGGGCGGGGGGCGGGGGGCAGGCACCTCTGGCCTATCCCGAGGGGCTTGGCCCTGCCTGTGCTGAGGCTGCAGCGCCCTCTGCGTTGCCCTGGCTCATGCACGATGCCGCCCCGAGGGCAGTCCCGGGGCCTCCGTGCTCCCTGTGAGGGTTGAGTTGACCACGGGCCGAGGTCCGCATCCCGGGACCCGGAGCCTCCAGGCGGCAGAGCTTCTCCGTCATCGTCCATCGGTGCCGCCTCCGTGAGCCTCCGGGACACTAGCCAGTTGAAGCGCGGTCAGGGCCAGACACAGAGAGCAGCTGAGCTGGGGGCCCTGGAGCCCCCTGCCCCCCCGTGCTGCCTGCTTCTGCAGGGCTGGCTCTGGGAGCCCAGGGCGCTGTGGAAGGCCTGGGGGAGGGGCTGGGCTACAGGCAGATGAGCCCGGGCTGCTCAGCCACTCGAGTCACCAGGTCCCGAGAGGAGGACGCCGCGGGGAACTCCGGGCTCCCGGTGACGCTCCTGCGACGTCCCTGCTCCTGGACTGGCCCCTGGTGGAGGCGCCTCCCATGGCTAAAAGCCCATGAGAAGCCGGGACCACGTATCTTGAGCTCCTTGATGTCCAAGGGACTCTTTAAGGAGCCCCAGCCTGGCCTAGGCACGTGGTCCCCACCTCGCTCCTGGGCCGGTGCTCTCGGGCCTGGGGGTCACCTCGAGGGCACATGTGGGAGGAGAGGGGTGCAGGGCCTGGCCTCTGTAGAAATGGGGGTGCCCCGCCGGTCCGGACGCTCCTCCCCCACCCCTGAAATGCCTCGGCCATGCAATCCACTGGAATGTGGGCGAGGGCGCTCAGCACCCTGTCCCCCGGGCCCCTCCCAACAAGAAGAGTCCGCCTATCGGGGGCGAGGGGCCAGCGGCCACCTCGGCCTGGACCGAGAGCGCCGCGCTCAGGGCCCAGGGCTGCCACGTTCTGGAAACGGTGCCGTTTGCTTTTCCCACGATCCCCCTGACGGCGTTAGCAAAACTGCCCTAATCTTAAGCAAATAATCCCCCTGCCCACATCAGCGTGCGGCCCGGGCCTGGTGCGAGAGCCGCGTTCCCAGCCCCGGCCGCCGAGGAGATAAAGGCGGGGGAGCCCCCCCCCCCCCCCCAGGCAGGGAGCAGCTCTGCACAGACACGCCGGCTGTCTGCTGTATGACGTGTGGCCGCCCTCTGATCAGCCTGAGTCCGCGCTCATGGCGGCCCCCTCAGAGGATGGGGGGAGGTGGGCCTGAAGCCCTCTGTCTCGAGCATCCCCACTCCCCCACCCCAACCCCCTCCTGTGTGCAAAGCTTTAGAAACAAGAGCAGCCGCCGCGGAGCCCGCTCTGAACACCTGCCGTCTGGGCACCCGCTTGGTCTTGGTTAGGCCGCGGGGCAGCCCCCGAGGCAGGCCCTGCCCTCACACCCATTTTACAGATGAGCAGGCTGAGGCCAAGGAAGGCGTCCCCCATCGGAGCAGTCGCATCAGAGAAAATCCATGGAACAGTCAGAATCGGGTGACGCCCCCCAGTCCCGAGTCTGCCTCAGGCACTGTGTGCGACGCTCATGCCACAGACGGGGGACTCACCCCCAATTCAAACCATTTTGAGGGACACTGACACTCCGCAGTGCAGGGAGAAGGGAAGACTGTGTGACCGGTTTGGGGGCCGACACCCCCGTGGGACCCCATGGTTGGTGCTGTCTCCTGGGACCGACCTCTCCCGGTGGCCGACGCACAGCCTCCATGTGCCCGCCCGACTCTTTATTCTTTTTTAATATATTTGTATTGATTTCAGAGAGAAAGGGGGAGGGAGAGAGAGAAACATCAATGATGAGGGAGAAGCGTTGATCGGCCGCCTCCTGCACGCCCCACACCAGGGATCGAGCCCGTAACCCGGCCTGTGCCCTTGACTGGAATCGAACCATGACCTTCTGGTTCATAGGTCGATGCTCAACCCCTGAGCCACCCCAGCCGGACCCCACTGGACTCTTTAAATGTATGTGGTTTCACATTTTTTCTAAGTTCAGAAACTCGGGGCACAAACTAACCCCGTGTCCACAGGAGGGGCGGCCTGCCCTCCCTGGTGGGCGGCTCCCTTCCTCGGGGTCAAGGCCATGAAACAGCCGCTCAGGACCGTCCACCTCGAGGCCAGGCTTCCTGGAAGAGGCTCCGGCAGCGACACCCCCGCCTGGCCACCAGCAGCACCCGCCCGCGGGGCCTGGCCGCGTCGCCATCTGCGAGGGCTCTCCCTCGGCCGCGCCTCCGAGGCGAGTCGGGTTTCACGCTCCGCCCGCCTGTCAGCGTTGTTTATCCCCGTCCGCGCTCACAGCTCCAGCCTCGGGCTGCGTCTGAGGGCCCTTTAGAAACTTGTTGGCAATCGTCACTTCTTTCCCCCTGAAAAAACCGTGTCCTCTGTGTGACTGGGAGCCGGAGCAGCCGGCGTGGGAATGTGGACGTGAGCCCCCCCTCCCCGCCGCTCTGCACGCTGCCCGCGGGAAGGGTGTCCGTGTGGTGCTGGCGCAGACCCGCCGCTCCCCGCGTGCTGCTCTGCCAGGTCTCGGAGAGCGGGTGGCGTGGGCACGGCTCCGTCTGCTCTGGGCACAGAAGTGGGACCCACGCCGACCGGCCCTCGCCATCCCTGCCCGTAGACAAAGTCACTGGCTCCTTGCAGCCCTGTTGGCGGGGCCACAGGCCCTTGTCCCTAACTGTCGCCCGTGTGAAAGCTCTGGTGAATGACTCAGACACGTCGTCTATCTCGTCATCGGGATGGGGCGCTGCAGTGGTGACCGCATGTGGGGACCTCGCGTGGCCTGTTCGGGGGCGTCTGTCGGGCGGTGTTTCCCGCTGAGACCCGGACGTGCTTGCCGGGACTGCCCCCCGGAGGCCGGGGACCTGGAAGCAGTGGGGCCTCTAGACTCCCGGGGCTCTGTTCTCGGGGAATGGCTGGCTCTGGGGGGTCCTCTCGCTCAGGACCCCGAAGAGAAACGGAGGCCGAGCCGTCGCGGGGGCCTTCATTCGCCCATGTCCATGTTCTTAGGCAGCCGGACTGCGGATGTGCCAGGGGCAGGCGCACAGACCCCCAGCCCCTCCCACCCGCACCCGTGCCCCGGGGCCACCACCGCGGGCCGGCGTCCGTCTTTGCTGTGTGTCCGCCGTCACTTTCCCTTGATAACCGGTTTACCCGCCGCTGTGACAGGGAGGTACGCCCGTGTCATTGTAACTGAACTTCGTTTGTGGGGAACCCCGGCGTGGAGGGGGGCTCGGGGCTGGGGAGTCGGGAGGCCAGCACAGGCCCCGCGCTCGGAGCCCTCGCCCCGAGATGAAGCGCTGGGCTCCCGGGGCCCCTGCGTGGCCCTGGCCGATTCTGCATTCCTGAGGGGGTGATCCGGCCTCGACTTTAGGATCGTGAAATTCCTCAGAGGCCCCCTGGCCCGCGGCCCCCCCGCCCGCCTCCCGGTGCAGCCACGAACGCCGCCTGATGGCTGTCTCCTCGGTGAGCAGGGGGCGGGGGGAGGAGCGCCCCCAAACAAAACACACCGGGTGCCAGCCCCTCACAGAGGGGCCCAAGGCAGCGCCCCACCTGCCCGGGCCTGGAGGCTCAAGCAGCCAGAAGTCCCCCTGCTTTCCTAGGGGCCGGGGGAGCCAGGAGTCCAGGCACACGTGGCCCTGAGCACAGACATCCCCCGTGAAATCGGGGTGCTGATTCTGCCAGCTTTCCACAGGGCTCGGGGCTCTGAGGGCTCCGGGAGCTTCCGAGGGTGCACAGGTCAGACCGCCCCCACGGCCCCAGCTCACTGTGGGAGGGACTCCTGTGCTCAGGGAGCTTGTCCACCGATGGGAGGTCTGGGGGAGGTGGTTAATGTGTCTCGGGGGCTCCGTTCACCATCTAGTGGACCCCAAATAGTCCTGCGTGGTCAGAGCGCACTTTGACCTTGTGACTTAGGGACGCAAGAGGGCGGGCGACGAGCCGCAGCCGTTGGAGACGCCCGGGAGGTCAGCACAGCGGGCGCGAGCTCCACCCGACAGCCCACCCGTCCAGGCCAAGCTCCGGACAAGCGTCCGCGGCGGCTCCTTTCCCGAGTCCACCCGGGCCACGCCCGCCGCCCTCACCTGGCAACAGCCAGGCGATGACCTGTGCCCCTGCACGCGGCCCGGTGCTGGGGGATTCGCCAGCGAGGGCGGCATGCTTGTTGCTACCCGGGCGATGGCTGCCTCCCCACGGGCTGCAGGGAGAGGCCGGCCTGTGGACACGGGAGCCAGGGCACAGCTTCAGTTCCGACGGCCTGGCCGGAGGGGAGCGGCCGACATGCGGGCCCCCCGCTCCGAGCCTGAGACACTGTTTTTGCTTCCTAAGGAGGCGGCGTGTTTCGGGCGGCGCCATCCCTCACGGGCACGGCCTTCCCGCACCTGCACGCGCTGCCCTGGGAACTGCCCGAGCGTCCGCGGCGGGGCTGCAGGTGGAGAGAAAGGGGGAGACTGCCCGGGCCCCAGATGCACCCGTTCGTTCGTCAAGGCCAGGGAGCCATAGCCGGTGGGCACGGCGGGGTCCATGGGAGCCACCAGACCCCGGGCTGCGGCTCCGGGTGGCTCCTTCCGGGATGTGCAGGACGGTGGCAGGGTCCCGGGCTTGGCAGTGACCCCAGGACCTCAGATGGCTGCTCAGGTGGACTCGGGGGGCTTCTGTGAACACAGCTGCCTGCAGCACCCCCACCCCTGCTCCCTGAACACTTCCAGTGGTTCTCAACCTTCTGGCCCTTTAAATACAGCTCCTCATGTTGTGACCCAACCATGAAATTATTTTCGTTGCTACTTCATAACTGTCATGTTGCCACTGTTATGAATCGTCATGTAACTATCTGATATGCAGGATGGTCTTAGGCGACCCCTGTGAAAGGGTCGTTCAACCGCCAAAGGGGTCTCGACCCACAGGTTGAGAATCGCTGACTTAATCTTAGAGCCACAAACATGCCCCAGCACCTACTGTGTGCGTGACTGAGGGTCACTGGGAGATAAGATGCAGTCCCACTGTGAGTGGACAGTCCATGTCTGCTCCACCGGCAGGGATGGGAACAGTCACCACACACACACACACACACACACACACACGCTCACACACACACACGGGCACACACATGCACATACACGCACGGGCACACACATGCATGCACACGTGCGCACGGGTACACGCACGCACACGGGCACACACAGGCACACACACGGGCACACGGGCACACACGGGCACACATACACATGGGCACACACATGCACACATACACACATGTGCACACATGCACACACGTGCACACGCGCATGCACACACGGACACACGTGCACACACGTGCACACACGGACACACATGCACGCACACATACACACAGGCACGCACGGGCACACATGCACGGGCACACACGCACACACGGGCACACACATGCACGCACGCACACACGGGATGGGACAGGAAAGAGTGTGGGCTTCGCTTGAGAAGCAGGCGGGCTTCCTGGCAGCAGGACCCTCCCTGCTTCAGGCAGCCACACCCCCAGCCCGCAGCCCCGTCCCTCCGCCCTGGACCCTGACAGGGGGCCCCTGCTCTGCACTGGAGCGGCGCTGGGGCGGGGGGGGGGGGGGCCGGGGGCGGGCAAGGAGAAGAAACACAGGGCCTCTGTGCGGTGCAGCTGCAGCCCCAAATGTCAGCCCCGATGTCAGCCACAGGCCAGAGGTGTCGGCCCGGCTGCCGCTGCGCACACAAGTCATAAATACGGCTAAGTGGTCCTGTCACGGGGCCGCGGCCGCCTTTCCATCCGCAGCAGCCGAGGGTGATTAATGAGAATTATCATTAACGCTAATCAGAGCCGTTTGGAGGAGGCCGGTGGGAGGAAATGCCCTTTGTGGGGCTGCAGGGACCCTCAGAAGGGTGTCGAATGCATGTGTGCTTGTGGGCACACCTCATGCACACACATGTGCATGCACGTGGACGCACAGGTATGTGCACACGTGTGAACACAGATGTGTGTGTGTGCGTGCACCCACACGCACACAGCACAGGGCTCTGAGGCTGGCTAGTGGGAGACATCTGGGCAGATGGGAGGAGCCGGTGCTGAGAAACCGGCCTCGCCGTGCGGGGAAGGGCGGGCTCCCGGGAGGCGCTCCCTGCCCGGCGTGCCGACAGCCGGAGAACACAGGCTTCGCACGGCTCAGCCCGGCTGGAATGAATTCTCTCGCCGCCACCGCTGCTCTCATGACTTAATGCGCTTGGCAGCTGCTGGCAGGCTGGGCAGGCTCGGCCAAAATTAGCACCGCGCCGGGAGGGGGTGCGTGGCGATGCCCTGACGTGGGGCGCGGTGGAGGGTGGGCACCCTGTGTGGGTCCCGTCTCCTTCTTCCCTCAGCGCCCAGCCCGGGGCTGCCCGCTCCCACCCCGTCCGGCCGGGGACGCCTCCTGCCACCCGTCCCCGAGGAAGTGGGCGCCGCGGCGCGGCCCGCTCCCCTGCCCTCCGCATCCTCCTCGGGGGGCGTGTGGCTTAAAGATACAAAGTGTCCTTTTATTGGAAATATCAATTCAGAAAGGGGCTGGTAGTGAGCTGAGAATATTTGGATAAACTTGACAGCCCCTCGGACTGAAAAAGACCTTTGTTCCCTCCGAGGAAAGGCCGTCGCGCCCCCGGGCTCCCTGGAGCCGGGCCAGAGCAAACGGAGGTCGGAGCAGAAAATGATTAGGGCGTCTCGTGAAAGATCCTCACTCGGGTCAGATGTTTATTATTATTTATTTTATTTTTTTATTAGAACGTGTGGTTAACATCCTCTTGCAGAATCCGGGCTGTAACCGGGTGTTGGGACACCCGGCCGGTCTCCCGTCTCCTGCGCACAAAGGGGGTCTGTGGCATCGGGGCGTGGGGAGGGGTGCGAGGGGAGGGGTGTGGGGGGCGCAGGGGGGGAGTGCAAGGGGGGCTGGGCCTGCAGTTCCCGGGCAGGTGGGACTGGGAGGGCCCCTCCAGCAGAGGGGACGCAGGAATGCAGGGCGTCAGCTGAGCCCGTGCCCGACACCCCAGTAGCCAAGACTTTTGGGGAGACACTAGGACACGATGGGGCTGCTGGCCCAGGACCCCGAGTGTCTGTCGTCCAGAAGCGCGAGCAGCCCGGGGCCCCCGATTTATGCCACGTCTCGATGGAACAGCTCCCCCGGAGGAGTTACCGCTGAGCCCCCTTTTGGAAAGGACGGCCCTCGGGAAGCCCCACGTGCGGAACCTCGGCCCTCACTCCCACCCTTTCCCACCAAACACACGAAGCGCAGAGGCGCTGCTCATCACAGCAGAGGCGCCGAGCCCCGCCCGCGACCCGCCTGGCGAGCTGGACACGCGCTCCCCGGACGCCTCCCTCCCCAGATGAGCTCCAATCGCGTCTGCACGTGCACCCTCCCTGACGCATCCTGGGGCCTGAACTCCGTGCGCATCCAGGCGCTTCTCCGCCGCCTCGCAGACGCCCATGGCGGCGATTTCCTCATCGGTCGCTGCCCAAGGGCCTCGCGGAGACCAGGGAACCACAGCCTCCTCTGCGGAGGCACGGCCGGTGCCCTGGCAAGGCCGCGACGGTGGCCCCTGGCAAAGCGACCGGTCACCTGAGGGGGCGTCTCCACCTCTGAGGCCTCCTGCCGCCCTCCTCAAGGCCAGCACTGGGAGCCCACGCAGCCCCGCTCGTCAGCCCGGAGCCCTGGTCACAGCCCCTGACCCTGGAGAGACCACCGACCCACCTGGGCCCCCAGGGGGCTACGCTGGTGGCTGCCAGCCCGGGCCCGGGGATCCTGCCCATTTGCAAATATTGGTCTCGTGCAGCCATTTTCCACCGGGGAGCCCCGAGAACGTATAAACACGCGGCACCTGACTATGTGGTCGGGGCACTGACCTCTGTCCCCCAGATTGTCAAGTAAAACAATGACAACAGCAGACACAACGATAGCCATCCAGTGTGAGTGAATCAAAATTGTATCTATTTTTTTGTCAGATCGGCAAACAATGTATATGTGTGTGTGTGTATGTGTATGTGTGTGTATGTGTGCGTGTGTATGTGTGTGTATGTGTGTATGTGTGTATGTGTGTGTATATATGTGTGTGTATGTGTGTGTATATATATGTGTGTGTGTATGTGTGTGTATGTGTGCGTGTATGTGTGTGTATATATGTGTGTGTCTGTGTGTATGTGTGTGTATGTGTGCGTGTGTATGTGTGTGTGTGTGTGTGTGTGTGTGTGTGTGTGTGTGTGTGTGTGTTCCGGTGTGCCACAGAGTTCTGGTGATTAGTGTGTGTGGCCACGAGATGAAGAAGGTTGAAAACCACTGGCCTAAAGAAAGCACAGAGCCCTCGCCAGTGTGCTCAGTGGGTAGAGCATCAGCCTGTGGACGAAGGGTCCCGGGTTCAGTCCTGTCAAGGGCACGGACCTCAGCTGCAGGCTCCTCCTTGGCCCCGGCCCTGGTCGGGGCTCATGCAGGAGGCAACCGATCAATGTGTTTCTCTCACATCAATGTTTCTCTCTCTCTTCCACTCTCTCTAAAAGTCAATTGAAAAATATCCTCGGATGAGGATTAACAAGCAAAAAAAGAGAGAGAGAAATGCAGAGACGCTGAGAGATGTCACGAGCCGTGGCCAGGAGCCCACTCAGCGGGGGACTCCCTTTCAGATGCGCCTGGTCCTCACGCTGTCCCCCCAGAGCGCCACGTCCCACAGGCCTGCGCCCCCACACCACGCCCGATGTTGCCTGCGGCGCTAGCGTGCACCTGAGATGTTAAGGAGGAGCGTGTGTTCAGGGAATTTCTGCTTCCACGGGACCCACGTAAAGCCCAGCACGGCCCGACGGGAAGCCGCCGAGTTCCACGCCGCGCCTGTGTCTGCTCCGGTGACTGCGACCTAGGGAAGGGCGGTCAGAAGTGCTTGGATTCTCCTCTGCTTTGCATTAAGGTTTTTTATTAACACGGGTATTAAACAGAGAGGGGACACACACCTTATCTTCAAAACAAGGCAGTTGGGAAAGAATCAAAGTGATCATTTTTGCTTAAAAATAATCAAACAGCGTGTGAAGGGGACGGGACGCGTGGAGAGTGCGAGGGAAGGAAATAGCGACGTTACCCACCAGACATGCCTGAGGGACAAGCTCCCACGGAGGCAGGGAACCTTCTAGAAAAGACGGGAGGAGCGGGTGCCCCCCGGTGCCCACCAGCTCCGTGAGCCTGGCCTTCGTGGGATCGCTAGGGCAACTTGTCTGCCCAGAGCTGGCCACGCCTCGCCGTGGGGGGCTGGATCTGCGTCCACGGGAAGTCACTGCACGGGGCCGCTCTGGCCAGAGACCCCAGCTCAGGCCCCCCCAATAAGTGGGGGCGTCTCAACTGCCGGAGAAGGGCAACGTGATCCCACCCTGGGCGGCCACCACCGGCTAGGAAGACGGCAAAGAGACCTTCTGCCCCCACAGCTGTCAGACCCGCCAGGCACCCGAGAGCCAAGCCCACAGGGAGAGGACTGGCCGCGCCCCCGGGCCCCGGCCGCTCCCACCAAGGACGGAAGGACCGAGTCTGCACAGCCCTTCCTGATGGTCACGCGGGGACGTGTCCGCCTCAGGACAGGAGGCAGGCGAGCCACCTGAGCCCGGGGAACCCCGCCCGAGCTTTCATCCTCATCCCAGGACATCGCGGAACCCAGCGGCCGGACTAAGCCCAACACCCACTCCCAGGATAAACCACATCCTCCTCCCTTTGCCTCTTTTCAAATTAAAAAAAAAAAAGAAAGAAAAGCAATAGGGCCCTCGCCAGTTCGGCTCAGTGGTCCCGGGTTCGATTCTGGTCAAGGGCACGTACCTCGGTTGCGGGCTCCTCCCCGGCCCGGGCCCTGGTCAGGGCGCCTGCAGGAGGCAACCCATCGATGTGTTTCTCTCGCATCGATGTTTCTCTCTGTCCTTCCCGCTCTCTCCCACTCTCCCCAAAATCAATGGAAACTATCCTGGGGTGAGGATTTTTTAAAAAGCGATAGAATCCACGAAGAATGGCCCCGCCGCGAGGCCGGGGCTCTCACCCGCGTCCCGCGGGGCCGGCTGCGCTGAGCCGCCAGGCGAGGCTGAGGGCTGGCGGGGCCTCGGGACGCTGTCATTAGACTTTCACGAGCCACTTCGGGCCTATTTCCTGAGTGAGAAGAGCTGTTTGCACTTGGCTGGTGTGGACTTGAAAGGAGTCCAGGTAATACCGGGGGGGAGGGGGGGGACACACTTTAATTCCTCTAATATATTTCCTCTGAGGTGACTGGACGCTGGAACCGGGGAAGGGCAGGCCTGTGGGATTTAATTGGTTCCATTTGTCATTCCAGCCTGACTCTGCCCCACCTCGGCCCATGAATCATTTCCAAACTCGCCGGGCGCCCCAGCGCACCCGCGTCTGGGAAGGGAGCTGGCCGTGGGTTCCCAGGGAGGTGGCGCAGGCTGGGCACGGCCCTCGGAGGCTGGGCGTGCAGCTCGCAAGGTCCGTCCCTGAGACGGGCAGCGCGGGAGAACTGAGGATCCAGAAGGAACCAGGGGGTTCGGAGCCCCGCGTCGCACCCCCAGTATCTCATCACCCCACGTCCGATGTCCGATGCGCTGAGAAGTTGGGAGAGAGAGATGGGCCGTTGGGTTACAGTTACAGGACCCCGGGCCCCTCCCCACGCAGCCGGACGACCGAGCTCCGGGCCCCCCGGCAAAAAACCCCAGAAAACAGAAACCGTCTGGCCAGTGTGGTTCAGTGGCTAGAGCGCTGGCCTGTGGACCGAAGGGCCCCGGGTTGATTCCGGTCAGGGGCACATGCCCAGGTTACGGGCTCGATCCCCAGTAGGGGGAGTGCAGGGGGCAGCCATTCAATGATTCTCTCTCATCATTGTTGTTTCTCTCTCTCCCTCCCCCTTCCTCTCTGAAATCAATAAACATATATTAAAAAATAATAATAAAAGGAAAAATACCCTCGAGTGAGGATTTAAAAAAAGAAAAGCCACTGAAATCCCAGGCGGCAGAACCATGAGGGGAAAGCGTTTGGAGAAAAGGCAGCCCCTCTCTGTGAAGCGCAGGTGAGGGCGCGGCCAGGCCTGCGGGGGGACCTGGGAGCAGGCTGATCGCGGGGCGTCCACACCCCACGGGCTGTGCGCCAGGAGCCTCTGCCAATGACCACGTTTGTCTGCCAGCCGCGCGTGCTCGCTGGGGACTGGCAAGGTATTCGCGTAGAGTCGGCCTGTTGAGATGTGAGCTATTTGTGGGCGCTGATCTCAGAACACGAGGCTGATACGGGGGCGTGAGTCACGGAGCTGCTCCGGACCGACGTGTGCCCTGGAGGAGGAAGAGGGGATGGGCTCGGAGAGACTGAGTCAGCGCAGGGAGGCGCTAAATATATACCAGCTGGACCCGTCCGGCCGCGCGCCAGCCCTCCCCGACCACCTACGGTGTGCCCGTCCCCCAGGGCGCTGAGAGGGGCAAGCCAGCGTGGCCTCGGCCCTGGGAAATAAGACGCTGCCCCGTCGACCCTGGGGAAAGCCCAGTCACGGGGCACAGAGCACAGTGACGTTGGACGCAGGGGAATCGCAGCCCCGAGTCCAGAGAAGCAGGGATACGAGGAGGAGGGTCTGCGCGTCCGTGGGCAGAGCCCAGAGGGTGAAGGGGAGATGAGCACAGAGACTCGCTGGCAAAGGCCGGTCTGTTGTCCTCGCCCATTTTTCCCCCAAACAGGGGCCACCACCATCCGCCTGGCTCTGGGCATCAGCGAATGAAACCCACTGTGGTCGTCCTGTGATGGGGCAGGGACTGTGAGAGCCCCTCTGGTGTGTGAGATCGGGGCAGGCTTCCTGGGAGAGGTGTCCCCAGGAGTTCTTCCACCTTCACAACTCCTGGCAGGATGTTCCCTTATAGCTCACCTTGGGAAGAGGAGGAAGCCAAAGGTGTCTGGGGAGGTTGGGGGACTCTGTGTCTCATCTATTATTCAGTTTAACAATCCACTTATCCATCCATCCATCCACCCATCCATCCATCTACCCATGCATTCATCCATCTGTCCACCCATCCATCCATTTACCCATCCATCCACCCATCCACCCATCCATCCATCTACCCACGCATTCAACTATCCATCCATCCACCCATCCATCCATCCATTCATCCATCCACCCATCCATTCACCCATTCATCCGTCTATCCATCATCATCCATCCATTCATCCACCCATCTGTCCATCCATCTATCCATCTACCCATTTCTCTATCGTCCATATATCACTTATCCATCCATTTGTCTTTTTTAAAATATATTTTTATTGACTTCAGAGAAGAAGAGAGAGATAGAAACATCAATGATGAGAGAGGCCTCCTGTACGTCCCCTACTGGGGATCAAGCCTACAACCCGGGCATGAGCCCTGACCAGGAATCGAACTGAGGCCTCCAGTTCACAGGTCGATGCTCAGGCACTGAGCCACGCCAGCCAGACCATTCGTTTGTCTTTCCATCTATCTCTCCATCCATCCATCCACCCACCCATCCATCCATCCACCCATCCATCCATTTATCACGCATCCATCCATCTCTCCATCTGTCTGTCCATCCCATCCATCCTCCAATCCACCTGTCCATCCACCCACCCCTGGAGACAGTCAGTGAGCCCTGACTGAATCCCAGTCCTTCCGAGGCTCGGGGGAGCTTTAGTCACCCTTGGCCGCCACGGTCAAGGCAAGGAGAGGCAGAAAGGGCAGGGCCAACCAGGGTGCTTAGTGCTGGTCCTCACAGAGATGAAAGCAGTGAGACAGGCGTCCAGTGCCGTGTCCAGCCAGCCGGCCCCTTTCTTGCTGAGCCACACCGGGCCGGTTCCCTAACCCCTCTGTGCCTGTTTCCTCATCTGCGAACGTGGCCGCTAGGGACTCGATGGTACAGCTCCTGGTGGCCAGCGGCCGGGCAGCGGTCTGCGGGGTGGTGGCGGGGGACGCCTGCAAAGGAAGGGAGAGGGGGCACCGAGCTCCCTGTTCTCTGAGACGTGCATGTGGGAGGAAGTCACTCCCAGACGCCATCCGCCTTGTCGTCCATGGTGACGGGGGTGCTGAGGGGGTCGGAGGGTGACGGGACTCGGGGTCTCCGAGCAGCTCCTCTCGAGTCACCGGCTGGACGGCGCACGGTCCAGCTGGGGGAGGAGGCCTGGGTCCTTGGGGGCATTTCGGCCTGGCATTCCGTGCCCACACCGGGGCCTTTGTCCAGCAAAGAGAGCGTGTAGACAGGTGCCCAGGCCCGCGGCCGGCTTCCAGGTTGGAGGCCCCTCCCCCGGTTTGCAGCAGCTCAGCCGCAGTGCAAACTGCTCAGCACCTGCTGGCAGGTGCCCGCTCACAGCTCTGCCGTTCGTCACCAGCGATGTGGCCGTGTGACACCTTGCGGGGGCCTCACCTCCACTCGGGGTCGCTTCCTGTGGGCAGAGCCGGGCTCCCCTGGCCCCGGGCGAAGGTGCCGCCTCAAGCCCTCGGTTTTGTTGTTTGGCTGGTTTCCATCTTTTTCATGAGCAACAGCAACCAGAGCAGCTGGGAGCGTCTCACTCGCGAACGTCAGCTGGGCCTGCGGTGGCCTGTGACCTCCCCGCTCGGAGCTCCTGCTCCCGCCCCCCTCGCAGCAGCGCGGGGCTGAGCGAGCGCCTGGCTGAGCTTAACCACATCAGGCCCGGGAGCAGGGGCCGGCCTGCGGGGGCGGGAGCAGGAGTGGGAGCTGCGAGCTGGGGGGCAGTTTACAAGCCAGGCCAGGGTTTGGGGGGCTTCCCTGCACCGGCCTTTACCTGCCCAAACTGGCCCAGATGGTGGCACGTCGGTGGCTTTTCACGACTGCCCCCTACCCCCCCGACCCCTAGGTCCAGGCAGGACCAGAGGGGCTGTCCTCCCGCCGCCCCCCGCCCCCCAGGAGCAGCAGCCCCATGAGGCTGGGCTGGGCTGAGCCCCCAAGAGACGGGCTTGTGCATGTGGGCCCCGGTTGGTGCCTGGTTGCGGGGGTGCCAGAGCATTACCTGGGTCACCTGAGGCCAGGCCCCTGCAGGACCCACCCTGGCAAGTAGCTGTCTGGGCACCAGCCTCTCTGGGGGCAGGGGCAGGGGCCCTGGGCCTGTGGGTGTGTGAGTTCTTGTCGAGTTCAAGTCCAGCCCCAAATCCATGCTTTGACCCTGTCATCCAGTGGCGCTGAGGTCCGTCCTGGGCCTCTGAGAGGTGCGTGGGAGCCCTGCAGTGACCGCCTTCTCTCTGGGGCGTGGGCCTGTTCCGAGGGGCAGGGTCCGAGGGGCAGGGTCCGAGGGGCAGGTTCCGAGGGGCAGGTTCTGAGGGGCAGGTTCCGAGGGGTACCTGGGGGGCAGGTTCTGAGGGGCAGGTTCCGAGGGGCAGGTTCGGAGGGGCAGGTTCCGAGGGGCAGTTTCCAAGGGGCAGGTTCCGAGGGGCAGTTTCCGAGGGGCCTGTTCCAAGGGGCAGGTTCCGAGGGGCAGGTTCTGAGGGGCAGGTTCCGAGGGGCTGTTCCAAGGGGCAGGTTCCGAGGGGCGGGTTCCGAGGGGCAGGTTCCGAGGGGCCTGTTCTGAGGGGCAGGTTCCGAGGGGCGGGTTCCGAGGGGCAGGTTCTGGGGGGCAGGTTCCGAGGGGCACCTGGGGGGCAGGTTCCAAGGGGCCTGTTCTGAGGGGCCTGTTCCGAGGGGCAGGTTCCGGGGGGCAGGTTCCAAGGGGCAGGTTCCAAGGGGCACCTTGGGGGCAGAGAGGAAGCTCACGAGAACCCTTGCCTGCTCCTGCCGCTGGTCTGTCCCTCTGGGGCCCCGGGCCACCCACAGAACATTCCCGACTGACCAGGAGCCACACTTGTACCCCCGGGGGAGCCAGGAAGGGCCGCCTCTGCCCAGCGGCCTGATGCGCAGGTGCAGCCGGAGGGGGGATGGGGGGCAGCAGGCACCTGTGGCCACCAGCCCGGGACCCTGCAGGCTCTCAGCGCCGGGCCGGTGTGGGCATGGGCTCTGCCAAGGCCGGTCGGCCTGTCCCTCGGCCACGGCCCCCGCACAGCCCTCAACAGCGAGGAGGCTTTCTGGTTCCACAGGAGCGATGGCGGCAGGACCAGCCCCCCGCCCACCCCGTGTTGTTAGGCTGAGAATCTGGCATTTCGGGCACGTGTGGTACAGACAGCCCAGCCTCCCCTCTGCGTGCCCTGGCCGCTGGCCGCCCGGCCGTCCCTGATGCTCCTGTGACGGCACTCACCATGTGCAGAGCTCCTCGCCCGCAGGGGTCCCCAGCTCCCACTCCTGCGCCGTCACCTGCTCCCTGCTGGCCGCCCCGGGGCCAGTGTCTGAGCAGGTCCATGTTCACTCATTCATTCATTCATTCATTCATTCACTGCCCTGCCCACGGGGGAGCTGGTCTGCACCACAGTGCCCGTCTCTTCCGACGGCTCCGCCTGCAGCGCGCGGCCCCCGAGACAAACTGCAGGCTTGCATGGTGACGAGACCTGTGCCTGGGGGAAGCCCAGCCCCCCAACACCTCACTCAGACCATTGATTGTGGGGACCCGGTTCTGCAGCCGGTGAGGGGCAGCCACCGAGCCCCAGGTTCCTGAAGCCCCTCTTCCTTTCTCGTGCGCCGATGACATCATTGGGGGTCTGAGTCCCAGGCCAGGGGACCCCATCAGCTCAAAGCTCTGCAGTGCCGCTGCCTCCCTCTGGGTTTCTGCCGAGTTCGCAGCCACTGCTGGCTGGGTGGCCCCGCGCCTGCAGCCCCTGGGCCAGGGAGGCGAGAGGGAGGGAGGAGAATAAGGGGCAGGTGGGCGGGGAGGAGGCAGGGAAGGCGTCCGAGCCGAGAGGCAGCGGTGGTGCTGGGCTGAGCCTGGGATCCAGGCTCCTGGGGACGCCCAGGCCATGCACCCCGGCAGCGCCGCAACCCCCACGTGTCAGGGTATTTGGGGGAACTGATCTGTGAGCCCCAGGAGGCTCCGTGGCCCCGGCTGCCTGAGTATTGGGGGACAGAGACCTTCCCACGGGGGTTCGCGTCGCCTTTTACCTGAACAGTTTGCGGTCCATGACTTTCCTCAGGCCCTCAATGCGCCCGCCCCCCGGGACAGCAGAGGCGGTTTCGGGGTCTGGCATCATTAGCGCAGGAGCGGGGCCCCTAGCTGCGGACTTGGGGCCTCGGCCTTCGGCAGCGTCAGCATTCCCTGCCGGGCGCCTGCAGCCTCCTCTCGCGGGCTGGGCTCTGGGGTCCCTGAAACCAACGGACCCTGGTCCTTATGCCCGGGTCACGCACCCCTGGCCTGGAGCTGGTCCCTGGGGATGAGGGGCCCCACACGCCCCAGGAAGCACGGCTCTCCACCCCTCTCTCCTCATGAGCTCGGGGAGGGCTGCCTCCACCTGGCTGCCCTCCCTGTCCCAGAAGCCGCCCCCTTGCTCACCGCCCCGTCCCCCCGCCTCCCTCCCACACGGAGCAGGTGGGCCCAGGCCCTGACCTGCCGCCTGGACGCCCGTCTGCCCCGTGACCCCTCACACCAGTCGCCTTTGGGGGGTAGCGCCCGGTCGTCTCATCCCTGAGCTGAGCTGAGCCACAATGAGCTAGTGAGAGTCGGAGGGGATGGGATCTCTGAGCTGGTTCTGGGCCTGCCCGCACGATGGAGGGGCTTCCGGAGCGCCCTCCGCCCCCTCCCGACAGAATGGCGCTCACAGAGGCCGTGAATTGCCGCAGGGTGTGCACGTGCACGCCCACCACACACACCGGGCTCTGGGGCTGGGCTGGGGCTGGAAACAGCTTACTGGTCCTTAAAGAAGGGGCAGGGGCAGGGGCAGGGGCAAGGGCAGGGGCAGGGGCAGGGGCAGGAGGAGGCCCGCCCTGGTGCCCACCGGTTGGGGGGTGGGCGCTATGCCAGGGGAGCTGTGTTACAGCAGCAGGGCCTGGGCACCGAGGGCAGCCTGGGGCGCCGTCCTGCTCGCTCAGACCCATTAGGCCAGCGAGGACGGCGGCCTGGCACCCCACCTGCGCGCTCGCCCCCGAAGGGCCTCGGCAGGCCGTGCCCATGAGCAGGAGAGAGCCACCCGGCAGAGCCCACACATTAGAAGCGCAGGAAACCTCGAACGATGTGCAAACCACTGGAAGGTTCTCCGTCCCTTGCTTCCCAGGCGGCATTTCTGATGGGGGCGGGGGGGAGGTGCACCAGCTGGGGAGCTGGCAGGGACGAGGACAGGGGGTCTGCGAGGCTGAGTGGGCGCAGTGGGCATCAGGGCAGCTTCCTCTGGGGGCGCTGGGACTCCCGGGGCCGGCCCCACAGCCCGAGCCAAGATTCAGACCCGGGTCAGGCGGGGGCGGGGGCGCGGATGCTGCATGCGGGGAGGGACTGGAGGACGGGGCGGCTCCTCCTGGCGCCTCTCAGAAGCAGTTTCATCTCTTTAGAGGGAAAGGGTTAGCCAAGTCCTGCTCTGTCGCCCCGGAAGCCAGCCAGGCGCCCTGGGAGGAGGGGCCGCCTCTGACCTTTTGGGGCCACCAGGAAGTGAGTGCCACCCAGTGGCCAGGCGCCGGGTCAGGGCGGGGACGGGGTTTCTGGATTAAGGAGGAGGGACATGCCCCAGAGTGACCAGGAGAGGGTGGCTGCTGGCCAGAGAGGGGGGCACACTGGACACCAGGTTGGGGAGCGCCAGGAGACTGTGGCCCCCGAGCCCAGGCCCTGCACCCCGAGAGGGGCAGGGACAGACTGAAGGCCCCGCACAGCGTCCCGAGGGGCGAGCGGCCAGCCATGTCCTGTTCAGACACCTGTGCGCGAGCCGGGACATGTGCCCAGCACCACGAGGGCCAGGAGCGCCTGGGTCAGGGACAAAGGCCTGCAGGGCGTCTCCTGGAAAAGAGGGGCTGGTTCTACAAGGGCGGAGGGCGGAAGTTTCTGGAAGGCGGGGCCTGTTCTTCCAGGTTGCATCAGGGTCAACGGTAGACCTGGCTGTTGGGTACAGGCGGCGGGGTCCCTGTGCCCGCGGGTATGACTGGCTCATACACGTTAGGAAGGCGTCGGTGTGGGCGTGGGGTCAGGTGGGTGAGCCCAGAACCTTCCAGCCATCCCTGCCCTCGGCCTCTGGGGCTGTACCTCACCTCCCACCAGAACAAGCCCTCTGAGGACCTAGAGGGTCAAGTGGGCTCTCGGGGTGACAGAGGGCAGGGGGACAGCAGAGGCGCCCTGGTCCCACTCGGGGCCCTGTCACCACAGCAGATGGAGGCTCCTGGGGAGCAAGTCTGCGGGGCCCAGCGCAGCGTCCGGGCCCAGGGCACCTGCCTAGGGGCTGCCTGTGATGCCGCATCCTGGCACAGGGCTGGCGCAGGCCCGGCCCCACCGGGATGTGCAGAGGGAGACGGAGAGCGGACCCTGGAAGGTGGGGAAGGTGGTTGGTGGAGGCGGCGGGGCCGCGGGCCGCCTGGGGCCCATCCCGCAGGCAGCAGGTCAGTCTTTTCCCAAAGCAGAGTGGGTGCCCCACAGCCACATACACGTATACACATGCACACACATGCACACACGTGCACACATGAGCACTCATACGTGCAAGCTGGATGGAGAGGAGCTTTAAGCACGTAGAACAGTAGTTCATTCGTTCGTTCGTTGGTTAGTTACATGGCTCTCCCTCCAGTGCTGACTCCGGGCACCAGGCACCAGGCCCTGGGGGTCAGGGTGAGGGGTCACCTGAGCCAGCTGGACCCCAGAGCTGGCAGGCCCGGCTCTGAGCCACCGATGGGGCTGGGGGGCGGGTGACAGAGAGACACAGAGAGAGAGAGAAGGGGACACGCACAGAGGGAGACAGAGACGCCGTCCCTGCCAGTTGCGTGCACACCCTGCGGGGTGGGGGCCGCAGGGAACCCCAGCCCACCCACCCCCCGCCTGCCCCTCTTCTTCCTGTAACAGAGGAAGGCGGGGGAGGGGCGGCCTCGCTCCGGGAGGTGCCACCACCGCAGGCTTCGTGTGGGGTCTTTTCGGCGGGTTTCCTGCAGTTGGGGTGGGAGGTGGGAGGAGGGGCCCTTCTCATGGGCCTGTGCTCCCCCCACAGCCGCCCACAGAGGCCTCACCTGGCACCGCAGGCCACGCCCCCTTTCCCTAGTCTTTCAGGGACTGGGCTGCCATGGTGAGGACTGGAAGCTGGGACAGAGACAGGAGCCCCGCTGCCACACTGCCCACCCTCCCTGTGCCCATCTATGCCCGCCATCCATGTGCCCACCCTCCATGTGCCCACCTGTGCCCGCCCTCCCTGTGCCCACCTGTTCCCGCCTACCGTCTCGTGTCTCCACCCTGCCCAGACCCTCTGGTTTCTCTCCTCTTTTTCAGAATTAGGCCCATTTGCTTAAAGTCCCCCCAAAATGGAGAGTTCTCCGAGCGGAGGCCCCAGCTCACACCGCTTCCCAGCTCAGCCCACGGAGGTGTCAGCAGCGCTGGGCCCCTGCATGTCGCTCGGACACTGGTCATTCAGAGGAGGGGCCGCCACGGGCTCCCCAAGGGCCATGGGTGCGGACGCACAGACAGACTAGAGGCAGGCGCTGTGTCCCCCACAGCAAAGCAGCTGCCCCATCCCTTGGGGGGCCCTTGGCCAGGCGGGAAGTGTCTGGGACACTTGGGGGGCCCTTGGCCGTGTGGGAAGTGTCTGGGACACTTGGGGGGCCCTTGGCCAATAGGAAGTGTCTGGGACACTTGGGGGGCCCTTGGCCGTTAGGAAGTGTCTGGGACACTTGGGGGGCCCCTGGCCGTTAGGAAGTGTCTGGGACACTTGGGGGGCCCTTGGCCGTTAGGAAGTGTCTGGGACACATGGGGGCCACAGGAATGTTTACGAAGCACCGATGCTCCGGCCTCAGGGCAGCTCCTCCCTCCCAGCTCCTCTCCCTTCATTAACGCACTCAGCAGATCCGCGGGGCGTAGAGGCCATGGGACCCAGAGCCGCCTCTGTCTGCACTGGGCAGTCACCCCCTCCTGCCCCCCGCCCTGGCTTCCCTGGGCCCTTCTGCTCCCATCACCTGCCCAGCCAGACACCCCTGCCCATCAGGACCTCAGGGTGAATGTGGCCTCAGCTCCCCCAATCCCTGTATCCGGCTGGGCTGCCCCGAGGTTGGCCCGGATGCTGCCCCATCCACGGCTCTGGCTGGTCCCCCAGAGGCAATGGACGGAGCAGGTGGGGGTCGGGGGCACCCAGCCTGAGGCTCCCCGCAGGTCCACCAAAGTGAGGCGACCCTCTCTGAGCTGGACAGTCAGGTCTCTGCATGAAGGTGTCGCCGGCCAGAGCCAGTCAGGGAACCGTGGCCAGAGGAGCCGTGGCTGCGGGTGTGAGAGGCTGCGGGTGTGAGAGGCTGCGGGTGCGAGAGGCTGCGCGGGGGGCGGCCACCGTGTCAGATGAAACTTTCCACGTTTCAGAAGAACATTTAGTCTTTCTGACTTGCAGGGTGAGGTGCACGCGGGTGTGAGCGTGTGCACACCCGGTTCGCATGCGGCCACACACCCAACACCTTTACCTCCGAGAGCGGCCTCGGGTTTCACACGTGGGCGCTCTGCTGGGGGCGTCACAGGGCGGGTGGCAGCTTCCACGCCGGCCAGTGAGCTGCTCGGTGAGAGAGAGGCCCCCTCCCTGGCACCGGGGCTGTTGGCAGGCGGCTGTGGGCCGAGGGCTCGCTCGCATGCCCGGGTGCTGAGCGCCTGCCGCTCCGGGCCCGGCCGCGTGTCTCATGGAGGGCGCCTCTGACCCGCTCCGTTTCTTCCTTCCCGGGCAGGTCTCCGAAGACCTGGGCGGCGAGAAGTTCTGCGTGGACGCCGGGCAGGCGGGGGCGGGCAGCTGGCTCAAGTACATCCGTGTGGCCTGCTCCTGCGATGACCAGAACCTCACCATGTGTCAGATCAACGAACAGGTAGGTCGCGGCTCATGCCCAGGGACCCCTGACCTCTGACCCTGCCGGGGCCTTGGCACCAAGGCAAGAGGCCTGGGTTGCCGAGGGGAAGGGTCCTCTGACCTCTGACCCTGCCGGGGCCTTGGCAATGAGGCGAGAGGCCTGGGGTGTCAGGTGAAGGGCCCCCTGACCTCTGACCCTGCCAGGGCCTTGGCAATGAGGCGAGAGGCCTGGGGGGCCAAGGTAAAGGGCCCCCTGACCTCTGACCCTGCCGGGGCCTTGGCAATGAGGCGAGAGGCCTGGGGGGCCAAGGTACAGGGTCCAGGGACCTCTGCCAGGCCCCGTCCTGCGTGGGGGTTTGACACGGTCGGCGCAGGGTTTCAGGGAGCGCGGCACCACCTCATGGGCTCCCCCAGGCCCTGGGTCAGTGCCTCCCGAGGCCGCCAGGCCTGGGGGCTAACGAGGCCGGTGCGTGCAGCGGAGCAGCGAGCAGACAGGATGCTGCGGGCCTCATTCCCGACGGGTGCCCCCGCCCAGGAGGCAGGCGGGAGGCGGGGAGCAGAACTGTCACTGGAGAATCGGGTCAGCCTGGGCTGTGTGGCCAGGCCCTGGGGAAGGGTTGCCGCTGACCAGCCGGAAGGCTGCCGCGGTCCTGCCGCCCTGAGACCCGCGGTGGCGGCAGGCCCAGCCTGCAGCAGGGACTCATCCCCTGGGTGTCGGGGCCGCCCTGGGCGGCGGGCATCCCGACCCACGGGCGGACCAGGATGGAAGGTGCTGGGTGGAGTTTCTGTGGACAGGAAGGCAGCGTGGCCCCATGCCGGGAGCGGCTTCGATGGCTTTAATCACAAGTTTGCAAGTGGCCGACCTCTTGGCTCTCCGCACGGGAGCCGGCCCCTGGGCCATGTTCCCGCTGTCTTCCCTAAACACGGGGTTCCTGGGAGCCGGAGGCCCAGCCCCTCCCTCCGAGCCGTTTGCTTTTGCCGACGGCATCTTGGGGTCACACAGGAGACCTCACTTGCAAAAGGGATTCCATCGCTTTCAAAAATGTTAGCAGAGACCACATGACACAGGCGCCTTCCCGCATGGCCTGTGCAAGCCGTTCCGTCAGGCTCCCCGTGGTAGAGAAAGGGTTTGGGATTAATAAAGGCAGAGCCGCCACCAGGGCGGTCCCCCCTCCCCGGGCTGGGGGCGACTCCCTCACCCCTCAGGGCCCCGGCGGGGCTCACCCGCACCCAGCAGGCCCTGAGCACACCCTGAGGCTCGAGTCCGCCTCTGCTCCCAGGACGTGCACGGCTTTTAGTTAGAACCTGACATTTAGAAAAGAACTTATTCTGGTGGCAAAAAAAAAGTTCCCATATAAAGCAAAGAATAATCATAAAAGGGAGAACAAAACTTGAAAAAAAAAAACTTTCTTTTTTAAAAAAATTTTTATTGATTTCAGAGAGGAAGGGAGAGGGAGAGGGAGAGGGAGAGAGAAACATCACTGATGAGAGAGAATCATGGATCGGCTGCCTCCTGCACGCCCCACACTGGGGATGGAGCCCACAACCCGGGCCTGTGCCCTGACTGGGGATCGAACTGTCACCTCCTGGTTCACGGGTCGACGCTCAGCCCTGAGCCACGGCGGCCGGGCCAGAAACCCTTTCATTGGAGATGGCGGGGCGTTGGAGCGGAGGCGTTAGATCAGGGCACACAGGGGGAACGGGCTTCTCGCCTTTGTCTGGGGAGCGTGTCCTTGGCTCTGGCCCTCACGCCCGGGGCAGCGGCCAGGCTGTGCTTCTGAGACAGAGAGAAGGGAAGACGGAGCTTCTGGGTTTCCCGTTTGGGAAACAGTGGCGGGCACGCGGGGCCCCGCGGGAAGCAGGAGAGCGGGCATCTGTCTGCGCCGACTTGGAAAAGCCCACAGGTGGCTGACCCTCCGCGTGGCCGCGTCTTTCCCTGGGAACGGCTCGGGGAGCTTGGCTTCCGCTCCACGTCGCGTCTGCAGCGTCTAAAGGGGGTTGACTGCCTTGCCCGCCTTTCCGTCAGACCGGGGACTGAGGGCTCCCCCCCACCCCCCCATCCTTCATTTGGCCCCACGCTCATCCCCGCGTGTCTCTGCTCAAAAGTGCTGTCCCCCGCGCAGCAACGCGCCTGGCCCTGTAGCTGCACCGGCGGAGTGTCACCCGCACAGCGCCAGGCTCCTTCGGGCTGTTTCTCCCGGACACGGCCTCGCGGTACCCGTCCTGTTTCGGTGCAGGAGCTCGGGGGCGTGTGGGGGGCGTTGAGGCAAAGGCAGAGGCCGGTGGCACCCGACCGAGCTCGTCAGCCCTCCGCCCCGACGGGGAGGGGAGCCCTCTGCCTGCCCTGCACCTCCTCGGCCCACGGAGCTTCCTGGTGTCCCCGGGCGCCCCGGCTCCCTCCGCCCACGGGGCCTCTGCTGGCAGCCAGGCTTCTGGGCCCCCACGGGCTCTGGGCAGTGAGTGACTTTGCAGCTCATGTCCTCGGCACTCGGGGGACCCAGACCCCGACACTGCACTGCGTCCGGGGCCAGGCCTCGTACCCCCTGGAGCCTCCTGGGACCTCTGCCCGTCCCCTCCCCGCCCACCCAGCCCCTGCCCCAGGGAGACAGTGAGCCGCACTCGGAAGAACTCGAGCTCCTGCACCCAGCGTCCTCCCTGCCATGGAGTGCCCACACGGAGTGCCCACACGGAGGCCCACACGGAGATGCCCACACGGAGGCCCCAACCCCTCCTTCCGGGCAGCGCCGGCCTCGGGTCCACCTGAACGGCCGTCTCCTCGGGGCGCTGGGTCCGGTGGCTGTGGGACCAGCCCTGCCTCTGGCGTCTCCTCTTTGCCAGGGACCCTCCACTCAGTCCCCGTGGCTCCGAGAGGCCCCTCAACAGGCAGGGGTGTTGGTGGCGAGGTGGCATGGGGCCACGGCGCTGAGGATGCTGCCAGGGTCACACACATGTTGGGGTGCAGGGCTCGGGGCAGGGGACCCCCCAGGGCGGGCCGGGCGGCAGGAACACCCACGTCAGCAGCCTGTTCGGGGCCGGGCGAGGGGCTCCGGCGGAGCAGGGGTCGGCCTCCCCAAAGTGGAAGCAGACGGGCCGACCTCCTCCTCCCGTCAGACAAAGGCAGCTCCTAGCAGATCGGCCGCCCGATAGCCACGCCGCACGCACGGGCCAGCGCCGGCGCTAATGCGAACCCGCTGCTTCCTGCCGTTGGCACCGGGCGCTGCTCTTTTGCTTTCGTTTCTGTTGCCCAGCGTGGACGCCGCGGTCTGCTGGGGCTGGGATTCTAGCCGCAGGCCCTGGCCCCCGTCCCCGCCCCGCCTGGCGCAGGGACAGCCCCTCTGCCTGGCAGTCCCCCCCTGGGTTTGATACAGTAAAAGCTGGAGTGAACTGGTTTTCCGTTTGGAAGCGAGAGGGCAGGGGTTCATTTCCGCGTTTCCTGATCAGTTCACAAAAGACTGAAGACACGCGCCCGTTCGTTCCAGTCGGAGAGCTGTCCGCTCGCTGCGCCTCCGGAGCAAAGCGACCCTCTGTCCGGCCAAACGGCGGCGAGAAACCCCGCCAGCCACCGGGCGGTCCCCGCCGCGGTCTCCACTGGCCCTTAAGGATGATGAGCGGCTTCCCTGGGACCCAGAATCCAGAGGGAGAATTAACCGCAGGCCCACACTGCCTGAGGCGCGTGCAGCCCAGTTTCCTGGTGGAGCTGCGGGGCAGGCGGCGAAGGCATGCGGCACAATGTAAAGACGGAGGCGCGCGTGGCCTTCGCCGCGCACAGGAGAGAGGCCCCGCGAGTCCCAGGCAGCAGCCTCCTCCCCGGCAGAGGGAGGTGTCTGCACACCCCTGAGCCTGTGGATGGGCCGAACCCAGAACTGCTGTCCCCTTGCTGGGCCCTGAGGAAGCGGCAAGCAGGCCAGGCCAGGCCAGGGGCCCGACACGGGCGGAGCTGCTGTCTAAGCTCACGTGCTCAGCCCCTCAGCCCTGCAGGGCTCCCGTGTCCACGGCGTCCCAGCGCGAGATGCCCTACCTTGGGGACAGCGAATCGTGGAGACGCAGTGACACTCCCAGGGTCCTGGGGCCACAAGGCAGCACAGGCACCCATGGCCCCCTCAGCGTCCCCGAGAGAGGAAAAAAAAAAAAGATGCCCAGGCATCGCCTCAGACCCCGTCGTCCCAGGAAGGCCCCCCCGGGAGGCGGCCGGCCGCTGGGTGAGTGGCTCCAGCAGCTCCCGGGGGGGGGGGGGGGGGGCTCCGACGGCCCTCGGCACCTCTCAGAGGCCTTTGGACTTCAAATCCGGGAGGGAGAGCCGTGGCCGTTTACAGAGAAGCAGCGAAAGCGGCTGCAGCTCTGCATCCAAACGCCCCCTTACCGTCTCCAAACTGGTCGAAAGGAGGGGGCAGGGTCGGCCGGTCACCTGCTCACTTTCCTGTTTCTGAGAAAACCGTGTGTTCCCGGCAGGGACGGCGCCGGCTGCCGCCTGCGTCCCGCGCCGGGTCCCGTGCTGGCCGGGCCTGCGTCCCGTAAGTGTAAGAATTCTAAGATCACGCAGAAATAAAACCTGTGGGGCTTAAGTGTTAGCGGGTACTGTTCTCCAGCTTCACATGAGAAGACAGTCTTTATCCTTGCGAATTCGTGTGATATTTAAAACAAAAACAAACAAAAAAAACCCCTTAAGAAACCGAAAGGAGAGAGTACCCCAACTGGCCGCCGTGATAAGGGGGGAGCGTGTCTTGGTCTTAAAGGACGTCGCTGGGGGAAACAGACGTTCATGTGCTACCGGCGGGGACTGAGCGTGGCCGGCGCCGAGCCCAGCTCCTCCGGCAGCTCCTTTCGCTGAGGCCCTGGCCACCGTGTGTCCGCACTCCCCGCCCTGCAGGGGCGCCTCTGGAGGGCGACGGGGAGGCTCCCCGTCAGGGCCACGCCGAGCAAGTCCCAGCGCCCGCCTGGCTGCCCCTGTCCGGCGAGGTCCTGGCCGTTGGAGAGCCTGGGCCCCTGAAGCGAGGACTCACTCCGAGCAGCCCGCTTGGCAAGCCCGTGTGGAAAGCCATGTAGGCGGACATTGATCGGCGCCAGTGAACCAGCTGTGGGCACAGCCGGCACCGCCCGGATCTGGGACCAGGGAAGGGCCACCCTGCAGCCACCAGCTCCACGGACGGGGCCGGAGAAGGTCTGTTCGGGGAAAGGCGCAGGTCCTTGCACGCCATCCCTGAAACAAAACACGCGTTTCCTTCCTGCGGCTCCGCTGCCAGAAAAGGGCCGCCTCTCTCCTCCTGTGGAGACTCCTGGCTCGGCCTGAGCCGGGTGGATGGCCCCGCCCTGGGTGTGAGGGGCCGAGGGGCAGACGGCGATAAGCCGACCTCGGATTTTCAAGGGGCTGCTATGGGCCCCAGGGGCAGGGCCAGCTCAGAACAGGGGCTCGACCCCAGAGGTGCCTTTGCCGACCTGGGAGCCACTGAGCCTGGCCTTCCTCCCGGGAAGTGGCCGACCCCCGGGAACCAGGAACCAGGTCTTTGCCCGCCTCTGGCTGATAAGGCCTGGGTGCCGCTGGAGGCGCGAGGGGAAAACCCCTGGCTTCTGTGCGGGCTTCTGCGCACCCGCCATGCCCCGGGAGGCAGGACCCCCGGATTTGGAAACGTTTTCAGACCCTCTTCACCTCCCCGCCCCCTCCTCCAGGTGGAGGTGATGGTGCCCCCACACCCACGCGCCCCGCCCGCCCAGGCACTGCGATTAGCGCTAATAGCGATTAATTCCGTCTGCAGCTCAAAGTCCAGGCGGCCTCGGCTACCGGCCCCGCCGCCTCCCGTCCTGAGCCTGCGCCCCCGCCAGATGCGGGGCGGGCGGGTCCTGTGGGTCCGCAGCCTGGGAGGGGGCAACTGCGTGGCCTGCAAACTGGTCCCAGGGCCCAGGCTGGACCCTCCCTCCCTCCGCAGCTCAGGGGAGGGTCGGTCTCCTGGGAGGCCAGGCAGCCTTGGAAGGCGTCAGAGGAGGGAGTCCCGAGGCCCTGGGATTGGGGCTGTGGGTGCGGAAGGATCCCAAGGGGTCCAGCAGCCCTGGGAGCTGGGAGGGCTGTGTGGGGCGGGGACCGGGGAACTTTGAGTACGGGGCTGGGGGTGTCCCAGGAGGTCCCCGCGGCCCTCCGAGGGGTTCGGAGGAGGAAGTACGGCCGCCCTAGCAGCTGGGGTGTGGGTCCTGGGAGAGGCAGGGGCCCCCCAAGAGGAGGTGCAGTGTTGGGGGAGGGTCCTGGGAGGCCGGCTGGCCCTCCGAGGGGGTCAGAGGAGGGAGGCACCGCGCCCAGCCCCTCCGGCCCCGGCTGTAGCAGGAGCCCAACAGCCCGGCCCTCAGAGGACACGGCCGCCCTGGAGCTGCGCGCACAGACAGCCAGGTCAGAGCGAGGCCTGGAGCGGCGGGGCCCCCACGGGGCAGGAGGGGTTGCGGGCGGGGCCCCATTGCCCCCTAACGGGGACCTGCGGAAGCCTCCGGTCTGGCTGCAGGGCCTCCTCTAAGCAGGGGCCTCTCCAGCCTGCATGTGGGCGCTGGTGGCGCGGGGCTCGGGGCGGCCTAAACCTGCGCTCGCTGTGCGCTCTGACGCCGCCACCGCTGGGGGTGAAAGAGGACCGGCCCTTTGTGTTAATAACCCGACGCAGCGCCCCGGGCGAGAAACAACGGCTCGAAGCTGATGATTGAAAAAACGGCTCAGCCACGGTGTAACTTTTTGGATAAAATGACACAAACCCGGGATGTTAATCACGGTGGTTTAAGTACGACCACTCACGTGGTCGGCGTGAGTCTTCATTTTAAAATCTTGCCGTTATTCTACGGACGCACCTGAACATGATTCCAAATGCAGCGACCGTGCGCCCAGGGAGGGGCTCATCCCCAGGGGACCGTGTCCGGCAGGTTTCTTCGCGGGGTGTAGCCCGCTGTCCTGGGGACAGCACCCAGGGGGACACAGGACGCAGTGCGGCTAAGGGCACCTCCTTCTGCGGGTTCCTTGCTGTGGTTGTGGGGTTGGCACTGGCCCTTTGTGAGGGAGAGTCCCCAGGGGTCCTCCAGCTCCCGGAAGCTCAGCCTTCAGATGTCACCAGGGCGGGGGGTGGAGAGGGGACAGCCAGGGGTCAGCTCAGCCTCTGGGACACCTGACCCGTGGTCAGCGGCCGCTCGGAAGCCAGCTGGATACCTGTCCCCAGGCCCTGTGCTGGCCTCGGGGGGATCCCAGGAAGTAGCCTCCAGCCTGGTCTCTGGGCAGATGCTGCCCTGGGTCCTTCTCTGCCTCCCAGTCTGTCCCAAGGCCGGACCAAGGCTCCTGGAGCCCCTTGGTTACGGTTCTCCAGGCCGAGGCCCGAACACCCCACGCGGGCGGCGGGCGGCGGGCAGCGGGCAGCGGGCAGTGGGCTTGCCCGGGAGACGCACCCGCTGGCTGATGCTTCCGGATTAAAGGTGCAGCCCCTGGCCTCAGCTTCGGAGCCGCTGTTCCTGGGCTCGTCCCAGATGCCCCCTCCATGCTGCCCTTCGAGTTGCCAGAATTTTCCCAGCCGTGGCCGCCGCCTCCGGTGCGGCAGGTCCTCTTCGGGAGGCACGTTGACGAGCTCCGGGCACGTCCGCCGTGCAGAGCGCTGAGGCTGGGCGTGCCGAGCTGGCCCCCTGACACAGCGCAGAACCCACCCTGCACCCCCGCATTCTCAGGGATGTCCCCCGCTCAGACCCCTGGCGGCCGCTGGCTCCATGCTGGCGGCAGGCCCCCCCACGCCCTGCAGGACGGTGTCCACTCCCACAGAGACTGCCGGGGTGCCCCCACCCCGGTCCCTGTCCGAGCTCACAGCACCTTCACAGACACCCACGTCATCCTGACCCATTGCCTGCGTGAGCCAAAGGCTGTCTCCCTGACTCACACACGTTGCAAAGGGGAGCAGCCAGGCCCTGCCGGGTGGGAGCCCCCATCCTGGCCCTCCTGCCAAGATGCTCCTGCTCAGGACTCGGGGGACAGACCCTCACGGATTTAATTTTGCACCCACCCCACCCCTATCGACATCCAAACACTGGGCCCCACGGATGCGAAGGGGGCGCGGCTCCGGGGGCTCCTGGCGGTTAGCAGGCCCCACGGCTCCCAGCGAGTGCCCGGGCGAGGCCGGCGCACTCCGCGGCTCTCCGGGCCACCGCTCACCCTCTCTCTGCTCTCCCCCCAGATCTACTATAAAGTCATCAAGGACATCGGGCCGGGGGAAGAGCTGCTGCTGCACGTGAAGGAGGGCGCCTACTCGCTGGGGACCGCGCCGCCCGGCCTGGAGGGTAAGCTCCGCAGCCCCCGCCCCGCGCCCACGGGGCCGCACCCCCACTCCGTCCCCGGCCAGCAGGACCGGCTTCCGTTACAGCTCCCCAGCCTCCGCCCTGGGCTTCTCCTCCCTGGGGTGCTGGGAGCCCCGCCCCGAGTTCCAGGTAGGCCTTGGTGGATGTGGGGCGCTGGGGTGTCGCGTGGCACCTCGCAGGCTGAGTCCCGGGGAGGTTTTCAACTGTGTTGCCAGCAGCAGCAGCACCGCTTGCGCTCCTCGGCGCTTTCAAACACACATACGCACATGCACACGCACACGCACACACAATCACACACGCGTGCCCACACAATCACACACACAATCACACGCGCGCGTTCGGTCTGTGGCTTAGACTCACGCCCGCAGAGCGCGGTGCCTGCGGGGAAGTTTCCGTCTCCCAAGGGCGGCGGTGACGGGCACGGCTTTGACACCGGTGCCAGCATGTCCGAGGGGGAGGCCTGGCCAGTGCGCTCGGGGAGAGGGAGGCGCAGGGCTCGGCGGGTCCTGGGGCCGGGCCCGGCTACCTCTGTCCACGCCTGACGTCCCTGCCTCCTGACCGTCACCCGGTTCTGTCCCGTGGGCACGCGTGTCTCCCTCGCGCATCCACCGCGTGCGCCTCGGGGGAAGCTGGAAAAGTTCCCCGCACACGGGCTCGGGTTCCCGAGACAGTCGCTCCCTGCCGCCGCGTGGGGCAGCGGGCGCCCGGGCTCCCAGGACGCCGAGCCCTGGCCACGGAGGACAAGTCGCTGGAGAGAGGTGCCCGGCCCCGGGGGGCTGCCCCCTGACCCCGAGCGCCGCCTCTGAGCAGATGCGGGCTTTTCTTTGTTTCTTTTTTATTTATTTAATAGATTTTATTTTATTGATTTCAGAGAGGAAGGGGGAGGGAGAGAGATAGAAGCATCAATGATGAGAGAGAATCATGGATCGGCTGCCTCCTGCACGCCCCACACTGGGGATCGAGCCCACAACCCGGGCCTGTGCCCTGACCGGGAATCCAACCGTGACTTCCTGGTTCCTAGGTGGACGCTCAGCCCCTGAGCCCCGCCGGCCGGGCCGGGGGCTTTTCTCTGCCTGAGACCCCAGAAAGCAGCCTCCCCTCCCCTCCTGGCCGGGCTGGGAGCTACTGCCCCTCATGCGAGAGGAGGGGCTCCTTCCCGACTTCATCCCCCCCCCCCCCCACCACCCAACACACCTCAGCTTCGTGATTAAGCCTCTAACAGCAAGTCCCTCCAACGGCCCGGCACGGGGCGGCCTGGCTGGCGGGGAGCGGGGCGTGGGGGTCACGGGGCAGCCTCGAGGGCCGGCTCCGCGCTCTCCTGGTGCCCGCGTGGCCCCGGCCGGCGGTGGGAGCGCCTCCTCCCGCGGCAGAGCCGGCCGGGGGCGGGTGCAGAGGATGGTTTCGGGAGCCGGATCCCATCTGTCCGCTCCTCCGGCGGGTGGTCTTCATTAGGAGAAAAGAAAAATAAACGGCCGAGACCTGGGCGGCCGGGGATGGCTCGTTTTCCTTAAAACAGTTGTTGGAAAGACCGAGAGCCTTGGGCCGACGCGGGGCCTCGGAGGCAAGCCCGCGCCGCGCGGCCTGTGCCCGACGGGTTCTCGTGTGCGACGAAATGCCCTTCTTCCCGAGCTCTAAACCCTGACTCCTCCTCCCCCGCGGCCCTCGTAACTGACCTGGCTCTGCGTTTCCCCGATTTATCCAGCGCGTGGCTACCTGCTCCCACGCTCGCCCCGCCGCGTAGGTGACTTCAGGCTCTGCTGTCAGGATCCCTCCTTCGCCTCCCAGCACCCCGCCCCCCCCCCATTAGACTCTGAATTTCACAAAAAAGAAAATGCGAAAACGATCCTCACGAAGAGAATTACCATAGAACATCTTCCATCCGGGCCCCTCGATGCGGCCTGAGCGGGCCGGGGACTCGGGGCTCTGAGCCGAGCCTCAGGCGGGAGGGTAGCCGGCAGGCCCCGCACAGCTGCGTCCCCGGCCCGCGCTCAGAGCCGCTGGGCACCGGCCTGCGTTCTGCTTCGTCCCTGCTCCCCCGCGGAGCTCGCCGATGGAGCTGCCGACAGACGCGCGGGCGCAGGCCGCACGCCTGGGTTTGGGTGAAAGAAGGAGCCTCTTCCCCGGTCCCGGCCCCCACGACCCCCACGGCCCCACCCGGCTTAGGAGAGGAGACTGCGGTCCTTTTAAAAATTGGTTTTAGAGAGAGAGGAGGGGGGCAGAGAGAGAGAGAGAGAGAGCGCAAAACATCTGCGTGGACAGGAAACATCCATCAGTTGCCTCCAGTAGATGTCCCGATGGTGAATGAACCGCACCCTGGGTGTGTGCCCTGATTGGGAATCGAACCCGTGACCCTTCGGTGCACGGGCCGATGCTCCAACCACTGAGCCACACCTGCCGGGGCGAGACTGCAGCTCTGAGTCGCAATGGTGTGCGCTCCTGCTGGGGGGGGGGCTCTGCCGGACACTGTTCAGGTCACATGGGAGAAACGCCCTCACGGCTGCCGCCCTGGGGGCCCTGAGCGCCGGCCCGCCCGTCTGGGGCTGGACCCCCCTGTCCAGGCTGCGACCCGTAGAAATGCGAGTCCGACCTTCACCCCCGGGAGTCAGAGCAGAAGGGGCCTTGCAGGGCCTGGGTCCCCGCAACCTTTCATTTTGTTTTTACCCTTTGAATGGGGAGGGGAAAGGATTCTCTTTCAGGAGAACTTCTCGCTCTTGGAAGAAAATCACGAAACCATTTCCACTCAATATGCCTTTCTTTCGAGAAAGCTCGGCATTATTAACCCTTTCGCCTCTCCACAAACGGAGGAGAGGACGCCGGGTGTTGTGTGTAAGCATGAGACTGACACGATGCAAGACGACACATACAATACAATGTAATACAACACGACTTAATACGATCGGATACAATGTAACACAACGTAGCTACAATGTAGCTATTGGTTCAGCCTTTCACTACAACAGAATCGCTGGTGCTGGGAAAGTGAACCCCGTGGGCTGTGTGCACCCCTCTGCCCCCAGCACAGCCAGGCGTGCGCTCAGCGCCGGCCTTACCTGCGTGGGCGATGGTGGGACCCCTGTCCACACCACAGGTGGGCGAGGGTTCCCAGCTCTGTCCTTCCGCCGGGCGGGCCGATCCATGGCTGAATGGGAGGCGGCGAAGGAGGGTGACCTTCATGGCCACGTGGGCCCACGGCCTCCAGACTCGCTCAGATGCCGCAGACTGGGAACTGGGCTTGAGTTTTCATGTTCAATCCAATCGCAGATCAAAAGTGGGGAAAGCAGTTGGTCGGAGCTGGGGATGGGCGGGGCCGGCGCTGCTGCTTTGTTTCAAATTGCAAGCTCCCTGCTTGTTCCTCGCTGGGTGCAGAGAGCAGAGCGTAAGCGAGGCCCGCATTTCTAACCTGACCGTGACGCGCGGGGAGGGCCTCGGCCTCAGCCCAGCCCAGGAAGCCCGAGTGAGCCCGCAGGGCAGTGTTGTGGGGTCTGAGCGTCCGGTTCTGCTCTGAATCGGCGCCTGGGTGCTCAGAGGGACAGGAACTCACAGGCTCGAGGCCAGGGAGGGGCCGGGATGCCGGTGCTCCGTAGCCTCACAGCCACACGCCTCGCATGTACTATGGGCCTGTGGGACGCAGGGACACTGCCGCCTGCGTCCAGGGCAGGAAGCACGGCGAAGGCTGCAGTCACACGGCTCTGTCGCTTTGCTGGCTCCCTCGGCAAGTCTCTCTCAGCCTCCGTTTACCCCTTGGATGGCGGGCACAGGTATATCCCCAGGAGGCACGAGTGGATTATCTGAGGCTTGGATGCGCGGGTGCCGGGAGGTCCTTGGGCGCATGCTGCCGCGTGGAGGCCCCGCCCCTCGGTGTGGAAATGTCACTCAGGCTGTTCTCCCAGCGGAACGTTTTCCTTAAAGGAGCTGACGTGCAGAATTCTGTTTGAAATATATTTTTTTAATATATTTTTTATTGATTTCAGAGAGGAAGGGAGAGGGAGAGAAATGGAAACATCAAAGATGAGAGAGAATCATCCATCGGCTGCCTCCTGCACACCCCACACTGGGGATCGAGCCCATAACCCAGGCCTGGGCCCTGACCGGGAATCGAACCCTGACCTCCTGGTTCCTAGGTCCATCCACGCTCAGCCACTGGGCCCCGCGGCCGGGCCGGGCTAGGCGGGCTCTGCTATAGAACCTCTCTGAGGCTTCGCTCCCCATCGGCCACAGCCCCATGACCCCACAGCCCTGTGCCTCTGCCCAGCGCGCTGCCCTGCCATTGGGAGCATGACGATCCCGCTGGCCGCGGTGCTGGCAAACGCCTGCCCCGCCAGGCCCCTGGATTGGTGTGGACGCAGGCCTGCTGGCCCCTCCCAGGCTCCTCTGCCGCCCAGCGTGTCTGGGGCTCGGTCCAGACCACGTGTCCAGAGATGTTGGGCCAGAGCCTCCCGAGCTCCAGAGGCCAAGGTCCTGCCCCCACGGCCACGGCCACGGCCACAGCCCCCGCAGGGCCGGCTGCTGTAACGTGACTCCCTCACCAGGCTGCCTGGCCTGCCCCCAGCGCAGGTGATCCAGTCCCCCGTGTCCCCAGGGCTGCTCTCAGCAGGCCCTCCCCTCCCCAGGTACCTGCCTCTGTGAGAGACGGACCGACAGTGACACTGGGCAGGGCGGTGCTTGCGTGTCCTGGGGCTTGGCCGCATGTCAGCGCTGCTCCTGCCGGCGCCCCCGGGGCACCAGCAGGGGAGGCGACAGGAGGCCACCCCCGCGCCCAGGCTGCAGGCCGCTCACCCTCCTCACCTCAGAGTGGCTCTGGTGGCCCCCGACACCAGGAGGCAGCGGAACCCCATCTCCCTGCTGCCTGCCTCCTGCACCCTGAAGGCCAGCCCTGGGGCCGCACTCAGCCCAGGTTATCAAGCCTCTGCTCTGTGCCAGGCCCAGGGGTCCTTGTGAATGTGCACGCACACAAACACACACGCACATGTAGGCACACACATGCATGCACATATTTACACACAGCTGCACACATTTACACAGGCACACAATTGCATATTCACACAAACTTGCATGAATTTACATTTATACATGCATACTCACCACACGCATATGTGCACGCAAATGTGTACACTTAGCATGCACACACAACATAATACACACATGGGTGAGCAGAAACATGCACAAATGCATACATGTCCAGGCATGCTTACATGTCCAGGCATGCTTACATGTCCTTCATAGAGTATGGAAATATGCAGACACATAAATCTCCACACCTGTAGCTACATACAAAAGCACAGGTGCACACTCACACTGGTCACACTTGCACATGAATACAGATGCACACAACACAAACAAGAGTGCAGACACACAAAAATGTTGACACATTCACACAAAGATGCACATACCTGGATGCTGACATGCATGAACATTCACACTCATGCACACATATTCTCACACAGCCACACGCCCTACACACACCCACACACGCCCTACACACAGCATGCACACACCTGCACAGCCACACGCCTTGCACACAGCATGCACACACCTACACAGCCACACGCCCTGCACACAGCATGCACACACCTACACAGCCACACACCCTGCACACAGCATGCACACACCTACACAGCCACACGCCCTGCACACAGCATGCACACACCTACACAGCCACACGCCCTGCGCACAGCATGCACACACCTACACAGCCACATGCGCTGCACACAGCATGCACACACCTACACAGCCACACGCCCTGTGCACAGCATGCACACACCTACACAGCCACACGCCCTGCGCACAGCATGCACACACCTACACAGCCACATGCCCTGCACACAGCATGCACACACCTACACAGCCACACGCCCTGCACAGCATGCACACACCTGCACAGCCACACACCCTGCACACAGCATGCACACACCTGCACAGCTGCACGCCCTGCACACAGCATGCACACACCTACACAGTCACATGCCCTGCACACAGCATGCACATACCTGCACAGCCACACACCCTGCACACAGCATGCACACACCTGCACAGCTGCACGCCCTGCACAAGGAGCACACGTGCAGTCACACATGGCTCACCAGCACACTTTTGTGCCAGGGTCCTAATGCTGGTGTTCGCTCCAGGCCTGGGTGGGACACAGGGTCCTCCTGGCGGGGCGAGGACACCGTCTGGGAGGAGCTGCTGGCCAGCAGCCGCTGGCAGAGGGGGAGGCTGGGATGGGCCGGAGGTCGTCCCCCCAGGAAACTGACAGCTCTGGGCCGGCTGTTCGGCTTGGCAGGCCGGGCAGGATGCCGCCTCGTAAACTTCATAATAACTGCCCCCCTTTAATTCGTTTGACCTTGACGACAGTAATTTATGACACGCATTAGAGCGCTGTCATCTTCTCCTCCTGATGCGTAAACAAAGCACTTGGCCTGCTTCCTCTCCGCTCCCAGGCACGGGCCGCTCCCGCCGCGAGGCCCCGAGACGCGGGGCCTGGCCTCCAGCATTTCCTACGCTGTGGACGCAGGGCCCGTGGTCTCCACGTCCCCGCCACCACCCCCGGGGCCGATGATGAGGGCAGGAGGGAGCAGGAGCAGCGAGTGCGGGCGGGCTCCCAGCCCCTCAGGCACTCCCAGGTCACAGCCCCCCCTCATGTCCTGACCCCGTCTCTTGCAGAGGAGCCCACATTCCGCTGTGACGTGTGTGACGAGCTGTTCCAGTCCAAGCTGGACCTGCGGCGACACAAGAAGTACGCGTGCGGCTCGGTGGGCGCCGCCCTCTACGCGGGCCTGGGCGACGAGCTCAAGGCCAAGGGCCTGGGCGGCGGGGGCGGCGACGGACAGGCCCACGAATGCAAGGACTGCGAGCGGATGTTCCCCAACAAATACAGGTGCCTCCCCCACCCCCGTCCTCCCCCACCTCCCCTCCCCGCCCCTTCCCCAGGAGCCAGTCAGGACAGCAGGTCAGCCGGCCCTCGGAGCACAGAGGGAGCCCTGACAGGCCTAGAGCTGCAGGGACGGGGAGATGAGGGTCCCTTCCAGTGTGGCACCCCCAGGGGTGAGTACATGTCCCACTCCTCTGACATTGAGCTGACATTGAGCTGGCATTGAGCTGACATTTGAGCTGGCATTGAGCTGGCATTGAGCTGACATTGAGCTGGCATTGAGCTGACATTAAGCTAGCATTGAGCTGGCATTGAGCTGACATTGGGCTGACATTGAGCTGATATTGAGCTGGCATTGAGCTGACATTGAGCTGGCATTGAGCTGACATTAAGCTAGCATTGAGCTGGCATTGAGCTGACATTGAGCTGACATTGAGCTGGCATTGAGCTGACATTGAGCTGGCATTGAGTTGACATTAAGCTAGCATTGAGCTGGCATTGAGCTGATATTGAGCTGGCATTGAGCTGGCATTGAGTTGACATTAAGCTAGCATTGAGCTGGCATTGAGCTGAAATTGAGCTGGCATTGAGCGGACATTGAGCTGGCTTTGAGCTGACATTGAGCGGACATTGAGCTGGCATTGAGCGGACATTGAGCTGGCTTTGAGCTGACATTGAGCGGACATTGAGCTGGCATTGAGCTGACATTGAGCTGGCATTGAGCTGGCATTGAGCGGACATTGAGCTGGCATTGAGCGGACATTGAGCTGACATTGAGCTGGCATTGAGCTGGCATTGAGCGGACATTGAGCTGACATTGAGCTGACATTGAGCTGGCATTGAGCTGGCATTGAGCGGACAATAAGTTGGTCGTTGGAGGCCGCAGGTGTTCATGACTCTCACATGAAGTCCGGTCCCTGTCCGTGCCTCATCCCCTGGAGATTCCCTCTGAGACACTGGCCCTGCCCTGTGCATCAGGCAGAGCTGTGGGGGCAGATGGAGGGAAGGCAAGAACCGCAGGCCAGACGCGGGACATGCGGGCCGGGCCCAGGGCCGCTTCTGGAGAAAGGTCCCAGGCCAGAGTGGGGACCGTGCACCCCATGGCCGCGGGCTCGGTGGAGCGGCCTGACTGTCCGGATACACGCACAGCTCCTTAGACAGCGGCAGGAGAGGGAAGGAGCCACCCAGGGGTCCCCACCCCTGTCCCAGGTGCCACCCACCTGGCCCAGGAGGCCTCACAGAGAGACACAGAGTTCTGGACACCGTCCCTGGAGCGGCCCCGGTGGCCCTTCCCGCCCCCAGCCAGGCAGGGTCAAGGCGGCGCCGGGAGCCCCGAGGGCCCCGGGGAAGACGGGCCTCCTGGGTCCGAGGGGGGACATGCTGTCCCCGTGCTCAGGGGACAGGTAGCCTTCCCAGCGCGGCCTCCTCCTGCCTCGAGAGTCTCCTCCCGGACAGGCCGGCCCAGGCAGCCGCAGCCCGGCAAGCCCCTAACTGGCCGTGGGATCGCGGACACTGGCCGCCGGCCCCTCGCGGCCTCCGGGGCGGGAAACCCTCCACCCCGAACAGATGACAGAAAGTCGGCGCTCAGGCAAGTCCCGCCGAGGCCCCGGGTGGTCAGCACTGCCGAGGGCCCTGTTTCCTTTACATAAACACATAAATCACAATTAGCCCCGGAGAGGGATCCCGGCTGCCGGGCCGAGGACCAGCGCTGCCGAGCTGAACGGATGGCTGGGCGCCGTAATTAACGGGCCGTGATGTATTGCTTCTCGCTCATGAAGATTAACGGGCGGACCTGGGCCACGGGAGGCAGGGGTCCCCCGAGGGTCGGGGCTGCTCGCTCACCCGGGCCCAGCCCGCCCTGCACCCCGGCCACCTCCGTGTGCGCGCGGCGGGCGGGGAGCACCTGAGAACACTCGGGGCGGCCGTGGCTTTCGTGTGCCCCCGCCCATGCTGGGCTCATGGCCCTGTTGAAAGCTCTGGCCCCTTTTCTTAGGCCCAGGGTCAGCTTCAAGGTTAAGATTGTCCAGAAGGGAGGCCAGGAAGTGAGGGCTGGGGGCGCCCTGCGGTGGTTTTGGCCGAGGGCCGCCTCTGCCGCTCCATCCCATGGACCTGTCTGGGGCGGGAGGACGGACAGACGGTGCACAGCGCGCTCTGATCTGCACAGGGCGTGCTGGGGGCGCAGGCAGCCGTCCCGCTGGGCAGGGGGTGGGCCGGCTGGCCGGCAGTGACCTCTGACCTCTCGGCACAGCCTGGAGCAGCACATGGTCGTCCACACGGAGGAGAGAGAGTACAAGTGCGACCAGTGTCCCAAGGCCTTCAACTGGAAGTCCAACCTCATTCGCCACCAGATGTCCCACGACAGCGGCAAGCGCTTCGAATGTGAAAACTGTGTGAAGGTAACGCGCCCGGGTGTGGCCACTGCCCGTCTCGGACAGGCTGGTGACGGGACTGGGAGGGGACAGGGCCCGGGGGGCAGACCTGCTCTCTCCGGGCGGCCCCGCCCCCGCAATGGGGAAGGAGAATGGGGGCCCAGCCCCCCAAGGCCGAGCAGCACGTGTCCGCCTCCGCCTGCCTCTGCTGGACGGGCGGGCGGGCGCCGGCCACAGCCTCTGCCTCCACAGGTGTTCACGGACCCCAGCAACCTGCAGCGGCACATCCGCTCGCAGCACGTGGGCGCGCGGGCGCACGCCTGCCCCGACTGCGGGAAGACCTTCGCCACGTCCTCCGGCCTCAAGCAGCACAAGCACATCCACAGCACCGTGAAACCTTTCATATGTAAGTCGTCCCGGCTGGGCGCACGGGCCTGCGGGCATTTCGAGGATCAAGCCAAGGCAGGGGGTCCCGGGGCTCCCTGGTGGCAGGACCCCTGTTGGTGCAGAGGCACCGAGGCGGCGGGGGCACCTCTGCCCCGCAGAGCCAGGCCAGGCGCTGTGCTGGGGCCGCCGGCCCATGGCGCGGCTCCCTCACCCCCCCTCGTTTTGTGCCTCTTCCCTCACTTTCTCCTCCGCTTCCCTGGTTCCTCCCTCACACATCCCTGCAGAGGCCAGAGGTGGCCGCGCTGCTAGGAAGGTCCTGGGTCCCGCCTTCTTCTCCGCTGCACACCCTCTCCCCGCACTCAGGCACCACCCAACCCGGGCCTCCGGAGGCACGGCCATGCCAGTGGCACCCACTGAGTTCCGCTGGGGCCTGGACTACATGCCCAGGACTGTCCGGGTGGCAGGGCCCAGTGAAATAACGGAGGAGACAGCGGTCGAGCCATGTAACCCTTAACCAGGCATGTGACCAGCGCCCGAGCTGGGGGTGGGGCAGGGCAGGACTAGGAGGCTCTCAGTGCCAGGCGGGCACTGTTCCACCCATGCGATGGGAGGCCGGGCAGCCTGTGGGACGAGTCACTCCAGCAGAGACTGAAGGAGGAGGAGAGAGCGGAACAACAGCTCTGAGCATAGAGGCCGCGGGGCCAGTGTGTCTGGGGGGTGAGTGATAGGGGGTTCATAGGAGAGGGGTCAGAAGTCCAAAGGGCTAGGTCCCAGGGACCTCATGGGCCAGCCCAGGGAAGTGAGCCTGAAGGTTTTTCTCTGCCTAACAGTGCAATTAGCAATCATTTCACCCCAGATAGTGCTGAGTCACCATTCACACCAGATAGTGCTGAGTCACCATTCACGCCAGATAGTGCTGAGTCACCCTTCACGCCAGATAGTGCTGAGTCACCATTCACACCAGATAGTGCTGAGTCACCATTCACACCAGATAGTGCTGAGTCACCATTCACACCAGATAGTGCTGAGTCACCATTCACACCAGGTTGTGCTGAGTCACCATTTCACATGCATTATCTCACAGTACCCTTACAAAATCCTAGGGAGCGGGGTCTGTACTATCTCTAATGACCGAGAAGGGAACTGAGGCTTCAGGACATTAAGGGGCCAGGTGCTCAAGGCCATGCGGCAAAACCCTGCTTCTGGTTCAAGGTGGCTGGCTCCTGACCCCAGGCGAGGCGGCCTGCGACTTCTCAGGCTCCATTACATCAAAGCCAGGAGGGGTGACCCTGGGAGTGTGGGGAGTTGTGTCAGGGTGTTCTCGCCATGGGGGGTCATTCTGTGTGTGTGTGTGTGTGTGTGTGTGTGTGTGTGCGTGCGTGTGTGCGTGTGCATGTGGGAGTGTGTGTGTGAATGTGGGTGAGTGCAGGCATGTGTGTGTCAGTGTGTGCGTGTGTATGAGTGTAGGTGTGTGGTGTGTGCCTGTGTGTGTGGCTGTGGGTGTGTGCGTGTGAGGGTATGTGAGTGGGTGTGTGCCTGTGTGTGACTGTGGGTGTATGCATGTGTGTGAGTGCTGGTGTGTGCATTGGGGGGGTGTGGGGGGGTGTGAGTGACTGTGTGCATGGGGGGGTGAGTGTGGGTGTGGGGGGGGTGTAGGTGTGTGCGTGGGTGTGGGTGTGGGTGTAGGTGTGTGAGTCTGTATGTGTGTGAATGTGTGGTGGTGAGTGTGTATATCCACACATGTACCCCTCAAGGAAAACTGCTGACGGGATGAGGGTGGGCCAGGGTCCCCCTGCACTCTGGCAGAGCCCGGGTCCCTGTTCCTCAGGTGCTGGTCCCCATGTCCAAGGGCCTCTCAGCCCTGCGGGCAGCCGCCTCCCGTACCGGCTCTGACAGTGGCGGCCATCCCGGGTCCAGGACCCGCATCTCTAGACCTCAGTCCCCTAGAGACGTCTCTGTGGCCCCAGCGTCTCTGCAGCCCCCGCATTTGGACCAGGTGGTGGGGACCCGGCATGCCAGGCTCCCAGGCCCAGGCACCTTTCCAAGCTTAGGGGGTAGCAGCCACTAACGAGGCACTGACACCGCCCGTCCAGGGTCAAGGGCACAGCAACGGCCTCTTGTTTCGTCCAGCCAGGCCTGAGCTGAGCACGGCCTCTCCCCCTCCCCGAGCTGGGCGGGACCTGAGGGTATTTATAGATGGCCCCGTGCCTCCCCAGGGGCAGATGTGATTCTGTGAGGCAGCCTCTTCCCTTGAAAATGCCTGCCCTGCCCGTGGCCAGGAAGGCCGAGCAGCTCATATAAATAGATGCTGTGAGGAAGGCGCCATAGTCCGGGCCGGCTCCCCTAGGTGGCCTGCCGTCAGGCTGCGAGGGCCGGGGGAGCGAGCAGCACGCGAAATCATTGTTCCCACCGGGGCTGCATCAGGGCGCAGCTTGTCCTGCAGAGAAAGACACGGGGGGGCGGGGGGGGGGGGGCTGCGTTCCTCCCGCGGCTGGATAAACAGGAGAAAGGAACGCTGGTGACTTGCTGCTGCCACTCAGCTCACAGGCCACCGGGAAAATGGCTGCGACGGGTCCCCTGGGTCCCGGGGTCCTGCGCTCGGCGCCAGCCGGCACTGCCCTCTCCTGTCGGGAGCAGAGACGGCACCGCCTCTGGATCCCAATTCGGGAGGTTCCACTTTCCTCTGATGCAGACCCAGCCCCGCGCTGCAGGCCCTGCGGGGGCCCCCTCTCCCCCCCACCTCAGGCCACCCCCACGGCGACCACACAGGCCAGGAGCCCAGGCTCCCCACCCAGCACTCCTGAGGGGTGGCCGCCTGGCTGCAGGCCCCAGGGCCTGGGACAGGAGAGGACGGGCAGCTGGGGACACTACACCGTTAGAAACGGGGGGTGTGATGTGGGGGGCAGGATGAGGCAGGAAGGGAGGTGGGTCCTGGGCGAGCCCCGCGGCGGCACCTGGCTGTCTGCCTGCCTTTGCCCACCTGAGGCTGGAAGTCCTTGCCCCCCATTACAGACGCAGAGCATGAGGCTTAGCCTGGCTGCACGGGGAGCACAGGACACAGAAGCAGCCCTTGTCCGTTCATGCTGGGCACAAGGCCACCCCTAGCATGGGGTGCACATGTGTGTCTGTGTGCACATGTGTTTACAGGCACACACATGCAGATGTGCACATACACAATGCAACATATGCATGTGCCCATGAATGGCATGCACACGTGCTCACTGTGAAATACATGAGCACACTTGCGTGCACATGCACACATATGTGCATGTGAGTGGCATTCACATGCATGTGTGACATGCATACATTTGTGTATGTGTACACATTCGGCCATTTATGCACAACATGAACACACATGAACACACATGTTCATGCACACGGCATTCCCACATCTGTGTGCAGCATGCATGCACACGTGTCTACATGCATACATGCATAATACATGTGCCTGCAGGTGCATATTCTCACATGAACATGTGTGCGTCTACACACTTGCGCGCACACATGCATACCTACTGACATACATGTACACACAGAGAGAAGCACAGGCTGCTCCGATCACCAGGGACAGAAGCCCCTTCCCTGCCCCCCCCCCCCCGGTTTCCTGGTAATTTCATAGCGTGTTTGCGTGCTTTCTGCTGACGCTTTAGGTGAGGTCTGCCACAAGTCCTACACGCAGTTCTCCAACCTGTGCCGCCACAAGCGCATGCACGCCGACTGCCGCACGCAGATCAAGTGCAAGGACTGCGGCCAGATGTTCAGCACTACCTCCTCCCTCAACAAGCACCGGCGCTTCTGCGAGGGCAAGAACCATTACCCGCCCGGCGGCCTCTTCTCCCCGGGCCTGCCCCTCACCCCCAGCCCCCTGCTGGACAAGGCCAAGCCGCCCCCCAACCTCAACCACGCCGGCCTGGGCTTCAGCGAGTACTTCCCCTCCCGGCCGCACCCGGGGAGCCTGCCCTTCTCGGCGGCGCCGCCGGCCTTCCCCGCACTGACCCCCGGCTTCCCCGGCATCTTCCCGCCGTCCCTGTACCCCCGGCCGCCTTTGCTACCTCCCACGCCGTTGCTCAAGAGCCCCCTGAACCACACCCAGGACGCCAAGCTGCCCAGCCCCCTGGGGAACCCGGCGCTGCCCCTGGTCGCCGTGGGCAGCAGTGGCCAGGGCGCCACGGGCGCCGCGGGGCCCGAGGAGAAGTTCGAGGGGCACCTGGAGGACACGTACCCCGAGAAGCTCAAGACACGGAGCAGCGACCTGTCGGACGGCAGCGACTTCGAGGACATCAACACCACGACCGGCACGGACCTGGACACGACCACGGGCACCGGCTCGGACCTGGACAGCGACGCGGAGAGCGACCGCGACAAGGCCAAGGACAAGAGCCAGGCAGCCGAGGGCAAGCCCGGCTTCGGGGGCGGCGCGGCGCCGCCGGGGGCCCCCAACAGCGTGAGCGAGGTGCCCGTCTTCTACGCCCAGCACTCCTTCTTCCCGCCGCCTGACGAGCAGCTGCTGGCGGCGGGCGCCACGGGCGACTCCATCAAGGCCATCGCGTCCATCGCGGAGAAGTACTTCGGGCCCGGCTTCATGGGCGTCCCCGAGAAGCGGCTGGGCGCGCTGCCCTACCACTCCGTGTTCCCCTTCCAGTTCCTGCCCGACTTCCCCCCCTCCCTCTACCCCCTCGCCGACCGCACCCTCGCCCACAGCCTGCTGGTCAAGGCCGAGCCAAAGTCGCCCCGGGACGCCCTCAAGGGGGGCGGCCCCAGCACCGAGTCCCCCTTTGACCTCACCACCAAACCCAAAGAGGCGCTGCCCGTCCTGCCCGCGCCCAAGGCGGGCCCCGCGGCCGGCGAGGAGCAGCCGCTGGACCTGAGCATCGGCAGCCGCGCCCGGGCCAGCCTGAACGGCGGGGGCCGGGAGCCGCGCAAGAACCACATCTACGGGGAGCGCAAGCTGGCGGGCGATGGGCTGCCCAAGGCCTGCCCGGCCCAGCTGCCCCAGCAGCCCTCCCTGCACTACGCCAAGCCCTCGCCCTTCTTCATGGACCCCATCTACAGGTATTCACAGGCCCTGCCCTCGCCGCTCGCCCAGGCCATGGGGCCGCCTCTCCTGCTCCCCCAGGCCCTCCCGCTGCCTTTGCTGGCTCAGGGGCCCACGCTGGCTCAGCCCGACCCTGGGATCCTGGTGTGGGTGCCTGGCCGGGGCCACTTCGGGAGGCCAGGGCAGGGTCTCCTGGACACTCGTGCTCCCCCTCGCTGACGGCCACTGGGCTACCCTCTGCGCTGCCTGAGCCACACACACACCCCCGCAACCCCCCCTTGATCCCCACCCCGGGCCCTGAGCCTCCAGCTGTCTTCCTAGACCAGCTCGGGCCCCCACAAAACTCACACCCGCCCTCGCCCTTCCCTCTCCCCAGTGTCTCTACTTCCCTCTGGCCGCAGCCGGCCTTCCTGGTGGCCCAGTGGGGAGCCCCTGCCATGGAGGGGGAGGAGGATGAGGAGGAAGCTTTAGGGCTGGCACCAATCCGTGTCCCTTCACTCGGCCAGCCTCCCAGTGAGGGGCCACCTTCAGCCTCCCCGGTGTCTGTAGGCCTTTGACCTGGGGTTGTGGGGTGGGGGGGTCTGACCCAGACCTGTGCCCCAGGGAGCCTGGCTGAGCGCCAGGAGCAGGCTGAGCACAGGCAGGTTGGGAGGGAGCCGAGGCGCAGGCAGCGGGTATTGGCGGTGCAGCTGACGCAGGCCCTGCCTCTGGATGGGAGGCGTGTGCACACACGTGTACACACATGCACTGGTGTCAGGGAGCAAGGGCCGTGCGGCCACCCCGAGGGCCGTGTGCCTGCTGCTCGCTCCCCAAGGGCCAGCGGGGCCTGGGACCCGCGTTCAGTGAGGTCACGCCTGCTGAGGGACGAGGGAGACGCGCCCAGTCAGGCGGGGTGCCAGCGAGGGTGGGGGCCAGTCTCCCCTTGCCCTCCAGTGCCCGCCCGGGTCCCCCTCGCCCGCCTGTGGGGCCGCCATGTGGCCCAAATCAGCAGGAAGGCAGAAGGGATGGAGCCACACTGAGCCCTCCTCCCATGTGTCCCCTCTCGCCCATGCCCCCAGCCTGGTGCCCCCTGGGAGGGCGGGACCGGGCGCGGCCCAGCTCTGAGGGGCCTCAGCTAAGCCTCGGAGCCCGTTCCAGTCCCGCACGGCCGCGCCCGGAGTCATCCTCTCCCCCGAGGGGGCCTCCCCAAGCCCGTCCTGCGGCTCCCGCCCGCCCCCTCCTGGACGGCGGCTCTCCGTGGGGCTACCTGTGAGGCGCCCCTGCCCCTGGGCTCCGGGCGGCTCTGGGGTCTCCTGTGCTCAGCCCCTCTCCTGGGTTGTCCCCGTCCTGCTTGGCCAGCGTCCCGCTGGGCCCGGGAAGACAGCCACATGTCAAAGGGACGGGAGCGAGGCCTCGCAGGAGCCAGGCAGGCCCACGGGCCCGGGACTCGGTCAGAGGGGCTGTGTCTGCCGGTGAAGAGGTTTCCCGTTTAGATGGAATCTCAACCCCGAGGGGAAACTGAGGCAGGCGCTGCTGGGAAATGATGAAAGGGCACCTGGGTGAGGAGACCTGGGTGAGGGGGGACGTCAGGTGACCTCAGGGGAGAAGGGCTGCTGGCCGCCGCCCTGGCCACCTCCCGCCCCCCCTGCCCCGCCCCCCCCCCCCCCCCCCCCCCCCCCGCTCTGTGCTGGCCACGTGTCACCGGCATTTGGCCGCCAGGGCCCCGGTGGGAGCTGCCCGGCCACATCAGGGGCCCCGCGCCTTCCCCAGGACGAAGCCGCTGGCCACTCACCAGGCGGGCAAAGTGCCCGGTGCCTGGGGCCGGCGACAGGGAAGTCGGGGAGTCGGTGTCAGCCTCCTGCGGGCTCCATGTTCTGCTGGGACAACCCCAGGGACCCCGACAGAGTAGACGGGGCAGGGCTGGTCCCAGGCTCCGCATTCAGCATTCGCACGGTCACGGGCGCCCCAGCTGGGGTGGGGGGCGCTGGGGAGACTGGGAGGGCCCAGAGCTGGTGAGGTGATGGGGGCACGGGAGGGAGGGAGCCAGGGCTCAGCGGGCAGCGTGTGGGCCAAGCCATGACGGTCCCTGCATGTCGGTGAGACTCCGTGGGGCCCAGCAGAACCGGCATGACGAGGCCCCCCGTGACCGAGGGGCGCAGGCAGGAGCCCGCAGGCCCTGGGGGTACGTAACCCTTGGCGTTGCTGTCCAGCAGGGTGGAGAAGCGGAAGGTGCCGGACCCCGTGGGCGTCCTGAAGGAGAAGTTCCTGCGGCCTCCCCCTCTGCTCTTCCACCCCCAGGTGAGCTGGGCTGGGCGCAGGGCGGGGGTGGGGGGGCAGGACCCCGAGGCCCGTCCAGGCCGGCCACACCCCGAGGCGGGCGGCAGCCTCCCCACCTGCCCGTCAGATGCCCAGGGACTCTCCCTGCGGACCAGGTAGCGCCCTGAGGCCGGACGGGGTGAAGGGCCGGGACGCTGAGGAAGGAGGTGGGCTCTGGGGGAGGCAGCCCTGTGGGTTCCTCAGAAGCAGCCAAGGCCCCCGGCTCACGGGGCCCACCGGCCATGACCCGGCTATGGGAGGGGCGGTCGGCAGAGCTCAGGGAGGAAAGCCAAGACTGGGAGTGGAAGGTTCAGCTAGAGGGACACGGCGGGATGTGGAGGTGAGCGGCCTTTCCGGGGTGCGCGGGCCTTGGGGTGCCTGACAAGAAAGACCAGGAAAGGGTGGCCGTGTGTCAGGGGGCAGAGCGGGGTGAGGAGGCAGGAGCAGGAGACAAGCAGTGGGTCCCCGGGGGCTGGAGAAGGTGGGAGCCCCCTCCCCCCGCCCAGACTGGGGTTTGGTCTGGGACGAAGACAGACCCCAAGCCTGTGGCCACTCCGTCTGCCCCTCAGGCCCTCGCCTCCCGGGGGTGGGCACAGAGGGGCCAGAGCCGAGAGGACGAGCAGGGCCGGGCGGAGTCCCCGGTTCCCTGCCCTGCGCCCACCTGTCCTCGCTGCATGGGGCCCAGCCCCCCAAAGCCACCCCCATGCCTCGGCCCAGGGGGTCCCGGGCGCGCCCAGACTCCAGACGGGCATTGTTCTGTCGGAGCCCTGCCGTGGACAAGCCCCCGGTTAAACCTGCGCCGCGGGCTCACAGCTAATCTTAGAGCCCATTGTCTCGCCGGGCCGGGGCCGGTTAACAACTTCCCCCGATTTTCCTCGGCCCGGCTGGGAGCGGCCGGGCTGGGAACCGCTGGCCGGCCAGGCGCATCCTGTGTTTGTGTTTGCGGGGAGCTGGGCCCGGAATATCTGACGGGGCGGAGCGGGCAGGGCCGGCCGGACTGCAGCCTCTGAGACCCACCCGGGCCTGACAACCAGGGGCTGGCGGGGAGCACTGACCCCCTGTCAGCTGGGCCCTGCCCCCCGCTGCCCCTCCGCCTGTGGGCCCAGAGCTGGGGGAGGACAGATGGGAGGTGACCAGTTAGTGACCTAATGACATGGCCTGAGCCTGTGCTCGGGGCGGGCGCTGCTGCGGTCACATCAGGCAGGCCAGGGCTTCCCTCCTGAGGCTGGCATACCGTGGGCAGCCCCAGGGTGCAGGGCAAGGAGGTCCTGCTGGCCATGGCCCCCACCACCTCTGGGGGTCCTGGGGAGTCGGAGTGGTGGAGGGTTCCAGGACCTTTCAAGACTGTGGTGAAAACAGACCGGCGGGCAGGGGGGCAGCGGTGTGTGTTTCTGGGGTCCCACTGTCCACGGAGGGGCCGGGGAGAGGCCGGGCAGCCGCTGAGGGGGCCGTTCACATCGGTCCATCAGGGGCCGGGGAGGGCGCCCACAGCAGTGCCTCCCCCACAGGGTCCTGCCACCTGGACGGGGCTGGCGTGGGACAAGGCGGCAGCCCAGGGCCACAGAGGCCTGGGCCGTTATGGGCAGCCATCATTTTCTGTTCATTAGCCCATTAGTCAGTCGGTCCCCAACTTGTACCCCGAGGGGCTCTGGCCATGGCAAAGGCCCTTCCTGTCCAGGGCCAGGCACCGGCAGGCCTCCGGGACGCTCCCTCCATCGGGGACGGTGCTGCCAAGCCTGTGCAGCTGCAGCAGCCCCCCACTCTCCTGTCCCCGAGCCCCCAGCACTCGGGGGGCAGGCACAGTGCCCACCACGTGGAAACAACCAGTGCCACGCTCCTCCTCCTCCTGCCACCCCCTTGGCATCTCCAAGGAGCAGAGAGGCAGCTCCTCGGCCCGTGCCCCCGTGTCCTGGGCCGTGTGGCACCGGCACTCATCCTGGCCACTGGGTTAGTGAGGTCCACTCTCAGCTGTGGGTTCTTTCTAGTACGTCGCCTGCAATGATGGCCTCCCGCCACTAGGGGTGGTGGCGCCTGAGGTCCTGATCCCTGTGATCCCTAGAGACTCAAGTAACTGTCTTAATTTTTCAAGACTCAAAAAAATAAATAAATAAATAAAAGATATAATTTTGTCTTTAACCCAAACTGGACAGTCAGGAGTGATGGCCAGGGGTCAGGCCAGCAGGTGTCAGCATCGGGGGGGCAGGGGGGGGGGGGTGATGGCCCGTGTCCACAGTCCGCCTCACTGGGTCCCCACGCCAGGCAGGGCGGGGACAGGTCAGCTCCAGCTCCCGCAGCCGGGACCCCAGACGGTGATGGGGGCTCTGGGGAAGGACCAGGGCAGGGCTGGGGCCGCGGTCGGTGGACGAATCCAGCCCAGGGCCGAGGAGACGCCGGGATATCTGGTTCCAGTGACGGCCTGAGGCCCGCGTGGCCTCTCGTCCCGGCCTGGCCCTGCCGTGCTCTGTCACTGAGGACCCGACACCCATGGGTGGGTCCCCACGCTTCAAGAGAGGGGTGGACCCTGGCCGGCATGCTCAGTGGATAGAGCATCGGGCTGAGGACCAAAGGGTCCCGGGTTCGATTCCAGTCAAGGGCATGTACCTTGGCTGCAGGCTCCTCCCCACTCGGGCCCTGGTTGGGGTGCAGGCAGGGGGCAACCAATCGCTGAGTCTCTCTCACATCAGTGCTTCTCTCTGTCTTCCCCTCTCTCTCCCTCTCTCCCTAAAAACCAATGGAAAAATATCCCCGGGTGAGGATTAACCAAAAAAAAAAAAAAAGTCAAAGAGAGGGGGTGGCTCCGGGGAGTCCCCCAGCCTCTCCCGTTCTCACGCCAACAGATGTCGGCCATTGAGACCATGACGGAGAAGCTGGAGAGCTTCGCAGCCATGAAGGCGGACTCCAGCGCCCTGCAGCCCCTGCCCCACCACCCCTTCAACTTCCGCTCCCCGCCCCCCACGCTCTCCGACCCCATCCTCAGGAAGGGCAAGGAGCGCTACACCTGCAGGTGAGCCTCCCCGAGGCCCTGGGCTGGTGGGCGCCCTGGGGGCCGGGGAGGGGGGGCACAGGTGACACGGCCCAGCCCGTGGCCCTGCTTTTCCAGGGAAACCCCAGTCACAACCGGCAGCAGCGCAGCAATAAATGGTCCGTGATCCTCATGTTCTTGTTTGGGGTAGACCCCACCCCTCCCCGCTGCCTCCCCCCAAGCTGTACGAGCTCAGAAAGTGGCTGCCGGCCAGGCGGGCAGCGGGAATCCCAGAGGCAGAGGCCAGGGCTGCGCGAGGTTGAACTTCGGCTCTGGGTGGGGACTCCCACCCCAGCCTGGGGAAGAGACCACTGTGTCTGTCCCCTGCGGCACCTGCCTTTCTCAGCCGGTCCCAGCCGGTCCCAGCCGGTCTCAGCCAGCACGGCACCCTGGGCTCCGGGCTGAGATGATGTTTGAGGAGGGAGCCGGCCCGGAGGCCCCAGCATCCGCTAGTGGCTTCTCTGTAAAGCTCAGCTGGGCAATGGGCTGCAGGAGACATTGAAGTGCAGGCTGTGCAGCTGGCCACCTGCCCCGGGGGAGGAGCTGGGGGGGACTAGGTGCCCAGTTTGAGGGGGGCTGCGCCAGGAAGCATCTGGCCCCTGGGTCTCCTGACGGCCTCCCACCCCCAGGTACTGCGGGAAGATCTTCCCCCGATCTGCGAACCTCACGCGACACCTGAGGACGCACACCGGGGAGCAGCCGTACAGGTGAGAGCCGCGTGGGGTGGGTGGGACCAGCGTGTGCTCCTGGTCACTCCCGGGCCCCCTCCTGACCCCCCGCCATCCTGCCCTGGGACGTTGTACAGATCAGGCAGGAGGCGCCCCTGCCCAGCAGGTTCTGGAGGCTCCCACCTGCCCCCGGAGGACGATGCCAGCGGCAGCCCTCCATCCTCTGGTGTTTCCGCTGGGCGGGGCTCAGAGCAGGGCCTGCCAGGATCCAGGGCCCCAGGACAGTCTGTCGGCGAAGCCTCAGCCGAATCCCCCCACCCGAGCCCAGCCTCGTTCACTCCCGATGACCAATGGCCAATGGCTGTGGCTGACCTGACCCTAGTCCAGGGTGGTGCCCTGGCAGCGGACCGTGGACCAGAGCTCTGAGCAAATGCAGGTCCCAGCCAGGCCGGGGCACCCCAGGGACTTGCGTGAGTCCCCTTAGGGCCCTGGACAGACCTGTGCGTCCAGTCCCCACCTCGCCCCAGTTCTTGGGCAGCAACGCGGCCACACAGCACAGCAGGGGTGTCTACAACAAGTAGGGCACCACCTTCCTCTCAAAGGCTTGGAGCCCGGCGCTCAGGGACACCCCGTGACTTGCCGGGGGTCCGAGGCCACATCTGAACCGAGTGCCTCGCTGGCTCACCGACCTGGTCCTGGGCCCTGGGCCTTCCCGGGGCACGAGCGGGCTGCAGGGGACCCTGGCTTTTAGGAACCCAGCCGGGAAGGGGCCCGGGGCCAGCATTTCAGACGAGAGCCACGGTGCTGGCGGCCTGGAGCGCACTGGGAGCCGCTGGTTTCACTGCCCGGCATCGCGCTGGGGGCCTGAGAGGCAGCGGTTGGGAGTAGGGAGCTGGCACGGCTGGAAGTTGGTGACAGAAGGTTCCCACATCTGGCTACTCTGAGCCGCGTCACCCCTGGCCCTGGAGACTGAGCTGTGTGTGTGGGTGTCCCTATCCCTGGGGAGGTGGCCACATGGGGCCCTGCAGGTATCGTGGTCCCTACGCCCACCCTTGGACGTAACGCGCGTCCCCAGCCACCACAGGGCCAGGTCGCGTCCTGGCGGGAGAAAGGCCAGCTCGCCCTGCTCACCGCCTGTGTGGCAGCACCCAGCGCCCAGCACAGGCCCCGCCGCCCAGAAGCGGGTGCCCTGGCGAAGGCCAGAGCAGCGGGAGGGCTGGACCGATGCCTGCCGCCCGGGTCTTTGTGTAACGCGAGCCGGTTTCCGGACCGTGTTCCGTGTAAAAGCCCCCGGGGGCCGGGCCGTGTTTATAGAAACATTTGATGATCATTGATTTCTTTTGTTCTCTGAACCTCAATCTGTGAGGTTCAACTTACGGAGCAATGATTGCTTGGAAAGTTCGCGTTGCGGATCTTGACTTTCTCGGGCGCAAGGCGGCCCTGTGATGAGGGGCCCGGGGGTGACTTCCTGCCACATCGCGGGGTTCCGGGCCCCCTTTGATCACTGGGAGGCTTTAAGTGGGAAAAGGGAAATGCGCACATTCGGCCTCAGAAATCTGCCAAAGAGGGGGACCCCCCCGCCCTGGGAGGCTGAGTAAACCTCCACCCGCCCCCCGCCTACATGAGCACCCCACCCCATGGTGTGCGCGCCAGGGAGGCCAGCAGACGGCCCCTCGCCGTCGGCTTCTCATGGCTGCGCATGACCCAATGGCTCCGCTACACAGCGCTGACCGCTGCCTTTAAAGTCCGCGCCCCGGCCATCCAAAGTGACTCCGGCCGCGGCCAAAGCCTGCGCACGGGGAGGACAGGCACGTTCTCCTGTGACTGACACGCTGCCTGGAGGGGAGGGGAGACTTGGTCCAGGCCAAGCCGGCCCCTCGGCTGGCGGCGTCTCCTGGTCAGAGCGCGGTGGGAAGGAAGGAGCCTGAGACCCTGTCCTTGCGGCTCCGTGCGCAGGCCTTGTTGAGATGAGGATGGAGGGACAGAAAGACTGAATTAGAGCCCTGGCCGGTGTGGCTTAGTGGGTAGAGCGTTGGCCTGCAGCCCAAAGGGTCCCGGGTTCAACTCCGGCCAAGGGCACGTACCTTGGTTGCAGGCTCCTCCCCGGCCCGGCCCTGGTCAGGTGGCGTGCAGGAGGCAACCCATCGATGTGTCTCTCTCACATCTGGTCTCTCCCCCTCTCTCCTACTCTCTCTAAAAATCAGTGGGAAAATGACCCGGTGAGGATTAACAACAACAAAAAGACTGAATTAGGGCTGAGGGCTGCCTTCTTCCCCGTCCTGGTGCCGGTGGGACCTTCAGTCACACGGTGGAGGCGAGCTTCCGAGGCTGCCCTGGCCTGGGGGGACCTGGGATTCCCGCCCCAGGAAACACGCCTACCACCTTCAGTCCGGCTCCTCCTGGGCTCCCGTCCTGCATCTGCGTGAAGCCCCACACCCGTGCCGGGCCAGGCGTCTCTCCTTCCCCCCTTAGCTGAGTACTAGGGCTGGGTCTCTCCTTCTCCCTTAGCTAAGTACTAGGGCTGGGTCCCTTCTTCCTCCTTAGCTGAGTACCAGGGCTGGGTCCCTCCTTCCTCCTTAGCTGAGCACTAGGGCTGGGTCTCTCCTTCTCCCTTAGCTGAGTACTAGGGCTGGGTCCCTCCTTCCTCCTTAGCTGAGTACCAGGGCTGGGTCCCTCATTCCTCCTTAGCTGAGTACTAGGGCTGGGTCCCTCATTCCTCCTTATCTGAGTAGTAGGGCTGGGCCTCTCCTTCTCCCTTAGCTGAGTACTAGGGCTGGGTCTCTCCTTCCTCCCTTAGCTGAGTACCAGGGCTGGGTCCCTCCTTCCTCCTTAGCTGAGAACTAGGGCTGGGTCTCTCCTTCTCCCTTAGCTGGGTACTAGGGCTGGGTCACTCCTTCCTCCTTAGCTGAGTACCAGGGCTGGGTCCCTCATTCCTCCTTAGCTGAGTACTAGGGCTGGGTCCCTCATTCCTCCTTATCTGAGTAGTAGGGCTGGGCCTCTCCTTCTCCCTTAGCTGAGTACTAGGGCTGGGTCTCTCCTTCCTCCCTTAGCTGAGTACTAGGGCTGGGTCTCTCCTTCCTCCCTTAGCTGAGTACTAGGGCTGGGTCTCTCCTTCCTCCCTTAGCTGAGTACTAGGGCTGGGTCTCTCCTTCTCCCTTAGATGAGTACTAGGGCTGGGTCTCTCCTTCTCCCTTAGATGAGTACTAGGGCTGGGTCCCTCATTCCTCCTTATCTGAGTACTAGGGCTGGGCCTCTCCTTCTCCCTTAGCTGAGTACTAGGGCTGGGTCTCTCCTTCCTCCCTTAGCTGAGTACTAGGGCTGGGTCTCTCCTTCTCCCTTAGCTGAGCACTAGGGCTGGGTCTCTCCTCTCCTTAGCTGGTACTAGGCTGGGTCTCTCCTTCCTCCTTAGCTGAGTACTAGGGCTGGGTCTCTCCTTCCTCCTTAGCTGAGTACTAGGGCTGGGTCTCTCCTTCTCCCTTAGCTGAGTACTAGGGCTGGGTCTCTCCTTCCTCCTTAGCTGAGTACTAGGGCTGGGTCTCTCCTTCTCCCTTAGCTGAGCACTAGGGCTGGGTCCCTCCTTCCTCCTTAGCTGAGTACTAGGGCTGGGTTTCTCCTTCTCCCTTAGCTGAGTACTAGGGCTGGGTCCCTCCTTCCTCCTTAGCTGAGTACTAGGGCTGGGTCTCTCCTTCTCCCTTAGCTGAGTACTAGGGCTGGGTCCCTCCTTCCTCCTTATCTGAATATTAGGGCTGGGTCTCTCCTTCCTACCTTAGCTGAGTACTAGGGCTGGCTTTCAGAATCTCTCTGTCCCTTTCTTGACAGTTACCGACAGCATTTCTCCCTGGGGTGTGGCCCTGTGTGGGGTGGGACGCTGCCCGGGGCCATTCCACGCCCTCCTCCCCCCCCCACCCCCGGTCCCTCGCTGTGTCCCCGGCTGGCTTTCCTGCATTCCCTGCAGTGGCACGGGCACAGTCATGGCAAAGTCCCCTGCAGGCCCTCCCCGCCCGCCACTGTGGCCACCATCTGCTCCTTCCTGGCGGGCGCAGTGGTGTTGTTATTCTATGCGGCGCGGCCATAAATTTCAGTCGCCACTTGTCAGTTTATTTACAAGGCAAATCCCAGCTGCTCGCAGGCCCTGCCCCGGAGCCCTGGGCTGCCGCTCCCCTAACTCTCAGACAGGCTTGTTGGTCTGGGCCATTTCCTGAGATTAGAACTCGGAGGCCACTCGGGACTCTATGGCCACGGAGGGCCTGGCCACCCACCCTCCCGGCTCCCCAGAGGCCGGAGGGAGGATCCCACGAGGTCCTGACCTCCTGCCTGGGAACCCGCGCCCTGCAGCCTCGTTCTCACTCGGGACCCCGCTTCTCCAGGTCCCACGCTGCCCTCCAGGGACTTGTTGACAGAGACAGGAAAGGGGCGCCGTGTGAGCGAGCGCAGACCGGGGCGGGAACAGCTCAGCCTGCACGCCTGCTGGGTGGGCAGGGGGTGAGTGCCCAGACCCGGGCTGGGCCAGCTTGGCCTTGCACTTGTCCTTCCTGAGCAGCCGCCTAAGGAGCAGGGCTGCCGTGGGAGCCTGACACCGTCGGACAGAGAGAGACTGACAGGGTCCCTGGCCGAGTTCCAAAGACCGGGCACTTGTTTGTGCCCGTGTGCACATGCACCACATGTGTGCATGCACCCACACTACACACACACACATGCCCACATGTGCATGCACGTGTGCACACTAACACACGTGGACTGTGTGCACACATGTCTGCACACGCACACATACCAGAATGTGCGCTGGCACGCATGTACACGCTGACATGTGCACCCACGTGTGCATGGGCACGTGTGTACACAATAACACACGTGCACCGTGTGCACACACATGCACATGCACACCGTGTGCAGCTTTAGCTGGACACAGTGCAGGTGGGAGCACCTGTCCGTCACCGGCCTTGCTTGGTCTTCCACCACCAGGAGGGGCAGCATGGTGACTTCTCGGTCACCCTCTGGGGCCCTGGCTCTCTCCCTGTGTCTGGCGGGGTGTCTTGCTTCTCCACGCTCACATCACTAGCTCTTGTTTCGCCCTCTGTATGGGGGTCGTGAGAGTGGGCGTGAAGGCCAGGCCCCACCCGAGGGCTCCACACCCACGGGGGCGTCACTCACAGGTGCCTCCGCTGGTGCAAAACGGCTGTTCCCCCTCAGTGAGCGCGGGGTTCGGAGAAGGGGCGTCAGTGGAATGTTCTGGTGGGCGCGGCAGAAGCCCCTGCACCGCGCGGGCTGCAGGTGGGGCCCACGGGGCACACAGATGAGCTGACCGTTGGGCTGCCCCCCAGTCAAAGGGGACCGTGTGGTCATCGTGGTCCCTGCAGAGGAAGCAGCCTGACAGCACAAGGCTGGGAGCCCCCACCCCCAACCGATGGAGCAGCGAGCTCAGGGCCCGGGGGGTGGGGGGGACTAGCCCGAGGACCCCACTCTCCTCGCCCCGCACCAGGTGGGGGTCTGCGGGGGGCTGTCTACTGGCCCCCCTTCCCTGGACCAGCTGAGCGTCTTTCCATGGTGAGATGCTGCCCCCTTGAGGCGGCTGGGAGCACGTCGCCCTGTGGGTGGACCTGCCAGGCGGGAGGCCACCGAGCTGGGTGACCCAGCACCGGGAGGACGCAGACGCTGGGGAGTCTGGGCTCTGCACACCCAGGGGCACGGCCCCACCGGGTCCCCCTCCTCCAGCTAGGGCACACCCCAACATGGTTCGCTGCCCGCAGGTCAAGGTCGAATACCTGCTCCTGGCACAGCCTTGCCGTGCCCACCTTCAGGACCACGGGGCGGGGCCGCCGGCTGCGGGGCCGCCTCTGAGGGTGTGTGTCCTGCAGGTGCAAGTACTGCGACCGGTCCTTCAGCATCTCCTCCAACCTGCAGCGGCACGTCCGCAACATCCACAACAAGGAGAAGCCCTTCAAGTGCCACCTGTGCAGCCGCTGCTTCGGGCAGCAGACCAACCTGGACCGGCACCTGAAGAAACACGAGCACGAGCACGCGCCAGGTGAGCACCCCAGGGGAGCACAGCCCGGGAGCACCCGCAGGGGAGCACAGCCCGGGAGCACCCGGAGGGGAGCACAGCCCGGGAGCACCCCCAGGGGAGCACAGCCAAGGGGAACACAGCACAGGGAGCACCTCCAGGGGAGCACTCCCAGGGGAGCACCCCCAGGGGAGCACCTCCAGGGGAGCACAGCCCGGGGAGCACCCCCAGGGGAGCACAGCCCAGGTGAGCATTCCCAGGGGAGCACAGCCCAGGTGAGCACTCCCAGATGAACACGCCCCAGGGGAGCAGGCCCAGGCGAGAAGACCCCAGGTGCGCGCCTGCAGGCAGCCCCGGGAGGTGGTTCTGGAACGAGGGTGGGGGGTGGGTAGAACTTGAATGATGGGGCGATGAGGGGGGAGAGGAGCAGTGGGGAGCGGAGCGGTACAGCTGAGGGCCCCCCATCCCCCTCCACGCAGTGAGCCAGCACTCCGGGGTCCTCACGAACCACCTGGGGACCAGCACCTCCTCCCCCACCTCTGAGTCGGACACCCACGCACTTTTAGACGAGAAGGAAGACTCCTATTTCTCTGAAATCAGAAACTTCATCGCCAACAGCGAGATGAGCCAGGTGTCGGCGCGAACAGACACACGGTAAGAAGCCCCTGCCGGGCCCCGGGGCTGTGTGGGCGCCCGGCCCCCCGTGCGGCTGAGCCCAGAGCAGCCCCCCCACCCCCCGCTCCTGTCCGGGCCGGACCCAGGGCTCTGCAGCAGATCCCATTCCGTCCCAGCTCTGCCGCCTGGAAGCTGGGGAGTGTCAGCAAGGGCTCCCCCCACCTGTTTCTCCCCCGGACGCGGCATGGCCTTGGCGCTCACACGTGTGCGACCAAGTGTCAGCAGTGCGGGAGACCACCACGGCCCTCGCCGCCTGAGACTCGGGGACGCTTGTTTAGCCCCAGGCACTGAAGGTTTCCGAACAATAGTGCTGCCCCTTAAACACAGACACATGCACACGCACACACGTGAGCACGCACACACAGACACACACCAGCAGCGGCAGAAAAATGGAGGATTCGGGTTCAAGAAGGAGGAGGGTGTCTGCACAACCCCGTTCACGGGGCTCCGCTCGTGGCACTGCCCCCCCCCCCCGCCCCAAAGGACCTCCGACCCCAGGAAGAGCTGCTCCTTGGGAGACGGCTGGTGCCAGACCGGGCGTCCGAGAACCAGAGACACGGCCAACTCCCAGAGGCCTCGGGGTGCGATCCCCTAGTTCCTCAGAGGGGAAACTGAGGCCCAGAGGAGTGGGGCGCCTGGCTCCCGCCACACAGCCAGGCCCAGGGCACTGGCCGCCATGGTGGCCACGGGTGGGCTGCAGCTCTACCGTCCCTGGGCCCAGGGCCCCCGTCCACCCCCAGCGGGTGAGGACAGTGCCCAGGAGAGGATTCCTGCCCTCGGGATTCCCAGGGTGCCATCCTACCCCCTGACTTTGGCATGCGCGTCCGCCAGGGCTTTCCTGCTGCTCAGGGCAGGGGAGTGAGGGAGGCTCAGACGGAGGAGGCTGCCCAAGTCCCCAGAGAGCCGGGCAGAGCCAGCCACACACCAGGCTCTCGGACCGCCCGGCTCAGGGAGCCCGAGCCCTGGCTGGAGGTGCCCCACGTCACTGTTGAAAGTGGGAACCAGGGTCTCGGTCAACGTACATCCCTCAAGTGCGGGGCCCCTGGCAGATCCGTGGGGCCGGTGTGAACGGGTGGTCCTCACTCGGCACCACTGCCCTTGGGTGTCGGGGAGTTCAGGCCCCACCGGGGGTCCCGGCCTCACGGCTGACGGTGCCCCTGCAGGTCCCTCTGTTGGAGGCCTGGCCCGCAGGAGCCTCGGAACGTGACCTGATGGGGAAGATGCGGTCGCACTGGGGTTGGGTGACCCTCATCCCATGTGACTGGGGACCTTGTAAAGGGGGAGATTTGGACACAGACGTGCACATAGGATGGATGTCACGTGAAGACGGAGCAGAGAGAGGGGGCGGGTCTACAGGCCGAGGATGCGGGCAGCCACCCGGAGCGGGGGCCTGGGCCGGGTCCCCCTCACGGCCTGAGGGACCAGCCCGTGACACCTGGACCTTGGGCGCCAGCTCCAGAACCAGGAGAGAAGGTCCCATTGTTGATGTCCGGCCGTGGGCTGTGTCCCGGCCGCCCCAGGGACAGGCACGCGCCCCGGGCAGCAGTTTGGAGGCCTGCACGCGTGTCCCGTGGCCTCTCTGCCTGAAGCGGGCACCAGGGCCCCCCACAGTGCCCGCTGGGCCCTCAGGAGCACCCCACCCGGTGCGGGCCACCTGCCAACGAGCAGATCCTCGGGGGGAGGGCACACAGGTGAAGAGGTGGTCCCCGGCCCCGGGCAGAGACGCCACATGGAAACGTGCCCGGTGCGGGCGGGTTCCACGGAAGGACACACAAGGCTGCGGGCTGCACATGCTCCGCCTCCCGGTGCCCGCAGCTGCCCGCCTGCTCACCGCGTCCTCAGCGTGGGGGTGGGGGGTGGGGTCTCACGTCCCTGAGAGGGCACAGGGCTCGAGGGGCCAGGACCCCCCAAGGGCCCCGCAGAGAGCCCACAAGGAGACAGGACGCTGTTGGCCACAACACCTGGTCCGAGGGCCGCCACCCCCCACCCCCGTCACGGTGGGATGGGCGCGCCCCCGATGCCCACACGGGTCCCCAGTGACAAGGAAACACGCTGGGCCCACCCCCCTCCCCCAGGCGGGTCAGCTGTCAGAATCCCTCTCCTCACGGGACAACGAGGAATGAAGACATACAGGCCAGGGCACACGGTCGGTCCCCAGCACAAGGGCGAGCCCCAGAACTGCCCTGTTGGAGGTCAGAGGTCACTGGGGAGGAGGCCCGCCTGCCGGATGCTGAGAGAGGACCGTGTCCCTGGCCCAGTGGACGGATTCCCGTCGGCCCTGCGGGTCCAGGAGGTGCAGGCTCTGGAAGCCCGGAGCTCAGGTCAGGCATGGGCTCAGCCAGCGAGCGCCTTGCCCGCCGCCTCCCTGCACGCGTGCTGGACACCTGGGGCCTCCTGCCCCTGCACCCCGTCACGGGCTTCCTGACGAGCGGAACCCAGGCCTGAGGGAAGCGAGGACTCACGCCCGCCCCACGCTCCCTCTGCCTGTGGTCACGGGGCCCACAGTGAAGCCCCACCCGGGCTGGAGGGGCCCAGGGCCCGCACGTCAGGGGACTTGTCTCAGGCAAACCTGTCCCGGCGGGTCTGCCGCTGACTGAACCCCAGAACGCAGACTCCGTCCACTGAACCCCGGGACCTAGACACCGTCCACTGAACCTCAGGACCCAGACTCTGTCCACTGAACCTCAGAACGCAGACTCCGTCCACTGAACCCCGGGACCCAGACTCCGTCCACTGAACCCCGGGACCCAACACTGTCCACTGAACCCCAGGACCCAGACACCGTCCACTGAACCCCAGAACACAGACTCTGTCCACTGAACCTCAGAACGCAGACTCCATCCACTGAACCCCAGGACCCAACACTGTCCACTGAACCCCAGAACCCAGGCACCATCCACTGAACCTCGGGACCCAGACTCCGTTCACTGAACCCCAGAACCCAGACTCCGTCCACTGAACCCCAGGACCCAGACTCAGTCCACTGAACCCCAGGACCCAGGCACTGTCCAGTGAACCTTGGGACTGAGACTCCGTCCACAGAACCCCAGGATCCAACACCCCTGCAGAACCCCGGGACCCAACGCCGTCCGCAGAACCCCGGGACCCAACGCCGTCCGCAGAACCCCAGGACCCAACGCCCCCGCAGAACCCCGGAATCCAACACCATCCACAGAACCCCGGGACCCAACGCCATCCGCTGAGGGGTCCCTGGCCCTGGGCCGTCCCACGTCCTGAGTCCCCAAGGCTGGAGGCGCAGCACCTTCGGGCTGGGCCGCAACCCTCCCCGACGTCTCCTGTGCCCGCCGGACCCTGGCCCAGCCCCAGGCCGGCCATGGCGCCCGACACACAGTGTCCACTCTGCTGGGAGCCCTGCCAGGGAGGGGCCCTGCCCGTCCCCGGCCACTCGCTTAGCGGCATCCTCCTCTTCTTGAGTCACTCACCCCACAGGGACAGACTGGGACCAGGCAGGGACAGCCCAGGCCCACAGCTCAGGGATCTGGGCCACAGAGGCACGCTCTCCAGGGGGGCTGGGAGGGTCGGGGTGCAGCGGGGGAGAGCTGACCAGAGCTGAGTCACCGGCCTTTGGGAGTCGGTGGCCAACTCCCTCCCGTGCCGTTTCAGGCCAGAGGTCCAGGAGCTGGACGGCACCGCGCCGTGCCCAGGCCTGGCCAGCGGGAAGCCGGAGGACGGCGAGGAGGAGGAGGAGGAGGAGCTGGAGGAGGAGGACGATGACAGCCTTGCGGGGAAGTCCCAGGACGACAACGTGTCCCCCGCGCCCGAGCCCCAGGGCGCCTACGAGGATGAGGAGGACGAGGAGCCCCCCGCCTCCCTGGCCGTGGGCTTCGACCACACCCGCAGGTGGGTGCCGGCCTCCGGGCCACGGCCGGGCAGCTGAGAGAGCCGGGCCCAGCCAGGGAGGACTCACTCCCAAACCTGCAGCGAGCCTCCCCCTCCCTGCTGGCCCCTCCTCCCTGAGGGTCTCTACCACGGGGGCTTCTGCACGTAGGCCAGGGAGAGCCCCGGCCTGGGGGGAGCCAGGCCCAGCCACTCACACACACACCACATGCAAACATGTGCGTGCACACATGCACACATGCAAACATATGCAGACGTGCACATGCAGACACATGCATAGACCTGTGCACGTGTGCATGCACTAGCACATGTGCATACCCGCAAACACGCACATGTGCACACACAAGGTGCATATGTGTGCATGTGTGCAAACACGTGTGTGGACATATGCGTGCATGTACGTACACTCATGTGTGTGCATGCACATCGAGAGGCCTGGGAGAAGAGTGGAGGGGAAGGCACAGAGCGAGCTGGTCCAGCCGCAGAGCCACATGGTATCTGTCGCCTGGGGGTGCCGTCCAGCGTCCCGCGGGCGCTGTGGCGCCGAGGCTGAACCCCGTAGTTTTGGAAGTTGTGCCAACCAGAGCCCCTTCCCCTGCATCCCGAGTGCTGGCCACGCCCCTGGCAACAGGCAGTGCCAGCTTCCAGGAGCCCCTGAGAGCTGAGGAGTCCCTCCACAGACAGCCACCCCCCCCCCCCGGGTCCTGGGACTGGAGTCCTGAGCCCCCCCAGCTGCCCAGACTCGGGAACCAAGGCCTCCCGTATGTCCTTGTCCCTGGAAGCCTGGATGCCCCGCCTGCTGCTTGCAACACGTGTGCGTGTACTACCCGCTCTGTGGTCCTCTGTCCGTGCTTTCCTGCGTCCGTGTGGCTTCCGTCCTGGTGTCCGTGTGTCCATGTGTCTGTCTTGTGCATGTGGCTCGTGGAGACCCGTGGCGTCACGTGTCCGTCATGTGCATGCAGGCGTCAGGGCCGAGGCCGCGGCTCACAGGCCTCTCCGGTTGGTGCAGGTGCGCTGGGCCGCCGGCGGGCGGTCTCTTAGCTTTGGAGCCGATGCCGACTTTTGGGAAGGGGCTGGACCTGCGCAGAGCAGCTGAGGAAGCGTTTGAAGTTAAAGATGTGCTTAATTCCACCCTAGACTCTGAGGCTTTAAAACAGACCCTGTACAGGCAGGCTAAGAACCAGGTAGGTACCCGCAGAGCCCTCCCACCTCCCCAGGCGAGGCAGGGCCAGCCTTACCTCTCGCATGGCCACCCCCGGCCTGCCTGGGGGCCCAGGACCCCCTGGCCCGCCCGTGCCCATGGCATTGGCTAAAGAGACGCCCCAGCAACCGGCACGTCCCTGCAGCAGCAGTGGGGAGGGAGGGTTGAGAGCAGAAGGACCTGGACAGGACACTCAGGGACATGGAGGTCACTGTCCTCTCATCCCCAGAAGGCAGTACCGCAAGCAGGTTCCCAGGTGAGGCTGCCCTGCCTCCCGCCCTCTGTGACCTGCCAGAGTGACAGAGCCAGGTTCCATCGTAGCCAGCTGCCTGCGGGGGCACAGGTCCGCGCTGGAGCCCTGACCGGGTCAGGGAGGACCCAGGCTTGGCTGGGGCCCGTTCCCGAGTGTAGCGGCCGCAGAACAGAACCCGCCTCCCGTCTGGAGGCCAGAGGGTCTCAGTCAGCTCTGCAGCTCCCGAGTCTCAGCAAAACCGTCTGTGTGTCTGTCTGTGTCTTTTTACTAATTCTGTCCAGTGTTGACTCCCCACCAGCTCGCACCCCGTGGCTCACAGCAGAAGGTGCCCTGGGACTGAGCACGCTCGTGTCCTCATGCACCGCCTGTCCCCACGGGCGTCCCCTGGGCAGGGCCTGACTGCAGACGGGGTCTTAGCGATGACCACTGGCACCTCCAGGGTCCCCACAGTGCCCACTTGCCCACGGGTTTGCAGGTCACCAGGCGGAGAAAAGGGGTAGAGGAGGTGACTGCAGGGGGAACACCCCAGGAGGCCAAGGGACCCCTCTGCCAGGGCCATGGCGTCCGAGCTCCCCGCTGCGGCCTCCCGTCTCCCTCATCCAGGCCTGGCTGGGGGAATCTGGCCTCCATGGGCCGGGCCCTGGTGCCGGCCCTCTCTCCTCCCGTGTGGGTCTGAGTGGGCCAAGGCGGTGGGAGGCGGGAGGGGGCGAGGACGGAGCCTGCCGGGGTCCTACGGCTCACCTGCCGCCTGTGTCGCGTATCTTCCCCTGCCAGGCGTACGCAATGATGCTGTCCGTCTCCGAGGACCCTCCTCTCCGCGCCTCCGCCCAGAGCCCCCTGGATGCATGGCTGAGCATCACAGGACCCACGCCCGAGGCTGGAGCCTTTAACCCCATCAACCACCTCTGACCGGCCCGGCGGGCTGGGGCTCGCGAGGTGACCTCGGGCCCCACATCGCGACAGAAATCCCAGCGAGGCCTCAGGAGCCTGCGCGGCCCGCGGCCAGGGAGACCCTCGCCCCTGCATCCGACGGCTCCTCGGTGTCTGCCCCTGGTCTCACCCGCTTTCCCAATGGAAACCCAGAAGCCGAAGTCCCTGAGGTCGTCGGGCCCATGTCTCTGAGAACCGGTCTCGAGGGCACCATCAGGACAGCCCGGCGTACGGCCGTGGGCGCGGCGCACGGAACGGCCTGGCAGCACAGCCCGGCGGGCACCGGCGGCACTTCCTCCCGCACTGAAGCCGGGGCCGCTCGGGGCCGGAAGGAGAGGGCAGACCCGGGGTGCCCGGCGGAGGGGAGGCCCACACGATTTTTATAGTGAAAATGACGAGAACAGCCCTTTTGGTAACCTTATTGACGACAGAGTCTATTTAAGCATGTGGTTTTAATAATAGACAGTATTTTTTAAAAAGAAATTGAAAAAGGACTTGCAGATTGTTTTGTAAAAGTAATTTTGCATCGCTTGGGAACCTGAGCTTATTGGCAAAGCCACGCCCTCCTGGCCCGCACCGGCTGCGCTCGGCCTCTGTACTGTAGCGAACGGGGAGGTTTTCTGTCCTCGACCCTCTTTGTAAAGCCAACGTAGTTTGGTGGCGGCGGGCGGGCCGGGCACCGGGCCACGCCTGTGAGCCAGTTCAGACTGCAACAAGGATTCTGAGACGTGTCCCAGGCCGCCCGAGGCTGGGACTGGGACATGTGCCTGTCATTGTGTGACATGTGATCCGTGCCCGTGGCCCGCAGGCAGCTCCTCCTCAGACCCCCCAATTATGTGGGAAGGTTGGAGAGGTGGGCCGGTCAGCTTGCGTTCCTCCCGGTCTGTCCTCGGCCACCGGGCCGGCCCCACCGCTGCTCTTCAGAAGGCAGGCCTGCTGGCCGCCTCCGGTCTGCAGGCCACCTCCTCCGCCCCGTCAGACGGGCGCGGGCAGAAGGCGGGGGCGCCCCTGGCCGCCGTGGGGGACACACCCGCTCCCTGCGCCGGCCACCAGGCCGCCCCGCGTGCTTCTGAGAGCGCAGATTCAGGATTCGCTGCCGCACCACTCTCCGCGTGGGTTCCGGCAGGCGGGACCGGCTCCAGAACCGAGGACGTCCAGCCAGAACCTGGGCCTGCAGCAGAGAGCCCAGCCGGCCGGGGCCGCGCCTCCCTCCCGGGGACCAGTCCACTTCCCCACTCATGGGCTTTAAATTATTCCCATAGGGGCCAAGTTCAAATAATAATTTTTTTCCCTGATGGAATTGACCTTAATCTGTATATAACTTGTAATTTTTTTCTAATTTGTTTCTTATTTTATTTCTTCCTTAACAGTATTTTTTTGGCATTAGACATTCTTATTGTGAAGAAATAATGTTAATATAAGTACCCAGTGAAGGACCAAACCGTGTAATAGGTTGTGTGTTGTGTGACTGAGAGCCAGGGCGTGGGCAGCCTCCACGCCCCGAGTCCCGCGTCCCCGCGAACCCCGCCGCGCGGCTGTCCCTTTCCAGACAATCATGTGTTTTTGTTAAATTTGAGTTGCATTTGCATTTACGACAAGTGTTCTATTTATTTCTTTTAACGTTTGGCAGAAAAAAGAGTAATAGTGTCCCAACATGAGAGAGAGAAGTCGCGAGTCGCCCTGAGAAACGCGGGCGCAGTGAGGGTGACGCACATCGCACGGTGCCGTGTCCTCCGCTGGCCCGGGGGGCGGGAAGCGTGCACGCCGGTGCCCACACGCCGGTGCCCACACGCCCGCCACAGCGGCCCCGGGCGGAGAGTCATCCATGCGGGTGTCGGGGGCCCGGCTTCGCCCCCCAAGACCCTGGTGGGGAGACCCCTGAGATGCCCCCAGCCCGCGGGTCCCTGGGAAAGGGTGCCCCTTCTCAAGCCCCGCGAGGCAGCAAGACCGAGCGCCGCCCTGGCGTCTGCTGAGAAGAGCTGGCCCGGGCCCGGCACAAGGATTCGCAAACACAACCGCTTCCACCTCCCACCGGCCCGGCCCCGCTCAGCCAGGGCTGCCCCGTGCGGCTCGGAATTGCCACCATCCCTCACCTGGATGGGGTCCCCATGAAAAGTCCCCTCAGAAACACCCGTGTCTGTACCCCGATTACATGCTTCCTGCTGGAGAAGGCAGTGTGTGCCTACTTTGCGTGGTGGCTGTGGAAGAGGCGGTTTGGATGGGCGGACACCTGAGTGGTGTCCCCAGCCGTCACAGCGCCACTGTCCACACCGAGGGCCACCCCTGCTGTCCACCCCGAGGGCCACCCTTACTGTCCACCCTGAGGGCCACCCCTGCTGTCCACCCCGAGGGCCACCCCTGCTGTCCTCCCCGAGGGTCACCCTTACTGTCCACCCCGAGGGCCACCCTTACTGTCCACCCTGAGGGCCACCCTTACTGTCCACCCCGAGGGTCACCCTTACTGTCCACCCCGAGGGCCACCCTTACTGTCCACCCTGAGGGCCACCCCTGCTGTCCACCCCGAGGGCCACCCTTACTGTCCACCCCGAGGGCCGCCCCTGCTGTCCACCCCGAGGGCCGCCCCTGCTGTCCACCCCGAGGGTCGCCCCTGCTGTCCACCTGCCTCTGTAGACTGTCCTGTTACTTCCGGCCGACCCTCCTCAGTGTTGTAACCGTCCCCCCCCCAAGAACGCCCCCCCCCCCCAAAACCAGCACACGTTCAGGCCTGTGTTCCTGTGACCCTGACCGCGATCAGCGCGAGGCCAGCTGGCCCCGACCGGTCAGCCCCTCGGCCCGAGCACTTGGCAGTTCGGGGAATCCATCTTTGGACCCAACAGAGAGCACTGGGTCCCCGTGTGGGTGCGTGGGGAGCGTGGCCTCCAGGCCGCATGTCGCTCCCTGTGCCCTCGGCCCTGCCACACGGTCTCCGCTGGCGCCCTCTGTGCCCGGAGCCCTGGGGCCCGGGGGTCAGACAGGCCTGAGACCCTCCGTCCAGCCTCCGCTGCTTCCTCCTGGGGGCGGTGACTCTCACCCCCGAAGTGGAAGTTCAGAAGCGGGGGCCTCCTCGCCCTTCCCTCGCGTCCCTCAGCCCGGCCCCCGGGCACCCGGAGCGTGGATCTGTTACAGGGTGAGCCCGGGACCCCCCCCCCACCCCACCCCCCCGGCCACGCGGCCTCCCTGCACGAGGCCAAGGCACAGCCTGTCGTGCAGACTGAGGGCCCGCCAGCCCCGTGGCCGCAGAGCCGGGCCATGCGTTTGCCCAGGGCCCGGCCGCTCCGTCCAGCCTCAGCTGCTTCCCTCGTGGGCCCGCGGGCCCTCGGCCTCCTCCATCTCGATGCTTCCTCGGTGAGCGTTCCCAAAGCACTTGCCCAGATACGTGCCACGTGTGTTGGCCTCAAAGCACTGGATTGTGGTCCGCTGCCCCTGGGCCCTGTCCCCATGCCCCCCTCCCCCCGCCATCACCCCCCCCCCCCCGCCCAAGTGTCTGAAATCTACTGAGCTACTCACTAGGCTATCCCGAGGGAGGGGCGGGACAGCGCCGCCCGCAGGGTGCACCCCTGCACTGCCGCCCGGGACGCCGCGCTCCTGGCCGGGGAGCTCAGCGGGCCTAAAGCCCTGGCACTGTGTCTGCAGCGGCGAGCGATGCTGTGACGCGCCGCCTCGCGTTTTCCGGAGCCTCCTCCCCGCCTCCGTTCCAGCCGTTGTCGTGTCCTCTCTGTCGCTGACCCCAGCACCACTTCTGGGAAAATAAAGAAAGAAAAGAAGGAAAGGCAGCTGGAGTCTCCAGGTGTGCAATTTGCTCGTGAACAAAGCGACCCTGATGGGGCCGCGTCCCCGCTGTCCCGTCGAGGCGGGGAGCCGAGCCGCCGTGGGCACCCGGCCTCCGCGGCGTCCGTCCCGTCGCTGCCTTTCCGATTCGGCTGCGTTTCTGTTCCGTTTGCTTTGCTTCCAGGCTGTACCGTGTGAACAAGAAGTGTAAATGTCTGGTTCTCATATCACGTTCGAAAAACCACCCTGAAGCAGGAGGCTGGTGTGCGTCCCCGTCCGAGACTGTAAATTGCTTCTGTTGCCAGTGACGTGTGCATGGCTGGTGTGTAGCGGTCATTATCGTGTCTGGTCGTGACGTGTCCCTGGGAAGGAAAGTTCCGTAGATGCACTTACTGAAGTCGCCCGAGCCCCCGCGCCAGGCGGCTCCGAGCGGGTGCGGGCCTCGCAGGCGGAGGACGCGGGAGGCGGAGTCCGGGAAACCGCGGGCCGAGCCTGGGGTTCTGGGCGGGCGATGCTGGTGACAAAGACGGACGTACCTGTTAGAGACGGTCCTTCCGGGACGCCGTGGCCGATGCGAGGCTAATGCTGTAGAATAGGACTGTATTCCAAATGTAATCTTTCCGATGCTACAATGAATTTATACTGAGATTGATATGCAATAAATCTGTGTGCTTTTCTACCCTCGTGCCCAGAGCGTCACTGGGGGCGAGCAGGGGCGGGGCCGGCCCGGGCGGCGGACGGCAGTGCCGAGGTTCTCCCGCCTTCACCGGGGGTTCCCGGCACGGGCTCCGGGGCAGCGAAGCCGTCCTCCCAGCGCCCACCAGGCGGGAGAGCAGGACCCTGAGAGCCTGGGCGACAGCGGGAGCCTCTGGGCGAGGTGCCGCCAGGGCTGTCTGTCTCCCGATGTGCCGTCCAGGCAGCGTAGCCTCCAGGTGCGGTGGCCTCCCTCTTGGAGACACCATGTCTCCTCCCGGAAGCGGGGAGGAGCCCACCCCTAAGCCTCGTCCTGAACCGGCCCCTGCCTCAGGGTGGACGTCTCCACCCAGACTTGAGCCCGCCCCCACAGGAGGCAGACAGGGGACAGGGGACAGGGAGACAGGCTGCTGGGGAGCAGGCCAGCCTCCCCGGGTGCCCCTTCTCCCGGTACCAGGCATTGCTCTCCGAGGCCCACCTGCCTCAGGGAACGAGGCCTCCACCTGACTCTGCTCTGACCAATGGTTAAACCTCCAAAGACAAATGATGAATCAGGACCCAGGGATGGCTCCTCAAACATGGGGCAGGGGCAGGGGCATGACACACCTGGAGGGGACACACCTGGAGAGGACACACCTGGAGGGGACATGCCTGGAGGGGACATGCCTAGAGGGGACATGCCTGGAGGGGACATGCCTGGAGGGGACACACCTGGAAGGGACACACCTGGAGGGGACACACCTGGAAGGGACACACCTGGAGAGGATATGCCCAGAGGGGATATGCCTGGGGAGGGACACACCTGGAGGGGACACACCTGGAGGGGACACACCTGGAGGGGAGGCGCTTCCCACAGCCAGTGTCTGTCTGACAAAGCAGCCCCCTTCTCCCTATCCCCCCCCCCCCCCCGCCCCACCCGGCAGGCTGGCCTGTGGCCTCCCTCCCAGGTGTGCGAAGGGCAGCTCTCCACACACGGGAGCAGCTCGCTGCCGTGAAGGCTGAGGGACCCGCGTCTTTTCTGTTTTCCTCATAAAATGGGAGGGAGACTGGGCCCTGCATCCACGGGAGGAACCAGGCGGCGAACCCCTTCTCCCGGCTGGCCGCCATCGCGGGCCCAGGACACGCGGCGCCCAGGACCTCTGTCCTCTGAGTCAAGAACCGTCCCCCACAGTGGACCGGGCTACCCAGGTGAGGGTCCTGATAGCGATCTCATTCCCTGGAGCCTGGCGGGGACACCCTCTGAGTGGAGGGTGGGTTGCACGATGGATGGATGGATGGATGGATGGATGGATGGATGGATGGATGGATGGATGGGTGGATGGATGGGTGGATGGATGGATGGATGGATGGATGGATGGATGGATGGATGGATGGGTTGGTGGATGGATGGGTGGATGGATGGGTGGATGGATGGATGGATGGATGGATGGATGGATGGATGGATTGGTGGATGGATGGGTGGATGGATGGGTGGATGGATGGATGGATGGATGGATGGATGGATGGATGGATGGATGGATGGGTGGATGGATGGGTGGGTGGATAGATGGGTGGATGGATGGATGGATGGGTGGATGGATGGATGGATGGATGGATGGATGGATGGATCAAGATGGATTCTGGGAGCTCCAGTGCCTCCCAATGGGCCTGAACATGCTCTGGCAGTGAAGCCTGGGGTCCCCAAATAGTAGCTCCCAGGAGCCACCAAAGGCAAGAAACAGTAGCGGATCTTGGAACAAGAGCCCTGGGCCCACCCCTGGGTGCCGAGCCTCCCTGGGGTGCAGCTTCCCGCGCAGCGTGGCTTGGGGAGCCTCTGGCCACTTCAGGTCACTTCTCCCGCCATCGCCGTCACCGACAAGCGCTGGGGAGGCCCTGGGCCTACGCGGGGCTGCCAGGAGGCCGGGGGCTCTGACCGGTTCACCCAGGCGCCAGGCTTCTCTCTGGGAAACACATTTCTGTTCTCAGAGGACGAGTGATGTAACACAAAACCTGCTAATGGCCCCGGGTCCCCCCATGCCCATCAGGGCCCTGGGCCTGGGCACGGGGCTCCCTCCAGCGAAGACCCCCCATCTTTGGGGGCCTGGCACGCTCCCTCCTCATCAGGCGGAGGAGAGGACCATCGGGGAGCAGGAAGCGCTCTGACAATGGCCGCATTGTCGCCGCCGGGAGCGAGAGCAGACGGAATATTGCTGACAGGCGACTTTTGTCTCCTGAGCCCCCTCCTCGCATGGAGGCCGCGGGGAAAAGGCTGCATGTAGGCGACGGAGAGAACCGACCGGAGAAACCGTGTCAGCGAGGGGTCTGTTTTCTGGGGAAAGAATCGCCCTTCAGATCATGCGGGGCCGGCGGGGCCTTCTGGCTGTTTGCAGCGACGCTATTTTGAGATTCATGAGCCTTATTTCTCATGGGAGCAAAAGTTTTCCAAAAATTGAGCTGTGCCCTCATCCGGGGTGAAAGGGCCCTATCCTCGGGGGGGGGGTGGGGGGGGCGTTGCATGGGGACAGAGGGACCACAGAGAGGTGTCCAGCAGCTGCGTTTGCTCAAGGTGGGGGGTGGGGGTCTGGGCTCCAGGTGGCCACCAGCCAGGAGCCAGGATGTCAACCCTGGGAAGGGCAGTGCTGGGTGCTCTGAGCAGCGCGTCTCCTGCACACCCCTCCCCCGCCAGGAGGGGGCAGCGGAGTCCGCCCCTGGAGTTGCCAGGCAGAGGTGGACGGCACCTCCTGAGGCCCTTCTACCCTGGGGCCCAGCGTGTGTCCCGGCCACCAGGAGGCACCCAGACCTGCACGGAGCAGCAGCCAGCCCCACAACACGGTGACGGGGGACACAGGCCCACACAGGGTGGCAGGAGCAGAGGGGCTGTGGCTCAGCGGGGGGCCAGCTCCGGGCTCCCAGCCCTGCCTCGCCCCAGGCCTTGGGGTGGCCTCCTTCCACCCAGTGGGGAGCTTACAAACACATTTTGTCTTAAAATGTCTGGGTTTCACTTTCTTTTCTGAAGGTATTTTTTCACAGGAATGGATTGTTTTTTCAGTCCTCACCTGAGGACATGTTCCCGTTGATTCTAGAGAGAGAAGGGGGGGGAGAGGAGAGAGAGAGAGAGAGAGAGAGGGAAGCATCAATGTGAGAGCGAAGCAAGGATCCATCGATAGGCTGCTGCCTGCACGCCCCCTACTGGGGGTGGAGTCTGCCACCGGCATGAGCCCGACGAGAATGGACGGGCAGGGGCAGTGCCCAGCCGTGAGCCACACCTGCCAGGCCCTTCCTCTTGTGTCTGTTCCGAGTTCTAGTCGGTTATGGTGGGAGCTGCTTGCTTCATCAGGGCCGGCATGTCTGCCACGGGTTAAAGTGTCCGTTGGAAGCAGATAGGTGCACCTACAGTTTATTTTCTCACGTCTTTGGAAACCTGAAATCGTCCCTAATTATTACGTCGGACCTGGGCTTTACAGCCAGACCGGCCTCAGTTCTCATCCCAGTGGGCCCCTCACCGGGTGACCAGGGGCAAACGCTGCACCCGTCCGCTGAGGAGGACGGTGGCACGTAGGGCGTTTCTGTAAGAATCCCATCGCAGACCTAAGGGCCAGGCACACAGTAGGTCCGCAGGAGGCATGACCCGTGTTTGCTGTTTGTGTGCAGCAGTGACCCGGTGCTCCTGGCTGGGCCTCCTGCTCAGCAAGGCCACCCTGGTGGCCAGAGAGGCAGCAGCCCTCACCCCCAGCCTGTGGGCATCTGCAGACCCCACCCGGCCTGGGCCCCACCCACCCAGCACAGAGGCGCCTCTGTCCTCAGCCCATTCACAGCGGCCGCGCCATCTGAGGTCAACGAGACCTTTCCCAGCCGCCCGCAGGCTGGGCCGGGCACCGTGGGACCCTGCAGTGAGGGAGGGTCAGCCCGGGGTCGGGGCCGGAGAAGAGGGCTGTGTGCCCCCGCCCCCCGTCCTGCACGCTCCCTGTGGCCCCGGGGAGGGAGGGCAGTGGCAGTGGGCACGGCTCACCCTGCCTTGGCAGGGGAGATGGCCCCCGGGCAGCCTCATGTCCTCAGCCCTGGGCACCTGGGCACCTGGGCACCTGGGATGGGCAGGCCAAGGTCTCCTGGGGCTGCTGCCTCGCAGCCCCGCCTCTCTGGGCCTCGGCCCCAGCGGCTGATCAAACGTTTGAGACTGGAAACAAGAACCCTGGGTGCACGGACACCCTCAAGCACAGGAAAGAGACGCCTGCGGATGAAGTCCCGGGAGCGTGGGATTGGGGTTCCGCACCCTCTCCCCGCCGGGACCCTCGGGGGAAGGCCCCTTATTTAGCCCGTGTCCGGCAGGCCAGGTGCGGCTGAGCCACCTCTCACCTTACAAAGGTGAGCATCGTGTGCAGCCCCAGGAGCCCAGGGGCGGGCCAGCGGTGTCCCCTCCCAGCTGTCAGGGAGTGGGGGGCGGGGGGCACCAGCCACTCTCGCCTTTCAGGTCTCGGGGCTGGAAAGCCCGCCCGGCTGGTCACACGATTCCAGCCACCTGCGTGGCGAAGCCGTCGCTGGGCCTCGGGCCTCCTCGCGGCCGCTCAGTGAGGCCAGGCCCTGCGTGTCCTGGGCCCAGGGCCGCGGAGATCCAGGACCTGCCCTGCTGGCGGGCAAGCGGGAGAGGCCAGGCGGCCAGGCGGGCTCCCTCTTCCCTGCCGGTCACTGTGACTCCAGACCCATTTCCACCGCCTGCCTCTGGGCGCCCTCCTGTGTCATCATCAAACCCCCGCCTGCTGCAGAGGCAACAGAGGCCCAGAGACGGAGCCACTGCTCCGCGTCCCGTCCTCAGCCACACCCCGAGCCACCTGGGTCCGCGGCGGGGGGATGGCCCCCAAGCCTCCCAGGCGGGGTGGGGGCTGACCCTGCCGTGGGCAAGCCAGGTTCCGAAAGAGGGCTTTCCGGGCAGGTACTGGGTGGGCGTTGGGAACTTACAGGGCCTCAGTTTCCCCACGGAAGGCCTGGTGAGTGCAGTACCCACAATGGCCTCTGGAGGGCAGCAGCTGCCCACTTTTCCCAGGAGCTGGCGGCAGGGCCCAGGCCCCCACCCACAGGTGTCAGCCCACAGCCTCACAGCCACAGACACACACAGGTGGCACTGAGGGCACATGAGGGCCCTCCCCGAGGCCAGCCAGCCTGTTCTGCAGATGCTGGGGGCTCGGAAGGGAGCAGGGATGGGTCGGGCCACAGGTGTGCCAGGCAGGGCTGCCCTTCAAACCACGACTCCCAAGAAAGCCAGCCTGTGAGCCTGCGGCAGCCCCTTGCCTGGCACACAGCAGCAAGCTCTCCAGGCTGCCCCTGGGGAGGCAGGCGCCGGGAGAGGGTAGTCCTGCCCCCCAGCGAGACTGCCCTGTGGACTGGCATGGCCTGCGCCCTGCCCACCGCACAGGCTCAGGCTCGGCACAGGGCTGGTCATCTGAAAGCTCACCCCGTGGCACAGCCGGTGTGGGATTCACATGGAATCACATGGGCCTTTCCTGGACAGGGGACCTGGAGACAGGTCGGAAGGGGGGGGGGGGGGCTGGAGCACCCAGCACCCGTGGAGCTCAGTCTCAGGATCTCAGGTCACACTGGTGAGTCATCAGGCACTTGCTGAGCACCAGCTGTATACAGGGCTCTGGGCTCTGTGCTGTGAGATGGACACATGTAAGAGCTGCTGCAGGAGGAGGCTGTATTAACAGAGGTATAGCATCCAAAAGGAAGGAGGTGAGTGCTCCCCCTCCTCTCGTCCTGGGTGGTGCTGGGCTCTGTTCTGATGCCCGCGCTTTGAGGGGGACTTTGGCACACTGTCAGGTGACTTGGAGGAACATGCCGAGATGATGAACAACCTGGAATGGGGACACAGTGATCATCGTCCGGGAGGCTCAGGCAGCGGCAGGGTGTGGGCTGGGCGGGGCCGGCCACTCCGCCCTGCCAGCGGGTTCTTTCCACCCAGTGTGGTCACTTCGCCCCTTTGCTTGAACCCCCCGTGGTGGGTGTCGGGCACCCCCTGGACAAGTCCCGGAGAGGCGGGGCTTGGAGTCCAGGCCTCGGATATTGGGTGTAAACGGGGGTGCGGGCACCCAGACCACAGCCCCAGGCGCGGGGCTCTGCTGGCCGCACCGCCCTCTTCAAGGAATCCCGCAGGCGGGGCCCTTTCGGCCGCGTGGGGTCCAGACAAGGTCAGATTCTCGGGGGCTGGTGGCTTCTGGGGCGTCCGGAGGAGGGAGCCGGGAGCCGGGAGCCGGGAGCCGGGAGCCGGGCCTGGGGGGGGCTGTTGGGTGGCAGCGAGGAGCCCGCCTCGGGCAGGCGATCGCGGGCGGGCGGGCGGGCGGGCGGGGCGCGGGCCTCCGGCGGCGCCCGGCGGACTCCGGCCCCAGCTCGGGAGGCGCCCTAACCGGAGGCCGCCGGTCACGTGAGCGCGGCGCCAGGTAGGGACGGGGACGCCGGCGGCGCGGCCAGGTGTGCGCGCCCCTCCCCGCGGGGCTTCGGGCTGCGGGGCCGCGGGACCGGCCGCCCGCGCCCACCTGCCGCCCACCTGCCGCCCACCTGGCCCGGCCCGCGCCGCCCGCCCCGCCCCGCCCGCCCGCCCGCGGCCGCACAGGAAGTGGGAGGGCGGGACGGGGCGGGACCGCGGCCGGGAGGGAGAGCGCGGGGCGCGGGCAGGAGCCGGGGCGCCGGGGGCGCGGAGCCTGCAGGCTGGACCGGCCCCACCGACGCCGCCCGCGCTGGTCGCTTTGCCCTCCGCCCGGCGGCGCAGGTGAGCGAAGTGGGGGGGGGGGGGGGCAGGTGAGCCTGGGGGCCAGGTGAGCGAAGTGGGGGAGGGGGAGGAAGCCTGGGGGAGGCAGTCACCCTGGGGCGCCGTTTGCCCCGGTCGCTTCCCTCCCCACGCCCCCCAGAAAGCCTTGTCAGGTCCTGGGAACTCTGCGCCCCTCCCTCCCTCCGTGGTGCCTCCGTCCGGCTGCAGGAGGAGGCGGGGCGAGCGGTGCACCCCGAGCCCCGCTGAGCGCCTGGGGGACCTCCTGGCCCAGGTGGGGAGCTCTCTCTCCTGTGGCTGGAGCCCCAGATCTCAGAGCCGACGGTTTTAGGAAGGAGCCCCAGGGCCTTTGAACGTAGGAGGGACCAGAGGACCCTCTCAAGAATCTGGTGCCCAAACCTGCTTGGGCCCAGGAGTTGGCAGCCCCAGGAATGAAGACCCCCCACACGCGGGCGCTGGGGGGCTGGTCCCGCGCAGGGCAGGGTCCTAACCCGCCTCTGAGATAGGAGGGGGTGGGGGCAGCTTCTGACGCCTGTCTGGGTCTGGGGGTCTCTGAGATTGGAGTGCCCTCGCCCAGCACCTGGCGCGGGGGGGGGGGGGGGGGGGGGTGGGCGGAGTGAGTGGCAGGTGGAGCCTGGCAGGGGTGACCTTTCCCCTCCGTCCATCTCAGGCGAACAGCCTGAGCCCACCTTGCAGGGGCCCCTCCCAGGCCCCTGGCCCCCGCGGTCCGGCTGGAGGCCTGGCACACCGGGTACCTGACTCCCTGCGGTCTGGTGCTCAGTGGGGCCCAAGGTCAGAGCCGCGGGCCTCGGTCTCCTGCCTGCGGAACAGGAGCTGCAGGTGCGACCGCTTAGAGGCACTGGCTCAGCTGTGGTTCGCTCGCTGCCCTCCGATGCCCGCTGCCCTCCGATGCCCGCTGCCCTCCGATGCCCGCGGCCCTGAGAAGACGAGAGCCCTGTGGGCACTGCCCAGGGCAGGGGCCGGGGCCGAAGGCAGGGCCGCCCCGCGTCCGGGTGGAGGGAGGGTGGGAGGTGGGGGCTTCAGGGGCTTCCTGGAAGAGGTAAGGCCTTAAGTCAAGGGGACCAAAGTGAGCCCCCCACCCCAGCGCCCTGGTTCCCGGGGGTCATCTCTGACCCCACGAGGAAACTGACCCCCAGCCTGCGGGGTGGGTCCCACGGTCGCTGCCCCCGGGACAGCAGTCCATGTGTGGGACTGACGGGCTCAGCTGAGCACCCAGCATCTGAGTCCCTGAACTTTGTTTCCACACGATGTCAGCTGCTCGTCTCGGCCGTGGCGGCTGGGTCCTCGGGCCGGCTCTCAGGGCACCCTCACTCCCAGTGAGAGCCCCCGTGCCCGCCGGCAGCCGTGTGGGTCAGGGCGTCAGGACGGGGCCTGTTCCCTGCCGGCTCTGCTGCCCGGCGGCCTGACCCCCACGGGCCATGTTCCCTCTGCGCCTGGTCCCCTCGCCCATCCGAGCGGGGCGGACCCACCTTCCGGAAGGGGAGGGGCCGAGGACGGGGGGGGGGGGGGGGGCGGGGGGAGGTGTTTGGAGGACCCCCGTCACCTGTCCCGCTCCCACTGGGTCCAGGCTCTGGTTTCCTGCCCGGGCCCCTTTGGGGAGACGCAGTGTGTGCCAGCTGAGCCCAGGGCGGGAGCCAGGGGCAGGGACAGGTGGGCACGGGGTGGGCGCTGCGGTGCACAGACAATGGTTGGTCAGTGACGATGGCTGGTCCTGCAGGTGTGGCGGGAAGGAGGCGGCCGGAGGCTGTGTCCCGGGCTGGGCGTGGCTGGTGGCCCTCCCCTGCCCCCTCCGTGAGGGTGACTCTCAGTCGGCTGCGCTCTGGGTCCCCCTCAGCGCTGAGGACATTGGTTCCAAATCGCCCTGCGTGGGGTGTCCTGTGCGCTGTAGGCCCTCAGCAGCCTCCGGGCGGCCCCTCCGTGAGGCCAGGAGCTGGGCGCTGGCTGTGGCCCTGGGGCCCCCCGCGCACACGGGACTGTCTGCCGCGAGCGTTGGGTTTACAGAGCCGGAGCCTGGCCCCGGATTCCGCCTCCCCGCGTCTCCCGCTGGCCGGGCAGGGTTACCGAGCACAAGGCCTTCATTGTGGCTGAGCTTGTCTGAGCGCAGACCTGTGTCCGCAGCCGGTGCCGGAAAGGCCGAGCCTCACCAGGACCTGGGGGTCGGGCAGAGGGGACGGACGTCCCCAGGATGGAGGTCACGCGGTGTCCGTATCCAGGGTCCCAGGTCCCAACCACAGTGTGACGTGGGTGCTGGCGGCTGCGGGAGCAGTGAGGCCACAGCCTCTCAGGGGCGGGGGGACTGGGCCCGCTGGGGTCCCGGGGGCCCATCTGTCCAGGGAGCCAGAGGGGCTGGGCTGCCAGGAGGGGTCGGTGCAGCCTAGACTGGCTGAGCTCTGGGTGCCCCTTCCCCTCCCCCGTGTGTGCTGGGAGCCAGGGCAGGATGGTGAGGGGGCTCAGCCATTGGAGACCCTCTGCAGCCTCCAGCCTGCCCTAAGCAGCAGCAAACAGGAAGTCACCCACACGGGGGCACAGGTGGCCCTGAGCCTCCGCCACTGCTCGGGGGTCCCTGCGTCTTGAAGCCAGGCGCCCGCAGGGGCGGACTCTCAGCACAGCCCCCGGGGAGAGCGCCGGACGTGGCCAGTGCCCGGGGGGCCGGTTCACCCTCGGTTTGGGCACAGCCTGATGACGGGGACCTGCCCAGGAGGCTGTCCTGCCCCCGACGGGCCCACGCCCTCTCGGGGAAGCAGCGTGGCCTCACTGCCCCTGGTCCAGGCCTCACTGCCCCTGGCTCAGGCCTCACTGCCCCTGGCTCAGGCCTCACTGCCCCTGGCTCAGGCCTCACTGCCCCTGGCTCAGCCTCGCTGCCTCCGGTTCAGGCTTCACTGCCCCTGGCTCAGCCTCACTGCCCCTGGTCCGGGCCTCACTGCCCCCGGCTCGGGCCTCACTGCCCCTGGTCCAGGCCTCACTGCCCCTGGCTCAGGCCTCACTGCCCCTGGCTCAGCCTCACTGCCTCCGGTTCAGGCTTCACTGCCCCTGGCTCCCTGGCTTGGGCCTCACTGCCCCTGGTCCAGGCCTCACTGCCCCTGGCTCAGGCCTCACTGCCCCTGGCTCAGCCTCACTGCCTCCGGTTCAGGCTTCACTGCCCCTGGCTCAGCCTCACTGCCCCTGGTCCAGGCCTCACTGCCCCTGGCTCAGGCCTCACTGCCCCTGGCTCAGCCTCACTGCCTCCGGTTCAGGCTTCACTGCCCCTGGCTCCCTGGCTTGGGCCTCACTGCCCCTGGTCCAGGCCTCACTGCCCCTGGCTCAGGCCTCACTGCCCCTGGCTCAGCCTCACTGCCTCCGGTTCAGGCTTCACTGCCCCTGGTCCAGGCCTCACTGCCCCTGGCTCAGCCTCACTGCCCCTGGTCCAGGCCTCACTGCCCCTGGCTCGGGCCTCACTGCCCCTGGCTCGGGCCTCACTGCCCATGGCTCGGGCCTCACTGCCCCTGGCTCAGGCCTCACTGCCCCTGGTCCAGGCCTCACTGCCCCTGGCTCAGCCTCACTGTCCCCGGCTCCCTGGTCCGGGCCTCACTGCCCCCGGCTCGGGCCTCACTGCCCCCGGCTCAGCCTCACTGCCCCTGGCTCAGCCTCACTGCCCCTGGTCCAGGCCTCACTGCCCCTGGCTCGGGCCTCACTGCCCCTGGCTCGGGCCTCACTGCCCATGGCTCGGGCCTCACTGCCCCTGGCTCGGCCTCACTGCCCCTGGCTCAGCCTCTCTGCCCCTGGTCCAGGCCTCAATGCCCCTGGCTCAGCCTCTCTGCCCCTGGTCCAGGCCTCACTGCCCCTGGCTCAGCCTCTCTGCCCCTGGTCCAGGCCTCACTGCCCCTGGCTCGGGCCTCACTGCCCCTGGCTCAGCCTCACTGCCGAGCTCCTGGCCGCCTCTCGGGAGCAGACCCACCTGGGGGCCCAGTGGTCTCAGCAGCGGCTGCCCCGACGGCAGCTGAAGGGTCGGAGCTCCCAGACGCCAGGCCAGGCCTGCACCAGAGAGGACACGAGGGGATGGTCTGTAGGTCCCACTGCAGGAGAGGCTGCCGGGTGGGGACACCTCGGGTCAGGGAGGGTCAGAGAGCCTGCCCACAGGAGCGTGTGCTACCTGTGTGGCTCACATGTGAGCACGCGCACCGGGCACAGGGGCCTCCCATCAGCACAGTGCCTGCCTCCTAGAAAGGGACAGCGGGCACGGTGACGGGGGGACAGCGGGCACGGTGACGGGGGGACAGCGGGCACGGTGACGGGGGGACAGCGGGCACGGTGACGGGGGGACAGCGGGCACAGTGACGGGGGACAGCGGGCACGGTGACGGGGGGACAGCGGGCATGGTGACGGGGGGACAGCGGGCACGGTGACGGGGGGACAGCGGGCACGGTGACGGGGGACAGCGGGCACGGTGACGGGGGGACAGCGGGCACGGTGACGGGAGGACAGCGGGCACGGTGACGGGGGGACAGCGGGCACGGTGACGGGGGGACAGCGGGCACGGTGACGGGGGACAGCGGGCACGGTGATGGGGACAGCGGGCACGGTGACGGGGGCACAGCGGGCACGGTGACGGGGGGACAGCGGGCACGGTGATGGGGACAGCGGGCACGGTGATGGGGCACAGCGGGCACGGTGATGGGGGACAGCGGGCACGGTGACGGGGGGACAGCGGGCACGGTGACGGGGGCACAGCGGGCACGGTGACGGGGGGACAGCGGGCACGGTGATGGGGCACAGCGGGCACGGTGACAGGGGGACAGCTGGCACAGTGACGGGGAGACAGTGGGCATGGTGATGGGGACAGCGGGCACGGTGACGGGGGGACAGCGGGCACGGTGACAGGGGGACAGCGGGCACAGTGATGGGACAGCGGGCACGGTGACGGGGGGACAGCGGGCACGGTGACGGGGGGACAGCGGGCACGGTGATGGGGCACAGCGGGCACGGTGACAGGGGGACAGCGGGCACAGTGACGGGGAGACAGTGGGCATGGTGATGGGGACAGCGGGCACGGTGACGGGGGGACAGCGGGCACGGTGACGGGGGGACAGTGGGCACGGTGATGGGGACAGCGGGCACGGTGATGGGGCACAGCGGGCACGGTGACGGGGGGACAGCGGGCACGGTGAAGGGGACAGCGGGCACGGTGACGGGGGCACAGCGGGCACGGTGACGGGGGGACAGCGGGCACGGTGATGGGGACAGCAGGCACGGTGATGGGGCACAGCGGGCACGGTGATGGGGGACAGCGGGCACGGTGACGGGGGGACAGCGGGCACGGTGACGGGGGGACAGCGGGCACGGTGATGGGGCACAGCGGGCACGGTGACGGGGGACAGCGGGCACAGTGACTGGGAGACAGTGGGCATGGTGATGGGGACAGCGGGCACGGTGACAGGGGGACAGCGGGCACGGTGACGGGGGGACAGCGGGCACGGTGATGGGGCACAGCGGGCACGGTGACAGGGGGACAGCGGGCACAGTGACGGGGAGACAGTGGGCATGGTGATGGGGACAGCGGGCACGGTGACAGGGGTACAGCGGGCACAGGTGATGGGACAGCGGGCACGGTGACGGGGGGACAGCGGGCACGGTGACGGGGGGACAGCGGGCACGGTGATGGGGCACAGCGGGCACGGTGACAGGGGGACAGCGGGCACAGTGACGGGGAGACAGTGGGCATGGTGATGGGGACAGCGGGCACGGTGACGGGGGGACAGCGGGCACGGTGACAGGGGGACAGCGGGCACAGTGATGGGACAGCGGGCACGGTGACGGGGAGACAGCGGGCATGGTGATGGGGACAGCAGGCACGGTGACGGGGGGGACAGCGGGCACGGTGACGGGGACAGTGGGCATGGTGACGGGGGACAGCGGGCACGGTGATGGGGGCAGCAGGCACGGAGATGGGGGGACAGCGGGCACGGTGACGGGGGGGACAGCGGGCACAGTGATGGGGGGGACAGCGGGCACGGTGATGGGGGCAGCGGGCACGGAGATGGGGGGACAGCGGGCACGGTGACGGGGGGGTCACAGGGGAAGGAAGATCCAGACGGCCAGGGCCAGCCCAGACAGGAGGGAGGCTGGAGAGGAGCCAGGCTCTGGGGACACGGGGCCGCTGCGATCGGGACGCACAGGCAGGGACCTGGCCGGCCTGGGGAAGGGGGAGAGCGGCTGCTGGACAAGAGGGGGTGATTGTCAGAGAGGAGGCCCGGCCCGCGTCCACTCAGCCGCGCACAAGCCCCTCGGGGATCGCTGCGGGCGGCTGCACCTTAGTTAGAAAAGGGGGGGTGGGGGGACACAGAAGCCCAGAGTGGCGGCCTGCGGGATGCAGGGCGGGAGGGGGGCGCCTGGCTGGTGACACGCCTTTCGGTGCTGATTGAATGGAACCTGTGCCCGGGTGGCTCTGGGACAAGCTGAGCAGCCGGGAGGGACCCAGCCTGGAGCTCCTGCCGACCCGGTCCCGGGTCCCCCTGGAGGCGCCCAGGCCGTGGTGGGGCCGCCTGGCTGGGCACCGAGGCCACACCCTGCAGTGGCGCAGCTGACTGGTTCCATCCGGGCACTTTCCCCGGAGCAGACTTTGCCCTCGGCTGGGAGAGGCCATGGGTCTGGCCAGGTTCAGAGGCGGGAGAGTCGGGCCTGGGAAGGCGACAGGTGGAGGGGGGACGGGACGGGGGCTGTGTGGGCGCTTGGGGGCTCGGTCGCGCTGCCTGCTCTTCGAATGAGAAGCCTCGCCTTTCGGGACGCATTTGCTCGGGGGCAGGCTCACAGCAGAGGTCTGAACCCCGCTCTCAGCCAGGCCTGGGGAAAGGCAGCCACGTCAACACGGGGTGGAGCCCGGGAGGTGCCCACGCAGCGGGCGCGGGGGAGGCCGGGGTGGCCGCCGCCTTCCTCTTCCGGCTGACTCAGACTGTCCCCAAGAATGCGGGGGTGGCCAGAGGCAGCCCGCCCCCTCCTGGGTGTGCAGCGGGGAACCAGGTCCGGATGCCACACCGCGGCGGGCTGTGCTATGGCTAGGCCAGCCCGGTGGCCGCTCTGCCCGCCCCCCTCAGGGAGGGTCCCGGGCCAAACTGGGAACTTCCCGGGAGCTCGCAGCCCACGCTGGGCAGCGGGTGTGAGGTGGGCTCGGGCTGGGACCTGCCCGCTGGGGGTGGTCCGACAGGCCGCGTGGCGGATCCCGTCCCAGGCCTGGGGCCCAGGAGCCCGCCGCCCGCACTGACACCCCAGCTCAGGGCTTGTCCTCAGCGTGGGCGGCCTCACAGGGCGGCCTCGGCTGCAGGCTGCTCCCGCCTGGGTCCCGCGGGCCGAGAGATAGGGACCCTCCCAGCCAGGCCCCGGGCTGTATCCGTGCCCCGCAGCCCCCCCCCAGCTGCCTGTGCCTGTCCCCGCAGGACCCCACGGCCGCCCGGCATGGCCCGGCGGCGCCCGGACAGCGCCCTGGAGGAGCAGCTGCTGGAGGGCCGCTTCCACTCGGAGCTGCGGCTGGACGCCCAGGGGAACCCCGAGCCCCGGCTCCCGCTGGTCCGCAGCCCCCCGCAGGGCAGGAGCAATGCCGTCTTCCAGCCCGACACCCCGGAGCCCCAGCCCGCGTCCCCGGAGCCCCGCACCGTCATCCTGAGCACGCAGAGCCCCGCGGCGCTCAAGCTGGGCACCGCGCAGCTGATCCCCCGCAGCCTGGCCGTGTCCAGCAAGGCCAAGGCCCCCGCGCGCCACCAGAGCTTCGGGGCGGCCGTGCTCAGCAAGGAGGCCGCCCGGCGGGAGCCCCGGCTCCTCGCGGCCCCCAGCTTCTCCCTGGACGACATGGACATGGACACAGGCCCTGGGGGGGTGCTGTCACGGAACCTGCGCAGCCAGTCCTATCGCGCGGCCATGAAGGGCCTGGGTGGCGAGGTGGCCCCTGTCCAGCTCAGCCCCAAGCTCCACGCCCTGGCCGAGGAGTCCGCCCAGCCTCCTGCTCGGCCCTCGCCCAAAAATAAGGTGGGGGCCCGTGCGCCTGGACAAGGGGGGTGGGGGGCTGGGGGATGTGCCTTGGGCCCCGGGAGCCCGTGGGCAGGGGGGCCGGGGCAGCCATGGCATCACCGTCCCAGCTGCCACTGAGCACCTGCCACGTGCAGGCTCCTGCCAGTTTCCCTGAGACCGGCAGCCGGGCTGCGAGCTGGCTGACTGCCCCATTTCACAGATGGGGCAGCTGAGGCTCAGGATGGTCCAAGGTTTTGCTCAGGGTCCCAGAGTGTGAGTCGCTCCAGACACAGCGGGGCAGTCTGGGGTGGGACCAGCCCCGAGAGGAGCCGGCTCGTCTCAAGGTCAGGGTTCAGGGATGGCTTTGCAGCCACTGGCCGGGACCCAGTGCCCGGGCGCTCCTGTCGAGGACTGGGAGAGGCGTGGCAGCTCTGGCTGCCTCCAGCTCAGGAGCGGACTGACGCCCTCTGCTCACGCCGCCCCTTCCTGCCCGGCAGCCCTGTGGCCTCTGCCTTCCGGGGAGCACGGGACAGGCCCAGGGCCAGCAGGACGGGCACCTCACCCGGGACCTCGGTGCCCGTGGCTGCCATCCGACGGCCTCCCCAGCTTAGAGCTCCTGCCCAGGCTGTGGGAAGACAGGCCCCCAGGGTGCAGTGGGCCAGGCAAGGAGGCCATAGCCACTGTCCTGAGTTTAAAGATGCCCCGGCCGGGGGGTGGACGCTGCCCACTGCCATGTCCGAGGCCGGGGGGTGGATGCTGCCACTGCAATGCCCCAGGCCGGGGGGTGGATGCTGCCACTGCCATGCCCCAGGCCGGGGGGTGGACGCTGCCCGCCGCCATGCCCCAGGCCTGGAAGGTGGACGCTGCTCACTGCCATGTCCCAGGCCTGGGGGGTGGACGCTGCCCGCCGCCGTGTCCCAGGCCTGGGGGGTGGACGCTGCCCGCCGCCGTGTCCCAGGCCTGGGGGGTGGACGCTGCCCGCCGCCGTGTCCCAGGCCTGGGGGGTGGACGCTGCCCACTGCCATGCCTCCCTGAGAAGCCGGGGCCCCAGGACTGCCTCAGGGCCTCAGCATCCACCCCGTCAGGGCCAGGCCTGCGGGGCCCATTCCTTCCTTCTGTTGGTTCACAGGTTCTGGGCAGGGGGCGAGGGGGTCCCAGCAGTCAGGCCCAGGAGCTCCCGGGCAGTGGGGATGCTCAGGGAACCGGGGAGCACAGGGCCTGGGGGTTCAGAAGGGGAGGGTTAAAGCAGAAGCAGGGACAAAAGGCGGGTGCCAGGTGGAGGAGGGGCCGAGGCAGCAGCCTGTGCCCAGACCTGGAGGTGGGAGGGGTGAGGGCACTGGGGGACACAGGGTGGCGGGGGGGGGGCGGGGGCAGCAGGGCCAGGTGCAGCTGGCAGCGCCACACATTCCAGACCAGCACGGGGAGACTCAGGCCCCAACTCGTCGGGAGAAACCAGCTCCCACGCTCCTGGAACCGGCCCCTGTGAGGTCGGGGGACAGTGGTGTATCCGGCCAAGAAGGCAGGCTCTGAGCAGCAGCTGGTGGGCCAGGGTGAGGTCCCCGCTCACCCCCGCAGCCCCGCGTCAGCTGCCGGGTCTCCAGGGCGTGGGGCCGGACGCTCACCCTCTTCTTCCTGCCGCCTCAGGCCACCCCTACGTGGGGTCCTGCGTGCATCCTCCACTCCCCCCCAATGTCCCCCTTGGCCTTCTCCTAACCACACCTGTCCTACCTCGGGCTACCCGAAGTGGGAACACCCCACTTTCCTGAGCACCCCTCTTAGCTAGTTCAGCCCTGCCTCCACCTCCAGGCAGCCCTCCTGGATCTGCCCAGATTTCAGTCACCTGCCCTGACTGCTCTGGAGGTACCCCCCTGCCCTGGCCTCCTCTTGGCGGCCCGCCTCCCTCGGGAGCAGCATCTATTGAGCGGCTTCTGTGTGCTCAGCAGAGCCCACTCCTGCCGGGCCTGGTGTCGCGCACGGAGCCGTGCGGCCTGAGCCCGGGTGGAGGAGCCGCTCTAGGCCCACACCTGCCCCTCCTCCCTGCTGACCACTGGTGTTTCTGCGTCTTGTTTGCACAGAAGACGCTGGGGCGGAAGCGTGCGCACAAGGGCTCCTTCAAGGATGGTGAGTGTGGCCTGGGGAGGTGGCCGTGGGCTGGGCCGGACCAGATGAGACTGGTCTCGCTGGGGGAGGGGCAGGGGCAGCGGGGCTGGGTGTGGTGGACAGAGCACGCACTGCAGGGATTCCTCCGGGGACCAGAGGCCCTGGTGGCCATCTGGCCATGTAGCGCTGATGGGTCCAGAAAGGCCTAGGGCAGTGACGGCGAACCTTCTGAGCTCGGCGTGTCAGCATTTTGAAAAACCCTAACTTCACTCTGGTGCCGTGTCACATATAGAAATTTTTTGATATTTGCAGCCAGAGTAAAACAAAGACTTATATTTTTGATATTTATTTTATATATTTAAATGCCATTAAACAAAGAAAAATCAACCAAAGAAATGGGTTCACGTGTCACCTCTGACACGCGTGTCATAGGTTCGCCATCCCTGGCCTAGAAGTTTCCCATGGACTCCCTTCTGCACCACCCAGGGGCAGGAGACAGAGCCCCACAATCACCCCAGGCGACAATTGTCCAGCACCTCGTGGGGCGGGGGGGCATAGTAGCCACATGGGGGACCAAGGCCCCACGGGGAGGACACGCCTGCTGGGCTCTGTTGGGGTCGTCTCAGGGCACGGGGAGCCTGTGGGGTGGGGCTCAGAGGGCATGGGCGGCAGCTGCACCTTGGGGGGGCCCAGAGCAGTGCCATCAGCCTGCTGAGGGGTGGGTGCCAACAGGGCCCCATGGGGAGGGGGAGAGGAAGTGCTGCCCAGCCAGGATGGAGCACCCGCTGGGCAGGAGGGTGGGCCAGTGAGGCCGGAAGGGCTTGGGCCTGGGTGCCAGGCTGGATGCCAGGCGTCAGCTTCTGAGGACACAGGGGCCCCGCCAGGATGGGTCCGCCCTCCCTGCCAGCCCTGACCTCTGTGGACGGACACCGGCTGGAGGGGGCGAGGGAGGTGTCAGGCCCCGGCTCCTGCCCCAGGCCCCAGAGCGAGGCATGAAGGGGAGACGTGGAGGGGGTGCGCGGGCCCTCGGTGCCCGGAGCAGTGGACCGGGCCATTCCGGGGCCTGCAGTGTGGGAGCAGGACACAGCCCTGGTCTCGGGGCTCTGGAACAGCCCCCCCCCCAAGGCCTCTGGAGGCCCCCACCCGCCTGTGCTCTGATTTGTCAGCTCCGCTGGCCTGAAGGTGCCACATTCTGCACCGGGCGCCACCCTGCCTGGCCCGCCCAGAGCAGCCACAGCGGCCAGCGGCCCAGGGGAGCCTGCTCCAGGGGTACTGATGTTCTCAGAGGCTCCTCGGGACTCGGCCTGTGGGTTCTGGGGGGACCAGGCCCGCTCCCAGCCCCCGGTCCCCCACGTGATGCGCCCCCTCTCCCCAGACCCCCGGTTCTATCAGGAGATCCGGGAGCGGGGCCTGACCACCAGCCAGGAGTCCGACGACGACCTGCTGGACGAGCCGGGCAGCCCCGAGGGAGCGCGGACGGTGGGCACCCCCATCGTGGTCAAGAACTTCCGGGCCCCCCAGGTCACTTGGAGCCAGCTCCCCGAGGTAGGCCCCCCAGGTCACCTGGAGCCAGCTCCCTGAGGTAGGCCGGCTGCTGGGGGCGCCCTTCCCCACCCGTGGGCAGTCAGTCCCGGGGCCTCCCCAGCGCCCACCCAGCCCCAGGAGAGCTGCGTCCCATGCCCTCAGAGCAGCCCGCCCTGCGCGGCACCTGGTGGTCTCAGGCGGGGACGGGGGCGGGGGAGTTGGGGCAGGTGCCATCCAGGTATGTGACGGGCGTCCCCAGGTGAGCCCCATGCTCTCCGCTTCCTGCTCAGACTGGTCTTCGGGGAGCTGTGGGTACCAAGGACCCCTCCTGCCAGGGCCCTGCCCCCAGGAAAGTGCTAGGAGGTCCCCTGAGGAGGCAGGAGGGGATGGGGGGGGGCAGGCCTCGGCTCCCACAGAGCCCCGTGCCACGGCCAAGCCGCCCCACTCCAGCTGCAGGGATGTGGGGACTCGGTGAGAGCACAGGATGGGGGCGGCTCCGACCACGTGCCGGGGAGCGGCTGTCACCCCCAGGCCCAGTCGGCCACGGGCAGACTCCTGACCCGTCCCTGGGAGCCCAGGGTGGGAGCTGGGCGGCAGCCGTGGGCACAGCGGGCAGTGGGGCGGGCACTCGGTCCTTTGTCTGCGGTGCATGGGCTCTCTGCTTGCACCCAAAGGGGGACGAGAGCTGAGGCTGTGGGACCCAGCCGGGAGAGCCCGGCTGGGCTGAGGGTAGGCGGATGGGAAGTGGGGAATCTGTTCCCACCTGCCGGGCGCCAGCTGCGTGCCAGGAGTCCCAGGCATGTCACCCCGGGTCTGGTGGCATTCAGATGCTGCAGCCTCCACAGGGGGCCGGGGTTTCTGACCCCCCGCCTCCTGAGCTGGGTCTCGGCCCAGCCTGGGCTAGAGGAAGAGGCACGGGGTTTGCCCCCCACCCCTATAGGCCTAGGAGACGGCCTGTGCGCAGCCCAGGGAGGAGGGAGCAGGAACGGGGTGGCTCTGGGTCCTACAGAGGGGGTGCCCTCAGGCAGAGGCACAGCCCAGCCTGTTCCGACAGGCGCGCCGTGGCTGAGAGCCACACGCCACCAGGGCAGCCCGGAGGCCACGGCCCCCACGGCAGGGAGCTGGGCGGGGCGCCCGCTGGAGCAGGGTCACCCCCAACCTCCTGGCAGGGCGCTGACTCAGCCGGCCCAGGACCCCCAGCTTTTTAGGTGGCCCTGCCCTCTCCCCCCCTCCCCTGCTCGGGTGCCTCTGGGCCTTTCTCTCTGGACCCCCTCCTCCCCCCTCGCGCCCCAGGGCCCCCTGCAGGGGGTGCAGGGCCCACCCAGGGCACGTGTCCATGGAGAGGAGAGACGCAGGGACAGGATCAGGCAGGGACGGGCCAGCTCGGTGGTCCCACTGCACTGAGCCTGGAGGGGCTCCCCCCCCCCAGACCCCCGACCCCGCCAGCCTGGCTCCGCCCTCTCCAGGCCTCTCTGCCTTCCACGGTGACCCCTGACCCCAGGCCTGTGCCCGCAGGTGGTGGAGCTGGGCATCCTGGACACGCTGCCGGCCGAGGAGCGCAAGAGGCAGGAGGTGAGCGGCCGGTGGGGGTGCGGCCCTGTGTCCCAGCCTCATCGTGCGGGGGTGTGGGGACAACGGCCACGGTGACATGGCCCGCCCGCTCGCCCTCCGCCGCCTGCTGGGCCAGACACCAGGGAGATGGCTGACGCCCTTGGCGGGCGGGGCAGGGGCTGGGGCAGCTACCCCCTCCCCTTGCCCAGTGTCACAGCTCACTGTGGCCGAGCCAGAGCGCAGACCCAGGAGTCGGGGTCCCGTCGCCCTGGCTGCGCTCTCGTCCCACCGGGGCTCGTCCGGGGGGCTCAACCCCGGCCTGTCGCCTCACCCCGACAGTTCCCACCGCCGAGTGCTCGTCTCAGACGCGCCGTGGCCAGCCCCTGTCTGCGTGCATGTGTGTCCCGCTGCCCTGGGCGGGCGGCTCCTCCAAACCGCCCCGACTCCCCCGCTCTCGCCAGGCCATCTTCGAGATCCTCACGTCCGAGTTCTCCTACCAGCACAGCCTGGGCATCCTGGTGGCCGAGTTCCTGCAGTCCCGGGAGCTGCGGGCGACCATGACCCAGACCGAGCACCACCACCTCTTCTCCAACATCCTGGACGTGCAGGGCGCCAGCCAGAGGTGAGGCCGCACCCGCCCTACAACCCCCCACCCACCCCCTCACAACCCCCCATCGACCACCTCAAAACCCCCACCCACCCCCTCACAACCCCCCATCCACCACCTCAAAACCCCCACCCACCCCCTCACAACCCCCACCCACCTCCTCACAACCCCCACCCACCCCCTCACAACCCCCACCCACCCCCTCACAACCCCCCATCGACCACCTCAAAACCCCCACCCACCCCCTCACAACCCCCCATCCACCACCTCAAAACCCCCACCCACCCCCTCACAACCCCCACCCACCTCCTCACAACCCCCACCCACCCCCTCACAACCCCCACTCACCCCCTCACAACCCCCACCCACCCCTCACAACCCCCACCCACCATGTGCCTGGAGGCCACACACAACCCCTCACGACCCCCCATCCCCCGGGTGCCCAGAGCCGCACCCACTCCCTCGGGCTAGGGCCGCTGGCCTGGGTGTGGACGGAGGTGGAGGCGGCAGGTCCTGGTCAGGGTGGGAGGGCAGCTCCCGGAGGCGCCTGGTCTGGGTCTGGGTCTGTGGGTGGGGGGTTGGGGCAGCAGTTTGCTGGGAGGGCGTGTGAGACCCTCCTGGGCCCTGAGGCCAGAGAGTGGCCCCGGGAGAGCTGAGCGCCAGACTGTGGGTGTCCTGGGCCCCTGCACCCTGTCCCCTGAGGTTTGAGAGGGGGACATCTCCCATGGCACATGGCTCTGTCCAACGACAGGCACGTTCCCACCAGGGCACCCAAGCCCAAAGGGCTGCATGGCCAGGCGCAAGGCACCCACAGGGCGAAGTGGGAGGCGGCCTCTCGTCGCCCCGGGTCATGTTCCTCCCGGGGTGTCTGGTGCCCGGCCCAGGGCTCTGGTTGCAGGGCAGGAGGTGGAGGAGGGGCTGGGCGTGCAACTGCAGGCCTGCGTGGGGCTGTGTATGCGTGCACATGTGCACATGTAGGTACATGTGTGGCAGCAGGTGTGTGTGCACACGTGTGGGTAGCAGCTGTTTGCATGTGTGTGTGTGAACACACATTGTGTATGAGTGTGTGTGCATGTGTGTGCACACGTGGGGGCACAGCTGTGTGTTACTCCTGTGGCGGGCACAGTCCAGGTATACACTGTGGCCATTCACGCAGCCTCCCCAGGAATCGGTCAGTGGCTCGGTGCCGTCTCAGACCTCCCAGCCCCTTCTCAGAGCCCTCCAGAATGCCCACGGAGGTGCTGGCCAGCACGCCTGCCTGGGGCTGGGGGTGGGGTCCCCATCTGTCCTGACACACTGAGCCATTTGCAGGGCTGCCCATCAGCCTCAGAATGTTCCACGGAAAGGGACCCTGGTCCCTGTGGCAGGAGGTCAGGCCGGGCCTGTGACAGGGGCCTGAGGGACCCCAGCCGAGGCCCACTCCCCTCCCTGCCCCCCTCACTGGCCTCGCCAGGGTAACCAGAGCCGGGCCCCAGCTTCCAGGGGGCCCACAGGTCGGTGGGAGGCCCATGTTGCTCCTGGGTGGTGCCCTGGCCGCAGGTCCTGGGTGGGGCTGACTCACCCCACCTCCCTGTCTGGGTACCAGCGTCCTCCCCTCCCCCCGTGGGTGAGCTGTAAGGGCTGCGGCCCCAGCTGGTCACTCTTTGACGAGGGGTGCGGGCCACCTGAGGTCCCCGTGTGGCTCTGAGCTCTGGGACTCTGCCCTCTGCCGTCAGCCAGCACCTTATCTCCAGGCGGGGCTGCTCGGCCGCCCAGCTCAGCAGGACGGAGAGCCGCTGGCGTGGGCGTGGCCTCGGCCCAGGCCCCAGGGAGGGACTGCTCGGGACAGAGCCTGGGGTGGGAGGCCCTCTGGCCGCCTTGGCCCGGCCGGGAGAGGTGTGGGGCCTGGGGTCCGGCGCTTGCCCGCGGTTAGGGTGCCCTGGAGGCTGCAGCCGGCGCCTGTGTAGCACGTGACCTACGGCCAGCCCCAGGGCAGCGGCTGCTGGGAGCGGAGCCCTGGGCCAGACCCGCCGGATGGTGGCTCAGGCGTCCTCTCCTCCCTGCGAGGCCTGGGTGCGCTGAGCCTCGGGACCCTGGAGGGCGGGGTGTGGCTGTCCCCTCCAGGGCGTCTGCCCGGAGGCACCACGCTGAGCTGGGGGCCGTGCTGGGCCCGAGGCAGGTCCTGGCGCCTCTAACCAAGTCCCCGGGAGTCAAGTCGGAATGAAGTTCTGTCCTGCCGCCCATCCCTCGGGGCCCACACCTCCTGCCCGGCCTGGAGGGGCGTGGCCTCGGGTTTGGCCAGGGGTCTGGGCCCAGTCACTTCCCATCCCAGCAGCTCATCTGTCCTGGGGATTTCCTGGGCCAGTGGGGTCCGTCCACATGTGTGCTGCCCCAGAGCTGAGCTGGGCATGTGTGTGCGTGTGTGTCTGTGTGCGTGTGTGCATGTTTGCATGTGTGTGTGTCAGTGTGCATGTGTGTGCATGTGTGACAGTGTGCATGTGTGTGCGTGTGTGTCTGTGCATCAGTGTGCATGTGTGCGTGTTTGCATGTGTGTGTCTGTGTGCATGTTTGTGCGTGCATGCGTGTGTGTTGGCGTGTGTGTGTGCTCACACGTGCGGCGTGGGCAATCAGCTGTGGTCCTTGCCGCAGGTTCTTCGAGGACCTGGAGCGGCGGCACAAGGCGCAGGTGTGCGTGGAGGACATCAGCGACATCCTGGAGGAGCACGCGGAGCGGCACTTCCACCCCTACGTGGCCTACTGCTCCAACGAGGTCTACCAGCAGCGCGCCCTGCAGAGGCTCACGTGAGCGGCGGCCGGGGCTGGCGGGGCACAGCCTGCTCGCTGCCGCCGCCGCCGGGCTCTGACCCGCCTCCCCTGGTCCCTGCAGGAGCAGCAACCCCGCCTTCCGAGACGCCCTCCGGGAGATCGAGAGGCGGCCAGCGTGCGGCGGCCTGCCCATGATCTCCTTCCTCATCCTCCCCATGCAGCGGGTCACCCGCCTGCCCCTCCTGACCGACGTGAGCACCAGCCCGGGCCCGGCGGGGACGGGGCGCCTGGGCTCCCGTCTCACACTCAGACCCGGTGTTGCTCCCCCGGGACCTCGTCCTCCACCATCACCCATGATGAGGAGGGTGATCGGGCTTCAGTCGCCATGGTGACCTGGTCCCGGCATCGTCTCCGTCGCCCGTAGAACTGTCTCTGCCAGGACCTGTCCTGCGCTTTACATGATGGGCAGGTGGATGCGTCTTACCCCGCGTCACCCAGATGGTCCTGGGCCATCGGCGCCTCCTGCCTCGCACCCCTTGGCCAGTTGTCCCGGGCGCGGGGAGAGGGGCTCAGAGGGGCTCCCTGGAGTGGCTTGCGTTTCTGAGATGGTGGCTCAGGGGGCAGAGGGGCCTGTGAGGGTGAAAGGCACAATAATGCACATGCATACACATGCATGCACATGTGGACACACACGTGGCAGGAGCCCAGCTAAGCTCCTGGAGGCAGCATGTGGCCCTGTGCTAGGCGGTCACTGTCCAAGCGAGATGGGACATCCCTCCGGGCATTCTGGGAGGAGTAGGAATAGAGGCTGTGGGGCCCCCCGGCTGGACGAGGGTGGCCAGGATTGGAAGGGGCAGGGTCCTGGGGGCACTCACTCCAAGTCCCCCCCAACCGGCCTGACCTGGCTGAGCCGTTTGGGGGTCCCACCTGGGTCTGGTGTGAGGGAGCCTCCCTGACATGGGCCAAAAGCCTGGGGCGGGAGGGTGCCTGGTGCTCGCTCACACCTGGTGTCTCCCCTGCAGACACTCTGCCTCAAGACCCAGAGCCACCCCGAGAGGTACAAGGCCGCCAGCCGCGCGTTCAAAGCCATGAACAAGGTGAGGGGAACCCCACCCCCGATAGCAGAGACCCCAAGGGCCTGGCAGGAAGTGTTTGAAGATTGTACACCCCAAGCTTTTCATGGTACCAGAGGGGAAACTGAGGCCTAGAGGGAGTGGAGCTCGCACACAGCCTTCGAGCTCCTGGCAAGGCAGGGCTAGGACGGCCAGGAGGGCGGCGACCTGGGCCGGTGGGGCCCGCAGCCCAGCCACCTCCCTGCCCACACCCTGCAGCTGGTGAAGCAGTGCAACGAGGGGGCCCACAAGATGGAGCGCATGGAGCAGATGTACACGCTGCAGACACAGCTGGACTTCGGCAAGGTCAAGGTAGGCAGCCCCAGAGGGCGCCTGCTGTGCCCACCACGCCCACCAGCCCGGCTGGCCCTGACCTGTCCCAGCTCCCAGACCACTCCCTCCCCCCCCCCACCCCCGTCCCGTGGAGCCCTCCGGGCCTGGCCTGGCTCAGAGCAGCCAACTGGATGGCCCTTCGCTGTGGCCGGAGCCCTGGGGGCGGCCCGCCGTGGTTCTCAGAGGCTGGGGTCGGTCCCCACCAGCAGCTGCGGGCCTGGCCTGTGGGACCGGGGCTTGACATCTGTCTGTCTGTCTGTCCTCCAGTCCCTCCCGCTGATCTCCGCCTCCCGCTGGCTGCTGAAGCGCGGGGAGCTGTTTGTGGTGGAGGAGACCGGACTGTTCCGGAAACTCGCCAGCCGGCCCACGTGCCACCTGTTCCTGTTCAACGACGTCCTGGTGGTCACCAAGAAGAAGAGGTGGGCCCCACCCCACCACGGGCACTGTGGGTGGTGGGCGGTGGGCGGGCTGCAGCCTCGGGGCCAGGAGTGGGCTGGAGGCCGGGAGGACATGGAGGAGCCGACCGGAGCCTCCTCCGGCCTCAGAGTGGGGGGCACACACAGGACCTGCCCAGCCGGTCGCCCATGGCAGCAGCCTGGGTCCCCTCCACAGGGACACATGCAGCTCCAGGGGGTGCTCAGCGCCACACCGCCCCCCCCCCCCACAGGGGACCCGGGCCGCCGTGGCCCTGGCTGCGTGGCGCTGCTTCCATTTGCAGACCGGCGCCTGCCCGCCCAGCCACCAGGACCCTGGTGGCCGCTGTTCTCCAGGTGGGGGGATGGGAGGGCCATCTAGAGAGCGCCCTCCTGGCGGCCTGGCCCCCGGCCGCTGTGGGGACCTGGTGGCCGGGGGGCGGGGGGGACGGCTGCCAACAGACCCCGCACCTCGCCCGCCTCCTCCCGCAGCGAAGACAGCTTCGTGGTCCAGGACTACGCCCACGTGGACCACCTCCGAGTCCAGAAGGTGGAGGCCACGGAGCTGCCCCTGCCAGGCGGCGCCAACCGCAGCTCGTCTGTGCCGCACCTCTTCCAGGTGACCCTGCTGCACAACAGCGAGGGCCGCCAGGAGAGGGTCCTGCTGTCCTCTGACTCCGCGTAAGTCCGGGAGGGCTCCCTGGGGGAGGGGGCTCTGCGTGGCCCACGAGGATAGGATTCCTGCCACCCACATCCCTGACCGCCACTCTGTGCGGGCATCACACCAGGTGCAGGGACAGCCTTGTCCTCACGGAGTTCACATTCCCGGGAGGGGGCACCCAGCCACAAGACGAGCAGCTGAGGGGTGAGGGGTGAGACAAACAGGAGACAAACAGGCAGGAGAGGGAGCAGGGGGCGGGGCTGGGGAGGAAGCCTCATGCCCAGGGCTCCGAGGGGAGCGAGGCTCAGGGCTCCAGCAGAGGCGCAGCCATGCAAAGGCCCTGGGGCAGGAGGCCATGGCACGGAGCAGCCGGAGGACAGCAGGGCAGGACTCAGTACACTGAGGGAGCCCAGCAGACGTCCGCGCTCCCTCCCGCTCGCTCCCCTTCCCGGGCGAGAAGCTGAGGCTCCTGTCAATCAGCAGCTGACAAGAGGCCCGGGTCGCAGAGCCAGTGCAGGAGGTGGGCGGCCCGGACGCTGAGGGGCCGCTGCCCCCGGCTCGGACCCAGGCTCGGACCCAGGCTCGGACCCGGGCCGGTGGGGCTCGGGCTCAGCCTGCCTGCGCTGCTTCCCACGCCCTGGGCCCTCCCAGGCTTTGGCCCCCGGGTGGTGGGGTGGGGAGGCCCCGGGCGGAAGCCACTCACAGCTCCTGGCTCCTGACCAGGCTGGTGGGAGGGGGTCTGGCAGCCGGGTCTCCACTGCCTGTCCCCCCTCCAGGGCGTGGGCGGCGCTCAGACCCCATGGGAGGCCGCGTGACCCCATCTTCTCTGTGCCAACAGGGGGGGGGGGCGGGGGGGGGGCTTGAAGCCAAAGCCACCAGGCTGGCGGCATCCGCCTCGGGCCCTGCTCACACTCTGTCCCCAGGAGGGACCGGGCCCACGCTCTGTCCCCAGGAGGGACCGGGTCCATGTCCTCTGTCCCCAGGAGTGACCGGGTTCATGTCCTCTGTCACCAGGAGTGACCAGGCCCATGTCCTCTGTCCCCAGGAGGGACCGGGTTCATGTCCTCTGTCCCCAGGAGGGACCGGGTTCATGCCCTCTGTCCCCAGGAGTGACCGGGTCCATGTCCTCTGTCCCCAGGAGTGACCGGGTTCATGTCCTCTGTCACCAGGAGTGACCAGGCCCATGTCCTCTGTCCCCAGGAGGGACCGGGTTCATGTCCTCTGTCCCCAGGAGGGACCGGGTTCATGTCCTCTGTCCCCAGGAGGGACCGGGTCCATGTCCTCTGTCCCCAGGAGGGACCGGGTTCATGTCCTCTGTCCCCAGGAGTGACCGGGGTCATGTCCTCTGTCCCCAGGAGTGACCTGCCATGTCCTCTGTCCCCAGGAGTGACGGGCCCATGTCCTCTGTCCCCAGGAGTGACCGGGTTCATGTCCTCTGTCCCCAGGAGTGACCAGGCCCATGTCCTCTGTCCCCAGGAGGGACCGGGTTCATGTCCTCTGTCCCCAGGAGTAACCGGGCCCATGTCCTCTGTCCCCAGGAGGGACCGGGCCCACGCTCTGTCCCCAGGAGGGACCGGGTCCATGTCCTCTGTCACCAGGAGGGACCGGGTTCATGTCCTCTGTCCCCAGGAGTGACCGGGTCCATGTCCTCTGTCCCCAGGAGTGACCGGGTCCATGTCCTCTGTCCCCAGGAGGGACCGGGTCCATGTTCTCTGTCCCCAGGAGTGACCGGGCCCACGCTCTGTCCTCAGGAGTGACCGGGTCCATGTCCTCTGTCCCCAGGAGGGACCGGGTCCATGTCCTCTGTCCCCAGGAGGGACCGGGTCCATGTCCTCTGTCCCCAGGAGGGACCGGGTTCATGCCCTCTGTCCCCAGGAGTGACCAGGCCCATGTCCTCTGTCCCCAGGAGTGACCGGGCCCATGTCCTCTGTCCCCAGGAGTGTCCGGGCCCACGCTCTGTCCCCAGGAGGGACCGGGTCCATGTCCTCTGTCCCCAGGAGTGACCGGGCCCACGCTCTGTCCCCAGGAGGGACCGGGTTCATGTCCTCTGTCCCCAGGAGGGACCGGGTTCATGTCCTCTGTCCCCAGGAGGGACCGGGTTCATGTCCTCTGTCCCCAGGAGGGACCGGGTTCATGTCCTCTGTCCCCAGGAGGGACCGGGTTCATGTCCTCTGTCCCCAGGAGGGACCGGGTTCATGTCCTCTGTCCCCAGGAGTGACCGGGCCCGCTGGATCACCGCGCTGACGTACAGGGAGCAGCAGCGGCTGGGCCTCGCCAACAAGGGAGGTGAGCGCTCGCCCCAGGAGCAGGGCTCGCAGCCCCCGTTCCGGCCCCGGAGGGGGCGGCTGTGGGTCAGGAGGGAGAGGTACCCTCCATCCTCCGTCCATCCAACACCTGACCCCGGGGAGGGGCCTCAGCCACACAGCCCGGCTGCCTCGGGGCCTCCCTCCCTCCCTGTGGTGCCCTGAGCCCAGTAGCTGGTGGAACAGACCCACGCGCTGGAGCCAGAGGCCCATAGACCCTTCCTCCTGCCCCCCCCCCCCCCGTCCCCCCGGGAGCTGGGAGCGCCCCCTGCTGGGCGGGCACTTTGACCCTGAAAGCAGCCTGTCCGGCTGTGGGGAGGGCCGGCTCTGGACAGAGGAGAGCGGGGCCCTGGGAGCTGTCGGGAGCCACCCCTCCCCGAAGGACCGGCGTCACTCACGCCTGCCCGTCCCGCAGACCTGCCGCAGGTGGAGGTCACCAAGGCCTACTTCGCCAAGCAGGTGGACGAGATCTCGCTGCAGCAGGCGGACGTGGTGCTGGTCCTGCAGCAGGAGGACGGTGAGCAGGGCGGGGCCGGGCATGGGGTGTTTAGAGGGGAGTCGAGGGGGACACGGGTGGGGGGCTGAGCCAGGGGAGTATGGGAGAGGGGCTGGCAGAGGGGCCCAGGCAAGCTGGACCCCGGGCAAGGGTCTGGCCCCACTGGCATGCCAGCAGCCCTGGCCCCCACCAGGGGTCACCGCTCCCAGCCAGCCTGGGACCGAGGGCCTGAGCACCTCCTGCCAGGCACCTTCAGACGCCCCCGAGGTGCAGGATCAAAAGCTGTGCCCTAGTGGGGGGCTCTACTGCTGCTGGGACCCCACTGAGGCCGGCAGAGCTGGTTGGAGCCCCGAGACCTTGTCAGGACCCCCGGGGGCAGGCGGTGGTGGGCTCCGGGGGTGGGGGTGCCGAGCGGGCCCCTCCCCGGTGCCCACGACCCTCCCTCACCTGCCCGTGACTGGGTCAGGATGGTTCTATGGCGAGAGGCTGCGGGACGGAGAGACGGGCTGGTTCCCCGAGGACTTCGTCCAGAGCATCACCAACCGCGTGGCCGTGGAGGGCAACATGCGCAGGATGGAGCGGCTGCGCGTGGAGACGGACGTGTAGCCGCCCCGCCCGCGCCTCCGGCGGCCTCAGCCCACATTCCAGCCGGCCAGCGGCCATGCCAGGCCCCGGGGGCACAGTGACTCGTCCCAGACCCATCCTGGATCTCCCCGAGGACCGTGCGCTGCAGCGACGGCTCCGGGCAAGCGCGTGGGGCCACACCAGCCCTGACCCCTGGCCCAGTCCCCGGGAGGAGCCCAGCGGCCATGGCCACTGCCCCCTACCCAGCTCCCGCCAGCCCGCCCTGCCCCGGGCACCCAGAACTGGGCCACAGGTGACGCGGAGGGGCCCCGAGAACTGTGGGGACGGCATGACTGTCTGCCTCCTGCCCCGCTCGTGCCCCGCGTGCACAGGAGGCCTCGCGCCCAGGGCTACCCTGCCTCCCGAGAGGAGGGTGGGGTGGGGAGGGAGGGACCGTGTGGCGCCGACATGTACTGTGACTGCGCTTCCCGGGGACATTAAAGTGCTTGTGCAGCACCCGGTTTCCACGCACACCTGAGCCGCACCGGCCTCACGAGCCCCCAGGGTGCCGAGAGCAGGGGACTGGCCTGTGTGCGGTCACTGTGCTGGGTCAGTCACTCGCCTGGCCGCCCGCTCACGGCCTCTTGGGCTCATTCTTGGCCCTCGTCTGTCCAGCCAGAGTCATGGGCAAGGCCAGTGGGTCTGGGGGCGTGAGGACAGCAGAGCCTGAGAGATGCCCCAGAGGGGACTTGCAGATGGGAGAGGCCGCAGACCTCGGCGCTGGGGAGGGGGGATTGTCGGCTGCCTGGCCAGGCTCGAGGACCGTCCACTCTCCCAGGAGCCCCACTGGCCCTCCTGTGGCCTCGGCTGGCAGGGCTGTCCTTGGATGGTCTGCTGCATCCCACTGGGCACCGGCTTTGGCATTGAAGCCAGGGGTGCGACTGGCCCCTCCTCCTGGGCGCCTCGATAAGATGGCTCAGCACAGAGGGTCCCGTGAACAAGGCCCTGGTTGGCCGCGGGTCCAGGAGGGAAGGGCCACCCAGGGGAGGGGCTGAGTGAGGGGTGGACCTCTGAGCCCGTCCCCGGGGCCAGGACGGTGGAGCCGCTGCTCCCAGACCTCTAAGGTGACCTCAGCAGAGGGCAGAGGCCTACAGAGCCCCAGCAGGGCCGTCTGGGCCGACGCTGCCTGGGATGGGGGTGAGGGAGGGGGCAAGGCCAGGGCTAGGAGGGCGTGGCCTGGGGGGCTGGGTCGGTCAGGCCCTCACTGGCTGGACAGGAGGAAGTGGGAGGCCTTGATTTTCCCACCTGGGAGCTGGGTGAACGCCCTGCTGTCCCTGGAGTGCTGTGGGCACGCTGGTGCGTGTGCAGGTGCGTGTGTGTGCGTGTGCGTGCGTGTGCGTGGTCTCTGGAAGCCAGTGGGCAGCATCTTGTGTGAGTCCAGCTGCCCGTCCCCTGGACCAAGAGGGACCACTCCTCCCACAGACCCCCATGTTCTCTCCACTGCGCCCCCGGGGAGGGTGGGCCAGCCACTGCCCATCCGCTGCCCGGCCTGGTCCAGGCCACGGAGGAAAGTGGCTGTGGAAAGCCTGAGGCCACACCCTCAATGCCGGGGCCTCGGGCGGGAAACACCCTCAATGCCGGGGCCTCGGGCGGGAAACACCCTCAATGCCGGGGCCTCGGGGCGGGAAACACCCTCAATGCCGGGGCCTCGGGGCGGGAAACACCCCCAGTGCCGGGGCCTCGGGGCGGGAAACACCCCCAGTGCCGGGGCCTCGGGGCGGGAAACACCCCCAGTGCCGGGGCCTCGGGCGGGAAACACCCCAACACCCCCAGTGCCGGGGCCTCGGGCGGGAAACTCAGGTCTTCAAGCAGCCGCAGCGCCTGTGCCTCATGAGCAAGGGGAGCCGGACGCTTAGCCCTCAGGATGTCCAGGGCAGGCGGGGTGGCGGCCAGAGGCTGTGGGGGCGGCCGGTCCACTGGGAGGCCAAGCACCCAGCTCAGGACACGAACGCTTCCGAGTGGAACAGGCCCAGCCGGCTGCGCCCCCCGATGCAGGCGAGAAACAGGCCCAAGTCCTGGGCCCACGCAGGGTCTCAGGTTTGCCCGGAGACGGCGAGGCGTCCTAGGACAGCCTGGGAAGCCCGTGCTGACAGCGAGGGTCCCCCCTCACCCACCCTACCCCCGGCAGGGCCTCCTGGCCTGGGGCTCCTGGAGACGTGTGTGCAGAGCAGGGGCCGTGGGGGCTGGACTGGGGCCTGCGGCTGACCCCTCTGCCCCCCATCCTTGTAAATCAGGGTCCCCTTTGAGGCAGAGGCGCCTAATTGACTTAAAGGCCAGGAGCCCCAACACCATCTTAGGATCCATGTGCCCACCAAGCTCTCCAGCTCCCTGGCTTGGCTCCCTCTACTGCCCCCTGGTGTCCGGCAGGGGCACTGTGCCGAGCCCTCAGGGTTCAAGGCATGGGAGGCCTCTGAGTGTCCCTGGGTGGACAGTGCCTGTGGGTCCCCGTTCCCCGCGCCTCGATGACAGTCCTCGGCTTCCCATGGGGGGCCCTCGGGCATGGAGCCGCTCGCCAGTCAAGCTGGACGGCCGCGGGGTTCCCATGAATTCTGCTCCCATCCTTGTCACTGTCCCCAGTAACACACCCGTTCGCGTTGGACGTCCCAAGTCACGCCCCCAGCTGTCGCCTGTCCAGCCCGTCGCTGGGTCTCTGGACAGACTGGGGTCCCGTCAGACGTGGACACGGGCTGGAGAGAGGACGTCCTCCCGGGTCAGGCCCCTGCAGGTCCCGCCGCAGAGGCACCCCCAGTGTGTGCTGGGTGTCGCACCGGGAATGGCGGCTTGTTCGTTCTCCGGTCGGCGCTGCCGAGTTGAACGGTTGTCTGTGTCGCTTTATAGGCGGCTCGCGCCTGTGACTTGGCGGCCCCCGGCCACGTGCCTGTTGGCCCCGCTAACCTGTCGGCACTTTCAGCTCCTCCATAGCAACAGCCCAGCCCTGGAGCCAGGGCGGTCAGCGTCTCCCCGACACGCACACACGCACATGCACACACACACCCCGCTCCCCACTTCTTGTTTCTGGCCCCACGAGCTCTGCTGGGGTGGGGGTGCCAGACATGGATTCTTGGTGGTGCAGGGAATTCGTTCACTTGCCCACAGTGTCCCCTGGGCCTTACCCGGGGCCTGTCCGGGGGTCCCTCGGAGCAGACAGAGCCCGCGCCCCCCAGTGGGGAAGCTGTCAGGCCACGGAGAGCCCCAGGAACCCCGCGGGAGGAACAGCAGGACCGCGGAGGGAAGGCCCGCAGCGCCTGGTAGACTGGGCCGCTGGCTCCCCCTCCACTCGCGTGGACTTGAGGCAGCTCACATCGTCGCGCCCTTGCTGTCCGGCCCCCCAGAATTTCCATCCCACAGACACGCCGACTGGGCACGCCTTCCGCTGCCATCGAGGCAATCTGGCCTCACCCAGAGGCGCGGACGCATTTTCTGGCGTGAAGCCGTCCTGGCGTCTGAATCCAATCCAATCCCCACGGCTCAACTTCGTTATTTTAAAAATATTTTTGTTTGAGGAGCTAACGTTTTTACTGGGGGTTTTGCGTACAAAGGGCCTGCGATTCCCTTTCCTTGCACCGCCCTGCACGCCTGGCTTAGGACCGGCGGACACGGCCGGCCTTGGGGCGGGCAGGTGCGGAGGGAGCAGGGTACCCGCTGCTTTCGCTCCGTTCTGGGTGAAGGGCTGTGTCTCTACCTGCGCACGGCTGTACCTGGCGTTTGTATGCCCCCAGACACCCCCGTGTCTGTTTCCAGTTCTCGGGACACAGTTCTTCACGTTCCTTCTTCAGTTTCGTATCTCCTATTGGGTCTGCTGTTAATTTTCTTTCTGTACATTTTTCCTTGCTTTACATTTAAAAGATCAACGACCGCCCTAACCAGTTTGGCTCAGTGGATAGAACGTCAGCCTGCGGACTGAAGGGTCCCAGGTTCGATTCCTGTCAAGGGCATGTACCTTAGTTGCGGGCACATCCCCAGTAGGAGGGTGTGCAGGAGGCAGCTGATCGATGTTTCTAACTCTCTATCCTTCTCCCTTCCTCTCTGTAAAAAATCAATAAAATATATAAAAAAATAAAAGTTCAACATTCTTGCTAGAGTTATTTTTTCTTTCTTTCTTATTCGTCTTCGGAGAGATTTTGATTTTGGTAAATGTTCCTTGATGCTTTTCTGAGTGTAAAGTCCATGTGCGCATGTAAACGTGTGTGCACATGAATGTAACATGTAACTATCAGCGTAGAGCGTGTGCTAACGCTTTTGCAAAGGCCACCATTGCTATGTCCTCTTGCTTAACGGCTCGGGTTCTGTAAGGAAGCCGCCGGTTAGAGCTATTCCCACCTGTCACGCCGCCGTTGCTGAGCCCGAGCCTGTGGCGTTTACAGTCACTCACGGTGCTTTCAGCTGGAACGTTAGAACTGCTCCGTCCTGAGCCTCACCACGGGCGGCGTGTCCATGCGACTAGAGCGCCTTCCGGGGCAACGCTGTGGCCTGGTGCTCGCCGCGCCCGGGGAATCGCTGTGCGTGGCGCTCGCCGCGCCCGGGGAATCGCTGTGCGTGGCGCTCGCCGCGCCCGGGGAATCGCTGTGCGTGGCGCTCGCCGCGCCCGGGGAATCGCTGTGCATGGCGCTCGCCGCGCCCGGGACCTGCTCTGGGTCATTCTTCTGCGTATTTCCCTCTTTCCCGCCTCCCAGGTGGTGTGGACGGTAAACACCCTTCGCCTCCTTCCAACCTGTCCCCACCCGGGTTTACGCCTCCTCCTCCTGGGGGGGGGGGCGGGGGAGGGGGCACACGCCCCTCTCGGGCGGGACATCCGAGTCTCAGTTGCTGATTCTCTCACTAGGTTGTTTGGAGAGTGCGACTGGCCCATGGCCCATGCACTCACGTGCACACACACACACGTGCACACACGCACGTCCACACACACCCGCCTTCCTCCAGGCACCCTGCGGCACAGACTCCCTCAGGCGGCCGCCCAGAGCAGCGTGGGCCGGTGGGCCGTGCTGCGGGAGGTGGTTTACAGGACGTCAAATTCAAGTTTCAGATTTCCTCCTCCAACACTGAACACAGTATCTGCGTCTCTCTGCTTGGAGTGTCTGTTGCTGCGTCTGAAGCCCCTCGGGTGCCGGCCCTTTTCCGGGCATTCAGCATGTTCCCCGGCGCCGGTGCCCCACGCGCGTTGGGTCGTGTCCATCTTGCTGGTGTTTGGGGCGCGGGGGGAGGCCGTCTGCGTTTTGGCCTGAGAACTTGTCCACTGCACTTCCACAGTGGTTTTCTCTCTTTCTCAACTAGAGGCCCGGTGCACGGACTCGTGGGGGTGGGGTCCCTCGGCCTGGCCGACAATCAGGGTCCATCAGAGCCGCGGGAGGTTGGCTGTGGGAGCGCACTGACCACCAGGGGGCAGCTCCTGCATTGGGCGTCTGCCCCCTGGTGGTCAGTGCGCGTCATAGCGACCAGTCAACGGGTTGCTTAGGCTTTTATATATAGAGATTAGATGGACAGCAACCCTTCCTTATCCACTTCTGTTCTCTCTCTCTCTGCCTGCCGGCTGCGTGCTGGGAACCTTCCTGGCTGGGAAGCCCCCGCTGGCTGTGTCTGTGCTGCCGCCCTGACTCAGTCTCCCTGGTGGTTCCCCTTTAACTGCCTCCGTCGCCCCTCTCCTCCCGGGTAATCAAGTCACGTGTTTACTTGAGTCCCAGGACAGGCTCATTAACTGGGCTTCCTCGCTCTCCGCTGTTCACTGCTTGTCTGTTAAGGGGCAGGGCTTCCCAGAACCTACCTCCGTACTCTGCCCCGTGAGCCCTGTGCCCTCAGGGGTGGGGCTGTGGGAGGGGAGGGGGCAGGGCTGCAGCTCAGCCGTGTCTGGTGGGACAATCTGGGTCCAACCCTCTCTGCGGCACCCCGCCCCGCAATGATCGCTCCTCACCGCTGTCTCTGGCCTGAGGCTAGGAGGGCAGGAGTAGGGATAGGTGGGCCCCATGCTGCCCCCGCACCACCCTGGGTCTCAGGTGCCTGGGCTGTGGGCTCCTCTGGCAGCCCCTGGGAACCAGGGTCAACCCCAGCTTTCCTTGTGGGCACCCCATCGCTAGGGTGGAGCAGGGGCCGAGTGGGCCAGGTCCCCGGGGGCCTCCCTGGTCAGGGGAGGCTCCTGTCGGAGGCCGATCGTGCCCGCGCCCCCGGCGCCCGCACAGAGCAGCACACACACAGGCCTTGGGAAGCGCGCTCCTTTCTTAGCTTCCTGGGTTTCACAAGGTGCCAGAGCCCACGGCCGGGGGGGCCCCCCAACCCCGCAGTTCTGAGTCCTGGCCTCCGGGGGCAGCAGGATCCAGGCGCCCTCCAGCACCCAGGCTGCAGCGGGCACGCCCACGGCCCATAAATACCATCATATAAATACGCCGCGACCTCCCAGGCCACGGCCGCGCTGCGCAGTCCCGGGCGTAGCACCAGAGAGCCTGCTTGGAGGGCAGGCCCGCGCCCGCCTGCACCTGCAGCGGCCCCTCCTGCCGTCCCCCCCAGGGGCGGGCGGGGCCTCCTCAGCCAGGCCAGTCCGCTTGCTCCAGAGCTGCCCAGTGGAGCCGCCTGCAGGCCAGGCCTGTGCAGGTCCCTGCAGAGGCTGCCGTGTCCACAGCCCGCGGAAGCAAGAAGGGCTCGGGCGCAGTCCTGGCCACAGCTCCCTCCGAGAGCTCTCCAGGCCCTGGGTGCTGTCGGCCGCACCGGGAGGCGGCACGCGGCTGCGCTAGCGCTCCTCTGCCCCGCGGCGGAGCCCGGGCGCTGGTCTGTGCGGGGCGGCCTGTGAGGACGCTGCAGGGACAGGAGCAAGGGGGTCAGTGCCCGGCGGGGACGTCGTGCTCCCCCTGCTCGCCCACTCAGCCTCTCCTCCCCGCCGCCACCAGGCTGTTCTCTGAGGTTCAGTCCCACCCGTGCCCACACCCTCCCTCTGCTGAGGCACCAGCGACGCAGCAAACGCCACCAGCCCCTTACCTGGGCCTGGGGCTGGGGACGGGATCCCAGGGAGCTGGGGGGGCCCACCTGAAGGCAGACAGACACCCTCATGTTAGTGCCCCACCCCTGGGTGGGCACTGGTGAGGGAAACCCAGGCCTGCAGAGCCCCCCCTAGGCAAACAGCGGGGCCTCTCCCCCTCCTCACCCCCAATGAGTGTTCCCGGCCCGGCCCTGTCCAGGTAGCATGGAGGGTTGGGCGACGGGACTTCAGGCTGGATGGGGGGAGGGAAATTTCACCCCAGAACTAGCCAGGTCCCATCCAAAGCAGGGGCCCCCGAGGCCCTGCCAGTCCATCTTCCCAAGGGGCCTCAGGCAGGCAGCACCCCCCACCCCCCACCTCAAATGTCAAGGCTCCCTGGCCCTCTGGTGCAGTACCACGTCTGACCACCAGGTGCCGCCACAGCCAACATTATGTTCTGAGCACCAGACTGGCAAGGTTGGCGCCACACCCCAGGCCTGGCACCACGTGGTAGGAGCCCGCCCTTGCCCACATCTGGGGCTGCTTGGGGCTGCCAGCATGCCAAGCCCTGCTCCTAGGTCCAGGGCTGCAAGGTTACACTTTGCCCATCGGAAGCCATGGGAACCCCAGACCACCAGGACCGTCAGCACTGCATGGGGAGGGGCGGGCCTGGGCCAGGGCGGGGCTGGGGCACAGGGCCGCCGGACTCACCCTGGCGGCACGTGGGCCCGGTGTAGCCGTCCACACAGTGACACTGGCCGCTGACAGGGTCGCAGCCGGCCCCACCCCCGCAGTCACAGCGCAGGGCACAGCCCGGCCCGAAGAAGCCGGCTCTGCAGTCTGCAGGGGGAGGCGGAGCGCTGAGCCGGGAGCCACCTGCCGCCCCGGCCCGGCCCCCTCTGGGTGGGGTCCTGAGGGCAAACCCTCTGCTGTTTCCTGGCCCCGTGGGCTCTCCCGTGGGAAAGCACCGGGTACCAGCCCGTGTCCGGACCCACAGCGCCAGGTCCTTCCCTGTCCAGGGCTGGCAGGGGGGGCCTGGCAGTCACAATGCACCCACAGCAAGACCACAAACAGGGCGCCCTTCCTATCCCGGCCGTGGGGGCAGGCCAGGGTCTCCTCCCACCTCCCCGGGCAGAGGTCACCCGGAAACCTGTAGGTGGCCTGAGGACAGGGTGTGGCCCTGACAGTGGACCCTGCGGGAGCTGGGAGCAGAGGGTACCCCCCGAGCCCACCGGCACGACACAGGCAGGGCCGGACCAAGGTCCTGGTCCAGGAACCCACACCTGTGCCCCACCGGTGGGACTGCAGACTCACCGAGGTCACAGGTGGCCCCCGTGCGGCCGGGGGGGCACAGGCAGTGGCCGGTGACAGGGTCGCAGGCGGCCCCACCCTCACAGCCGCACCGCTGACCGCAGGCCTCTCCAAAGGAGCCCAGCTCACACCCTGGCGGGGGCAGGGCAGTGACTCAGCTCTCCTCCCGTCCCACACCCGACTGGGCGGGCAGGGGCGCGGTAGGGGGGCGCTCACCCTTCTCGCAGGACTGGCCGTGGAAGCCAGCGGGACACAGACACTGGCCGCTGACAGGGTGGCAGGGCGCTCCATGCTGGCACCTGCACACCCCCTGGCAGCCACGCCCATGGAAGCCAGGGGGACAGGCTGAGGGAGACCGGGTGAGAGTTCCTGCCTCAGTTTACCCGAGTGAGCAAAGGACTGGGTTCAGGGGTCTGGGCTCCCCCTGCTGCCCATCGAGGCCTGGCTTCCCCCCCACACACGGGGGGCTCAGGGGGGAGTTCACAGGCTCCGATATGACCCCAGTAGCCTGGGGTTAGGCCCAGTCTCCTAGGCCCCCCGAGCCCAGGTGAGCCCAGACCCCCGCACAGGCGGGAAGCGGGGTGCCGGGCCAGGGCCCCCAGCACTCACGGTGCTCACAGGCCTGGCCGTAGAAGCCGGGGCCGCAGTGGCAGGCGCCCATGGTGGGCTCGCAGGTGCCGTTGTTGAGGCAGGAGCACTCCAGGCTGCAGGCGGCGCCGTAGCGCCCCGCGGGGCAGGCTGCGGAGAGCAGCAGGTTGGCCTCAGGCACTGGCCCGACTCAGGGGACCCGGGAGCCGACCCTCAGCCCACGCCGGACCCGCCGCCCGGCCGCCGGGCACTCACCCAGCTCGCAGTGCGAGCCCGTCCAGCCCAGGCCGCAGGAGCAGCTGCCGTTGGCGGGGTGGCACAGGCCGCCGTGCTGGCAGGCGCACCGGTGCTCACAGCTCGCGCCAAACCGGTGCTGGGGACACTCTAGAGACAGAGGCCGGACGCCATTGGAGCTCCAGCCCAGGCTGGACACGCTGGAGACCCGTCCCCACCAGGCCCGACATCCACTCAACCATTTCCCAGGACCCCTCGGGCCCAGCCTGCGCCGGGCACACGTGTCGGGGAGGGACCCCAGTCGTGTCCTGCCCCTCCGTCCACCCTTTCAGGCCTGACCCAGAGCTGAGGTCACTCAGGGGAAGGGGCGTAGGGTCAGGGAGCCTCCGGGAGGTGGCGGCACTCTGCTCCTCATCTGATCGGTCCGCGGCTGCCCTGCTTCTCTGGGGGTGAGGACAAGGCCCAGCTGAGCCAGGTCTGGGGCTGCTGGCCTTCTGCTGCCACCGGCTGAGAACCGGGGGGGAGAGGGGGGGGCGGGGGGGCGGCACCAGCCCTTCTGAGGACCAGAGGGTGGCAGGGCTGGGGCCTGCCAGGGGCTCTGGGCATGGCTGTGGGACCTGCATGCCATCGGGGGTGTGAGCCCCACGACTGTCCCCAGGGCCACCCCATTTCTCCCCCACGGCCTGTGCTCCACGCCTCCCTCTCCCGGGGCCCAGCCCCTGGGCCTGCAGAAAGCACCAGAGGACCCCACTCCCAGGGGGCGTCGGCCGGAGGCTGCTCCATCCTCAACTCAACAGCCACCTGGCCCGCCTGCTGCGGGACTAGAGGGACCCTGTTCGGCCCCCACGGGACACAGGGCGTGGACCGGTAACCTGATGGCCCGAGCCGGGCCACGGTCAAGGGAAGGCCTCGGGTGGTGTTGGGCGGCCCACTGACCCGTGGGGCACTGGGCGGGAGGCGGGGTTCTACAGAGGCCACAGGCCTGAACGCGCCAGGGGCTCCCGCTCCGCCCGTGGCTGCGCAGTGACCCTGGGCGCCCCGGCAGCAGGCGAGGGCACCCACCGAGCTCACAGTGGGCGCCGGTCCTCCCTGGGGGGCAGGTGCAGGTGCCGGTCGCAGGGTCGCAGGTCGCCCCCGGCCCACAGCTGCAGACGTGGGCGCAGCCAGCGCCAAATCGGCCTGGTGGACAGGCTGCGGGAGGAAGGGGGAGGTGGCCGACCCCCTCTCTCCGCCGTGTGGGGACGGGGGGGGTGGGGGGGTGCAGGGCGGAGTCTCCATCCACATGCGGCCCAGACAGAGGGGAGACTGCCTGCTCCGTGCTCCTCTGCGCCCCCATCCGGCTCGGGCACCTCCCAGCCCCGAAGGTGCTGCTGGGGCCCAGCCCGCTCTGCAGCGACAGTGACTCACTGCCCCCCCTCCAAGCCCAGCCGGCACCCCAGACAGATCCCAGACGGCACCCCAGACGGACCCCAGCTGGGTGGAGAGTCCCCGCGTGCCTGAGGGGAAGGCCCTGTTCTCGGCAGGATGCCCGCTGGGCTCTGTGCGCCACCCTGGTGGGCATGACGGGGGTGGTGCACACAGCACGCAGCCTGCAGGGACTCCCCAGCTCCCCCAGCCTGGGGCTGAGGGGAGGGCCAGGGAGGCAGGTGGGCAGGGCGCTGTCATCCCTATAAACTGGGGGGCCCCGCCCACCGAAGTGCAGGAGGAGCCCCCGCCTTCCCCCTGCCACTCACTGAGGCTGCAGTCGGGCCCCAGGAAGCCCAGGGGGCAGCGGCAGGTGCCCGTGGCCGCGTCGCAGGAGCCGCCGTTGAGACATCCACACAGGTGCTCACAGCCGGACCCAAAGCGCCCGGGGGGGCACCCTGCAGGGGTGGGAGGCGGCTGCCAGGGATGAGGGGCTGGGCCTCCCACAGCAGAGCCCCCCGCGTCCCCGCCCTCCACCCCTGCCAGCCCCGGCCCAGCTCGGTCCCAGCCGAGCCCGCAGCCGGGCCCGTGGAGGCCCGAGGCGCACACGCAGGCCCCGGAGGCCGGGTGGCAGGTCTGGTTCTCGCCGGGACACTGGCACTTGAGCCCACAGTTCTCCCCGAAGGTGCCGGGCGGGCAGGCTGGGGAGCAGACATCCTCCCATCACCCCGTGGCCCCTCTTGGCAGGAGATTTGGGGGCCGGGCTCAGGGGGACATGTGGCCTGAGCTTCAGGAGGGACCCGCTCGGTCACCTACTCTGCTCACAGCCCGGCCCAGCGGTGCCCGGGGGGCAGCGGCACTCCCCGGTGACGTGGTGGCAGGCGGCATCCGGCGGGCACTGGCAGCGCAGGGCACAGGCCTCTCCGAACCATCCGGGCGGGCAGGCTGCGGGAGGCACGGGCTGGGTGGGGAGCCCAGGGCCAGCGCCAGCCTGGAGGGCTCATGGGTGATAGGCCACCCTGGTGCTGGCAGGGCTGGGGGCTCCCCACTGTCACAGCACGGGCCCCTCCATCCCGGGGGGCAGAGGCAGGCCCCGGTGACGTGGTGGCAGGTGGCGCCCTGCCGGCAGGCACAGCGCTGCCCAAAGCGAGGCCCGAACGTGCCCCGGGCACAGGCTGCGGGATGACAGCGGAGGGCTGGGCCCCAGGGGACGGCAGCTCGGACACAGACCCGCCCGACGGGACGGCTGACTGCCCGGCTGAGGGCCGCCCTGCACCGGCCCAGCCCAGCCCACTTACGGCTCTGACACGTGTCCCCCGTCCAGCCCGCGGGGCAGAGGCAGCCGCCCGTGTCCAGGTCACAGAGGCCGCCGTGGAGGCATCCGCAGCTGCGCTGGCACCCGGCTCCAAAACGCCCGGGGAGGCACTCTGTGGGCGGGCACAGGTGAGGGCCCGCCTCCTGGGGCCGGGCTATGACCCTGGGCTGCCCCTTGTCCCCACCCCTACCCCCCACCCCTCACCCCCCATGGCTCTGCACCCGGAGCCTCAGATCCCGCCCCCAGGAAGGACAGGTGAGCTGGTCACGCTGCAGGCCCAGGCCACACGCCAGGTGCTGCCCCCCCGCCCCCCCAGCAGGAAGCTTTGGCCACAGAGGGCGGGGCTGCACAGGGGCCCGTTGGGGTGCCAGCCCAGCTCCCGCAGAGCCCAGGGCCCCTCGTCCCTCCTCTGCCCACCGGGGCTCACCCTGCTCGCAGGCCGGGCCGGCCCAGCCCTCCGCGCAGGTGCAGTTGCCCGAGACAGGGTGGCAGGTGCCCCCGTTGCGGCAGAGGCAGGCGTGCTGGCAGTTCTCGCCGAACAGGCCCGCGGGGCAGGCTGGGGAGAGGGCAGCGCGTGCAGCACCCACAGGCAGGCCTCAGGGCGGCCCCCTCCCCCCAGAAGGCCCGGCCGAGCTGCCACAGGGAGGTCTCTGCCCCCGCCCACCACTGTTCCTAGTTCAACCTGCCCCCGGCCCGCTGCCTGCCCTCCCCTCCCCCCTGCTCACCACCCAGCTGTGGTGGCTCAGCACTGCAGGGTGTGGCCCTGGGTCCTGAGCGCCTCCTTCCTCCCCTCGTTCCCCCGGGTGCCAGGGCCCCAGCCACCGCTGCTGCCCTCAGGTGAGCCTGGCACCCACCCAGGAGCAGGGAGCACAACCCGGACCCCAGACTTACCCTGCAGGCAGCTGGGACCCGTCCAGCCAGGGCCACAGCGGCACTGCCCATGCACTGGGTCACAGGAAGCCCCGTTGAAGCAGGAGCAGGCCTGGCTGCAGTTGTGCCCGTAGGTGAGGGCTGGGCAGGCTGCAGGAGAGGGCAGTCAGGGGCCTGGGCAGACAGACCCTGAGAGGAGCAGCTGGGCCCCGGGGCCGCAGTGGCCGCCGTACCCCTCTCTGGCCTGGGCATCACTCAGGGGAACCACAAACAGGGGCCCCCATGATGGTCTTCCTGGGCAGGCGGTGTGCCGGGGTGGCCACTTGGCAGCTCCGGACAGCCAGGCCAGGCCCCGGGAGCGGGTCTGGCACCGTGACCGCCCCCCGCCCCCTATACCACCCAGGCTGGCAGGCCTCACGCACTCTGGGCGCAGCGGGGGCCCTGGCGGCCAGCGGGGCAGAGGCAGGAGCCGTTCACAGCGTCACAGGGCACCCCGGCCGCGCAGTCACAGGCGCGACGGCAGTCCAGTCCGAAGAAGCCGGCCGGGCAGGCTGCAGGAGGGGGAGGGAGAGTGGAGGGGGGGTGCCGTGATGGGAAGCCGGCCAGGTCACCAGGCCCGTCCACACGCCTGGCCGCCCGGCCCCGGCCCCGCCCCGCTCACCTCGCTCACAGAAGGTCCCCCTCCAGCCCGCGGGGCAGGTGCAGGCCCCACTGACGTGGTCACAAGCGCCCCCGTGCTCACACTGGCAGCGCCGCCCACAGCCCGGCCCGAAGTGGCCCTGGGGACACCCTGGGAGACAGAGCCCCACCCGCCATCAGCTGGGTGACAGTGAGCCCCCCCACCCCATCCTGCCTGGGCCTCTGCCATCCCAGCGGCCCCAGGACAAGGGTTTGGGGCTGGCTAACGGAGAAGCCCCTCCCTGCCCCAGGGCACCGAGCTCACCCCATGCCCCTGCCCTTCCTGGCCCAGGGCACCGGGCTCACCCCATGCCCCTCCCTGCCCAGGCAGGACCTGAGCCCCAGACGAGGCCTTTGGGGCTACTTGTAGGAAGACCTGCCCAGGCCCCGCTCACAGCCACCACCTCAGCCCCAGGGGCAGGCGCCATTCTTAGCAGCCACACGCCCCCCTCCAGGCGCCCCTGGGCTGGCAGGCGCCTCAGCTCCCTGCTGCCCCAGGTGAGCCTGCTGCTGGGCCCTGGAGGTGGGAGGCGGGGGCTCGGGCTGGCAGGGGAGCTGGTGAGTTCAGGGGAGCAGAACCCCTGCTCTTCTGGGGACAAGAGGGCAGGGCCAGGTTCCCCAACACTTGCATGTGTGCATCTGTTACATGGCGTGCATGCATGCACATGTGTGCATGTGTCTGTGCATGCTGGTGCATGCTTGTGCACATGCGGGTATGTATACATTATGTGGGGTGTGTACATGTGTGTCTGTGCATGGGGGAACATGTGTGTGGGTGTGTATACATGTGTGTGACATGTATGTGTGTGTGCATGGGGTGCACATGTGGGTATGTATACATTGTGTGGGGCATGTACATGTGGGGTGCATGTGTGCAGGTGTGTACGTGTGTGTGCATGGGTGCATATGTGTGGGTGTGTGTACGTGTGTGGGACGTGTCTGTGTGCATGAGGGGCGGGCAGGACTCACGCTGCTCGCATCGCGGGCCCCTGTAGCCGGCCTCGCACACACACAGGCCGCTGACGGCGTCGCAGCTCCCGCGGCCGGCACTGCAGTTGCAGGTGTGGCTGCAGTCGGGGCCCCAGTGCCCGCTGTCACAGGCTGCAACAGAGCCCCGTCACCAGCCGGGCCCAGCAGTGCCCGCGGGCACCACGGCGGGAGGGGGGCTGCTGGGCCTGTGGAGGCCTCTCCTGGGGAGGGATGCCAGACAGCGGCCGCCTACCTCTCTGGCAGCTGAGGCCGGTCCACCCAGGGGCACAGCTGCAATGTCCCGTCGCCGGGTGGCAGTGTCCGTCGTTGGCACAAGAGCACTTCATGTGGCAGCCGGGCCCAAACCAGCCTGCGGGGCACGCTGAGGGAGGGGGAGGGGGAGTGTGGGAAGCCGCAGGGGGGGAGGGGGAAGGGGGAGAGAGGGGAGCCGCAGGGGGGGAGGGGGAGGGGGAGTGTGGGAAGCCGCAGGGGGGGAGGGGGAGTGTGGGGAGCCGCTGAGGGAGGGGGAGGAGGAGGGAGGGGAGCCGCGGGTCTCCGGGGGGGCTGAGGTCCGCGGGGGCACTCACCATCCTGGCAGCGGCTGCCCGTGTAGCCGGGGCGGCACCGGCAGGCTCCGGTGTCGGGCTCGCAGGCAGCGCCGTGCTCACACGCCGGGCAGATCTCCTGGCAGCCGAGCCCCCAGCGGCCCTCGGGACAGTCTAGCCCCCGTGCCCCCACCATGGTGCGTCAGTCTCCCCGGCTCAGCACCACACCCCCAACGTGCACAGGAGGGGGACTCCCGGCCCCTCCCTGGCTGCAGGGTGCAGACTACGGGGTGCTGTCACCCAAGAGGAGCCCCGCCCCAGGGGGCCCGTCCGGGCCAGGAGACCCCCAGGGAGTAGCGGCCTGGAGGGCGGCCCACAGCCCCTCGGGGAGGGCGGGGCTCTGGGGCCCCTCTGCTGGCGCAGCCGTCAGGGCAGCACAGACCCGGCCCCCAGGCCGCAGGGTGGCCCAGTGTGGGCTCCCAGAGCCTCTGTGGCCGGGCCTGGGGTCAGGGCTCCCGAGCACAGCCCAGGGCTGGGGTCTGCGAACACGGCCTGGGGCGGCCCCCTCCCCCAGTGGTCCAGCCCAGGGAAACGAGGGGGCACAGGCGTGCCTGCCACTCACCTGCCCCACAGTCATCCCCCGTCCGCCCGGGGGGGCACAGGCACTGCCCCGTGACCCCATCACAGGGGGCCCCCCCGCACGAGCAGGATCCTGAGCAGTTCACGCCGAATGTCCCCGCCAGGCAGTCTGTGGGGGGAGGAAGGGCCTCAGCCACCCCCACATGGATCTGCCCGTCTCCCCTCGGGCCCCCACCCTTGGCACCTGCCCCCTGGCCCAGCGGGGCTGCTGGGCACAGCGGGGTCCCCCGGTGGTCACAGGAGTGGGCAGGGGACAGGGACCTGGAGCACAAGGGAGGGGTGTGCCTCCGGGAGGGCCCAGTTGGCAGGGCCTGGGGGGGTGCTGCCAGAGGGTTAGGCTGGGCACCCAGAACCCTGGCGAGGGACCAGGAGCAGGTGACCGGCTGGCTCTGCCCTGCCTCCAGCCACCTGGATCCCTGGGCCCCGGGCCACCCGCAGAGTCCCTCCCGCCTGGGGGGGAGAGGGTGCTGGGCAGCAGTGGCCCCGGGGCTCGGCTGCAGGAGGGCCTCAGGGAAGAGCCTGGGCACCTTAATCCCCACCCCACCCGTGAGGGCGTTTGCAGAGCCCTGTGCACCCACACCTGCCCGGGCTGGTGGGAGCTGCCCCTGAGGCGGGAGGATGTCCTCCAGGCCTGGGAAGGCCACACCCCACACCCGCACCCGCACCCGCACCCGCACCCAGGAACCAGACCACTGAGCACAACGCCCCACTTGGGCTGACAGCTAGGACGAGCCTGAGCTGGGACAGGGTGGGTCCCAGGCCTGGGGCCTTCCAGGGCCCCGATGGGGACTCTGGGACGGAGGACACCCCCCAGGGAACCTTGTCACAAAGACCCAGCCCCTGGGGACCCTCTCCCACCCCACCATGAGCACAGGCACAGTTGGCGAGCGCACACGTGTGCATACACGCACACACACACATGCACACATGCACACACAGGTATGCTGCAGGCCACAGGCAGGGAGGCCCACGGAGCAGCTGGCGTGGCCCCGCCCGGCCCCGGGATCTCCTCTCCACTAATTGGGGGCAGACACGGGTTTGGCTCCGTAATACTTTCCAGACCTCACAGCAGTGGGGAGGGGCATCGTGTCTGTAAAAGTATGTGTGTCATTTCCTGTGGCTCATCCTTGGGGCACCGAAGGCTTTTGACGAAAAAAGGGAAAGAAAGAAAAAGACAGCCAGCGGGAAGGGCTGGGGGCCCTCCCAGTCCCCGCAGACAGCGCCGGGGGCGGCGGGGCGTGAGCTGCACATATGTGTGTGTGTGCGTGTGTGTGCGTGTACATGCTCATGTGCGTGCGCGTGTGCTTGTGTGTGTGCTGTGTGTGCTCATGTGCGTGTATGTGCATGCTTGTGTGTGAGTGTGCGTGTGTGCTCGGTGTGAGTGGGGGTGGGGTGGAGAGGAATCAGGCTCGCGGGTTCCTGTGGCGCTTCCACAGATGGACGTAGACGCATGCGGCCCAGACCTGAGCTCTTCCGAGACGTGGTCGGGCTGGAAAGGGGTCCTGCTGGGGTCCCACATGCCCTGCTGTACCACTGGGACCCATAGCCCTTGGCAGGGTCACCAGTGGCGTCCTGGGACCCCCACAAGGGAGGGACTAGGTCTGGGTGCAGAGGGGACGCCGACCCCTGGCCCCTCCTCTTTCCCCAGAGACGGAAGCTGGGGAGCGGCTCTGACTGAGGGGACGGGCCTGTGGCTGGGGGAGCTCAAGCCGGCTGCCCCGGGCCACGGTCACACCACTCACACCAAGGACCCCCAGCTCCTGCTCCTGCCCACCTGGGGCCATGGACACTGAGGGCGTGTGCCCAGGGAGGGCACCCTGCCGGCGCTGTCACCTCGGCAGCAGCAGCCCCGACACGCGCCCTGAGGGCCCTGCCATCACCTGCACGGCCTGTAAGGGTCCAGCCTCCCGCCTCGCCCACCGCCCTGTGCCACTGACACGGCCCCAGGCCTCGGCCTCCATGGGAGGGCGTCCATCCTGCCCACACCCATGCCCGTGCCCATGCCCGCGCCGCCCGCCCAGGCTGGGCTCCGGGACCCACCCCAGGAGCAGCTGCCTGTCTGGCTGGCTTGGGCCACCCGGGAGGAGTCTGCCCCCAGCTGCAGCACCTACGCACGCACTCAGCACAGTTCCCGTGGGGGGTTGGGGGGGGATGGAGGGGGAGGAAGAGGGAAGGGGGACGGAGCAGTTTGGCACAGGCATCGGCCCTCTGTGGGCAGGGCCCTGGGCACACCCCCAGCCCCAGCCCCAGCACCTCCATCTTCACAGGTGCATGGGGGTGGGTGTAAAGGCAGCACCAGGTGGCACCCCAGGTGGCAGCTCGGTGCCCAGTGCCCAGGTGTGGAACGACCGCACCACCCCCAGACCCCAGGTGCCAGGGACCAGCCGCTCACCTTGGTCACAGTCCTCCCCCTGGAAGCCGGCTGGACACTGCTTCCCACACGCGCCGCTGACGGGGTCACAGGCAGAGCCCGGGGCACAGGCACACGCCTGCTGGCACCCCGGCCCGAAGAAGCCGGGTTCACACTCTGAGGGGCCGAGGAGAGAGGGGCTGTGGGGTTCAGCGGCCCCAGGAGCACCCCCTGCACCTGGGCACCCAGCCCCAGGAGCACCCCATACCCGCCCCCAGGAGCACCCCGCACCTGCCCCCAGGAGCACCCCTCACCCGGCCCCAGGAGCACCCCTCACCCGCCCCCAGAAGCACCCACACCCGGCCCCAGGAGCACCCCTCACCCGGCCCCAGGAGCACCCACACCCGGCCCCAGGAGCACCCCACACCCGGCCCCAGGAGCACCCACACCCGGCCCCAGGAGCACCCCCCACCCGGCCCCAGGAGCACCCCACACCCGGCCCCAGGAGCACCCCATACCTGCCCCCAGAAGCACCCACGCCCGGCCCCAGAAGCACCCACGCCCGGCCCCAGGAGCACCCCATACCCGCTCCCAGGAGCACCCCCCACCTGCCCCCAGGAGCACCCCCCACCCAGCCCCAGGAGCACCCCCCACCCAGCCCCAGAAGCACCCACACCCGCCCCCAGGAACACCCCCACCCGGCCCCAGGAGCACCCACACCCGCCCCCAGGAGCACCCCCCACCCGGCCCCAGGAGCACCCCCCACCCGGCCCCAGAAGCACCCACACCCGCCCCCAGGAACACCCCCACCCGGCCCCAGGAGCACCCACACCCGCCCCCAGGAGCACCCCCCACCCAGCCCCAGGAGCGCCCCCCACCCGGCCCCAGGAGCACCCCCCACCCGGCCCCAGGAGCACCCCCCACCCGGCCCAGGAGCACCCACACCCGGCCCCAGGACCCCCGCTCGGGGCACCGGGCACGCACCGTGCTGGCACCGCGCGCCCCGGAAGCCGGCCTTGCAGGAGCAGCTGCCGTCCCTCCGGTCGCAGGCCCGCGTGTTCTGCCGCTCGCACCGGCACTCCTCCGAGCAGCCCGGCCCGAAGGCCCACGGCGGGCAGGCTGCACCCACAGACATGACGGCCTTCTGCTGTGCCCGCCTCCCCCGATCCTGGTCCCCACACCCCTCGCTGGGCTGTGTCCCTGGGACCCCTCCCCAGCACTGGTGACCCAGGGGCGCCCCACTTCCCAGCTGGGAAACTCTGGGGTCCTGGTGTTCTCCCCTCTGAATAGTCCTTCCACAAAGCGCTTGGCAGAGCTGCTGGGACTGAGCCGCTCAGCGCCGCCCACCTCTCCCCCCAGCCCCCGCCCCTCCCTCCCGGCGTCTGCAGCCCCCTGGGCCCAGGGCCCGTGGTGCCACCAGGAAGCTCCAAAGCCAAGATGATCCTACACCCCAGGAGCTTCTGAGGGAGGCCTGCCACTCCCCCGCCTGAGCTGGGGTCCCCCCAGCCTCACCCCCCAGCCTCACTGCACGTGGCGAACAGGCAATCCCACGCCCGCTGCGGGCGGGAAGGCGCAGCGGCCGCCCCTCGGACACGGGCGCGGGGACAGGGGCTCACCCAGGTGGCAGAAGCGGCCGTACAGCCCCGGGTCGCAGAGGCAGGCCCCGTACAGGCGGTGGCAGCGGCCCCGGTGGGCGCAGTGACACTTCTTCCGGCAGTGCTTGCCGTACAAGCCCTGCGGGCAGCCTGGGGAGCGGGGCCTGTGAGCGCCCACTCGCGATGGCCCCCAGGTCCGAGGAGGCGCCCCGAAGGGCCCAGCGCCCAGCACCGGGGCACGGCCGGTGTCACTGCCCCCCTCCCACGGAAGAAAGGCGGCCAGGAGAGAGCCAGGCGGGCGCTGAGAGGCGCTGCCCTCCCCTCCCGCCCCCCAACTGCACTCACCGTCCTCGCAGTGGGTGCCGCTGACGCCCGGAGGGCAGCGGCAGGCCCCCGTCCTGGGGTCGCAGGTCCCGCCGTTCTGGCAGCTGCAGGCGGAGCTGCAGTTCTTCCCGAAGGCGTCCGGAGGACAGGCTGCAGGGACAGGGGCGCCCAGGTCACGGCCGCAGCAGGGCTCGGCCCAGAGCCCCTCCAGGGGACACTGTGGTCCCCCCTGGGGTTTGAGCCGCTAGTTCAGAAGCAACCGCCCAGAACAACACGCATGACGCTCGTGCCCCTGACGCCCACACGCAGGGCGGAGGTCCCTGGTTGGGGCCACGTGCCGTCGCCGGCATCCACCTTCCCCAGCGGCGCTCTCAGCTGGCAGACGCCCGGGAGGCACTAAGGCCGAGGCCACACCTCCAGGGCCGCCCGGTCTGGGGTCGTGGGGCAGGGCGTGGCGCAGGCTCCGGACAGAGGAGGGAGAGCAGGTGTCCAACGAGCTCCAGCCACCAGCAGGCTGTGGCCTGGGGACCTGCTGCCCCACAGACACAGCAGGACCCCCCCCACCAGGCTTCCTTGTCCTGGAGCCCCGCCCACTGTGAGGGGCAAACGCCTGGCACAGGGCGGCTGGTCAGTAGACACTGAACACGTGAGTGAGTGGGTGGAGGGGAGAGTGGGTGCCCAGTGGACCCTGCCCAGGAAGGAGCACACCCAGGCCCGCCCCCACCGCCCCCCGCACCGCGGCCCCCACAGCCCCCGCACCACGGCCCCCACCGCCCCCCGCACCGCGGCCCCCACAGCCCCCGCACCACGGCCCCCACCGCCCCCCACACCGCGGCCCCCACACCACGGCCCCCACCGCCCCCCGCACCACGGCCCCCACAGCCCCCCGCATCGCGGCCCCCACACCACGGCCCCCCACACCGCGGCCCCCACCACCCCCCACACCGCGGCCCCCACAGCCCCCCGCACCACGGCCCCCACACCACGGCCCCCCACACCGCGGCCCCCACCGCCCCCCACACCGCGGCCCCCAAACCACGGCCCCCACCACCCCCCACACCACGGCCCCCCACCGCCCCCCACACCGCGGCCCCCACCGCCCCCCACACCGCGGCCACCACCGCCCCCCACCGCACCCCACACCGCAGCCCCCACAGCCCCCCACACCGCGGCCCCCACACCACGGCCCCCACACCGTGGCCCCCACCGCGGCCCCCACACCGCGGCCCCCACCGCCCCCCACACCGCAGCCCCCACAGCCCCCCACACCGCGGCCCCCACACCGCAGCCCCCACAGGCCCCCGCACCACGGCCCCCACACGACGGCCCCCACCGCCCCCCACACCACGGCCCGCACCGTGGCCCCCACCGCCCCCGCACGCGGCCCCCGCACGCGGCCTCACTCTCATTGCAGACGAGCCCAGTCCAGCCCGCGGGGCAGTCACAGCCGTCCAGGCCCGGGAGGCAGGCCCCTCCGTTCCCACAGTCAGCGCAGGTCAGGCTGCAGTCGGGGCCGAAGGTGTCGTCCAGACAGACTGCGGGCGAGGGCGAGGGTGAGGGCGAGAGCTCAGACCCGCCAGCTCCAGGGCACAGGGCCAGAGGAGGGGCGCAGGGATGTCCATGAAAGCCCCAGGGCGAGGTGGGAGGCGGGAGAAGACACAGGCCTGGGCGGGGCCTCCCGGGAACTTGGGGCCCGTCTGGCCCAGGCTCGGCCCAGGACACGCTGTGCAGACTCTGCAGGTGGCTGCACCTCTGAGCCGTGGTCTAAGGGCCATGACAGGGGTCCCTCCCCCACACCCAGGTCACAAGGGTCCTCGGGGGCCCTGGCCGCCTCCCCGAGATCCGAAGCCTGGGGACCCTGCTCACCAAACTTCTCCTCCAGGGAGAGGGCGCCCCGGGCCTCGGCCTCCTCCGCCTCCGCGGCCCCCACGTCGTCGTCCTGGAAGAGGTGGGGCAGCCTGTCCGCCAGCACCGACACGTGGGGCAGAGGCCGCACGAAGGGCAGCCGGCCGTTCGGGTCCCCCTCGGGCGCCTCCAGGGCTGCGCGACACAAAGGCCCTGAGCCCCTGCTGCCCCGTCCTCGGGGCCACCGCCCCCCTCAGTACCAGCCCCAGCCCCGGCCCCAGCCCCAGCCCCAGCCCACCCAGGGCCCAACCTGCTTCCCTCCCCCGCCCGCCTGGTCTTGGGGGCTGGGGTCCCAGCTGCTCTCTGACCCTACTTCTCAGGACACAGAAGGCTCCGGGCCCTGAGAGCCTGACCCCCGCTCCAGCCGCTCCCTCCTGGACGTAGGAACGCTGAGCATGGGGGGGGGGGGGGCAGGAGCAGCTCTCCGCCCTCACGGAGGGGTCCCCATGCGATGGGCGCAGACTCACGGGTGCAGCCCCTGCGGTCCTCGTCCAGCCGAAAGCCGGCCGCACAGGAGCACTGGAAGGAGCCGGCCAGGTTGGCGCAGTGGTGCTCACAGCCGCCGAGGCCGGACGCGCACTCGTCCACGTCTGCAGGCAGACCGGGCAGCTGGGCCTTGGGAGGCCCCTCCCGCCCCACTGCCTGCTGGCCCGAGGCCGAGGCTCTGCCTGGGTGACGCCCCCACAGGCATCTCCCCCTTCCCGCCTTCCCCAGGCTCAGCGTGACGTCGGACGCCCGACCAGCGTCCACGACCACAGGCCGAGAAGCCAGCAGGCAGGTCCCTGCAGACGACAGACGCCCAGCCCCCGCCCCTGCCCTGGCCGCTCACCCTCACAGCCGCAGCCGTCGGGGCTGAGCCGGTAGCCGGCGTAGCAGCTGCACTCGTATCCGCCGGGGCTGTTGGTGCAGACCTGCTGGCAGCATGGCGAGTCCGCACAGTCGTCAACGTCTGCGGCACACAGGAGCCCACTGGCACCCGGACACCCCTGTGGGCATGCCCCTCCCACCCGCCAGGGCACACAGGAGCCCGCTGGCACCCGGGGACCCCGTGGGCACCCCCCTCCCACCCGCTAGGGCGCACACACCCACAGGCCCCCACAGGCGCCCCTGTCCTGCACAGACACCCACAGGACAGATGTGTTGGCCACAGGGCCACCCGCTGCTGTGGGGGGGACTGGGGACGGGGGGAGCGGGGACCCTCACATCACAGTGCTGGGTGTCACTCGGGAGCAGGAGGAGCCCCCCGGACTCTGCCCCACTGGCCTGGGCGGAGGGAGCTGTGGGTGTGACAGGCGGGGACCTGGGGGTCAGGGTTGGGGGCGCGGCCTCGGGAGGAGCCGGTTCGCACCGATGCACGTCTTCCCGTCCTCGTGCAGCTCAAAGCCGCGGGGACAGGTGCACAGGGGCCCCGTGCTGCTGTGGCTGCAGCCGTGGGAGCAGCCGCCGTTGCCGGTCTCGCAGCTGTTCACGATCTCCATCTCGATCCCTGAGCGAGACCCACCCAGGGACGTGGGACGGGGCCTGAGTGACCCCCACCCGTCGGGGTGGGCCCTGACCAGCAGCCGGCCAGGGCCCCAGGTCCTCTCTGCTGGGAAAGAGGCAGCAGGGAGCCCTGGGCAGCTGGGCTCCGGCATGGCTGGCCTCCTCATCACCCCCTGCCCTCCCCCATCCCCACCCCCTGTCCTCCCAGGGCCACCCACACCCCACTCCCCACCCCCCACCCCCCACCCCACGCCCAGCACTGTCCTTGACAGCGGAGCTTGGCCAAAGCAAGCTGCTGCCACCACCTCCCTCCCACCCCAGGTGCCCATGCCCACCCCCCGCCCCCGTCCACTCACTGTAGCACTGTCGGCCGTCCGCCCCCAGCTCATAGCCCGCATGGCACACACACTTAAAGGACCCTCGCGTGTTGAGGCAGCCGTGGGCGCACTGGGCCAGCCCTGTGGCACATTCGTCCACGTCTGGATGGGAGACAATGGGGGAGGGCTCTGGGTGCTGGCCCCGAAGATACGCGGCAGGGGCGGTGCCTTGGTGTGAGGGACCTGCCAGGGTCAGGGCTCAGGCCCCTTGTGCCAGGAGGGGCCTCCTCATGCCCGCTCCTGCCTTCCGCTCTGGCTCCAGTTGTGGCTGGCCCCTCTGAGCACCTGCTTTTATCACCCAGCTCTCCCTCCAGAGCCCCCCCGCCCCCACGGCCGGCCCTGCCAGCAGCATGGCAGCGGCTCCACCCCTCTGCGCCCTCCGGCTCTCAGCTGTGCCCTCCCCATCCCATGCTCACCACGCCCCTGCAGGGTGGGCCGGGAGGACCTTAGCACTCCAGCCTCTGGGGCAGCAGGCCCCAAGCCCAGGGTCCCGGCCTCTGCCTGGGTCATGCCCCCGCCCCCCATTCTCAGGATGAAGACGTCTCCCTGAGCCCACCAGTCCCCGCACCCAGAGCTCCCACACCTGCAGGGTCCCCGACGGCCACCCTCCCACGCCGATCCGGCCGGCTGCGGGTCACACGGGGGAGCGGGGACACCCGAAAGCCCCAGGAGGGGCGTCTAACCACCAGCACCACGCAGGCAGCAGGGCCTGCTGCCCCGGTGTGGCGGCTCCTTCTAGGAAGCGTCGCCCGCAGGGTAACAAACCCAGACACCTGAGGCCACAGGGGAGCTGGCCCTGCGCAGGGAGCGCCTCCCTTTCTCTTCCTCTCATCTCTCTAATCAGCAATCTCACTTAGTGACACCAGAAACATCTAAAAACAAAAGCAGCCCTGGCCGGTGTGGGTCAGTGGATAGAGCATCGGCCTGCAGACTGAAGGGTCCTGGGTTCGATTCCGGTCAGGGCACATGCCCAGGTTGTGGGCTCGATCCTGGTGGGGGGCTTGCAGGAGGCAGCTGATCCATGATTCTCTCTCATCATTGATGATTCTCTCTCTCCCTCCCTTCCTCTCTGAAATCAATAAAAATAAGTAAATAAACAAAAACAAAAGCACAGCCTGAAGTCTGCCAACCGCTGCCCAAATGAGGCTCGGGCTGGAAGCAGCCTTGGTGCGGTCCTGCCCCACCGCCCAGCCCCCAGCCCCCGCCGTGCACAGGAGCCGCACCACCCCAGGCTGGCCCTGCGCCCACAGCCGGTGCAGCCGGGAGCCGCTGGACAGGCCCCGGGAGGCCCTCCACAGCGGCCCCAGGCAGCCGCCGGGGACCCTCCACAGCGGCCCCAGGCAGCCGCCGGGGACCCTCCACAGCGGCCCCGGGCGGGGCTGGCCCCCGAGGAGGCGCCTTACCTTCGCAGGCCTTGCGGTCGGCTGCCAGCTGGTAGCCAGCATGGCACCCGCAGTGGGCGAGGCCCCGGAGCGCCTGGCACGTGTGCATGCAGCCGCCGTTCCGGTCCGCACACGGGTTTCTGCCTGCGGCCACCACCCAGAGGAAGAGAGCCAAGGGGAGAGATTAGGGTGGGAGGCTGGGGACCCCGAGGGCTCCAGGCTGCCCCAGGGCCCCGTCCTCCCTGCCGCTGCCCGGGCTCAGGCTGCAGGGTTCCCTCCCGGCCGGCGACACTCACGGACACAGCGCTTGCCGTCCTCCTGCAGCTGGAACTCGGGCCGGCACTGGCAGCGGTGCTGTGTCACCGTGAGCTGCACGCAGTCGTGCTGGCAGCCGCCGTTGCCCACGGCGCAGAAGCTGATGGCTGGGGGCGCAGAGAGCCCAGGTCAGCCCAGGACGGGAGACCCAGGGGCCCGCGGAGCAGGCGGTGGTGCGACCTCAGGGCCACTCTGAGCCCCTCCTTCCCACCGCCATCCCAGAGGCCGGGGCTCCGAGAGGGCAACGCCGCCTATCTGGTTCCCGGGGGCCCCTTCTCGGCCCACACGCAGGGGCTGTGGGGAGCAGTCCGTCTCTGGGTGCTCTGACCCCACCGGCCCGAGGACTGGCCTCTCAGGGGAAGCCAGGCGCCACCCAGCACCCGTGGGAGCCAGGGTGTCCAGGGTTCTGAGGCAGAGCAGGCCAGGAGGCTCCCTGGAGGAGGTGGCAGGCCAGCAGGGGTGGTGGAGGCCCAGACATTTCACTATCTTGGTCATCGGGCCAGGCGTGGGGTGGCCGTGGACAGCCGCCGTGGACAGCAGTCATGGCCCACAGGCCTGGCCCCTGGTTCCTGACAGACCAGTGCACCTCCTGCCCCCCCCAGCCAGGGCCCCACTCGAAACCTGAGCTCATAAAGTGCCCGCCCCTCCAGCGGCTGAGGGGACAGCACAGGGAAAGGCCACAGAACACGGGACCCCAGGCCCAGGCCCAGGACAACCTTGGTCCAGGCCTCCGTGAGGCGCCCACAGGGAGAGGCTCAGCCGGGCCGGGCGGACCGAGCGGTGCTGGGTACTAGGTGGCCGGGCCCGGGGGAGGTGCTGAGCGGGCCGGGTGCCCAGGGCGGCAGGGGCCTCTGGCAGCTCCATGGAGTCTCTGGTAGTGGCCTCGTGGTTAGGGAGGCGTCGGCAAACCCACAGGAACTCGGCGCCTGTGTGCCGGCGCGGGGCCCGGAGCAGGTCTGGGGCTGCGGGGGCCAGGGCTTCACCCCGAGACGCCCTGCAAGTCTGGGGGCCAGGCACACGCGCCTGGCACCGCGGGGGCAGAGCACCGAGGCCAGGGGAGCGGCTGCACGCGGAGCACGTGAGTGGCCTTGGCGCCCAGGGAGGCCCCGGCCACGCCGTCTACCAACAGCAAAGCTCCCTTCAAAGCAAGTGTGTTTGAAACAAGCCAAACACGGCACTCGGGACATGGCCGCTCCCCACGCGGGGCGAGAGGGTGGGCGCCTGCGCTGAAGGTCCCTAGGGGCCAAGCCAGCCCCGGATGCAGAGGAGGGCGCAGGGGGGGGGGGGGGGCGGCCTGGCAGAAACGGCTCTGTCCCATTCATAGCTGGCCTGCGCCTCTTCCCCACCCACCCACCCACCCACCCCCGACTCTGCCCAGACCCCCAGGACCCGCCTGCCTCACCTGAGACAGCTCTGCGCAAGCACCCCCTCCCCGAGGTTTCCGAGCGTGGCCTGGGCAGCCCGCCTGGCTCTGCCTTCCCAGCACCAGGACGCCTAATAGGAACCAGAGCGCGTCGCTGGCAGGCATGAGGCTCACCGAGACGGGGGCCGGGAGCCCAGGCGGGGGCCGGGGCAGAGCTGGGGGAGGTCCTCCAGGCAGCAGAGCGCCCCGGACGGGCCCAGAGGCCGTCAGCACTGAGCCCACCAGGGTCCAGGGGGAGGAATCACAGGCAGGTGGGCGCAGGTGGAGGGGGTCCAGGTCCCTGTGCAGCCTCACACCCCCCCCCAGCCCCCCGAGCCCCACGCTGCTGCACGCGCTCTAACGTTCCAGAGGCTCCGGGCTGCGCCAGGAGGCAGCCGAGCCCAGTGCCGCTCGCACAGCCTGAGCCAGGACCAGAGGCTGAGCCGGCACATCCCTCGGGCACAGGGCTGTGCACTCAGGGCAGGGCCAGCCACGTGTGAGCAGCGTCCAGAGCTGGTGCTGACGTTCCCGGCCCCTGGAGTCACCCATGTCCCAGGGACCCCTGCCTGGGAAGTCCTGCAAGTCAGGACCACACTCCAGCCTGGCCGGTGGGGCTCAGTGGCTGAGCGCCACCATATGAACCAGGAGCTCACGGCTTGATTCCCGGTCAGGGCACATGCCCGGGTTGCAGGCTCGATCCCCGGTGTGGGGCGTGTCACATGGTTCTCTCTCATCATTGATGTTTCTGTCTCTCTCTCCCTCTCCCTTTCTTTCTGAAATCAATAGAAATATATTTTTACAAAACACACTCAGGCCTGAGGCAAAGCTGAGAGCCCATCAGAAGACAGGAGGTGCCTGGCCAGTGTGGCTCAGTCGGTTGCACTGAAACATCGCCGGTTTGATTCCTGGTCGAGGCGCATACCCTGGTTGTGGGTTTAGTCCTGGTCAGGATGCTTACATGCAACCAATCCATGCAACCAATCCATGTCTGTCTGTCTGTCTGTCTCTCTCTCTCCCTCTCCCTTCCCCTCTAAAATCAATAAAAAACATATTAAAAAGAAAAAATGAAGATAGAAGGCTAGGGGGCTCTCCCACCCCTAAAATTCAACCCCCAATGTGACTCTATTGGGAGGTAGGCCTTTCATGGAGGTAATTAAGGCTAAATGTGGTCATACGGGCAGAGCCCTGGTCCAATAGGATTTGGGTCCTTATAAGAAGACACACGAGATCTCTCCGTCTCCCCTTCTCTCTGTCTCCTGTCCTCATATGAGGACACAGCGAGAGGGCAGCCAGGAAGCGGGCTCTCTACCAGGACTGACCTGGATCTGAAACTTCCAGCCTCCAGGACGATGAGAAAATTAAGGTCTGTTGTTTAAACCCCACAGTCGGTGGTATTTGTTACAGCCGCCTGAGCTGACTGATACACCCTCATTCCCCAGCGTGCACACTGTGCACACTCCAGGACACGGGGCTTCCGCCAGGGGACTGCAGGTCCTAATAGAGCTGGGCTGCAACCCCGCCTTCTGCCAGCAGGGGCCACCCTACTCGGGAGCCTCAGGTGTGAGGCCTGGAGAGCCGCAAGGGAACAGAACCTCACCTGAGCAGGAAACTGGGCGTCTAGAAAACAAGTGTCACACAAGGTGGGGGCCCCCTCTGCCAGCGATCTCCCAGCTAGGGGTGCAGGTGGCAGCACCTGAGAGCTGGGCACGGATTCAGGCTGGAGCCCAGGGTCAGGTGCACCAGAGTGCCATGGAGGAAGGGCTGCGGATGGCCGCTGTGAGTGGCCGGCCTCAAGGATGGCTCCGCCAGCAAGGCCCTGGCCCCCAGGCCTGGCACAAGGCCAGCCCGAGTGGTCAGCTGGGGGCTGTGAGGCAGGCTGGCTGGGGGAGAGCCCGCCAATGGTGGCCAAGCCCCAGCTCCCCCTGAGGCAGCCTCCACCAGCTGGCTGTCTCAGGACTGGCTTCCTGGGGTTCCGTAATTACTGCCCTCAGACTGGCTGGGCTGCTAGACCCCAGCGCCTCAGCCCACGTGTGGTCACATGTGTGGTCAGCGGCCATCCGCAGCCCTTCCTCCCGGGAAGCCCTGCTGGGGGCAGGGCCAGGAGGGCAGGACCGGGAGGGTGGATGCCAGCTGGGCCAGGAGGAGAGAGTCACTGGGCTTTGCCCGCCCCCTCGCCCCCACCCTGGCAGCTTGGGGTCACTCGCTGTTCAGCCCTGTGTGTCCTGCCCGTCCCCCCTCCGATGGGGCCTCGGCACTACACAGGACACGATGCCCTTACAGGCGTGTACACGGCCGCCGGAGCCACATTCCAGGGCCACGAGCAGGGGTGGCACCAGCCCCACGTCACAGACTGCACGCCGGCCAGCGGGACCCTGCGGCTCAGTCCCCAGAGAAAGCACGGGGGACAGGCCACCCCGTCCCAAAGCAGCAGCCCACGGCCACTCTTAGAGGCCGCGATGGGTCCCCCCGAAGTCCCAAAGGGCACCTCCCCTCTGCAGGCTGCTGGCCTATCACCCCCGCCAGTGTCTCCTGGAGGCCCCCGTCAGCGCAGGTGGGGAGAAGAGGGGACGGGAGGGTGTGTCCCAGACGCAGGCCCCTCACGGGGGAGCCACGGCAGGGAGGGGCCAGTGGGTGTCCACCAGGCCTGGCCCCACAGGCGCCTCCTCCAAGGAGAACCTGCCCGAGGGGCATGGGGAGGACATCGGGGAGACCTGGGCCCCTAGGACGAAGAGCGCGTGGCATGGCCCCCGAAGCCCTCCCGCCCCCGGGCAGCAGCTGGGGCCGCGCCACGGGGGTATCTGAAGGCGCCACACACCACAGCATTCCTGCATCTGTTTCCACTTTCCGACCAGGAAACTTTACGGGCAGCAGCCTCGCTCCCAGCAGCAGCCTGGACATGTGAGTGCGCGGGGGGCCCCCCCGGGGCTGGCAGGCCGCCTGCCACACGGCAGCCAGGCACGCAGGAAGTGGCCCTCAGAGCCCACCCCGGCCACGCGGTCGCCAGGGTGGAAAGAAGGGGCATCTCGCTCCCTGCCCCAGAGGACGACCCCTCGGGGCCTCACAGACAGTGGCCAGCGGGGAGGGGTCAGCCCTGTGCCCGCAGCACCTGTGTCCAGGGCCAGCCGGGAGGGGTCGGGAGGAGGAGGGGGGAGGGGAGGGGGACCAGGGGAGGGCCCTGACCGCTCAACACCAGGCTCCTGGCCTCCAGTCCCTCACCCTCTACCTCAATGGGTGCCTGGTGCTCTCCCCTTCACCCCTTCTCTCCCTGTAACCCTCCCGAACTGGCAGGGGCCACAGTCTGGGGCCAGGCACCTCCGCGGCCCCTTCCCCATGGGTCTGTTCCCACAGCAAAGAGCCCGCAGAGGAACGGGGGTCAGGATCCCACGGCTCAGTATCTCCGCCTGAGACAGTGCACCCCCGGGCTCTTGGGGCCCTGGAAGCCCAGCCTGCCTGCCCCCACACCCCAACTCCCAGGCCCCCAGACCAGCCTCCCACGGCCCCGCTTGTATCTGAGTCTCCCGGAGTTCAGGGCAGCATGGCCAGCCTTGGTCCCCACTGACGGGCCACAGTGGCTTCTGCTGCAGCCCAGGGCCCCTCCCAAGTCACGAGAGCACGCCCCCTCCAGGGAGACCACTGGGCCTCCCAGCCCGCTCAGGTGTGGCTGTAGACGGTCCAAGGCCCCGGGTCACAGGGTCCTGCCCATGGGGGAGCCGGGTCCTGGGGACCTGACGGAGCCTGGACTCTCATGGGGGTGGGGCTGGAAGGACCGTGGCCGGCCGGGCCGGGCCCCTCGGCCTCCCACAGGCCGCGGGAGGGGCCCTATAACAGCGCTGTCCCCGAGCCAGGCCCCGTCCGCCTCTCAGCCCAGGGCAGGGACCCGGCCCTGGCCCAGACCTGGGCGGACCCAGCAGGGTGGGGACCAGCGAGGCCAGGAGCTGGGCAGGAGGGGCACTGGGCCCAGGGGAGCTCACCCAGGCAGGTCCTGCCGTCCACGTGGAGCCGGAAGCCGGGTTTGCACTCGCACAGGTAGGAGCCGGGCGTGTTCACACACCTGTGGTGGCAGCCGCCATTGTGTAGCTGGCACTCATCCACATCTGGGGCACAATGGGTCGAGGGTTAACAGCCAGTACCCACCCGGCTGCCCCCCGATCTCCGAACGCCCCTCACTAAGGGCCCCAGACCCTCCGTCTCCAGCCACGCCTGCAGCCCGCCCCTCACCGGCTCTGGCCAGGCAGAGAGAAGAGAAGGTGGGCCTGTCCCCCATGCCTGGCTGGAGGAGCGGCACCCCGACCTGCGGGGTCAGCCGGAACACGGGGAGCAGACGTTGGGCCAAGGCAGAGGCTGAAGAGGGAGCAGCAGGGTGGAGAGCCCCTCCCAGGACTGGGGGCCCGGGCTGCACCTCATGAGGGCCCCCTCTTTCTGCAGGAATGCAGACATGTGGGGGCTCCACTGCCCTCGCCTCTCACCCTCCCTCAAGCCCACTCCTGCCCAGCTGGGCCTCGGGGAAGCCAGGCAGCAACTGGGACAGAAGGACGGGAGGTGGCACCAGGCGGCACGGGCACCAGGGTGTGGGGCTGAGCCTGGAGGGACCCGCCTGCCCCAGGGACACGGCGAGAGGGAGGAAGGAGGCCTCTGCTCAGACAACAGGGAAGCAGCAGGGCCTGGAGCGCGGGCACCGGCCCCTCAGGCCAGAGCAGCCTGGGAGGCTGCCAGGAGGCGCCGTCCAGGGAACACCCACAGATGCTCCTCACTCCTGCGGGTCTCCCAGCCGCGCACCAGCAGCCCGGGGACCCTGCCCAGGACAAGAGGCCCTGACTGCTGCCGGCCTGGCCAGGGAAGGCCACAGTGGCTGTGCGGCCCCATCAGGAGGAAAAGTGATTTGGGGGCGAGTCCTCAGCTGCGGGGAAACCTCGGCGCCAGACAACACGCTCTCCGTGGCTGCAGAGCGAGGTTCCCCCTCATTCTGCCCGATGATCCACAGAGCCATGCCCGCCGCCCTCCAGCACCACCAGGAAACGCCGCCCCTCACAAACACACACACACACACACACACACACACACACACACACACACCCGCTCCCATCCCCGAGCTGCAGCCGCCTGAGCAGACCTGGGAGGTGACACCGGGGAAGAGTCCCCCTGCCATCCCTGAGGCCCCCCGGCTGTGCTTCCCCCACATGGACCTGCCACTGGTCCACGCACTAAGAATGTGCCTGGTGCCCCAGGAACTACACGCAGAACCCAGGGTCTCTGCCGGGGCCTCAGGACCCTCTGCTCCGGGGAGCCCCCAGGCCCCTCCCAGGCCCCTCAGAGAGGAGGGCAGGGGCGGCCACAGCCTCTCCGCCAGCACCAGGTGACCCGGGGCGTCCTCGGACAAAGCCAGGAGGACGCGCAGGGAGGAGCTGAGAGGCAAGAAGTTAATGGCCCCAAAAGAGGCTGGGGCGCAGAGGGAACTGGTGTGGTGGGAGGTCTCAGGCCTAGGGCTCCGTGGGAAGTCAGCCCGGGCAGTGGGCAGAGGGCTGACCCACGCCCGTGGGGCAGGGCGGCGGGAAGCACTGGGTGCGGGAGGTGCTTTGGGGGAAGGGGTGCCTCGCGTGTTGTCTGAGGGGTGGGCAGGCGGGTGGAGCCGGGATAGGACACTGATGTGCCCTGATATGACCCCCGGAGGCCGGTGCTGGGCAAGCAGGCGGCGGGGATGCTGGCGAAGTCATGTGTCCCCCTCCCCAACCCGGACTCCCTCCAGCTGCTCGGCCAAGGAGAGGCTGGCCCAGGTGGCATCGCACCCGTCCCAGGGCAGACTGAGGCCTGCAGACACCTGGCCGGGCCGAGCCTGCCCTGGGGCCGCATCCACGGGCAGCTCCCCGGCAGGTCTGCACCACCGTCCAGGACACGCAGGGGGCCAGGAGGAGCCAACCCAGCAGCCCCACGGCCCAAGGACACCAAACTGACCACAGTCTGGGCAGAAGAGGTGGGGGTGGGGCCGGCTCAGCCCTATGGCCCTGAGGGCCAGCCTCCCTCCTGGCCTCACCTGCCGCCCGCAGGACCAGCTCTTCTGCGCCTGCTGCGTGGAGGGAACACGTGGACTCCGGCATCTGCTTCCAGCCCAGCCTCTCGGACACCCCACTCCGGCCCTGCCCACCCCCAAAGAGGCACTGCGGGCAGTCGGGGACCTGCCTGGCCCTCCAGCCCGGGCCCCGCCGCCATGCCCTGGGCCGCTGAAGTCTCAGAGTGCGCTGGCGGCCGCGGGCCAGTCCGAGGGCAGTAAGGACCCGTTGGGCCGGGCTCTGCGGGCCGTCCATGGCCCTCTGACTGCCCTCAGCTGACAGACGTGACGGAGGACTCTGGCAGCCCAGGCATGCCACACACACTGGAGCAGTGACATCACTGCCGGCACTGGGCTGGGTCCCCGGGGAGCCCTCTGGCCCTGTGGTGTCTGCAGAGCTGGGGGAACAAATGGCCGTGCCCCGGGGAGCCCATCGTGAGGCTGTGGGGGGCCCATAGGGTCTCTATCAACCGTCACCCATCACACCAGCTCCCGCCCAGGAGCCCACAGCCAAGGGGGAACCAGCTGCCCCGACAAAAACCACCCAAACAAGCCTGTGCTGAAGCCCCGGGGTTCAGGGACCGAGCCCAGTCAGCGTCAGCGGTTAGCAAGTCCTGCTCCCTCCACACGCCACAGGCCTCACCCCGGGGGAGTGCACCCCCTATCCCAGGGCCGGTCCCCTCTCCCTCACAAGCCCAAGCAGGTCCCGTGGCAGGGCCTCCCCTAAGCCCAGCCCCGCCCAGCCCCACACTGCATGCTACAGTCTCATGGCAGCCAGTGCCACCCGTGGCCCGGCCCGGGGACCTCGTGGGGACGGAGCCTGCCCCCGCTGGCAGAGTGGCACAGCCAGGAGAGGCAGATGAGCTTGCAGCTCGGGGCTCTGTGTGCCCTCTGGTACGGAGAGGGCAGGGAATGCCGACCTGGGGACTGGAGGGCCCGCAGCCCACCCCACCCCCACCCCATCCCTGGCTCCCAGCTCCCAGGAGCTCCCTGAGGGGAAGCTGGCCTCATGGGGGCCAGACCTGAGCTTCCGGGAGGGGGCAGGGTGCCCCCACTTCCCCTGGGCTGCTGACCCTTCAGCTCACTGGGCTCGGAGGGGTGGGGGAGGGAAGGGGACAGCACCTGCTACCTCCACAGGGGAACCCTGGGCCGGCACAGAGAACCCTGGACCTGAGCCTGCATCTGGATGAACCCCAGAGCTGCCAGTGGGGCCCCTCGCAAAGGCTGGGCTGTCCTTCCCTCTGGCCAGGCGGCCACCCCGCGGTCAGCAGCCCGCAGCCCACCAGGAGGGCAGGAATGTCTGTGGACTGGGCACTGGCCTGCCCGCCCCGCTCTCCTGCCCTCGGGACAGCCCCGCGCAAACTTTAAAAAGAGGCAACAAAGGCAGCACATGGAGCGGGGCGCCCGCACCCGCACCCACCCTCATCCTGAACCCGTCCCGCCGCCCTGCGCAGAGCCCGCCCGGCACCCACCTGGTCTCCGGTCCCCGGCGCTCAGGGGGTAGCCGACCTGGCCCAGGTGGCACGGGTAGCAGCTCCTCCAAAAGTAGCGGTAGTGCGTGCCCGCCACGCGCGCCAGGCCCCCCAGGAGCCCGAGGCACCAGAGCGCGGCCAGACCGCTGCGGCGCTGGGACACCCCCATGGCGATGCTGCACTGGGGGGAGGGCTCGGCTCCGGCTCCCGGCTCCCCACTCCCCGCTCCCCGCTCCCCGCTCAGCGCTCCCCGCTCAGCGCCCGCACAAGCAGCCGAGCCTCCGGCTCCGGCTCCGCTGGGCGCCACCAGGAGCCGCTCCGCCCAGCCTCCCCGCCCCTCGCCTTTTAAGTTCTCAGCTTTCCCTCCACCCCTCCACCCCTCCCTCCCCCATTCCCCCACCCCCACCCCCCACAGGTAAAGGCCAAATCCTAGGCGCTGAGGGTCCGCCCCCCGTCCCGCCCTCGCCCCCAGAGCAGCGCGGGTCCCCCAGGCTCGCAGCCCGCGGCGCATTCCTCCGCGGAGTCCCCGCACTGGGACAGCCCCGCGCACAAACGCAGGCACCCAGGCCCCAGCCAACACTCAGACACATGTGTGCACACAGACCCACGTGTGCAAACATGCACGCGAGACAGAGCCCCGCAGACAGGCACATACAGACGCACAGTCGCGCGTTCCCAGTGCCAACAAGGGGAGAACTGGAAGCAGAAGAGGCCGCCCTTGCAAAGCCCCGGCTTCCAGAGGAGCTTCATGGGGTTCTGTTCTGACAGGTTGGGGGGTGGGGCTGGGAGCAGCAGGCCCTTCGGGGCCACCCACCAAAGTGGAAATCTTGGGGGTGAAGATGCCTGTAGCCCCCACGACAGGTGTCCCCCACTTGGCACTGCCATGCTCTCCACTAGCCCAGGGCCTCGCCCACAGGGCCCAGGCAGGTAGGTACCCAGAGGGATCAGGGCTGTGCCCCCAGGGAGCCTAGCAGGGTCTGGCCACACCCTCCAGAACCACGGTAGCCTGGCTAGCGGGGACCAGCCCACCCCTCGCCCCCACCCCGTGTTGGGCTGGGAAAGCCCTGGACACGCCTCTAACCCCAGACCCCTGGCCCCATGTTACCCAAGGGCACAGGCCTAGGCCCCAGCTCTGTCCAGAATGGCCCTCCCCTGGGTCATCAGAGCCATAGCCGCTGGGCATCCGTGGGGGGCCCTGGCCTGCAGCCCGAAATCCTGTGCAGCCCGGCGGCCGCTGGTGCCCCACCTTGACCCGCCAGGCCTGTCCCGCCTCAGAAGCTGCTTGACACAGGCCCCGCTGCAGTCACTCTGCACCCCTTTTGTATCCACCTGGACTGCAACCCACATCCCGGCCTGAGAGGGGTCCCTCACTCCCAGGGCCCGTCCCAGGGTCAGGCGGGCTGCTCCGCTGCTCCGGGGCCCTGTCCTCAGCGCCCAGCAGAGGGCAGGGCTGGGGACGAGCAGGCACAGTCTGGGAGCACAAACAGGTCCCAGGACCCCGCGGCGCCTCAGTTTCCTCATCCGTACAGCGGGCAGGGGCCAGACTAGGCCAGCTGGGGGGCCATGGCCTGCCGCCATGGAACACAGGTGACGGAAAAGAGAACCGGGACCAGGTGTGCCCCCGCCGCCGTGCCCACGGGGCCAGGGAGAAGGAACTTGGCCAACAGAAAAGCAATTCGTGTGCAGGGGCGGCTCCCGCAGCACAGCCAGGCTGCCAAGTGCCCGACAAGTCTGGGCACAAGTCCTTCCTGTCCTGGAAGTAAGTCCTCGAGAGCCTGAGAGCCCTCGTGGGTCCCCCCCCCCATGCCCCCCGCAGCACTCCTCTGCCCAGGGCTGCCCAGTCGAGGCCTCCCTGTGGCACCCAGGGCCTCCCTGTCGCACCCAGGGTCTCCCTGTGGCACCCGGGGTCTCCCTGTGGCACCCGGGGTCTCCTTGTCGCACCCGGGGTCTCCTTGTCGCACCCGGGGCCTCCCTGTCGCACCCGGGGTCTCCCTGAGGGGTGCCCAGGGGGTCTGAGTGGAGGGGCAGAGAACCTGCAGGAGGGGGTGAGCTGTGAACAAACGGTCTCTGTGGTTCCCGCTGCCCCTGATGTCCCGGCCGCATCCCTGGATTGTCCCCCAGAACCCAGTGCTGGCACCTCAGGCTGAGCTGCTGAAGGGCCCGCACTCAGAGTCCGAGCTGGACCAGGGCAGAGGGTTTCTAGGAAGTTCTGGTCCAGATCTTGGCTCCTCCGGCCTCTGCGTGGCTGGCCCTGGGGAGCCCCCGCTTCCACAGCCAACTCAGAGGTCACCTTCTCCGCAAAGCACCCCCAGACCCAGCTGCCGCCGCCCTGTGCTCCCCCACACCTGGCCCGTCCATCTACACTTTCCCATTCACTCACTCACTCACACATTCATGTCTTTCACTCAACAACGGCCTGTGTGCCCACTCTGCGCTGGACACGGTTCTGGGGTGCAGTGGTCTCCCCACCCAGTGAGGGTTACATTCGGGAGGAGGTGCGGACGGCTCTGGGCCTCCGTGCCCAGTAGGCCGGGTGTTTGGACTCGGGCATGGCTGTGAGGGGCCGCAGCTGCCAAGTATGGACGCCACGGGCAGCCCAGCGGTGCCCACGGCCCCACGGCCTCCCGCGCTGCCGCCGAGCGCATCCTGCCCGGGCTGTGGGTCTGGACGTGGTTTGGGAAATGCCTTCTCGATGCGGAAACACGGAATGTCTGTGTCAGCAGCAGGGCTGTCCCCACCGCGGCCGGCCCAGCCTCCTCCTCCGCCAGGGCCCAGGCTGGGCGAGGCCCATGCCACCCCCCCCCCATGCCTCCCTTAGCGCCAGCCCATCCACACAGACCCCCCGCAGGGAGCTCAGGGGCGGAAGGAACTCGGCAGGGCCACCCCCTGTGGCTTGTCCCTTGGTGTCACCAACACGTCCTCTGTGATAGTGCAGTGAGGCCTCCCCACCCTCTCTCGCTCCCCCTGAGTCCGACAGGTCACGTGACCAGTTTGGGGCAGGTTGGCGGGCCTTGAAGGCTGAGAAAGCAGCGTGGGTGCCTCCGGGGAGCCTCAGGGGCCGGGCTAGAAGCAGGACAGACCCCCACCAGTGAGGAGAAGCCATGAAGGAGCTGGAGGAGGCGTGTGCACATGAGGCTTGGCTTCGGTCGCCTCCCAGCCCGGAGCCCTCCTCACACGTGGGTCCCAGGTGACACACACCCGCCTGGCGTTTCCCCCGATGTCCAGAGCCCAGCCCAGAGCAGAGGGTCGGCTTCGGGCGCGGGTCACACACGATCCACCTGCCTCCATGGAGACCAAGCAGGCGGCTCCTGAGTCCCCCGCCCGCTCCCAGGGCCGCTCCGTCAGCCTCATGGTAAAGCCATTACCGCCTCAGCCCTCCCCGAGTCAGAGGAGGGGAAATTAAAACCAGGTCGTTTCCGACAGCCCGGCTGCCACTCCTGCTGCCGCTGCCCTTGGCTGGGCCGGGCGGAAATGGGGAGCCCCCTCTGACGCACATGGCCCCGGAGGGCAGGGGGGCAGCCCGCATCACCGCGCTCTTCCCCCTGGGGCATCGGGACCCAGCCCCAGTCTCTGCCCGGGGGGCGCTGTTGAGAGCCAGACCCAGGGTCTGGGAGGCATCCGAACATGTGTGCACGTGTGTGAGCGCGTGACGAGCCCCCGCCTGGGCCCTCTGCTGCCCAGGCTCTCGTAGACACGCAAAGACGGCGAGGCCAGTCCTGCTGGGAGCGCCTGTGCCCAGAACGCTGACGCGGTCCCCACCATGGACACAGTCCCCACCACGACACGCCACCCACCATAGCATGGCCCCCACCACGGACACAGTCCCCACCACGGACACAGTCTCCACCACGGACACAGTCCCCACCACAGGCACAGTCTCCACCACGGACACAGTCCCCACCACAGGCACAGTCTCCACCACGGACACAGTCCCCACCACAGACACAGTCCCCACCACAGGCACAGTCTCCACCACGGACACAGTCCCCACCACGACACGCCACCCACCATAGCATGGCCCCCACCACGGACACAGTCCCCACCACAGGCACAGTCTCCACCACGGACACAGTCCCCACCACAGGCACAGTCTCCACCACGGACACAGTCCCCACCACGGACACAGTCTCCACCACGGACACAGTCCCCACCACAGGCACAGTCTCCACCACGGACACAGTCCCCACCACAGGCACAGTCTCCACCACGGACACAGTCCCCACCACAGGCACAGTCTCCACCACGGACACAGTCCCCACCACAGGCACAGTCTCCACCACGGACACAGTCCCCACCACAGGCACAGTCTCCACCACGGACACAGTCCCCACCACAGGCACAGTCTCCACCACGGACATGGCTCTCACTGGGACACCGGAGCGGCCAGGCAGCAGGGACCACAGAAGGCCCCACAGCCCCGGCTCGCACTGCACTCAGGAGATGCTGAAGGCTTCCTGGGGGAAGCGGCTGAGCTGGCCTTTGGACAAGTCAAGGAAGGAAAGGGAAGGGAGCAAAGACCTGCTTGTCGGAGGACAGGAGGGCCAGGGGGCTGCCAGTGCAGGGGCAGGACAGGCCACGGAGGGCTGGATGCCACGGGGACTGCTGCCCGACACGGGTGCCTGGCCCTGGCCCACAGCAGGCACCCAACGGGCAGAAGGAACGAGCAATTGACCCCCACCCCCGGGCACACAGCCAGACCTGCTCCCAGCAACCCCACGGCCTGCTGGACCCGTCACCCTCCTGCTGCCCTTCCTACCTGGGGGCCGAACCTGATCGCAGGACACGGGGTCACAGCGCGGCAGCCAGCTGCGGCCGGGCCCAGGGCCAGCCAGCACTTACGCCACCTTCCAGGGTGCCCATGCCTGGAGCTGGCTGGCAGGGTGATCATCCATGCCATCTGCAGGGCACAGGGCCACCTGCTGCACAGCCTGAGCTCGGGGACAGCTGCCGTCCCCTAAAACACAGAGTCAACGTCTAAGACCCCGGACTCCCCAGCTCTAATGCGACAGCCGTGGTCCCTGCTGGGCACCCAGCCCTCCCCCTCGAACCCAAGACCCACTAGCCCCGTGGGTTCTTTTGTGACAGGCACCTTGTGTCCTCGCCAGCAGCAGCGACAGGCTCTCGCTCTGCGTTCTGCCCAGCCCCCCCCCCCCCCCCCCCCCGCTGTTCTGAGACCTCAGGAAGCAGAGATTCTGGGGTTGGGCCGAGCTGGGTGGGGGCAGGAGCCCACCACCCAGAGTGGCCGGGAGCAGAGAAGGGGGGGTACAGGCCCAGCCCAGATCCACTTCTCGGGGTGCCTGGAGAAGATCCGGGGCCCCAGGGGTGTGGCAGGGAAGGGAGGGGGGAGGGACAGAGAAGACGCAGCCAAAACACAGCAGGAGAGGCCAGTCGGGGGCCCGGCTGGCTGGAGGCTAGAGGCTGGGGCTCCGGGATGCGAGCGGCCCTGCGACTCCCCCGTCCTCTGCGCCGTCCACACCTTCACCTGAAGCTCTGGTTTTGGCGCCTGCAGGCTGCCCGTGTTGGGGTCCCCTCCTGGGAGCCGGCCCAGTGCCTGGGCTGGGGGGCAGGCAGGCCCGTGCGGCAGCCTCTGGCCTCTCTGTCGCACGGAAAGCTGGCTGGCTGGGCTGTTATTGTTCCCGCCTTGGCCTCCACCAAGAAGGCACCTGCCAGGATCAGTCACCAGGGGCCAGACTCAGCCGGAGCCAGGGAATGAGGCTCCCCTCTCAGCGCCTCCGACGAGGGGCGGGGGGGCCCCGCCGCAGACACCTCATCTGGTACGTCCCCATCCCGCCTGAGGACTGGGGGCCTGACCAGCAGAGGGCCTGGCCTGGGGGCCGAGGCCGACCCTCCTGAGAACAAGGTGGGGGCTCTGCCTCCCAAAGGCCCGAGTCCACTGGGCAGGGCCAGCCTCGGCCAGAGGAGGCGCCAGCCGAGGGCCCCCAGCCGCCCCCCTGCCCCTCCTCGCAGCCGGGCCAGCCCCCAGGACGGCACAGCTGGCCCCGGTCAGCCACGGCCTCCTGACCCAGCCGAGCCCCAGGCGCCCTCCTCAGGGCCTATCACTGCCCACATTCCTGCTCCCCCAGGGGACCCAGCCCGCAGCTCTCCCGGCCCGGCTGTGGGGTGTGAGAAGAGCGCCTGTCAGCCTCCAGGCCCCTTTCCCAGGCGGAGACACGGCCGGACCCGCGTCCACCCAGACAGGCAGGGCAGCCTGTGGCGCCCTGAGCACACGGACCTCGGACAGGGGCTTCCCCCCCACCCCACCCCCGCGGAGGGAAGGCACCCAGACGGGGCAGCAGACCTGCCCACCTGGAGCAGGTATCACAGCCGGGCAGGGCTGGGGGCCAGGTCTCAAGGCCCACAGACTTCGCGGACACCCTGACGAGGACCCCAGCCCTGCCCTGGACGCCCCCAGAGCCGAGGAGCAGCAGGGGATGGGGAACATGTGCGGGGGGGAGGGATGCTGAGCCCCAGGAGCGAGTGCCGTTTCCATGCTGGCGGCATCAGCCTCACAGGGAGAAAGCTGCCCCCCCCCCCCCCCCCCCAGCCCCACCGCCTCCTTATCTCCTGGAAGGAGGGTGAGCAGGGCCTCCGCAGAGCCCCACCCCTGGTGTGGGGGGAGGCAGGCCTGGACCCCCGAGGCCCCCCTCAGCGAGACACCTGATCTTCTCCGGAAGGTGGCGTTCTCTGCCCCCTGGGCAGGGGCTCCAATGGCACAGGGTCCCCAGGCCGCACACCGGCCAGTGGAGGAGGCCTCACAGACGGCTTTCAGGGCTGAGAGGGGTTCTGGGGGGGGGGGGGGAGGGACAGGTCCCCAGCCTGGATGTAGGTCTCCAATCCTGGGCCTGGTTAGGGTCCTGGTCCCCCCGTCACCCCCAGACCTGATGTAGCTCCGACCCCTGGGCCTGATCAAGAGAAGACAGTGAGGCTGGAGGAGAGGGCAGTGCCCCAAGGCCCAGGCGGGAACAGGATCCGTCAGGTTGGGACAACCCTTCCCTCCGTTCCCTGCACCCCCTGAAGCCGGCGGGGGGCTGGGAGCCCGCTGCAGGCGCTGGGCCTGGCGCAGGCTTTCCCTGGAGCCCCCTGAGGGCCCTGAGGCGGAGTGCAGACGAGGAAGAGACGAGGTTCAGAGTTACCCACCCAAGGGCCTCACGGACTCCGAAGTCTGGCCCAGAGCAGCTTCCCGAGGGGCCCCACGGAGAGCTGGGCGGCCAGGACGAGCTCTGCCCTGGACCCCAATTTCCTCCCCGGGACCCACCGCCTCTGTGAGCCTCAGGTCGGAACCTGCCGAGGTCGGGGGGGAGGGCTGGCCCCCACAGAGCCACGCCCGGGACACGCCACTCCGGCACCAGCCACTCCGGTGAGCAAGCACACGGCTCCCACTCCAGGAGGGTCTCCCAGAACATCTCACACACACGCTCACACACACACACACGCACACACACATGCTCACACACACACGCTCACACACGCTCACACACACATACACACGCTCTCACACGCACGGGCACACACATGTGCGTTCACACGCATGCTCACGCGCACACACTCTCACGCGCTCACACCTGGGCATGGCGATGCTCTGGAGTGGGGGCCACGGCGCCCTCCGGCCAGGCCCCGCGTCCTTGGGTTCCACGGGCCCTGCACCAGCCCGGCGGCTCTGCGCCCCCCCACCAGCTCAGCGCACCGCCCTCCCATGCGGCCAGCAGAGCTTCCCGGCGGTAACATCCCGATTCCCTGTTGGCTCTGTGGCCAGTGGCTGCCCGAGCCCCACTCCATTCCACACACGCGCACAGGACCCGGCTTGCAGGGGGACAGAGAGACCACCGCAGGCGCTTGCCTCTCCACAGAGCCCCGGCCCCCAAACACGCAGAGCCGGTCAGCCAGCCCAGGGCGAGGCTGGGGAGGGCCAGGCCCGCAGCAGCGGATGCAGGTTGGAGCCATTCCCTCCCGCCTGGCTCCCCTGCTGGTCATCCCATCCCCATCCGCCTCCGGCCGGCTCTGCTGGTGACAGCCGCCTGTCCTCCGGGACGTCCTGGAGTGAGGGGTCCCACACCCCCCAGGGAACACCGTCCAGGCGGGATTGCCCACCTGTGCCCGGGACCAAGTGGTGGACTTCTGTTCTAAGACCTGCAGACCCCGGGCAGGGCCTGGCGCTGGTCTGGTCAGCCCTGGGGCCCAGAGCACGCTTCCGCAGACCCCTATGGGCAGCCCAGCACAGCCCCTGGCCCGGCACAAACCCTCCTGGGGGAGCCAGGGGCCCCAGACACCAAGGGGTTGGGCGGGCCCACAGGCTCTGAGCAGACTCTGGGGCTGAGGAACGAAAGGGCCAGGGGATGGGAAGGCTGAGGCCCAATCTGGGGGGCCCTGGGCTGGGGAGCCCTCTGAGCTGGGGAGACCCCTGGGGAGGGGAGCCCACGGCAGGAATCTGGAAGCAGAATAAACCAGGCCGGGCAGTGAGCCCACGGCAGACCAGATGGGGGCCCGGATCCCCCAAGGGCGCCTGAGGTGTCAGAGCCCAGAGCCTCGGAGGAGGAGGCTGTGTCCTGGGCTGTCCTGTCCTTTGAGTGGGCACCATGGTCTCTGGGCACCAGGCTCTGTGCCCCGGGGGCTCCGTGGGCTCCGTGGGCTCTGTGGGCTCTGTGGGCACCATGGGCTTTGTGGGCACCGTGGGCTCCGTGGGCACCTTGGGCTCCATGGGCACCTTGGGCTCCGTGGGCACTGTGGGCTCCATGGGCACCATGGGCTTTGTGGGCACCGTGGGCTCCGTGGGCACTGTGGGCTCCATGGGCACTGTGGGCTCCATGGGCACCTTGGGCTCTGTGGGCTCTGTGGGCTCCGTGGGCTCCGTGGGCACCATGGGCTCCGTGGGCTCTGTGGGAACCAGGCTCTGTGGGCTCCGTGGGCACCGTGGGCTCCATGGGCACCTTGGGCTCTGTGGGCTCTGTGGGCTCCGTGGGCTCCGTGGGCACCATGGGCTCCGTGGGCTCTGTGGGAACCAGGCTCTGTGGGCTCCGTGGGCTCCGTGGGCACCAGGCTCCGTGGGCTCCGTGGGCTCTGTGGGCACCAGGGTCTGTGGGCTCCGTGGGCTCCGTGGGCTCTGTGGGCACCAGGCTCTGTGGGCTCCGTGGGCTCCGTGGGCTCTGTGGGCACCAGGCTCTGTGGGCTCAGTGGGCTCCGTGGGCCAGGGTGAGGGGCGTCTGACACTCACAGGGAGCCTGCCCCGGGCCTGGCATGTCCTAGGACCGCTGGTTCATTCCCTACACCAGCTGGTCAGCCTACTTTAGAGGCACTGCTGGGAGATGGGGGTTGGCAGCTGGGGGCTCCTCCTTACCCGGGGTCTAGTGAGGGGTACGCCTCCCCTCCACACAGCTCCCGCCCTCAGAGCGTCCTGGAGTCAGGGCACAGGCCTGGGCGGGCTCCGCACACCAATGGGCGCATCTCACAGACGGGAGGTCACAGTGAAGCCATGGCTCAGCGGGCGACGTGGAGCCTCTCCCACCACCCCGCCCTGGCTCCTGCTCCCCCTCTCACCCCGCCCTGGCTCCTGCTCCCCCTCTCACCCCGCCCTGGCCCCTGCTCCCCCTCTCACCCCGCCCTGGCTCCTGCTCCCCCTCTCACCCCGCCCTGGCTCCTGCTCCCCCTCTCACCCCGCCCTGGCTCCTGCTCCCCCTCTCACCCCGCCCTGGCTCCTGCTCCCCCTCTCACCCCGCCCTGGCTCCTGCTCCCCCTCTCACCCCGCCCTGGCTCCTGCTCCCCCTCTCACCCCGCCCTGGCTCCTGCTCCCCCTCTCACCCCGCCCTGGCTCCTGCTCCCCCAGAGGCACAGGCTTCCAGGTTCTGGGGTGAGCCAGGGATCACAGAGGCCTCCCTGCGCCCCCCTCCACACACACACATACCCCGCCTAGGCCCGCCCAGCAGACGCATCCCCGCCCCGACCTCCAACAGACTGGACAGACAGCTCCCAGCTGGTCCACAGCTGGAGACAGGGTTCTTGTCGGGAAGGAAGCGCTGGAAGAGGGTGGCGACAGCAACTGTCTGACCCCCTGAGGGAAAGCAGATGCCCTCGCCCGCCCTAACCCACGGTCAGCCAGGGCCAGGCAGGGCCAGGCAGGGCCAGGCAGGTGAAGGGGTGAGGGGGACATCCCACCTCCCACCTGCCTTCTTCCCACCTCAGCCCTCCTCCCCCCGCCCCCCGTGGCAGGGCTGGGTACAGGGCTGGGTAGGGAGTGAGCCCAGAGCTGGTGAACACTTCCAGACCCATCAGGGGCACCATGCCCACTGGTGCCAGCTCACAGCCGCCTGTGCTCAGCCAGCTGCAGCGCCCCCATCTCTCCCCTGGCACCTCCCCAGGCACAGCAGCCTCCCACCCCGCACAGCCCTAGGGTTTCTGAGTCTCCTGACCTCATTTTGGGACAGATGTGGACCCCTAAAGGCGTGGGAGGGTCAGCAGGGAGGACCCCAAGGACTGGGCACCACCCAGGACCCCTCAGAGGAGCCCAGGGGTGGGCGTGGCCATGGGGCAGGGCGTGGCCAGGCGGGCCCACCCCGGCAGGTCCTGCCGTGTCCCTGCAGCTGCCCCCGAGTTGGGCGCTGGCCCTCGCAGCTCCCATGGCCGATGGCGCACTCATCCACGTCTGCAGGGGGGAGAAGCCGTGAGCGCCACGGGACCTCCCAGCCACGGCCACCCCAGGGCCTCAGACCCCCTCGCCATAGACCCCCTTGGCCTGGAGGAGGAGGGCAAGCCCCACCCCTCTAGACAGGCCCACGAGGGGGGACACCCACCTGCAAACCCAGCAACTGCCCCAGGGTCCCTCCGGGCACCCGGACCAGCGGCCGCCCCACAGCATGCGAGTGCCGCCTGATCAGCACACGAGGGGACCCGCATGTGGCAGGCCAGGCATAGCCACGGGCGCAGCCACGGGAAGTCACTGTCCCGGCCACACGGGAGCAGCCCCTCGGCGCCAACAGCCCTGCGCTGGCGCCCCGGACCCACGCCCAGGCCCAGGACGGCTTCGGTGTGGCCGGGACAGGCTGTCCTTCCTCGGGAGGGACCCTAGGAGACCCCAGGCAGGTCAGGGGGCAGGGGTGGCCGTGTCCCACGGGAACGGCGGGGCTGGAATCCCTCGGGACCGCTGGAATGCAAACTTCAGCTCAGCCGGCCACGGCCAACGGCGGGATTTTCTGGGAATTCCCAGTAAGTGATACAGGGCCAGCCGGAGGCAGCCAGGCAGGGTCAGCGCCCAGGGCTTCCCGCCCGGCCCGGGGCCAGGCAGCCCCAGAACCTGCCGGCCATTCCAGCCACTCAGCCAGCGGGGCAGCCAGGAGGGCAGGCCGCCAGGGGGCGGGCCCCCAGACCACACGAGCCCTCACAGCACCTCACCCTGGGACCTGACACCAGGTGGAGCCGGCCACGGCACGGCAGCTGGGCTGAGCCCGGGGGTCTGCAGCGGGTGAGCTGCTCACACCTGTGTCTGCTCACAGCTGGTCCGTGCCATCCTCGGCGTGGGTACCCACCACCCGTCTGAGCAAACATCCCACTCCAGGGCCTCAGGAGAGAGGCAGGGGTGGTGGGAGGACCAGCCCTCACGAGCCCACTCCCCAGCCACCTGTCCTGCATCCCCAACCACCTCCCACCGTTGGGAGTCTGTAAGTAGAGGCACGGCCCGGGTCCCCCACCTGCCCTGAGGGCGGGGAAGGCTCACTGGGGAACGGAGGCTGGGACACCCAGGAAGGTCGCCAAGCCTGTAGGCAGGGGGTGCCAGGCCTTGCTCACCAGGCCTGGGGGACAGTCACCCCATCCCGCACGCCCTCCAGGCTGTGGGCCATCTGTCAGGAGCCCGGAATTCAAGGCCCTGCCTGTGCCCGGCCGGCGGGGCTCTGTGATTGAGCGTCGACCTATGAATGGGGAGATCACGATTTGATTCCCTGTCAGGGCACAGGCCCAGGTTGCGGGCTCGATCCCCATGTGGGGCGTGCCAGAGGCAGTGATCCCTGTTTCTCTCCCATCATTGAAGGTTCTCCCTCCCCCTTCCTCTCTGGAATCGGTAAAAATATGTTTTTAAATGATAAACAAGTAAATAAAGGCCCTGCCTGTGGGAAGCGAGTCCCGCCCGCAGCCGGTGTCGCCCAGGCAGGCAGGCTGCCCAGCATCGCAGCCAAGGGCGCCAGACAGCTCGCTGGAGGCCGTGCGGCCTCTGCAGACAGACGGGGTGTGGGAGCAGCAGGTCCGGGGGGCGGGTCTGCCCGTGCTGGGAGCTTTCAGGGGCTGGCAAAGGGGTCTCCCCAGAGAGGAGCAGGCAGCCCGGCCCCCTCTGTGCTTGGCTGAAGGGCAGAAGGGCCCCGGTCTGGGAAGATGGCACCGACGTGGGGAACCCCTCCCCAGCACAGGAGGTGGGGGCTGTCTGTCTCCCCAAGAATGCTCCCCCCTAGACCGGCCACCCCTCCTTCCCGAGGGGGAGCGGGACACCGGCCCGTGCGAGCTCGCTCTGCGGGCTCCATGCCTGCGCACCTCCCACCAGGACGGGTCGGGGCCTGCTCTGCCGCCGCGGCCCCGCCTGCACCACCCCTTCCCACATGCCCTGCATGTCATGGGCAGGGGTTCCAGCCCTGACAGGTAAGACAAGCCAGCCTGGGGGGCAGGCACCCCAGGGGTCAGACAAGAAACACGAAATGCCGGGCGGGAAGCACTTGGGTCGGCTGGCACAAGAGAGGGTGGGCCCGGGGGACCAGCTGCACGGGTGGGGACATGGGGAGGGGGCAGGCGGAGGAGGGTGGCCCCGGGGGACCAGCTGCACGGGTGGGGACATGGGGAGGGGCAGGCGGAGGAGGGTGGCCCCGGGGGACCAGCTGCACGGGTGGGGACATGGGGAGGGGGCAGGCGGAGGAGGGTGGCCCCGGGGGACCAGCTGCACGGGTGGGGACATGGGGAGGGGGCAGGCGGAGGAGGGTGGCCCCGGGGGACCAGCTGCACGGGAGGGGACATGGGGAGGGGCAGGCGGAGGAGGGTGGCCCAGCTCAGGCGCGGTCCCCAGGCCCCTGGCCGGGTCAGGGATGAGAAGCGGAAGGGCCTGGGCTCTGCCCAGGGAGCCAGAAGTGCCCTGGAGTCAGGCTTGGGCCGGGTACTGGCGCAGGGGAAGGGCTGTGTCCAGGAGCCGCTGTGACGGCTCCACAGGCCTGGCGCTCAGACAGCAGGGACTGTCTTCTCGGTTCTGGGCGCCGGAGCGCGAACCCAGTGTCCCCGGGCCAACCCAGGCCACCCCTTCCCTGAGCTCCATCCTGAGCTCCGGGGCCTCCCGCCTGCTCCCTGCAGGGTCCCGGCTGCGGCCGCATGGCGCCAGCTCTACACCCAGGCCTGAGGGGGCAGGAGGGGGACCCAGCTGTGCTCAGAGGCCCCCCACACCCTCATTCTGCTCCCCCAGGCGAGGCAGTGCCCGAAAGCGGGGGTAGGGTCCCCCAGGCACAGGTCCCAGCTGCCCGGCTTCTCGGCTGCTGGGCGAACACGCCATTGTCAACGCCGCTGGCCTCGGTCTCCCACCTGAGACGGGTTAGGACGGCAGCCCCGAGGACGGCACGGCCGGCAGGACCCCCGGGAGAGCGCCGCGCCCGTCGGCATTTAATACCCTTTGGGTCAGAAATGACAGCCCGAAGCAGCACAGCCCAGGGCCCAGCCAGGACCCAGGCCCTCAGCACAGAGCCCAGCCCCTGTCCACTCTCCCTCCGCAGCTGTGGGGCCATCAGGGACACAGTGGGACACCTCAGGGCACACGGAGCAACACCCCCCATTCATTCCCCCCCCTCGTGCTCTCCTTCAAGGCACTGCCAGGCGGCACCTGCCCCAGCGTGTCCCAGAAGCCTCCAGGGGCCTCTTCCGCGACCAGGGGCACCTGCCAAGTGGGGCAGGAAGGAGGCGGCAGCCGGGACCCAGCCCTGCCCCCGGGCGGGGAAACAGCTTTCCCAACTCGGAAAGCTGCCCCCACCGCCCAGGGAAGGGGCTTGGCTGCAGGCGCCCCAGGCCACCCCCCGCCCCCCAGGAATCCACCACGACCACCTGGTCTCCCGTCCACTCTGTCCCCAGGACGACCGGATCCCAGGTCCCCAAGCGGCCGGAGCAGGTGCGCTCAGCCCGCCCCGCCCCCCCCCGGGTGCTGTGATTTCCGCTGTGCCCACGGGACACCCTGTGGGCCCCTGCTTGGCCCCCATGCCCCCCGGTTCCTGGGACAGGCCGTGGGGCCGGACTGTGTGTGAAGCCAGCTGCCCGGGTCCCAGACTGAACTCCTCGATCTTGGTCCAAAGAGACCACCATGAGCTCCTGGGGTAGAGAACGTCACACGCCTTCGATGAGGTTTCCATGGCAACTGGCAGGCCCAGGACCACGCACTGGATGGGGTCAGACGGGCAGTTACCTCCTCCCAGAGCCAGAGCGGCAGGGGTGGCCGAGAGCCGTGCAAAGAGGCACCTGCGGCCTCCGTCGGGGCTCACCCACGGGCTCCCGGCAGCTCCGGGCAGCGGGCTGGACCCAGCGTGGCCTGCAGTCCGCTGGGCTTGGGGCGAGGCTGCAACCCTCTTCCCTGCTCCCCCACTTCAGTCACTGTGGCCGGCAGAATGCTGGCCCCGGGAAACTCATCCTGACCCCCGGGCCCAGGGCAATGTCACTCCAGGGCAGGTGGGGTCCTGTGTGCAGAGCAGGGAGCGGGCCAAAGGGAGCGTGTCCGGGAGAAGTGGGCGGGTCCAGTGTCACCACAGGCCTCCCGGGGGCAAGGGAGGCGGGAGAGGCTGCGGGGTCAAGGGTCAGAGAGGCTGCCAAGCTGGCTTTGAGCATGAGGATGTATGTGCCTCTAGACCAGTGGTCGGCAAACTCGTTAGTCAACAGAGCCAAATATCAACAGCACAACGATTGAAATTTCTTTTGAGAGCCAAATTTTTTAAACTTAAACTATATAGGTAGGTACATTGTTATTAACTTAATGAGGGTCCTCCTAAGGCTTAGGAAGAGCCACACTCAAGGGGCCAAAGAGCCGCATGTGGTTCGCGAGCCGCAGTTTGCCGACCACGGCTCTAGACCCCGGAAGGAACCGGCGCTCCCAGGAGCCTCCGCACGGAACCGGTCCTGCCCGAGGCCGGCCTCAGCCCGTGAGACCCGAGTGGGACTCGGGACCCCGGAGCCCTGGGATGAGGGTGCGCTCTGGCGGCACTCGCGGCGGCGCTGTGTCTCGGCCGCAGAAGACAAACGCATGCAGCTACTGTAGGCATCGCCTTTAAAACGGGAGAGAAACACCTCTTCAGAGAGGCGTTCCTGCCGCCGCGTGTCCCTGGCCTCGGGCCAGGGCCGGGGTCATTGCTGGGAGGCAGCCTCTCTAAGGGGGCAGGGCTGCCAGGCCGGGCGCCCCAATGGTTATCGCTCCTGCAGCTCAGAGCCCCGCCCGCCCAGGCAGCCAGCACATTCCTGTGCAGCCAGTGGGACCCACCCCCTCAGCCCAGCAGGGGGAGCTGGAGGCCCCTCCTCTCACCCCCCAGCAGCACCTGCAGAGTGCCGAAGGGTGCCCAGCCCCCGCAAGGGCCCCCGGGGTCAGACAGGGAGGGGAAGCCCACAGATGGGGGCGAGGGAGCCTGAGAAGCAAAGCAGAGGTGGGCGGTCAGGGGAGGAAGCTCAGAGGTGCATCAGGGAGGCCTCCTGGAAGAAGCGTGCGTCCAGCGGCTGAGTCCGCTCAGCCAGGCTCCGAGGCCACTCCACTCCACGGGATTGGCGGGGGGGGGGGGGGGGCAGAGGGGAACGGGGGCGGGGGGAGGAGGGGGCAGGGGGGAGAGTAGGGCAGCCCAGGCGGGCGTGTAGATTGCAGGCTGCACTACCCACCGCTCTGAAGGCCAAGCCTGTGCCGGTACCACGGACAGCTGGCCGTCAAAAGGAGTCCCGTGGACCCTCTGCCCACAGAAGGCTCTGCAGTGCCACCCACGGGCACTGGCTCCGAAAGCTCAGGTTGACTGTGGGGCTGGTGAGTGAGCCTTTCTCAGTTGGACCCTCAGCGCTGCCTGAAGGGCACACCTCTCCTGTCCCTCCAACCTGGAACACACCCGAGCTGTGCTGCTGCCACATCGCCCCCGGTGGCCGCCCCAGGAACTGACCCGGCGGAGAAGGAAGCCAGGGAGCGGTCAGGAGCATCACTTCAAGGGGCTGCCCTCTGGAGCCGAGTCTAGTCCCCGGACCTCAGGGCCTTTGCAACAGGAGGTGCCCTCAGGCCCCTCAGAGGCTCAAACACCAGCTTCCAAATGCGCATGCAACAGGAGCGATTATTAATCAGTGGAGGTTGGGGAGGGGTGGCAGGCAGAGATGGAGAGCAGGGAGCGTCCCCAGGAGACAAAGGAAATGAGGCTGCACGGAGCCTTGCACCACAAAAGCCAGGAGAGCAAGGAGGCCGCCCTGAGCCATGGCCAGGGAGGCGCCCTGGGGACGGGGCCAGGACAGGCCGGCCCCCAGGCTATGAGGCTGAGAAGTTTCATTTTGTCTCATTTTTATTTCATTTCTTAGAGCAGTGTTAGGTTTATGGAAATCTGAGCAGAAAGTATGGAGCTCTGTGAACCCCACAACGCCCCCCCCTCACCAGCACCCACGTGGGCAGTTCTGACATCTACACCGCAGCCCAGCGTCCCTGCGGGGGCTCCGTGGGTCTGCCCAATGGGCGGTGACCACGCCCACCACCGTGATGTCCGCGGAGTAGGGTCGCTGCCCTGACCACCCTCTGTGCCCGCCTGGGAACCCCCGCCCACCTCTCCACCGCCTCCAAAGTTCTGCCTTTTCCAGCAGGTTCTGCGGTGGGGGCCGCACCACACACAGCCTCTGCCCGTGGCTTCCTTCACTCGGCCGCGTGCGTGTAAGGAGGCTGGCGGTTCCCACGGCTTCCCCAGGGTCCGGGCAACCCCTCCCCATCTGTGGTTTCCGGGGCAACCATGGAAACCAAGAGTGGGTCGCCTAGAAACGGTCGGACAGGCATCACCCGCTCTGGATTTCCAAGGTCACCCGGCGCACCCCTCCAGGAGGTGCCCAGGCCCACCGGCAGGGTCAGCGCTTGGTCCCTCTGAGCCCCAGGGACAGGCATGGAGGTGGCCCGGGGCCGAGTGAAGTTTCACGTTTTCAGGACGCACCTGCCGAATCCCCCTTGTCTGTGGCAGGAGGCGGGGGGGGGGGGGGGGCGCAGGAAGGAACAGCCCCCAGCAGGGCACGGCCTTCAGACGGGAGGGGGTGGGCACAGCCCGGGCCAGAGGCTGGCAGGGCTGTGCCTGGGAAGATGGCAGAGAGTCAGGCCTGGAGCAGAGGGTGCCACCTGCTCTGCCAAAGCCCCAGGGCTACGGGGGGCAGGCATCACCGGGAGTCCAGGCAACTGGAGGTGGGGGCCCCAAGGTGCCCGAGTAGAACCCCAGTGGCAGCGGGCATGCAGGTGTAATTGAGGCGAAGCACCCAGGGCAGGACCAGAGCGCCCTCACGTCTGCCCAGGCCCCAGGCCCCAGTCCTGCCCGGTGGGGACGGCACCGTCAGGGCTGAAGCCGACTGAGAGCCAAGGGCTCCCGGGCTCTTCACACGGACACCTGCCTGCCGCGGGGTGACTGCCGCGGCCCACGTAGAGATGAAGACCCTGGGGACTTGCCCAAGGCCACCAGCCACGGGAGCCGGACCCCATGACCGCCCGCGGCTACCCTACATCGAGGCCGCCACGAACCACGCCCGCTCGGAAGAGTGGACGGGGCCTGGGGAAAGTGGGGAGGGACACCCGGGCCAGGGCACCTCGCGGGGGCGGCCGACGCGCTTCCCTGCCTGCGGACGGCGTTTCTGTTTACTCTGCAGTTATCAGGTCCGGTCTGTTTATACAAATCAGCCTCCAGGAATGTGGAAACGGGCTTTTCCCATGTGTTTCCCAGAAAACAGACAAAATGTAAAAGGCCCAGAAGGGAGCCAAGAACATTCCTCGGTTCCCCACGTCCAGGTCTCCGCTCCCCCCACCCCGGGGCCACGTTCCTGGGACGCTTCAGCTCTGGCTCAGCAGCCGGCTCAGCCAGGGGCAGCGCCCCACACGGGAGGTGTAGCCTGGGGAGAGCTCGAACACTCAGCCCATCTCTTCTGTGTACGTGCATGTGTACGCATGCATATATATGTGCATACATAGGTGTGTGTGCACACGCGTATATGTGTGCGTGCATATGCATGAGTGTGTGTGTACACATGTGCCCAAGTATGTGTGCACATGCATGTGTGCTGTGTGCATGAGCACATGTGTGCGCTGTGCATGTACAAGCATGTGTGCATTCTGTGCACAAGTGCCTTGCGTGTCCACGTGTGCATGTGTGCACTGTGCACGTGTGTGCACTGTGTGCCATGTATGTGCACTGTGCATGCCTGTGCAGCACAAGCATGTGCGTATGCATGCATGCTGTGCATTTTGTGCATGAGTTTGTGCATGTGCACATGTGTGCATGCGTATATTGTGCATGTGTGCAAGTGTGTGTGCATTGTGAGCATGTGTGTGCATGAGCACCCTGTGCATGTGTGCACCAGTATATATATGTGCGTGCCTGTGTATTGTGCATGTGAGTATGTGTGCCTGCATGCACAGATGTGTGTATATGCTTGCGTGCGTACATGTCTGTGCCCTAGATGAGAGCTCCCAGCTGAGCTCCAGCACCTGGCTCGATGCCCTGCTGACTCCCCGCGCCTCCCTGGGGTGAAACCCAGGCTGGACACACTTGCACCTGGCCAAGCCCTGACCTGCCAGGAGCCCCGTCCAGGACATGAGGCCAGGGCAGCAGCCTCCCTGGGCTGGCTCCTGAGTGGGCAAGGTCACAGGCGGGCAGCTTGCCCCTCCCAGGGCTCACCCAGGGGTTGTTGGCTTGTTTTCCTACGAGCCCCGAGAGCACGGCTAGAAGAGCTCTCTGAAGACACATCCTGATGCGCCCTGACTTCTGCCCTCCTCTGGCCTGCTCTCACCTGTACCCCTTCTCACCTGGCCCACACGGGGCACTTCGCAGAGGCCTCCCGCTCTGCTGATCAGCTCAGCCCCTGCCTCGCGGGAAGGGAGCCCAGCCAGGGCCCCTGAACAGCGAAGGGCATGCGTAGGCACGCACACGCCTCCCCTGCTCCTCCCCTGGTGGCCCGTCCCGCCTGCCCAAACCCTTGTCCACGCCTGTCTCTCTCTCGATCACTTAAAGCCAAAGGGCAGGTCCATGCAGGCACCCGGAGCTGTGGCCTCAGGGACAGATTTAGGTGAGTATAGAGGCGCACAGAGCCACCCCACGGAGCTGCTGCCCCAGCCAGGCCAGGCCAGGCCCTGGTTCCATGCCCCCCTCCACGGCCCACAGTGAGGGCACAGTGATGGACGGCTGAATGAGTGAATGAATGAATGAGTGAATGAACGAGTATGGTGCACACCCGGACACCCCTTCCCCATTCCTGCCCTGGGGCCCCGTCAGGTCCTCATCCTCTCGCTCCCGCCTGTGCCCTCAGGCCTCAGCCGTGACACCAGGCGTTGCGGCTGGACTGGCATCAGGAGCCGGTGAGGAGATGCGGGGAGCCTGCAGCTCTGTCCCTGGCCGTCACCACCGACATTAAACCCCAGGCAGCCCCCTGCACCTGCTCTGGCCTCTCACTGCCACCAGGGGGAGCCAGTGCCCTGTCCTGGCCTTGCAGGCAGGGCAAGCAGGTGGGGCTGGTCCTGGGGCAGGAGCCCGCCCAGGAGGGGTCTGCGAGCCTGGCAGCTGTGCTTCCAGAGCCTTCCCGGGGCTCACAGGGCATGCGGGGAAGGGGACCCCCCCAGGAGGCACCGTCACCTGGCTCTGGACTGAGAGGCGGAGGGAAGCAGATGGACTGGGGCCAGCAGGTGTGTGAGTGAGCCGGCCACAGGTCATCCACTCGTTCGTTCATCCAACAACAGAACCCCTGGGGTCCCGGAGCGCATGGGGAGGGGCCAGGGCAGAGTGCCCCCCTCTCCTGAGACCTGTGACCCGGGCCTGCCTTGGAAGGCCTCACCGTGGAACCCCAACCGGAAGCTCACTGTCCAGCCCCAAACGTGGGGTGACGTCCCCCCGCTGCTCCTGGCTCCCAGCGAAGCAGATGCTGGCCCGGAGCCGGACCAGCGCAGCAGCCCCACCACCGCCCCCTGGCCGACCCCTCCGCCCGCCCGCCCGCCCTGTTATCAGCTGGCCTGGCTCCTGATGCTGCCCAGGCCGCCTGGCCGCCTGGCCCGGGCAGGGCCGGCTGCTCTGGAATGCAGCCTGGAGCCCGGGACCAGAGCTCCCTTCTCACAGACCCTCATTAATCACCTGCTGGGAGGGGAGACAGGAGCGCTGGAGCCCTGAAAACGGCCCCAGGAACCCTGAAAGCGGCCGGCAGCACCTCCCCTGGAACCCACCGGACAGCGAGGCCCTGGGTGGCCAGCGCCCACCTCACTCGGGCAGGTGGGCACAGCAGACAGGGCCGAGGCGGAGGGCCGCCCGCTGCAGGGTCACCCCAGCAGGAATTTCCCAGGAATTCAGAGGCAGCCCCCCTACAGCCCTGCCCTGGCTGCTGCACTAAGTCCCAACTCTCCCCCTGCCAGGGCCAGTGGGGTGCACACCAGCCACAGGGGCTCCCTGGGCTGGGGGCAGGATCTGGAGGGGAGGAGAGGGTCTGACAGGGCGGCGCCCACTGTGGCAGGAGCAGGAAGGCCGTCTGCGGGGGCAGGAGGGAGGCTCGCTCAGCCCCCAATGAGTTTCCTTTTACACCTGCTTTCTCGAGGGCCGGAGGGTCTCCCCCAGCGCCAGGCCCAGGGCCCCCAAGTGCAGGGACCTCCCCACACACGCTGCCTCCCGGCCCCTCCGCGCCCCCCCCCTCCCCGCTGCCCTCACTCTGATGGGAATGCCCTAGGCTCACCCACCAAGACCATAAGCACGGGGGGGGGGGGGGAGGGGCGGGAGCACGGGGGGGGGGGGCGGGGGGGGCCTCCGGGATGAAGCTTTGCCCTCTGCCCCTCCAGGGGTGGGAAGGCCGATGGAAGGTGGGGAGAGCGCCCGCCCGGTGCAGTGCGAGGCGGCCATGGGCCAGGCAGCCTGAGCCACGCCCCCTCCGCTCGGCTGGGCCCAGCCTTTCCTCCGAGAGGAGAAAGCGCCAAGCCCCTCAGCGAGGCTCTCGGGCTATAAATTCGGGCGCCGCCACTTCTTGGCAAGGGGGCCGCTACCTGGCTCCACTCCGCCCAGGGGGCCGCCAGGGAAGGTCTGCAGGGGCCCGGGCACAGCCCTCGGCACCAAAGGAAATGCGATTGCCCATTCATCCATGCCCGGCAGACAGTCTGGGGACCCGCACAGGGAACCTGGGCAGCACGGACCCCCCCACCAGACACCGCCCGGCTCGCCCACCCCAGCACAGCGCTCAGCGGCCCCCAGCACCCAGCCCTGCCCGGGGCCGGCGCTGCCTGCCGACACTGCGCCATCACTGACCCCGAACTCAGCCGCCATCGGGGATCGGTGTCCCCAGTTTCAACAGGAAAGGCTCCCAGCCACCGGGCTGCCCTTGGGGCCAGAGGCCTCTCGCCCAGAGTCTGGGAGGAGGTGGGGGGCACAGGTGGTGCAGGACAGTTATCCAAGGGGCAGGGTCACAGGTCACAGGATCCCTTCAGATCACACAGAGGGCGGGGCCTCTAGCTGGGGGGCAGCCCAGGGGAGGGCGGGGCCTTGACCTCTGACCCTGAGCCTCAATCCTGCCTGGACAGCAGGCCCCAGGGGGCTGGGGCAGGTAGGGTGAGCCCCCGCCCTCCACGCCCGAGGGCCGCTCCCGGTGTCTCCTGCCGGGATTGTCATGAAAGGCCCCCCCCCCCTCACCCGGCTCCGAGGCCGCGGCCGCGCTGGGAGAGCCCACGGCCCACTGTGCACAGAGCAGCCCGGGCACAGGCCATCCCCGAGGACAGAGGCGCCTTTGTGGGTGGGGGCGGGGGGGCAAACCTGGTCATTAAACGATTCGCCAGCAACACGAATGCCCCTCGGGCCAGCCGCTGGCTCCCTGAGCTGGGAAAGCAGCTGGGCCTCTTTCCCCAACCCCAGCGGGGAGCAGACTGTCTGCGAACCCCCCTGCCCCCCCACAGGGCCCAGGCCCAGCCAGCGCAGGAGCGGCCGAGCAGCCTCGTGTCCCAGCGCCTGTCGTGGGCAGGGCAGACTGAGGCCAGAGGGTCAGAGGGGTGCGGGCTCCATGTGGGGTGCCTGCCTTGATGTGGGGTGCCTGTCATGATGTGGGGTGCCTGCCTCGATGTGGGGTGCCTGTCATGATGTGGGGTGCCTGCCTCCATGTGGGGTGCCTGCCTCCATGTGGGTGCCTGCCTCCATGTGGGGTGCCTGCCTCCATGTGGGGTGCCTGTCACAATAGTCGGTGGCCTGTTGTTGGAGTCAAAGCCACCGCCCCCTCCATCCCACCCCCGGGCGGTCTCCACCCCCTGGGCCGGCTCTTGCGAGGCAAGGGGCTCTTGGGAGATTGGGGGGGCTGTCCTCAAAGGAGGGGTGCAGTGCAGCCGATGGGGCGTGTGCAAAGCCCGCGGCCACTCTGTCCACACCGGTGGGGAGCAGAGCAGAAGGGAGCGAGGGGCCTGGCGAGTGCCCCCCGCCCCCCCGGGGAGCAGAGAGCCAGGTCCCAGGCGGCCGTGCCCAGGGCGGGGCTCCCAGACGAGCAGCAGTGCCCAGGCCTGGCCGGGCAAGTGGCCAAGGGCAGCCCTGCCCCAGCCGCCGGGGTCAGGCCGCACCCTCAGGGCCTGGGTGGCACCCAGAGCCCGGGCGCTGCTTCCTCCCCATTAACCAACAACCCGGGTCAGAAACAGGGTGGCCCTGAGCCAACGCCAGGCCTGGCCACCTCCTGCTCGCAGCTCCTGCCCCCACCCCACCCCCACCCCCCACCCCCCGCTTCCTGAGGAACCGAGGCTCCTTCTAAAGGCGGACCCACTAGGCACACGTGGGCCTGGGTGTGCAGGCGCGGGGCCCACTCAGGACTTCCCTGCTGGTGTGGGGCGGCCGGAGGGGCAGGCCACCCACTCCCCAGGCCCCTGCCAGGCGGCCCAGAGCCGCCCTCCTGGTTCCAGGTCCTTCCAACCCGGCGTCCCGTCCGGAGAGGGAGGCTGAGGACCGGGAACTGCTGCTGGCCCTCCTGAGCCCACCCAACCCCCCACCCCAGCACCCAGCCCGGGGCCCCCACCGACTCCCTCCCCGCGCTCTGCTCCTGGCTCCTCTGGCTCCCATCTGGGAGGCCACCCAACCACCGGCCTGGCCCTCCCCACACCTTCCGCAGCCCACGGCACGCCCCCTCCGGGAAGCCCTCGGGGCACCAGCACTGAGCCCTGACCGCTCACGGGGTCCTGGGAGCCAGAGTCCCGGAACCGCCTCAGAGACTCGCCCAACCTGCCATTTCCCCGGTGAGGACACTGAGGCCCAGAGGGAACCAGAGCCAGAGCTCCTCAACCAAGAAGGCGCTGGAGGCGGCCCAGGCTCCGCTCAGGCTGCCCCCCACCCAACGGGCAGGCGGGACCAGGCAGGAGCCGGGACTGGTGGCCCTGCCGGGACTCAGCGCAGAAGAGAGCTTTGCTGAGAGGTGTGCTGGCGCCGGCGCCAGTGCCAGTGCCAGCGCCAGCACTGAGAAGGGCGCTCGCCCGCAGAGGGGGGCGCACCTGCCGGCTCCCTCTGCAGCCCACGGTACGGCCCGTGCACAGGTGACGAAGCCGTTTCCAGCCACGCACACCTCTCCTGGTCCGTCTGATATGACACGTGCCCTGACAGGACCCCCGAGCCCACACGGGACAGGGCATCCCCGGGTCACCCCCAGAACAAGGCCAGCACCAGCCACTGTCCCCGCCGTTCCCACGCCCCGCAGGCCAGGCCCTCAGGGAAGCACCATGCGCGGACGCCTGGAACCTGCGGAAGCCGCTACTGTACCCCCAGCTGGGCATCCGGGCGCAGGGTGGCAGCCTGGGTCCCAGGCGCAGCCACAAGCCCTGAAGCCCACCCTGGACCAACTGCCTGGGCCTGGCTGCCCCGGGCTGGGGGGCAGGCGGGGCTCTGCACGGGGCTCGCCCAGGGCACCCCCACCCTGCACCCCGCACCCCCACCTCCAAGCTGCCCACACAGGCCCCATGTGCTCAGGCAGAAAGCCCCCACTGGGATGTGGGAGGTGGAGCAAAGCCCCGCAGGCAGGCCGTCTGGAAGGGGGAGCCCTGGGAGGGGGGCGACGGCTCTTCCCGGGGCTCCCTCCCCCTCTGCTCACCACCATCGACGAGCAGATCCCTCTCCCGCGCCCCTCGCTTTTGTTCAAATGAGAGAATTTGGGGGAACCAGAAAAAACATGGTTTTTATTTTCAAAACTGGAATTGATTATAATTGGGGGTTAAATATCCCCAGAGCGCTGGGGTCCAGGCCCAGGACAGAGTGGCGGGGGGGGGGGGGGGGGGGCCCGCTGCCGGGGGTTGGGGCCGGAGGGAGGAGAGGACGGGGCTGCCCTGCCGGAGCCTGACCCCCACACAGTCCCTCACACCCGCCCTCACACCCCAGAGCGGCTCGGGCCTGTGGCTCAGCGCGGCTCCTGGACAGGCAGGCGAGGAGGCCCGTGTGGAGCGGGCCCCAGGGTGTCCCTGCCGCTTCTCCGAGGACGTGACCAAGGACAGGCGGCGCTCCGGAGCCCCTCCCCCCCGACCAGGGACCGCAGCACAGGCACCTCTGTGTTGCTGGCTGTCCAGGCGCAGCCGGGTCCCAGGCCCGCCCAGGGCTGGGGTTTCTGGATGAAACCGAGTCAAGCAGCAGGAATGAGCCGGAAGGTCCTCAGAGCATTTCTCCACACCCACCTGTCACCCCAAAGACAGACTCCGAGAAGAGGCCCCCATCCCGCCGGGACCCCAGCCTGCGCCATCGGGGGTGGGGGGGGGGGGTCGCCTGTGGCCAGCCCTCAGACAGGCGCGGGGACTAAACCACCAGGAGGCCTGGCTGAGGCAGCCCCCCGACACAGAGCCCCCGGCACAGGACAGAACCGCCCGGGGAGCCCCCCTTTCCAACAGGCGTGGGCACCCCTGGCTGCCGGCACCCTCCCAGCACCTCCCGGGACCCTGGCCCTCAGCGGGCACGGCGGGCAGGCACCGCATGTGAACACGCAGGGAGCAGCCACAGTGGAGGCTCCCCCCTCGAGCGGGGGACCTCCCGCTCCCCACGATTTCCTGATCCCCCGGTTGCCTGCTGGGCGCTGGGAGCGTGGACGCTCCTCTCAGGATGTCTGCCCAGCGTCCACCCGGAAGGAGCCCCAGCGGCTCCCAGAAGCAAGTTCAAAGCCCGGGAACCCGGCCAGGAGCGTGGTCTGCGGAGCTGCGGGCGGCGGGGCTCTGCGCCCCGTTCCCCGGGCCCCAGCGAACTGCCCCCCCCTGCAGCCGGGGAAGCAGCAGGAAGCGAGACCCGAGCCAGCCCCGCCCCAGCACGCGGCGTCACGGTGAGTGGGGTGCTCCGACAGCTCTTCATGCGCGTGCGCCCACAAAAACGCCGTCCCCCCACGCTCGCTGTGAGCCCGTCCGCACCTGAGTGCCCCCCAACGTTCCCCCAAATGCTGACTTCCTCGGGCGTCAGGCCTCAGCATCTCGTGCGCCACCGTTTCCTACACCCACCGCCCAGGCAGGACCCCCGGGCCCTCACCCTCCGACATTAAGGACACGGAGGCTCCGGCGAGGCAAGCGGCAGCTCAGAGACCCGGGCCGAGCCCGTCCTGACCCGCCCACGACCCCGCCCGCCCCTGCCCTCTCTGCACCTGCTGCCCCACCCACAGAGGCACGGTCGAACAGGGGGCCCTACGTTATGGGGTGCAGAGGCATCTCAGTCACCCCCTCCTCTCACGACCTCGGGTGGGCTGTGGGGCGCGGGGGTGGGCATTGCAGAATGACAGTCACCCAGGGTCTCCCCCACACTGTGCCCCCCGCCCACGGCCGAGCCCAGGAGCCTGGCGGAGGCTGCACTCACCGTGCTGGCAGCGGGCACCCTGGAAGCCTGGGGGACAGCGGCACAGCTGGGCGGAGCCGGGCACGCAGCTGCCACCGTTGAAACAGAGGCCAGCACTGCACTCGGCTGTGGAGAGAGGAGAGGAGGCCCGTGAGCCCACCTGCCAGGACCCAGTCCCTGGGGGGCCCTCCCCCCATGAAGCTCACCCATGGGAAGAGGTTTCAGGCGTGGAAGGGACCCAGACCTCCCCCCACCCCCAAACGTGGGAGGTCACGGTCCCAGCTCTGCTGCCCTGGCTCACACACTGCCCCCCCCCCCATGGCCACATGTGGTCAAGGTTCACGGACCCTCTGGACGGTTTCCCACCACAGCACCTCCCGACGGACCAAAGCCCTTAGCGGGGAAACAGCTCATTTCACGCTCCCCCCACCCCCAGCCACTGGCCCTGAGAGCAGCCACTACCCCACCTTCATCACCACCATGTTCCTCAGCGACTCTTAGAAGGTGTGGGATAAATGTTGTTGAATGAGTGAATGAATGAATAAGCGAATGAGTGACTGAGTGAGTGAACGAGTGCATGACTGAATAAATGAATGAGTGAATGAGAGAATGAATGAGTGAATGAATGAGTGACTGAGTGAATGAATGAATAAGTGAATGAATGAATAAATGAGTGAGGGAATGAATGAATGAAGGGATGAATGAATGAGTGAATGAATGAGTGAGGGAATGAACGAACAGCTAAACAGCAGGCAAGGCGGCAGTGAGTCATTTGCCGAAGCTCTGGGCAGGCAGGAGCCCATGGTGCGGACGAGGATGCTCCGGGCAGCAGGCCCACACCCACGGGAAGGAAAGCAGAGACGCACAGAGCTGTGCCCCAGAGCAGACAGGTGCGGGCGCCGGGCCAGGCTGAGGCGGCGGGGCTGCCAGCGAGAGTGACACACGTGTGGACGCGCCAGCTCTGCCAATTCCCACACTGGGCGGGGAGGACGCGTCCAGATGGAAAAGGAACAGTGAGCAGGGGCAGAAAGGCAGGGGGCAGCCTCCTGGCGACTCCTTCCCGCAGAGCCGCCAGGGCAGGCAGGACCAGGGCTGGTGACTGCAGTGCCGAGGCCACAGGCGCGGTGGGTGGGCTGCGTCCAGGGGCTCAGGGGGGCAGGTGGCAGAGACCACACAGCCCCGCCCAGGTGCCCGCAGCCTCACACTGTCCGCTCCCTCTTCCCCAGGCAGGGGCGAGGCCCACCCTCCAGTCATGGGGGGCACCCGGGCCCTGGACAGGGGGCAGCGTTCCCAGAGCCCATGGGGCCAGCGCCACATGCCTCCTACTCGTCCTTCTCCGTAGAATCCCCGCTGACTGGCACGTCATTTACCCTCCTCCCCTCCTGCCCCTCCCATAGGACAGGAGGCCTGAGGACCAGGGCGCTGGTCTCTGCTCACTGCCGCCCTCCCACGCCTGAGCACGGCGCCCGCACAGCAGCCCCCGTGGACGTCTGCGGGAGGCATCACCTGGGCCAGCACCTCCCAGATGCGCTTTAGGGACACTGTTACTGTTCGGACCCTGTTGTTACCATTCCCTCCTTTCTTTTTAAAGAATCCATTGGAAAACACTACAGAGTCTGTCTCAGGAATCCACGGTGCTCATTAGCACAACAAAGGCTCTGAGAAGTCCTGCAAAGGGAACTGCTTAATGGAGCTTAACTGTGCTGCGGGAGTGCTTCCTGGACTGCAGGTCCCCTCCCCAGGGCTCCTCGCACCCCTGGAGCTGCCTCCCTTCCGCGGCCTCCTGGATGGGCTGAGCCCAGCCGCACGAGAGTTAGGGCTGTGTCCATCCCAGGGTCTGCGTGCGGGGCCTGGGGGTACAGCTGCTCCCCCTTATCTTTCGAGGAGGGGGAGCCAGGACCCAGGGCTACTATGGCTGAAACATCATGAGGGTCCAGGCAAAATCTCTTATCCAGCCTCATCAGCATGGCTCAGGGGTTGAGCATCGACCTATGAACCGGGAGGTCAGGGTTCGATTCCCAGTCAGGGCACCTGCCTGGGTTGCAGCTTGATCCCCAGTGTGGGGTGTGTAGGAGGCAGCCAATCGGTGATTCTCTCTCATCATTGATGTTTCTTTCTCTCTCCCTCTCCCTTCCTCTCTGACATCAATAAAAACATTTTTAAAAAGCCGTTAGCCGACTGGGATAGAGGTGGCAGAGAGCCGCTGAGCAGGAAAATTCGAACCCCGACAGCAGAGGGTCGGAGCCCGGCTGCCCCAGGCGTGTGCGCGAGGCCACTGGGCTCCGGAGAGCCAGCACTTTCCCTCTCGGGTCGCCTCCCGGTCACCAGGCCGTGAGTGGGTCTCCGAGGAATCCCGACACCATTACGAGCTTCCTGCCATTCTCTCCTCGGGCCCCAGGCCTGCTGCTCGGCCCTGCACAAGTGCCACGGCCCCGGCATCATCGCGCACGCGCCTGCGTCTCCCGGTCCCGTGGACGCAGGAAGCCCACGTGGCAGGAGCAGGGGGACGGGCAGCAGGTGTCAGCTGCTCCTGGGCCACCCCCGCCTGCCCCAGCCTGACCACCAGGGAGCCTGGCCTTGGACAGAGAAAAGGTTCTGGAAGGGCTGGAGGGATGATGGAGAGGCGAGGCGAGGGGCAGAGGGTAAGAAGTGGGGAGGGTGGAGGCAGAGCCCACTGACCCAGCGCCCGCTGCGCAAGGCGGAGCCAGTCCCACATGGGGACCCTTCACCTGCGTCACAGCCTCGCCAGCCTCGGGAGCCCAGCGACCCCTGCAGCCCTGATGCCCGCAGGCACGCCAGCCAGGAGGGGCCAAAGCAGCCACCAGACTCCCAACTGAGGCAGCGGGCGGGGCTCCGGCACCTGCGCACTCGGGCCAGCGAGGGAATTTGAGGCCCGAGAGCGGGAGGCAGAGGCTGCTCACGGCGCGAAGGCCACTCCCCGCAGAGGGGCAGCTCCAGGAAGGCCCCGTGCGCTGCCCACGCTCCCCAGACACCCGCCAGCGGCCGCACTGACCGTTCCCCTCTGCTCCAGCTGCCCCTGGAGCCTCCAGGCCCGCTCCGGCCTCGCCTCCCCCTCCACAGATGCCCCCGTGGCCCTGGGCTCCGCGTCCCAGCCCCGGTGTCTGCCGCAGCCTGCCTCCCCGTGAGACGCGGGCTCCCCCGCAGGCACGGCCCGCGGCCCCTCTGCACCCCAGCGCTGGCGGCGGAGCAAACCCTGGCGAGTGGACGAGTGAGGGGAGGGGAGAATGAACCAGCGCCCCGGGAACCGAGCTGCTCCAACAGGACAGCGAAGAGTCAAGTGTCAGTCGCTAGCCTAGAAGTCCGGGCGTCCAGTGCCTTCGCTGTCACCCCCGCGCGCGCTCACGTGGCCGAGCGAGGAGGGTCCCACTGACCAGCACCCGTTCCAGCAGCAGCATGTCCTGCGGGTTCTCGGGAGGGAGGCCGGGTGCTGAGTGGAAGAGCAGAAATGGCCCGGCCGGCGGGGCTCAGCGGGCGAGCATCAACCTATGAACCAGGAGGTCAGGGTTCGATTCCCGGTCAGGGCACGTGCCCGGGTTGTGGGCTCGATCCCCAGGGTGGGGCGTGCAGGAGGCAGCTGATCCATGATTCTCATCCTTGATGTTTCTCTCTCCCTCTCCCTTCTTCTCTGAAATCAATATAAAAAAAAAAAAATTTTTTTTAAGTAGAAATTACGCTCTCACATGCACTTGCTTGTCCCGTGTCCTGCTCAGTCGGAGCCTGAAGCTTGTCCCACGGCGGATGCGGGAGTGACCCCCACCCTGGCGATGCCTCACGCTCCCCCATACAGAACGGTCCCGACTCGGCTGTCACTCAGGGTGACAGTTCACGGACGCCCTTCCCAGCAGCCCCGTGACAGCGGAGGAGTCCGTGCTTCCTCGCGGCGTGGGCTCCCGCAGAGGAAGCGATGAAATCCGCTGGGTATTTACCCAGAATCTTCCCAGCGTCCTCTACTGCCCTCCTCTCCCAGCGTTCTTGTCATTGTCATTCCAACCTCCGTCCAGGACTTCGGAGCCCAGCAGGCAACGGAGTCGCTCCCGGCTCCCGGCACGTGCCTGTGTGTGTGACGTCTCCCCGCAGGCAGCCCCGGCTCTGCGTCCGGCTCTGCGTCCGGCTCTGCGTCCCGCGGACTCGGCAACAGGCAGGACGCGCGTCCGGAGCCTCGAGGATTCTCGCCGGAGCTGAGCTTCCTTGGGATCTTCCAGGATTTCGTTTCCTCGGAGACAAAGCGAAGAAGCCAGTAACGTGGTCGCCTGATCACTCATCCTGTCCCTCGATGGCTTTCTGACGCGCAGTTAAGAGCATCAGCAACACAGCTCCGTGGCCTCGGCAGCGGCTCCTCACGGAACCAGCTGCTGCGCTGCTGCGGCCCCAGACGGGACCCCGGGGGGCGCACCCACCCAGGGCGAGATCCGGCTCCTGCCCGGCCCACCCCGTGGCCCCCACTCCCTCCCCTCACGCTGGCCCCCCGACATGAGGACACATGGGCTTTTCCCGGGTCACTGAGACAAACATAAAAGCCAAAGGCACAGACAAATAAATCCTGCCCTAAACACAGGGTTTTTAAAAACAACAACCAAGAAAGCCAGCGCTTCAAGTTCCGCATACATGTAGTGAGCCTGTCCCGTGGGATCCTGTACCGTGGGATCCTGTCCCATAGAGACCCTGTCCCGTGGGATCCTGACCCGTGGAGACCCTGTCCCGTGGGGATCCTGTCCCGTGGGGATCCTGTCCCATGGGGATCCTGTCCCGTGGGATCCTGTCCCATGGAGACTCTGTCCCGTGGGATCCTGTCCCGTAGAGACCCTGTCCCGTGGGATCCTGTCCCGTGGGATCCTGTCCCGTGGAGACCCTGTCCCGTGGGATCCTGTCCCGTGGAGACCCTGTCCCGTGGGATCCTGTCCCGTGGAGACCCTATCCCGTGGGATCCTGTCCCGTGGAGACCCTGTCCTGTGGGATCCTGTCCCGTGGAGACCCTGTCCCGTGGAGACCCTGTCCCGTGGAGACCCTGTCCCGTGGGATCCTGACCCGTGGAGACCCTGTCCCGTGGGGATCCTGTCCCATGGGATCCTGTCCCGTGGGGACCCTGTCCCGTGGGATCCTGTCCCGTGGAGACCCTGTCCCGTGGGATCCTGTCCCGTGGAGACCCTGTCCCGTGGGGATCCTGTCCCTGGAGACCCTGTCTCGTGGGATCCTGTCCCGTGGGGATCCTGTCCTGTGGGATCCTGTCCCGTGGAGACCCTGTCCCGTGGGATCCTGTCCCATGCAGACCCTGTCCCGTGGGGATCCTGTCTCGTGGAGACCCTGTCCCGTGGGATCCTGTCTCGTGGAGACGCTGTCCCGTGGGATCCTGTCTCGTGGAGACCCTGTCCCGTGGGATCCTGTCCCATGCAGACCCTGTCCCGTGGGGATCCTGTCTCGTGGGATCCTGTCTCGTGGAGACCCTGTCCCGTGGGATCCTGTCCCATGCAGACCCTGTCCCGTGGAAACCCTGTCTCGTGGAGACCCTGTCGCATGGGATCCTGCCCTGTGGAGACCCTGTCCCGTGGGGATCCTGTCCCGTGGGATCCTGTCCTGTGGGATCCTGTCCCGTGAGGACCCTATACCACAGGCACCCTGTCCCATGTCTCCTGGCAGATGTGACAACCTGGACCCCCAAGGCCAGGCCTAGTGACTGAGACCCCCCATTTCCCCACACCCCCTGCCCTGCTCCCAGCCCAGCTCTCACCTCTGGGAGGCCAGGCCGCCCTGGGGCGGGGGTGCCAGCCCAGGCCCCACCCGGGATGAGGAACCTCAGGTTCTGCCTTCCTCAGTGGGTTCAGGCCCCACCTGTCAAAACCTGCACCCCCACCCTGCACCCACCCACTCCTGCACCCCCATCCCTGCAGGCTGGCCTACCTCCCGGGGTCTGGCCGGCCCTTGGCCCAGCTGCTCCTCCCACCCAACCCTGGGACGGTCACTCTAAGACCCGGGAGAAACCAGACATAATCAGGGCTGCTGGACACGCCAGGACCTGCGCTGGTCCCCTCCCCCAGCCCAGGAACCAGCCACGTCCTGCACCACGTCCCTTCCGGGGGGACAAGCCCAGCGGCCCCCACTCAGCCTGGGAACACACCCCCCGTTACTGTGTCACACTTGCTAGCGCCAACGTGGAAGGCCGAGGAGCCCCCAGCAGAGCGGAAAGGGGGACCTGGCTTTGATGTCTGCCCTGCACCCACTCAACAGACCCCTTTGTTTTCCCAGACGCCAGCTTGAGGCTGCACACATCAGCTCTGCGATCAGACCGGACAGAGCGCGGCTGAGGGGCGGGACACCACCCCCCAGGGCAGCTGGCCGGCGTCCACCCGCCCGTCCCTCCCGCCCATGGCCAGGCTGCTTCCCTCTCCCCTCTCCTCTCTCCCTTCCGGAGAGAATCATTCATTTCCTCTCTTGAGAAAACACTCGTCCTCTCCTCTCCCCGCCCCTGCAGTTCACCTCAGGTCCCCTCTCCCCAGGTTTCCGTGAGGAGGGAGGGACCAGCGGCCGGAGGACGGGCTGGAGGACGGGCTGCGACACGGCCCCTACAGTCCGGGTCCCGTCCCGGTCACCGCAGGGAAGCCCTGGACGTGGGAAGCCGGGACCCAGTCCCCTCACGGCACGGGGATGCCAAGTCAGTTTCAGGGGACACCAGACGTCAGGCCGACCTCTCCCGGGAGGGACGCTGGTGAGGCCGGGCAGCCTCCTGCGCTCTCCTCGGCCGTGAGCCCCGCCTTCCACGAAGCAGGGGTGTCCCAGCCGCCCGCTGGGCCCAGACACCCCAATTCCAGCCCGGCCGCACCTCTCGGAGCCACCAGGCCACGGGCTCCCCACCGCTGCGTCCACCGGGACTCGTTCTCAGGGCAGGGGCAGGGGTCAGGGGTGGGGTACAGGAGTGGGGGTGCAGGAGTCAGGAGGCAGCGACTCCATTCAGCAGACAGGGCTGAGGCCAGGGCCCCGTGCCCAGCCCGGTCTTTCTGGAACAAAGTGGGCCTGGAGGGCAGGATGTGGGCGTGGCGGTACCTGACACTGACCCCAAACCAGGCTCAGAGAGCCCCTCCCGATGGTGCCAGCCCCGCCGGCCAGCATGGGCGCAGGGCGTCCCAGCTCCTCCCCCGAGTTAACAGTCTTTGAGAGCGAGCGCACTGGCGGGAGGCGTGGCCCTGGGCGCTGCTGGGACCGTCCCACCAGGAGCAGAAATGTGGGGGGAGGGGCAGCCCCAGGAGACGGGCTCTTCCGAGGCAGGTCTAGTGTCTGCAGGTGGCACAGGTGGGGGACACTCACCAGAGAGGCAGCCCTGGTCTCCTGGCTGCTGGCTCCACCCCGGGCAGCACCTGAGCACGGGCTGGGCCTCCATGGCGTACACCTGCCTGTAGGCCGTGTAGTAGACGGTTCTAGAGAAGAAGGGAGGGGGGACGCCCTGGTGCATCTCAGCCACTGCGTCCGGCTCTCACCACCCCCCTCCCCCCTCCCCCCACACACACACTACAGAGTCTCGATGCCCATCTCACAGCGGAGCGGGTGGGAGGCCCGGGTCCGAGGCCGGCCCGGGGTACACGCCACAGCGCTCGGCCAGGATGGCCGACTCCCCTCCCCCACGGCAGCCCCGGCTCCAGCTGGTGTCAGGCGCCTGGAGCTCAGCTGAGGAGCAAGACCGGCTTCCAAAATGGCCCCCGGGGGCCAGATGCCGGTGCTGGGCGGGCCGTGAATGATGGTGCCCATCCGGCCCCAGGCTCTCGTCCCACTGGCTCACCAAGGGGCTGGACAGCAGACTGTCCTGGAGCGTCCATGGGGGGGTCCGTCGCCACCCAAGGAGGGTGGTGCTGAGCGGGGACACGGGGTTGCCAGGAGGAGCTGCCCAGGTAACAGGAGGACTGAGCGTGCTCAGTGCACGGCGCCGGGGGCAGAGGGGAGCAGGCAGAGGGCTCACGGGGTGGGGGCAGCCTGGAGGCCGGAGTGGCCTCGGTCCCTGCTGGTTCCTGCTCAGATGGGGTAGGTGTGGCCCTCACAAAGGATGAGGCGCTGGGAGGGGCTCCAGGCTGGGCCCCTGGAAGCCCAGCCACCCAGGCAGCCTGCCCGGCCCAGCCCCGCCCAGTCTCTCCACCATCCACAGCCCCGGGGGCGGGGCATCTTGGTGGAACAGCCAGCGGGGGGCCACCCCCAGCCCAGGACTCCCCCTGGGCCATAAACCTGGAGCAGAGGCAGGGGGCGGAGGGGGAAAGGGGGGGCCTGGCCCACAGCACCCCACTCAGCTGCACCCTGCACCCCAGGGTCCCAGATCCTAACTCCTCAGCTGGGCCTCAGGCGTTGGGAGGGTCTCTGCCCACCCAGAAACCCCCTTCCTGCTTCTCCAGAGGATGGGGTGCCTCTGGGGGTCACCTGGACGCCACCCTGACTCCCCTCCCCCCAAAACCTCCCCCTCACCTGCTGACACAAGACAGAGGCTCACTGCCCCTGCCCACCCGTCTCTTACTGCTGTGCTGGCTGAGCAGTACCCCGAGTCCAGCCCCCCTAGAACCTGGGATGTGACCTCATCTGGAGACAGGGCCTTGGCAGGTGTCACCAAGCCCAGGTGAAGCCACATGGGCCTAGGGTGGCCCTGGGTCCCACGACCAGGATCCGCACAAGGAGAGGGAAGTGGGCACAGAGCAGAGGCCACATGATGCAGCCCCCAGCCCCGGCGCTCGGCTGATGGCCATGGTCACGGGAGCTGGAGAGGCCTGACAAGACGCCCGTCCAGCCTCCAGAGGGACCACCGCCCACCCCATCACGGGGCTTCCGGCTGCAGGTCCAAGTGCCCTGTGGTTTCAGCAGCCCATGCATCACCACCTGTTACAGCAGCGGCAGCAACGGACACGCCGTGCCCAGCACTCAGCGGAGAGGCAGCCCTGGCGGCAAGGGCCTGGGTCTATGACGACCACGCTGGCACCGGGTGGGGGGCAGGAGGGACAGGATGGAGGCAGGGAGGACGAGACAGTGGAGGTACCAGGGAGGAAGGGACTGGCCGGCCACCCTGCGGCCCTCGGCCCTGACCCCTCCCGGCTCCCACCGCGTCGTCGGCAGGAAGGTGACCAGCCAACAGCCGCCGAGGTCAAGGGCCCTTGAGCCAGGAGCGGCCGGAGGGGCTGGGCTGCTGTGTCTCCAGGAAACGAAACCGGCTCCGGGGGTGCTGGGCTCGCCCTCGGCAGCCTGGGAGCCTGGGAGCCGGTGGCCCCGGGAGGCTGGGACCCAGCAAACAATCAGGGCGGCTTCCGGGAAGCGGGCTGGGCGCTGCTCACGGCGGCGGGGGGCAGGAGGCGGGGGCTCTGCACGTCCCGCCTGGAGCACAGGAACCGCCTGCACCTGCGCCTGCGGGGACCCCGCCGCGGGACAGTGTTTGGCAGAGGAGTGTCTGGGCCCTTCCGTCTAAATATTTATCCCTCTCCCGGCTACGTGCAGGGCCTGGCGTCGCCGGGAAGCCCAGCTGACCGCCCATCTGCCACCCTCCCCGACGGCCCCTGGAGACAGGCGGTCAGCCGGCAGCCCTGGGGACCCCTCACTCCCTGCAGTGGACCCCTCACTCCCTGCAGCTCACAGGGACCCTCACGGGCTCCAGCCACCACCAGGGAGCTGGTCCGCAGAGGCCACTGTCACAGGAGGAGGGGACGCCAGGCTGGTGCGGTCCTCCCCCTACAGCCACCCGGACCCCTGGCCACAGCGCAGCAGCGTCTGTGCAAGGGCCTGTGGCAAAGGCCTGCGGCCGGCCGCCATGTGGGCTGTGGCCCAAGCACCCCCTTCCCCCTCCCTCCCTCCCTCCCTCCCTCTCTCCCTTCCTTCTTTCCTTCCTTCCTTCCTGCACCCCCACCGAGGGGGACAGCCCTTTCCTGGCCTGGGCTCCTGGGCCTGGGCGGCCTGTGTGGGCTGCGGTTCGTCGGGGAAGCGCTTCTGATGCGCTGGACACGCATGGAGGAGGCGGCCTGGCCACTGGTCTGGGCCGATGGGGTGAAGGGGGGGCAGGGGGCTCAGGGGCTTCCCAGGGACCCCGAGCCCCTATGGGGTCCCGAAGAATGCACGGGGGTGGGGGGGGGGGTGAGCCGCCAGCAGCAGCAGCAGCCTCCCCGGGGCGGCCACAGCCTCGGCCGCTGGAGGGACGTCTGGCCGAGGCCTGTGCAGAGCCTCCTGCTGCTTCCAGGATGGGGCCCACTCCCCACGCATTGTGGGGGAGGGTGTGCGCCGGTGTGACCTCATCCTGTTCTGTAAACACGCGCCCCCTGCACACACACCGCGCCCCCTGCACACACACCGCACCCCCTGCACACGCACCGCACCCCCTGCACACACACCGCACCCCCTGCACACACACCGCACCCCCAGCACACACACCGCGCCCCCTGCACACACACCACACCCCCTGCACACGCACCGCGCCCCCTGCACACGCACCGCACCCCCTGCACGCGCACCGCACCCCCTGCACGCGCACCGCGCCCCCAGCACACGCACCGTGCCCCCTGCACGCGCACCGTGCCCCCTGCACGCGCACCGCGCCCCCTGCACACGCACCACGCCCCCAGCACACACACTGCACCCCCTGCACACACACGGCACCCCCTGCACGCGCACCGCGCCCCCTGCACGCGTACTGCGCCACCTGCACACGCACAGAGGTGGGTCTGGAACAGGTGAGGGCCCAGGGCTCCTCGGGCATGTCCCTCGTGGCGGGGCACCCCATGCTGTAGGGTGTCTAGCAGCACCCCTGCCTCTACCTGCGGGCGACGGCAGCCGTGTCCTCCCAGCTGCAGTCACCACAGACACTGTCCCCAGCCCATCCCAGGTCCCGGGAGGGAGGGGGCCCAGTCGCCTGCCCTCTGAACACTGAGGAGCTTAATGGATCCCTCACCTCTCCTCTGAACCTACAGCAGATCGACATTTAAATGAGAGCTGCACCCCTCCCCAGGCTGCGGGCAGGTGCCCCAGAGCCCCTGGCACAGCAGGTGCATGGACGACTCCCCCAAACCTCCTGAGAGGCTGGGCATCAAAACATTCAGTGCCACCTTCCCCCACCGGCCCAGCAGCGCCAGCGTCCAGGCGGGAGTTGCCCAAGCGGAGCCACCCTCCCGACCCCCCCACACCCCCCCAGCTCTGCGATGGGCCCAGCGGGCTGCGTGCAGAGGAGAGGTGCGCAGAGGCACTCCCTCCCCACGTTTGGTTTTGAAATAAAATCTTGAGCAACAGAAGATTTCACACGGGCTCGGGCGCAAGGCCAGGGGTCGGGCTCCAGCGGGAACTCACAGGCTGGGCCCAGCTTCCACCTCTCACGTGGCCAGCACCCCCCACAGGGTCCCCGTCTCCCCAGGGGGTTCTCCCCCACAGGGTCCCCTCCCTCCTGCCAGGTCCCCATCCCCACCCGCCCACAGAGGTCCTAGGGGCCGCCCAGCAGGACAGCTGTGCTCCAGCCTCAGCCCCTGGGGGGTGGGAAGCCTTGGCCTCAGGCAGACGAGGGGCTTGGGGGGGCACAGGTGGCCCCGACGCCAGGACCATCCCCGGCCCGGCCGCCCTGCTCCTGACGTGCGCACAGCCCCGCTCCCACCCGGGACCCACATACCTGCGCTTGTGGCTCACACACCAGGCCTGGCGCCCGCAGCCCGGCTTCCACACGGGCACCGCGCGGCTGAAGGCCCGCACGCAGGGTTGGCGGCGGCCCACCAGGGTCAGCTCCTGCTCGGCACACACGTGGGGCCTGGGACAGAGGACAGGGGTCAGCGGCTCTGCCCCTTCCCGAAAGCCATCTGGCCTCATTGCCACCCTCCACCCCACAGCTGTCTGCTGGCCGCCGGGTCCAGCCTCCCTGACCTAAGACCAGTCCCCCATCCCCCCACACACACACGTATTCACAAGCTCTCACGCACACGTGTGCACTCACAAGTACACACACGAGCGCACATGCACACGTGTGCGCGCACATGCACATGCATGCACACATGTGTTCACACCCTTGCCCTCTGGTTCCAGGTGGGTTTGGCCAATGGGAGGACCAGCAGGATATGGAGGGCGAGGGGGGACCGCCGGGGAGAAAGATGCTGGGGCTCTTGTCTTTCCCAGGTTTGGGGGGCTGAGCCTCACCCGGGCCCAGCACCCTTGGGCAGCTCTCTGGGTTCCATGCCCTTCACCCCGGGGCCGAGTCGCCCTCACACAGCTGCCCAGCAACGCCAGCAGCCTCTCCTGGGAACTGGTCAGAAATGTGCGCACGCACACACACACACACACACACACACATGCACACACACGCACATGCGCACACACACGCACACTCACAAACACTCACTCACACACACACACACACACACGCACACGCAGTCCCCCCGGGATCAGCACTCAGACCCCCCAGCCCCGCCCGCGGCCACAGCAGGGCCTCCGGGCTCGGATGCAGCCTGGCCTTTGAGAATTGCCGGTCCAGGTGCCTGGGTTTGGGTCTCAGCCCCCATTCCCACCAGCACTGGGCCTCCCTGCGTTCAGCCCCACCCCCAGCGGGAGGACGCGGACTGAGCACTGGGGCACGCCCAGACTGCGGGTCAGTGGTCTGGCCACTGGGCCAGGGGGAGGAGAATGCCCCATAGGGTGGGGCAGGAATCAGGGGAGCGGGGTGCTGCTCTCAGAAGGGCCGCCCCTTCCCAGCCCCCAGCCCCCCTCCAACCTCAGCCACATGGGCGGCTGCTGGTCAGGAAGACGACCTGCCTCAGAAGCACAAGTTAGCAGCTTCCCGTCTGGGGGGTGGAGGAAGTGGGGAGGGGGCAAGGCGGAGGGAGCAGACAGGACCCTCTGCCCACCCAGGTCAGGGGGAGGGGCAGCTGGCAGTCAGGCCCTGCTGCCACCTGGGGCGGGGAAGGCATCCGGGCCAGCCCTGAGCCCAGCTCTGTGAAGGGCGCCTCCTCCAGGAGAAGGGGCTCCCAGGGCTGGGGGCCTTCACCCAGAGTCAGAGGGGAGGGTGGGCCGAGCTCTGTCCCTCTGGGGGGTGGTCCAGGCCCCAAGACCCACGATGAAGGCACCAGAGGCAGGAGGTATGGATGGGGAACCAGGCAGCCAGCTCTCGCAGCTGGACACCCCGAGGGAGGGAGGGCGGCTGAGCTGTGAGAAGCGTCTCCATCATGTCTGTTTCCACCGGCTTGGGTTTGGGCCCTGAACCTGCACCCCCAGCCTGGCTGCAGCCCAGGGGGGAAGCGCTGGGGTGGGCGGGCCCAGTGGCAGCCCTGGGACCACGTGGGTCTGAGAGGGTCATGGCAAGAGCCACTTGCAAGACCAGACTTAAGCTTGCCCTTCCGCCGGGGGCCCTTCCCGCCGGGGGCAGGGGGTCAATCTAACCAGCTGCCTGGCCGTGTTCCCAGCACGGCTGCCGAGGGGACCCCAGCCCCCAGGGAACAGATGTCTCCTCTGAGCCCTGCTCCCACCGCGGCCAGAGGGCCAGCGTGTGGGGACACCGTCTCCCGGTCCCCTGACCTGCTCCCGTCACCTGGTCGGCAGGAGCCACAGCACCGGCCACGTAGCTCCACAGGCCCACAGGCCCCCTGACACTACCTCCCCCGTGGGTCCCCCAAAGGCCCCCACGGAGGGTCAGGACCATGTGCAGGTCAGGATGGCAGCGGGCAGCACCTCCGAGGACAAGGCACTTCCTGGGACCTTGCAGCCCCTCCTCTGCCCCTCTGGCAGCTCCAGCAGCTCCCCTGCCCTCCTCTTGCCCCCCCACCTTCCGCTCAGCAGCAGCCTCGACCTGGAAACCTCTGGGAGGAGCAGGGCGCTTTCCCCCTTCAGCCGCCAGCCACGCCCAATGCAATCCCACTGCACAGCCCACAGCGACCCACCACAACCAACCACAACCCACTGCAGGTCCCACTGCAAGCCCCACCTCCACCCACTGCATGTCCCACCGCAGGTCCCACCTCCACCCACTGCAGGTCCCACCGCAGGTCCCACCTCCACCCACCGCAATCCACCTCACCCACTGCAGGTCCCACTGCAGGCCCCACCTCCACCCACTGCAGGTCCCACCGCAGGTCCCACCTCCACCCACTGCATGTCCCACCGCAGGTCCCACCTCCACCCACTGCAGGTCCCACCGCAGGTCCCACCTCCACCCACTGCAGGTCCCACCGCAGGTCCCACCTCCACCCACTGCAGGTCCCACCGCAGGTCCCACCTCCACCCACTGCATGTCCCACCGCAGGTCCCACCTCCACCCACTGCAGGTCCCACCGCAGGTCCACCTCCACCCACTGCAGGTCCCACCGCAGGTCCCACCTCCACCCACTGCATGTCCCACCGCAGGTCCCACCTCCACCCACTGCAGGTCCCACCGCAGGTCCCACCTCCACCCACTGCATGTCCCACCGCAGGTCCCACCTCCACCCACTGCAGGTCCCACCGCAGGTCCCACCTCCACCCACTGCAGGTCCCACCGCAGGTCCCACCTCCACCCACTGCAGGTCCCACCGCAGGTCCCACCTCCACCCACTGCAGGTCCCACCGCAGGTCCCACCTCCACCCACTGCATGTCCCACCGCAGGTCCCACCTCCACCCACTGCAGGTCCCACCGCAGGTCCCACCTCCACCCACTGCAGGTCCCACCGCAGGTCCCACCTCCACCCACTGCATGTCCCACTGCAGGTCCCACTGCAGGTCCCACCTCCACCCACTGCAGGTCCCACCGCAGGTCCCACCTCCACCCACTGCAGGTCCCACCGCAGGTCCCACCTCCACCCACTGCAGGTCCCACCGCAGGTCCCACCTCCACCCACTGCAGGTCCCACCGCAGGCCCCACCTCCACCACTGCAGGTCCCACCGCAGGTCCCACCTCCACCCACTGCAGGTCCCACCGCAGGTCCCACCTCCACCCACTGCATGTCCCACCGCAGGCCCCACCTCCACCCACTGCATGTCCCACCGCAGGTCCCACCTCCACCCACTGCATGTCCCACCGCAGGTCCCACCTCCACCCACTGCAGGTCCCACCGCAGGTCCCACCTCCACCCACTGCAGGTCCCACCGCAGGTCCCACCTCCACCCACTGCAGGTCCCACCGCAGGTCCCACCTCCACCCACTGCAGGTCCCACCGCAGGTCCCACCTCCACCCACTGCAGGTCCCACCGCAGGTCCCACCTCCACCCACTGCAGGTCCCACCGCAGGTCCCACCTCCACCCACTGCAGGTCCCACCGCAGGTCCCACCTCCACCCACCGCAATCCACCTCACCCACTGCAGGTCCCACTGCAGGTCCCACCTCCACCCACCGCAATCCACCTCACCCACTGCAGGTCCCACTGCAGGTCCCACCTCCACCCACCGCAATCCACCTCCACCCACTGCAGGTCCCACCACAGGTCCCACCTCCACCCACTGCAGGTCCCACCGCAGGTCCCACCTCCACCCACTGCAGGTCCCACCGCAGGTCCCACCTCCACCCACTGCAGGTCCCACCGCAGGTCCCACCTCCACCCACTGCAGGTCCCACCGCAGGTCCCACCTCCACCCACTGCAGGTCCCACCGCAGGTCCCACCTCCACCCACTGCATGTCCCACCGCAGGTCCCACCTCCACCCACCGCAATCCACCTCCACCCACTGCAGGTCCCACCGCAGGTCCCACCTCCACCCACTGCAGGTCCCACCGCAATCCACCTCCACCCACTGCAGGTCCCACCGCAGGTCCCACCTCCACCCACCGCAATCCACCTCCACCCACTGCAGGTCCCACCGCAGGTCCCACCTCCACCCACTGCAGGTCCCACCGCAATCCACCTCCACCCACTGCAGGTCCCACCGCAGGTCCCACCTCCACCCACTGCATGTCCCACCGCAGGTCCCACCTCCACCCACCGCAATCCACCTCCACCCACTGCAGGTCCCACCGCAGGTCCCACCTCCACCCACCGCAATCCACCTCCACCCACTGCAGGTCCCACCGCAGGTCCCACCTCCACCCACCGCAATCCACCTCCACCCACTGCATGTCCCACCGCAGGTCCCACCTCCACCCACCGCAATCCACCTCCACCCACTGCAGGTCCCACCGCAGGTCCCACCTCCACCCACTGCAGGTCCCACCGCAGGTCCCACCTCCACCCACTGCCAGTCAGACAAGTTAGGCACTTCAAAGACAGAGGGCCACGGGAGGTGGGCTCAGAGGTACCACAGAACTCACCACGCACAGGGCAGGCTGAACAGTGGCCCACGTGGCTAAGCTCCAGGTGGGGGCAGGGGAGGGGGGCCCCAGGAGGAGCCCAGGCCCTAGGGGAGCAGGTGACGTCACAACACATCCCCTGGGGCTCAGGAAAGAGGCCCAGGAAGGGCAGCCTGGTCTCCACACCTGGCGCGAGGGCCCTCTGAGCCTGCCCACCCGGCCGCCCCCAGGCTCCCCTCCAACACACTGACTCCCCTGGGGTCGCAGGAGGCAGGAATGTCCGGCAGAAGTCACGTGCAGCCGGGACTGGGGCTGCTCACATTTCTGGACGCAAAGGCCCCCACCCCAGGGGCTGTGCCCCCCGGAGCAAACCCAGCCCCAGGGCAGGGGGCGGGGGCGTGGACTCGCCCTGCCCGCTCCACCTGCACGCGTGTCCAGTGGGTCCTGCGTGGCCAGGTGCACCGGCTCCTCGGGGAGGTGCTGGGCCGGGGCCCTCCCCAGGCCTGGGCCGCTCGCCCGCCCCTCCGTGGCCCCCAGCAGCCTTCCCGAGCTGGGCAGCCCCCCGCCCCCGCGGGAGCGAGCGCGGGGCTGGGGCGGCCAGCGGGCTCCCCGCTTCCCTCCACCGCGGCAGCAGGACCGCCCAGCTGCGGAGAGCCCGCTGGCCCGCGCGGAGTCGGCTTTCAGGACTCAGGCGGCTCGCGGCTGCCCGACCCGCGCTTCCGGCCCCTCTGCTGGATTCCTGCGGGTCCCTCGGCCCCAGAGCGCACGTGCCTAACACACAACCGAGTGTGTGCGGCCCCGTCTGGGCGCAGCCCGCCCCGGCCCCCGCCCCGGGAGGCGGCTCTGGAAGGAAGTGAAGCTGGCGGCTTCCTCTGCCCCCTCCACGCCGGACCCCGCCTGGCCGGGACCCAGGCTCCCTCACCTCGGGGCATCCGCCTCAGCGTGCAGCCCCCTTCGCAGAGGGAAGGGAGGCGAGGGAGGGGGAGAGGCCGGGGAAGGGCCCCAGCCCGGAACCTCGTCTCCCCTGCCCTCCCCTCCCCTCCCCAGCTACGGCCAAGAGCCCACTGCTCAGGGCCCCCGGACAAAGCCGCCCGGGCCCGGTCTCCGGGCGTCGCGCCCAGCACCCCCGTCCCCCCACTCACATGCTGGGCTGCAGGCGGAGCGGGGCGCCCCCGGGCACGACGGTGAGCAGCAGCGCCAGGGCCAGCGCGCGTCTGGCCGCCCTCGCCTCCGGAAAAGCAGGCATCGCGCCCGCGGCCCCGCGCCGTGTCCCTCCTCCGGGCCCAGCTCACGGACGGCCCCGGCGCGCCCTCCGAGCCGCCTCCTCGCGCGCCATGGCCCAGCGGGGCCGGGGGGACCAGGAGCGCGGCCGCAGGTGCCCGCGCCGGACCCGCGAGCCCGAGGTCGCTGCAGGTGCGGGGTTCGGGTTCCGCCCGCGCCCGGGGCAGCGGAGACCGCGCGCCAGGAGACACCGCGCGCAGTGAGCCCCGTGCGCGCCCAGCCCGCGCGGCCAGCCGGCCCGCCTTCGCCCCGCCCCCGGCTGGACCCCAGACCCGACCCCGCCCACAGCCGGTCCCACGGCCCCGCCCCCCGCCCACGGCCACGCCCCCAGCGCCCGGCCGCCGGGGCCCCGCCCCGCCCACAGCCCCGCCCACAGCCCCGCTCGGGTCCTCGCCAGACCCCGGCCGGGCCCGCGCAGTCCCTTCGAGCTCCCCGCGCTCCTCGGCCTCAAAGCGCCAGGTCCCGCGGGATCCAAGTGACCAACGCCCGTGGGGGCGCCCCTCACCCGGGCAAAGGCTGCTCTCCGCGGAACCCGGACCCCAGACTCCGTCCTCGGGGCAGCCCTCAGCCCTCCTGCCCTCCTAAGTCCCAGGGGAACGGCCTTGGTTCTCCTGCCCCTGATGCTCCATGCACCGTCACCCTGCGCACCCATCCCCTCGGTGGCCTGTGGCCTGGGATGCTGGGCGCCCTGCTCCCCAGGAGGTGCAGGCAGGACTCTGTTGTGGTTCATTCTCCCCCGAGGACATTTTTCCATTGATTTTTAGAGAGAGTGGGAGAGGGAGAGAGAAACATCCATGTGAGAGACACATCCATAGGTTGTCTCCACCATGCACCCCGACCAGGGCAGGGGAACCTGCAACCCAGGTCCGTGCCCTTGACCAGAATCGAACCAGGACCCTCAGTCCCCTGGCCGACGCTCTATCCATTGAGCCAAACCAGCTAGAGCTTTTTTTTTTTTTTTTTAAATATATTTTACTGATTTTTTACAGAGCGGAAGGGAGAGAGATAGTTAGAAACATCGATGAGAGAGAAGCATCGATCAGCTGCCTCCTGCACACTCCCTACTGGAGATGTGCCCGCAACCAAGGTACGTGCCCTTGACCGGAATCGAACCTGGGACCTTTCAGTCCGCAGGCCGATGCTCTATCCACTGAGCCAAACCGGTTACGGCTAGAGCGCTTTTTAAAAAATATTGTTTTATTGATTTCAGAGAGGAAGTGAGAAGGAGAAAGAAATAGAAACATCAGTGATGAGAGAGAATCATTGATTGGCTGCCTCCTGCACGCCCCCTACTGGGGATCGCCCTGACATGAGCCCTGACCAGGAATCGAACCATGACCTCCTGGTTCATAGGTCATCGCTCTACCCCTGAGCCTCCTGCCGAGCCAGGACAACTTGAAACCCCTTTGGGTTTGGGAATCACATGCTCCGGGGGAGGGCCAGGCGCGCCCTGGGCCCTGGGGGGGGGGGGGGACAGTCCCCTCGGAAGGTTTGAGAGCAGAGCGGAGGGACGCGCAGTCTGGTGGGTCCCGATGGGTGGCCAGGAGCTGGGCGCCCCATTAGTCACAAGCAGTTGCAGGGAGCCCGAGCCACCCCTTCCACACGCCCCCACGGCCAGGCCCCGCACGGAGCGGGCACAGGGGCAGCCTCCCTCGCTGCCCAGCGGGCAGGGCGCTCCTCCCCCTCCTCCCCAGGTGCCCACGTGACCTGCAGGCTCCAGAACCCCACCCTCATACGGACTGGAGCCCCGGGCTGGGCGGGGCTGAGGAGGGGGCCCCAGCTGTGCAGAGGCAGTGGAGGTACAGCGCACCCCATATCTGAGCGCTCCTCACCGCGGGGGAGCTGTCAGGGAGCGGCTGTCACCTGCTGTACAGACAGGAGCCGGAGGTCAGGAGGGGACAACACCCCCAAGTCGCCCTGTGGGGACTGAGCACGGCTCTGGCCCTGGGGACCTTCACTCAACCCCCTACTCTGCTGCCTCTCACTCTAAGAGACTCACTAACGCGGTGGGGGAGGGGGCCTCTGTCGGCTCCGGCTGCCCACAAAAAGCGTCGGACAGTGGCTGGCAGCCGGATCTGACCTGGTGAGGGCTCTTCCCGGCTCTCAGACGGCAACCTTCTTGCTGTGCTCACGTGGCGGAGAGACGGACAGAGAGACAGACACAGACAGACAGCGCCTGGGGTCTCTTCCTCCTCTTGCCTGGCCCCAGCCCTGGAGGGTCAGGCCTCACCCTGATGACCTCGTTTAACCTTAATCCCCTCCTTAAGGCCCCGTCCCCAATACAGTCACGTTGGGATTCAGGGCTTCAACACGTGGATTTGGGGGGACACAGCTCCAGCCACAGATGTCACTGTCACTGAACCCCAGATGCAGGTTAGCATCCTGCTCGTTGATGCTCCAAGCGTGACCTCGTGTGACCGCCCTGCGGGGTCCCGCTCCTTGGCCCCTGGCTGGGAGCGCAGGGCAGGGCCAGCCCACAGCGGGGCTCCAGGCGCACCCTCTCCTGGGCTTCCTGCCACCTCATCTTCCGAGAAACTGCCCGGAGGAAGCCTCAAGGGCCTTGCCTCAGCGCCCGCTTGACCGGTGCACCCAGACGTGTGAGCCCCCTCCCCACCCCGCCCCTGCCAGAAGGCTTACCCCTCCCCTCCAGCGCTTAGATGGCACCAGGGAGCACCCCCCATTGCGCCACTTTCCCCACAGATCATGCCGCTCGTTCTTGCCCATCGTGCGTCCAAGTGGACGCTGGAGTCCCTTTGTCTGGTTCCTTCAAAGTTGCGCTGGACCTTTTGCTGCAATTGTGCTGAACACTCATTAATTCCTGAAGAAATGGCCACTTCCCAAGAACCCAGCTTTGAGAAGGTCCAGACTGGGGGCGGGAAGCTGCTCTGGGGCGCAGCCCGAGCTGGGGCGCACGCCCGGGTGTAGGATGGAGGAATGGAAGCCTCGGGTCCCCATCTGCACCCGCCCAGCTTCCGTAGACCCCAGGCTTCAGACACCCTAGGAGTCAAGGCTGGGCTCGGGCGGGTGCTGGCCCACCTCAGGTCTCCAGCCCCAGCCCCAGCCCCAACCCCCAGCCCGGAAGCCGTTAGCCAAACCGTAGCAAGAGGTCCCATTGCACCATGGGATTCGCTGACTCGACTTGTAAGAACAGACGTGGTTTCGTTTGTGGGGTGTGGGACACCAGGTAGAAGGGTGCAAGCGACTAACAGACACCTCATTTAAAATGGAGGTGAGGGGCCAGGAGAGTCCTCTCCCACCACCGCTCTGTGCCAATTACACACCCGCAGGAGGAGAGACATAACCTGCATTCCTAACAGGAAGTGTCGCTGCTACCCCAGCCGGAGGAAGATTTTCTCCTTGCCCAGCAACAAGCTCAGCCAATGAGAAGCATGGGCGCCTGAACTCTCAGGTTCCCGGAAAGCAGTCTCCCTGCCTTCTCCTTCCCAGGAAAGGAGCATTCCTCCTCCCCTTTGCTTGCTGGGCTTGCCTATCGTTGTTGCTACAGTGTGCTTGACCTGAATAGCAGTTCTCTGCTATTCCTGAAAAAAAATAAAAAATAAAAAATTTGCAGGTAAAAATAACTGGCTGCGTCATTTTTATGGTCAACATTACGCTCTGCACTCAGGCCAGAGAGCCCTGAGCAGCAGGGCCACACATGGAAGCCAGAAGTTCGCAGCGGCCTGGCCTGCTGCCGCTACACAGCTCCCTCCCCTGCCCCCTCGCCACCCTGTGGCCTGCCTGCCCTGGGCGGAAGGAGGCCCCTGGCCTGCCCGCTGCAGCGCCCAGGTGGCCACGCAGGGGTCACGGAGTCGGTGGTTTGGAGCTCACGCAGGCAGGCGTGCGGAGGGGACGTTTCCCTTCACATCTGCAAACCGCCGCCCCAGCGAGCGTGGAAGCATATTTAAAAGACACGGCTGTTCAGTGTTTCCCTCTCACCCCGGGGAATGATAAAAATAGCCTGGGCCGGGGAAACGTATGTGTGTGTGTGTGGGGGGGGGGGGGACCACAGGCAGTGTGGCTGGTCGTTTCCAAAGCCTCCTGCTCCGCCCTGAGGTCCTAACCCCCCTCCACCCCCCGAGCGGAGAGGGGGTCCCACAGCGAGGTCAGCACAGCCCCTGCATCTGCCTGAGCTGAGCCGCGGGCCATGCTAACCTGGTCTCCTCTGGATTTTCACTCCTGACGAGGGCAGGCGAGTTAATTAACGAGGCGTTTCCAGGTCAGGGCCTCGCATGCAGAGCGGCCCCAGCAGCCGTCTGCTCTGTCCAGATAGCGAGGGAGCCTCCGCCAGCTTCCGCGGACAGCCCCACAGGAGGTGACCGCGTGGCCAGCACCGTCCTGGCTGAGACACAGCGGGAGGGGACCTGGGCGCGCCATCCGGCCCCTGGCCAACCTCAGCAGCAGCCCTCGCCCGAGAGCCCGCCCCCTGGTTCCTGGAGGAGGGAGGGGCTGCCTGCCATGCAGCTTCTCTGGAAGGTGAGCTCCGCCCGCAGACCCTGCACAGGAGTAACCTCCCGGCTGCACGTGAACCGCCAACCTGGGAGCCGCCGCCTGGCACCCGGGCACCCGGGCACCCGGCTCCCCGAGCACGCGGCGCCCGGCGGCTCTGAGGTCTCACTTGGGGCTCCTGTGTGGACTCCCCCGCGCCCACGACCCGCTTCCATCAGAGACGGATGTCAGAGGCGGGACCCACCGACCCTGAGAAATGCGAACACCTGGAAGAAGAGAGAAGGCGCACACCTGCCGCTGAGACTTCATCCCGCTCTGAGGTTCGCCCAGCACCGGCCGGTGCTCCGCCCGCGGGGCGACGCTGCCACCTGCCGGCCGGCGTGGGAACAGCCTTTCAAAAGCCCCAGGAAAGAAGCACCAAAGACAGGGGCCCGGCCGGTGTGGGGCGCGGCTCCCGAGGTTGGGCATCGTCCTGTGCACCGAGAGGGTGCTGGCTGGGCTCCAGGTCAGAGCGCATGCTGGGCCCCGTGGCGGGGCGTGAGGCCGTTTTCTTGGGTCAGTGGGCGTCATACTGGGGGTCACACTGCCGCACCTGCGTTGGGAGCAGAGACCTGTTTGCCGCGCACCTGGCACTTCGAGGCTCAGCAACAGCGTGAAGAACAGTGGACGCTGAGATGGCGCTGCATGTGGGCCAGGCAGAGTGCTAAGCGCGTCATAGGCATGAACTCATGTAACCCTCCCAGCACCCGTTAGTAGGAACGAGTATTAACCCCATGCACCAGAAAAGGGGCACGGAGAGCTTGTGTCCAAGTCCATGGACAGAAGTGGAGCCGCCCGATGCAACCCAGGCAAGCAGGCTTCCGCAGGCACGTGCTCAGTGCCGTCACTGGTGGGTCCCTGGTTCTGCTCCGAGCCCCTCCGTCGTGAAGGGAGACTCAGGAGCCTGATCCTGGCCCGCCCCACAGGGACTGGCATGGCAGACTCAGCCAGACGCACACACGGGGTCTGCAGGGCCAGCTGTCCCCACGCCACCGCGGCAGCTCAGAGGGCTAGACCCACGCTGTTGCCCCTATCTGCGCACTCGCTCAGCACTCTTTAAGGGCTTTTTTTAGGAGGCAAAGTGCCAACAATATTTCAGTGTCGGTGGCATGCCAGTGCCCCGTCCGTCAGTGATGGCATCCCAGCACAGGAGTGTGCGGCTGTCCAGGACCCGCGGTGGGGCGGGAGGCTCGAGGAACAGAAGGCTGGGAGGGCCCTCGAATTGTGCACGAACCCTCTGGGCATCCGAGTCCGCACAAACTTGAGGGCCTTTGCTAGTGGGGGGAGCTGTGCCAGCCGCGCCTTCAGCTGCAGCCCGCACACAGTGCCCACACCCGGGCTGCGGTGGAAGCGAAGGACCAGGGAGGCGCGCCGCGTCCCCAAGTGCCCACCCTGCGGAGGAAATGGTCCCGGCGCCTTCTCCTGACAAATAGGGCGCGCGCAGCCGGGACGCGCAGGGAGCAGGTCGTTGGATGAAAGAGCAGCGCGCGGAGCAGCGAGCCGTGTTGACAGTGTCCCGCGGAGGGTCTGGAAGCGGGTGTTGGATGGACGCGGGGAGATGGGGCTCGAGCGGCGGCGGCAGACGTCGCAGGGCAGCGGGGTGAGGGCCTCGGTGCGGGCACAGCCCTCGGGGCGGGGCGGGGCGGGGGCGGCGGAGTGAGCGACCCCTAGCGGAAGGTAGTGGCCATGCTCGTGTCTCCCCCGCCCACCCCCACTCCCACCCCCACCCCCACCCCCACCCGCGGGAATGAATCCTCGTGCGCCCTGTGGGCGTGACTTCAGCCGCGTCGGGCGGCTCCTCGGCGGAGGTCGGGGCCGGGGCCGGGGCGTCTGCCGCACGAGGGGGTCCGTTACTGCGAAGGGGCGGGGGCCTCCGGCGCCCTCCCCGTCTCCTGGCAACTGGCCTTGACCCCGCCCCCTACTCGTAAACAGGAAGTTGGTGTGCGCTTCCTGCGCGCAAGGGGCGGGAGCGATTGTGAGCAGCGGCGGACGAACCAATCGCGGAAGACGAATGGCGAAGAGCCAATCGCGGGGACCGGAGGGTCTGGAGCCCGAGGCGGGGCTTGTGAGGCGGAGCCAATCGCGGCGACCCGGAGGGCGGGGCGGGGCGGGCCGGCTGGCGGAGGGCCGACGGGTGGCGACGGCGTCCTGATCGGGCCCTGGTCCGGGTGGGCGGCGGGCGCGGCGATGCTGCAGCTGCGAGACTCGGTGGACTCGGCGGGCACGAGCCCCACGGCGGTGCTGGCGGCCGGCGAGGAGGTCGGGCCGGGCGGCGCGGGCGGGGGGCGGCCGGACGCGCCGCTGCGGCAGACGCTGTGGCCGCTCAGTGTCCACGACCCCACGCGCCGCGCGCGCGTCAAGGAGTACTTCGTGTTCCGGGTGAGGCTGGGGCCGGCCGGGCCGGGGGCGGCGGGCGGGGGGCGGACGGGCGGAGGGTGACCCCGCCCTGTGACCGCGCACAGCCCGGCACCATCGAGCAGGCGGTGGACGAGATCCGCGTGGTGGTGCGGCCGGTGGAGGACGGCGACATCCAGGGGGTGTGGCTGCTGACCGAGTAAGCGGGGCGCCGGGTGGGGCGGGCGGGGGCGCGCGGGCGCGGGGTGACCGTCGGGCGTGCCTGCCGCAGGGTCGATCACTGGAACAACGAGAAGGAGCGGCTGGTGCTCATCACCGACCAGTCGCTGCTCGTCTGCAAGTACGACTTCATCGCGCTGCAGTGCCAGCAGGTGGTGCGCATCGCCCTCCGCGCCGTGGACACCATCTCCTGCGGCCGGTTCCAGTTCCCCCCGAAATCGCTCAACAAGTAAGTGCTCAGCCGGGCCCAGCGCCAGGGCCTCGCCCCGCGCTTCTCTCACCAGCTGCAGAGCCCATAGTCTCAGTAGAAACCAGTGCGGCACTAAGAGGAATTCTGGCACCAGAACCGCTGCTGGGCTTGTAGGACCAGACAGCGTTTTACTCCGACAAGGAACACACCCGCGGGTCCGGTCAGGTCTGCTCTGCTCTGCCCGCTTTTCCAAGGCAGCAGTAGCACTGCGTTAACCAGGAGCTGATCCTCATGCTGGAGCCAGTTTCCTAAAATATGAGCAACCAGGCAGGAGTGTGGGCCACCGAGTTACACACAGTTTGAGCTCCGAAGGCAAGGGCTGGAGGGAGCTCAGGAAGCAGAGAGCTGCAGGCGTTAAGCAGGCGCTGCGCCAGGAGGTGTCAGCCGCTCTACGGAGACCCGAACACTGTGTCTCAGAAAGCACGTAAAATTACTTGAGTGAATGTCAGTGCAGACACGAGTGTCTCGTGCCCGGCCAGCGGGTGGGAAACGGCCCTTCTCTCTGGAGGCTGCTTACTCCCAAGGCCACAGGCCTTGTCTTCAACCACAACCGGCTTTTGCACGTCACACCCATCACTGAGCCGCTGCCGGGGGAGGCCGTGGCCTGCTGGTGAAGTCGGATTGTTTCTCTAACCCCGCAGGCGAGAAGGCCTGGGCATTCGGATTCAGTGGGACAAGCAGAGCCGCCCCTCCTTCATACACAGGTGGAACCCCTGGTCCACCAGCGTGCCCTACACCACGTTCGTGGAACATCCGATGGCGGGTGCGGATGAGAAGACGGCCTCTCTGTGCCAAGTAAGAGCCCGAGGCTGCAGCACCGCCCCGGGGGTGGCGGGGTTCTAGGCCTGCACTGCCTGTTGTGGCGGCCATACGTGGCTGCTGAGCACTGAGTGGGTAGCAAGACAGAAACACGCTCTTAATTCTCAGTGGTGTTAGCCGACTTAGGGTTAAGCAGCCCATGTGACTGGCAGCCACTGGTCATCCCCACTTCCTAAGGTAGCCCTTGTGGCCGAGATTGTCTTGGGAAAGGGCCAGAGAGCTTTGGGGCAGGGCAGCTGACCGGCCTGTGGCAGCGCCAGGCAGTCTGTATGCTCATCACAGGAGGCGTGGCCAGTGGTGAGGGCAGTGCCGAGGCCCGGGCAGGTCACCCACTAGCCGCCCGGCACCTGGCCTGCTTCCTGGCTTGGCGGTGGTGAGGGTTGGTAGCACGCTGTGGCCAAGCCGCTCAGGCCTGTGGAGAGCGAGGCTCCGGGTCCTGGCTGTCGCCCAGCACAGTGAGCACAGCTGTGATCCGAGGCTTCCAGAGCCCACTGAGCAGGCAAGCAGCGGCCACAGGGAGGGGAGGGCTGGGCTGGTGCGGGCCAGGGGCCAGGGGCAGCGGCTTCCTTCCGTGGCTCACTCTGACCAGCTGTTTTCTCTTTCAAGTTGGAGAGCTTCAAGTCTCTGCTGATCCAGGCTGTCAAAAAAGCCCAGAAAGAGAGTCCTCTGCCGGGACAGGCCACCAGCGTGCTGGTCCTGGAGCAGCCGCTCCTCATCGAGACCTACGTGGGGCTGATGTCCTTCATCAACAACGAGGCGAAGCTGGGCTATTCCATGACCAGAGGCAAGATAGGCTTCTAGGGCTGCAGCGCCTGGGAGAACGGCTGGGTCGGCACAGGCCTGGGGCCAGCTCGTCCTGCGGGCCGGGTACTTCCCTGTAGGGGTGAGTGGGGTTACAACATAGTCACATGACTTGTATACTGGAGGTGGGTGTGGACACGTGGTCACCCGCTAGACAGGCACAGACTGCATGCAGCTGTCCCTGCTGGCCGCTGCCACCTCCAGGAGCTCCCTTTGGGCCTCTCCTTCCCCCGCCCCCACCTGCCTGTTAATAAACGTGCTGTGGTTGCACTGGAACATCCGCTGGCCGAGCTGGGCAGTCGTCACCCCGGGGGGGACCACACACCAGTGCCTGCGTCACAAGTGAGTTTACACTTGTGTCCAGCCGTGTATTCAGGCACATGATCCACGTTTTAAAGCTAAAGACAAAAGCCAGCAGCCTGGTGCGGTGAGCAGGGGGAAGCCTGCGTCAGCTCCGGGCGGGCGGGCAGCTGCTGTGTGAGCAGGTGTCGGATCTGAAGTTCACCGGCACCTTCTCACCCAGAAGCTGCAGTCCCTGCAGGCCGCTCCTTGGTTCGACGCCCCCGAGCAGTCCGCCCGCCAGGACAGCTGCTGTGCTCTGGGTTTGTGTTGTCACACTCGTGTCTGAAAAGGGAATAGCTTTGTTTGCTCTTAGAGTACTTTAACAAGGAACCGTGTTCTCAGGAAGCAGCGCCCACGCAGATACAGGCTTCGCCAGGGTCTCGCCTACCCACGCCTGGCCTCCCGCCCAGGGAGCACGTCCCCACGGGGACCACAGCCCGCCCTGCGCAGGTCCAGCTTGCGGCTTTGACGGGACATTTGTTGATAGGCTTGTTGCTACAGCACTAGCCGGCCGGTTCCCTCCTCACTTCCAGCCCTGGGGGGCTGGACTGGGGTGGACGGGACCCGGACGCAGTGCCTCTCGCTGGGCAGGCTGCCGACACGGCCCGGCCCCGAACCTCTGCTTTCCGTCTCGCAGTAAAGACATTGAGAATCGATTGGGTGTCGTTCCTTTTTTGAAGTTATCAAAACAAGTGCAACAACCGAGACGGTTCCTCTCCCGTGAGTGCATCTTGAAGCCCAAACTGCTTCTGTTCTCGTCCTGGGAGCCGCCCCTACTGGCAGGCAGTGAGGAGGGCTCTCAGGGCTCCTCCCCTGGTGGCCTGTCAGACACACCTGGACCAGCTGCCTACTGTGTGTTCAGGGCCACGGCTGGGGTGGAAACTCCCCACGGGACCCACTCAGCAGGTGGGACTGACCTTGACCACCACTTCGTGCACCCAGAGCGCGCCGTCTGCCTGAGACTCGGTGACAGGAGCTCGGAGCCAGCACGTGTCTGTCTCAGGGGAACCGGCTGCTGGGGACTCAGTGCTGCTCCCTAAGACACCGAACCCAGAAAACCCGTGACCAAACCCTCCAAGAAAACCAGCGTCAGCCTTTTTATGAATTACCAAACATTTAAATTACAAAATTGCAGCTTTACACTTTACATATTTACAAGAGCGCCTCGCTGTAGGGAAACAAACGCAAGCTATCTCCACAGACCACGGTTGGAGCTGCCCCGAGCCCACTCCCCACAGCTCTGCGTGTCTGCGTCCCTTCCCACAGCTGCCACGTGTCCTACGTGTGGTCGCCCAGCTGCCCGAGGGTGCCATCAGCCCCGTCCTCCGTCTCCAGGAAGCACAGGCAGAAGTGGTCCTTGCTGAGCAGGGCCAGCGAGTCCCCCGTGACAGGCCAGCACAGCGAGAGCACCTGGAAGTCCCCTGGAGGAGGACACGTGGCCGAGGGTTAGAGCGGGAGGCCAGGTCCCAGGGAGAGCAGCCCAGAGCCTGTGGTACAGGGACGGGGCAATGACCCAGCTGGAGCCCAAAACAAACCGCCGCAACCCGGTTGGGCCTCTCTCCAGAGCTCAGAGCCTCGGGCCCCCGGAGCCTGCTCACCTTCCCCGGGCACCTGCACAGACACGCAGCCCGCTGGCGACCACAGGTACACCTTGCTGCCTCCCGAGCAGATGGCCAGCCGGGGCTGCCGCGGGTCCCACTGGAAGGAGCGCACGGGGCCCAGCTGCTCCAGCACCACAAACAGCCGCAGCTTCTGCATGTCCCAGACCCACACGGCGTTCGGGACGTTGTCTGAGGGGAGACGGACGGTCCCCGGTCAAACCCGCCCCCAGCTGCCTGCTTCAGCCCCGCCCGGGCTTGCCATGGGCCCTGACGCAGCGGATGTGGGCCCCTGGGGGGAGGGGGGCCTCGTGCTCCCAGGTCTGTAGGGGCCACCAGTCACTCCGAGGCTCACCGGCCGCACAGGCATGTTCTGGTGTTTTAAGAATGACTTTTAACATGTAAAAGCCCTTCTCACAGGAAGAGGCCAGGGCTGTCGTGGGCCTGGGTCCCTGTTCACCAAGGATGGGGCGCGTGCAGGGAGGCACGGGGCAGAGGGGCCGGGGAGGACCCCTGTTTCAGGAGCGCGTGGGCAGGATGCGCAGGGGGCCTGTCAGCTGACGCCCTTTCAAACAGCTGGTGTCCCGGCCCCATGGGGCACAGCGAGTGGGCACAGCACAGTGTGGGCGCAGCACTCACCGTTCCTCGTGGCCAGGAAGTAGCTGTCGGGACTGAAGGCCAGCGCGCCGACGCCGATCTTCGGGTTTGCTCGGTCGGCAGCGGGCTTCAGCGTCTGCAGGGACACCGGCACCGTGGCGATCTCATCTAAAACACGACACCCGTCTCAGCACGGCGCACGCACCCTGGAGACGCCACATGGCCGCGATGCTGCCCGCCACAGGCAGAGCCTCTGGCCCCGACTGCTTGGTTTACACAGAGGAAGAGGTTCCACGACCTTGAAAGCATCAGGCAAAACCTGAGCGACAGAAGGGCCCGCGGGACGCTGGCGTGAGGTCCGTGGGGAGCACCTCCCAAGCGCGGTCCTGGCATTTCCTGCTCCTCCCAGTCCCAGCACCTCAGCTCACGGCCCGCTGCTGCCCACCCTCCACAGCCTCGCTCTAGACTTCTCAGATGAGAAAAGGCGTGTGGGACGCAGAAGGTTTGGGGAAGTGACATTACGCTGTGCTATTTTAGGTTCTTGTCAATTCAGGGTCACCCGCTGTGACAAACGTCCCCGTGGGGGTACCGAGAATGTGGGGGTGGGGGAAACCTGTGCCTCCCCTAAGAGCTTCTAAAAATCATCGAAAGGAAAGAGCAAGACCAGACCAGAAGCGCGAGATGCCAACGTGAGCAGCGCGCTGGGTGCCCGGCTGCCCCTGAGCGCCCGCCGAGCCCGGGGCTGCGTTCTGGGCTCCACGTAAAGCGTGTCTGATGCCAGGTCACAGGAGACCCAGGCCGCAGCCAGGACACGGAACAGCCCGCCAGCCCTTCCCACTGTCGCTCCCAACCCTCAGCTCCTCCAGGGAGTTCCACTCCGATTGAAGCAAGGCCCTTGGGCGTCAAATCGGACTCCAGGGCTGACAGTCCGTCAACAAAAGCCACACCCCCTGGGGAAGGAGCCCCGGCCACAGGGACAGGAGGAAGGACCTCTGAGGAGGACGGGACAGGGAGCCCGTCCACAAACAAGGAAAGGCTCACACTTGCTCTCGGCAGCCCTGGGTGGCGGGCAGGCGGGCCGGCCCAGAGCCCCCCGCGGGCTCTTCTCCGCTTCCTTGTACACCACCTGCAAGACAGGGACGGCGGTGCTGCCGCTGCGGGTGCAGGACACGGCACTGCTCCCTGCTGGGGTTCGGTGTGGCCCCGAAAGCCCCCTAAGGACAAAGGTCTGATGGGGGCAGCCCCACATTCACTCGGGCAGTTAGCAAACGTGAGCAGCTCCCTGGGGAGTGACAGGCTCGGAGTGAGGGACCGTGTGACCTGGCTGACAGGCAGCAGCGAGTACCCCGACTTACGTCCCCGAGGCCTGGGGACAGCTGACTGCCTGACACACACACGCCCCAGCCGCCAGCACAGCCCTGCTCCCTCCCGTCTTCACTGAACCTCCCGGCTCCGGGGCCGCCTGACCTCACACTGTCCCTGCAGCCCCCGCAGCTCAGGTCGTCACACACCTGCCCCCTTACTGAGGGCCCCTCTGTGGGCGAGGAACTCCCCAGACCAGGCTCTGTGTCCCCACTGCCCCTCACCCCCCAGCACCTTCCCACCTCAGTCTCGCCCCGCTGCCTGGCACACTCCTCCCCATCCTGCACCACGTCCCACGCGTCTGCCCCGTCCCTCGGTGGCAGCGTCCCCACCCACCCTGGGAGACACCAGCTCTCCCAGTCTCGCCCTCCACCGGGCAGGGCTCGACGGCTCTGCGTGGCGGGCAGGAGGCCGGACAGTGCAGGAGCAGATCAGAGATGAGCCATTTGGGGGGATGCAGGGCAAGGACACCGCCTGGCGCCCCATGGGAGTGTGGGCAGGAAAAGGCCCTGGCAGCGAGTCTGGCTGTCCCGGTCCCCTGGCCGCAGGATGGAGCCCTGCATCGCAGCATCACCGCCTCCCAGCGCCGCTCCCATGGAGACAGGTGCCGCTTACCACTCGCGGGTCACTGATGGCCGCGGGGTGCCCAAACTCGGTGAGCATCTTCCAGGTCACGTGATTGAGGATGCGCACCTGAGGGAGGGCCACGCATGAGACGCACTGCGTGGGGACACCCGCCACCCGGGCCGTCCTGGGGCTCCCTACGGCGGGCGCCCTGCCCACCTTCCCGTCGTAGCTGCCGACCGCCAGGAACTGACTGCTGGGGCTCCAGGCCACCGACTTGATGCCCAGGGACCACTCGTACGCGCAGTACGTGGCCAGCAGCCGGCCGTCCAGGGAGTAGAGCAGGACCTTGTACTGCAGGGGAGAGGGCGCCGTTAGCTGAGCGCCCACTAAGCCGGGCGAGCACAAGGGCACAGACGGGAGGCGAGGACGAGCGGGGCCGGACTCCGCCCAAGCAGCACAGGGACCCGGGGCGGTAGCTGGGGGAGGTGGTCGCTAGACAGCGGTGAGGTTTGCGGACGGGATCGGCTGTCAACGGCGCCGCAGCCGAGGAAGCGAGGATGAACGCGGCAAAGCACCTCCAGGCAGGTGTCCCACGCCGCCAGCACGCAGCCGTTGGGCGCCCACTCGATGCCGGCGAGGTCCTGGGTGTCCGTGTCAAAGTGCTGCCACGGGAAGGGGAGAAGCAGGTTACGCCGGGGCGGACGTGGGCTTGTACAGCCGATGTTGCTAATGCGCCCCGTGTGCACTTTCCTTAGACAGCAGCAGGTGGAAGGCTGCCACGCGTCCTTCCCGGTCGTCATGCGCCTGAGTGTCCGGAGGTCCGGGGGCGCAGCCTGGCCGCCCGGCAGGCACTGCCGGCTTCGGGTGCGGCTCCCACCTGTGCGCGCTCTCCCGGCCTGCTCCTCGCCTGGCGGCGGGCTGCCGAGCCCTCCCTGAGCTCTGACGGCGTTCCAGAGGGTTCTGTGCCCAGCCTGCCTGTCTCCCACCTGCAGCCGCGGGCACCTCCGAGCCCCGGGCCCTGGGGAGTCCAAGTCGGGTTCAAGTCCACACTCCGCCTGACGAGGCGCCACATGCCACGGACGGGCCGGAAGGGGAAGGGCTCCCGTTGGCCGGCAATCCCTCAGCACACCCCAGCCGCACCATCCCACCACGGCTCACACGCTTCACCTGTGGGTGCTCCATGGAGTCGCAGGTAGCACCCGCCCTTGGAGATGGGAGTCCCGTTTCCCACAGGTCCCCCCAGGGCCCGAGAGCCTGAGGACAGGCGCACCCGCTCCCTGCCACGCGGCGAGGACAATGGTCCCCGCGGGAGGAGTGCTCACCCGCAGCAGCTGCCAGTCGCTGCAGACGAAGATGCTGACGTAGTCCTTGCAGTCCCGTCTCTCGGCCAAGGCCAGGTAGCGGCCGTCCCGGGAAAAGGCGATTCCTGCCAGCAAGAGGAACGGGCGGAATCAAGGCCAGACGGAAGGCAGGCCAGGGTGGTTTAAGGAAGAAGGGGCAGGGCGGCCCAGGCAGACACGGCAACGCGGGGGCGAGGGCAGTGCGGTCTGGCTCCTGCGGGCGCGCACCTGCCGGGAGCCCGTGAAGAGGAGGCAGCCTGCCCGAGGACCCGGTGGCTGCACACGCAGCCCGGGCTGTCCTGGCGTCAGGACACAGACCACAGGGCTCTCCGCCGTCGGGATCAGCCTGTCCCTACGCTTCTACTGTTACTTCTGAACCTAATTCCTTGGAAGGAGCTTCGAGATAAGCCGCTGGAAATGTTACACCGCATTTCCTGTCGGAACGAGCTGACAACGCCCAGGTCACACTTCCTGCAGCCTGAGTCGGAGGGTCGTGTCCACGCGGCCTCGGGAGACACCCGCTTTCAAACCAGAAGTAAATGTCAAATGTACCACCGCCCCTCATCCAAACGCAAGCTCCAAACTGCCGAGGCCACAGAGCAAAGGGGGGAACCACTCAATATGCAAGGCCTCCCCGCTGGCCGCATGGAGGACGCATCACTGTAGCTGCATTGAGCAGGACGCCCACCCAGCCTCGTGGCCCACCCACCTCAGCGCGGGTGTGTCTGCCCCGCCTTCCCCATGGCTAGGGGACACCGCCCCTCAGCCCTCCTCTGGGATGTCCAGATGGGGCAGGTCACCATGTCCCTGGACAGAGACCACAGACTGAGTCAACAGAAGACTGAGATTCAGGGTTCAGAATTCGAGGCGTGAAGTGGGGCCCCTCAGCCCTGAGACAGGGCAGGGCGGCCATGGAGCGCCTCGACTCTGATGCCCTCACACAGGCCGCCTCAGCCCCTGGAGCATTTGAAGGGGTCCTGGTCTTTGGAGGCGCGGGAAATATTCATTCACGGACGAACATTCGGAGGTGGACAGGCTTTAGAACAACCCGAGGGGAAAATGAGATAACCGGGGGGCCCGGGGGAGGTAACATGACCCAAGGGTGGGGGGCTCGGGCAGACAGAGCGGCTGGGGGCCGACACACTGACGGCGGAGGCACTGCAGCCTGTGGCTGAAATTTCCCGATAAAAAGAGCAAAGGACCCAAAGCAGCGCCCGAGGCCTGGACCCCGTGGTCTGCGCACTCACCCTGCTGACAGGCCTTCGGGTACTTGATGTACGAGACGGACTTTGTGCACAAGGACCAGACCGTGATCCGCAGCTGTCGGGAGGAGGGGGAGCACACGTTACACTTCCAGAGAGAGCGCCCGAGCCCTGGGGGAGGCGGCACTGAGCCGAGCCAGGCCACAGAGGGAACGGTCTCGGGGCAGGGCTGGCCCTGGCCCTCGGTGGGCACCACGCTCACCTCCCCCTGCACTACAGCCACCCTCTCCACTGTTGTCACTTTGCAGCAATGCCATCTGAGTGACAGAGAGTGAAATGAATAATGCACGAATGTCGATGTTCATGCCGGGCAGGTCGGTGCTGCGTGGCGGCTGGCATATTGTCACGCACATCGCTGGTCTGAGGAGCAGCGTCCTGTGGGGAAGCACGCGGGACGCGGCCTCCTCGCTCCATGGAGTCGGCCTGGCTGCTCCTGGCGCCTGGGACGCTGGAGCGGTGGCCCAGCTCCAGGCAGGAGGCTGTGTCCTGAAACGCTGACCCGCTGCTTCTGCCCACGGTCCGAGAGAACCACGGAGGCAGCCCGTCCACGTCCCTGCCCTCCCTCACCGGCCGGCGCAGAAGGACCGAGAACCTGGGGGGCGGGGGGCAGGCCCCTGTGCTTAGGAGGACGACCTCGGGTCGGGACGAGAGCCGTGGCCTTTCACTCAAACCAGCGCATCTGCATCCGACACTGAGGCTCTCAGCGCCCCTCCACCGCGCCCACCCCCTCTGGAGCCTGAGAGCAGCCGCCCCGACCAGCACGGCTCCACTTCTCTGTGGAAAGGCTCTCCCTGCCCTCCCGTCTGTGAGAGCTGAGCCGCAGCTGCAGCCGCCTGCCGAGGAGACCCCAGCTGGGCCGGGCCGTGGTGAACAGAGACCTGACTACACAAACCACAAAAGAAAAAGGACCGTGTGCCTGGCCGGTGTGGTTCAGTGGTTGAGCATCGACCTGTGAACCAGGAGATTGTGGTTTGATTCCCATGGGGCACCTGCCCAGGTTGCAGGCTCGATCCCCAGTGGGGGGCGTACAGCAGGCAGCCGGTCCATGATTCTCTCACTGATGTTTCCAACCACATGACCCTGAGGCACGTGTAAACTGTGTTTGTGAGTGCGTGTGAGTACCTGTGAGTGCACACTGTGAGTGCACGAGCGAGTGTGTGTGTGCATGAGTGCGCTTGTGTGCAAGTGCGTGTATACGAGTGTGAGTGTGTGCATGAATGTGTGTGCGCGTGTGTGAGTGCGTGTGCATGTGCGTGTGAGTGCGTGTGTGCGTGTGAATGTGTGTGTGCATGTGCGTGTGTGTGTGAGTGCATGTGTGTGAGCGTGCGTGTGTCTAAAAACCAGACGGGAAAGCACTCACCTCACCAATAGGCAGAGAAGTGGAAACCAAAGCCCAAGGGCAGTCCACGCAGCCGCACGGGGCGGGCGATCGCTCTGCGCCGCCTCCCACCGCCAGGCCGCCCACAGGCCCATCCCAGAGGACGGCTCATACCGGCCCAGGAGACACAGCAGACTCCCGGCTACGTGGGTCCCAACACCTCAAATGCTCGGCAAAGGTAGGACGGCAAGTGAAGCGGGGGGTTTCCCACAAGGAATGCAGGGACCAGCCATGCCTTCCACATGGGGGCGTCTCAGAAACATGCAGCAGGGGGAGCGAGGACCTCGGACAGAGGACAAAGTCAGGCAAACGGACCTGAACAGGTGCAAACCCACAGTGCAATGTCGACACACACACTCACACATACACAACCACACATGTGGGCACACAGATACATACACAACCATACGTATGGGCACATAGGTACACACACTCACACACAACCACACATATGGGCACAGACACACACACACAACCACATGTATGGACATACAGCCACACATATGGACATAGATACACACATTCAACCACACATATGGGCACCTGGATACACACACACAACCACATGTATGGGCACACAGATATACACTCACACATACAACCACACGTGTGGGCACACAGATACACACACGCCCCTCAAGGAGCGCGAGGACTGAGTCACAAGACATGCAGCAGCCGGGAGCACTGGCTGGGGGCGCGCCGGGTCGGGGCCTGCCTTCCAGCCCAGACCTGACGGAGCGAATGGCTCCTGTGTCCCTGCTCACAGAGGCCGGTCCGAGGGGCAAAGCCTCCTTCACGCTGCCCTGCGGAGGGGCCGCCACCGGCCGCTGGAGGGAATCCCGGCCCAGGGAGCCGAGTGCGAGGACTGTGCCCGCGGCAGCACGAAGAGCTCCAGGGATCACGTCTGAAACCGGAGACGAGCACCTCTAACGTGTCGGCGTGTCCGGGGCCGAGACCAGGAGCCGTGCGTCCCGCCTCTCCCCGCGGCCCGTGTGGCTGGCGAGTCAGTAACAGGGAGGAGCAGAGCCAAGGCCACTCTGACAGCAGGTCGTCCCGGCAGCTTCGCCAGGACGCTGCGGTGAGCTCCCCCGGGAGCCGCGGTCCCGCCCTGCAGGTGGCTGGGCGGAGGGACGGGACGGGGACACGGGACGCCTGCCCAGTAAAGCTGGCGATGCCGGGAAGGTACCCGCTTGTCAGTCACGGCTGGGAGCAGGTCACTGGCCAGACTGGGCGCGGCGACTGAGGGCACGAACCTGGGACGTTAACCCGAGCAGAGGCGTTCGCTCCCTCGGCTCCTGCGTGTCCCGCCGGCCTCCTGGAGGCCAGGCTCCCTCGCTCCGCTCCTGGCATCTCCCCACGCGGCTCACGGCCATGTGGACCCCACGCTGCGCTGAGGGACTGCAGCCGCTCATGCCTGGACCGGCTGCGACACGGGGCGGAAGGGGGGCCCTGGCCTTGCCTGCAGCTACACTTCCCCCGGGACTGGAGCCGGGCTTTGGATTTATTTCCGCACAAATAAAAACCACTCACCTCCATGCGAGTCTCAGAAAACTCTGTTCCTCGAGGTATCGTAAGGACCCCCCCAGCACCCAGTGGGGAAGGGCTCCCCGATTTCTGACATCACAGCAGCAGGCCCCAGGTCCCAGGGTCTGACTGACAAATCCGCGAAGCCAGAGCGGCCTGAAGCAGCTCCTCACAGCTGGACAGAGGGTCTACCCTGAGGGGCCCTTGAAAAAGCCGAGTGAACCCCGAGGTTGGCTGGGAATCAGTGTGCCCGCCCCACGTGCGAGCTGTCAGCTTGGCCGAGCCTGGAGCCGGCGCCACGCCGCCCGCAGCCCTGCCCGCCGACCGCACTCAGGGTCAGGCCCACACGCCGGGGCCTAAGGCGCCTCAGAAAAGCGCAGGGGCGGGATCTCTGCCCACCTTTCTGTCTCCAAAATGCACGCAGACCCCGGGCACCCGGCACAGGCCGTGCCCTCACTGGGCGCTCCTGGGAGGGAGGCCCCACTGAGCGCTCGCATTTACCCAGCCCCAGCCCCGCCGGGCAGAACCGCCAGCGGGTGTTCGAAGAACAAACCCACGATGCGGTCACCGACACCCCCAGGTCAGACACCCCCTCGGAAAGATGTAAATCAGTTTGTACTGATGCACATTCTCTATTGTGAAGTCCCAGGAACTGTTTAAAGCCTTAAAATGTGACTTAGGGTTTACTTTTTAAAAATGTGTTCATTTTCCTTTAAAACTGGGCAAGAAGATTAAATATCACCTCTTCGGGGCTTGCTGTGCTCGGACGACTGACATAAATAACCCCCCAAAGTCCCCGAGGGAGCTCAGGGCCCATGTCCCAGCGCGCTGTGCGGGGCAGGGGCGGGGCCGCTCACGTGGAACTCCGTGGTGTTGAGGATGTGGCGCCCGTCGGGGCTCCAGCAGGAGGCCACCAGCCCCGCGGAGCCCTCGTCGATCCTGCAGTGCCACTCGGGCTGCTCCAGCGACCACACCTGGCCCAGGAGAGACGCGGATCACAAACCACCCAGGGCAGCACTGACCCTAACACCACTGCGGTCCAGGCACGGGAAGCTGCCCCCCTCTCTCTACGCTGGGCCGGCGGGCACACCACCAGTCCCCACCCTTCTGGGGGTGAAGGGAGGGGTCATTAATGCCGCACTGGCCAAGCTCCCAAACAAAGCCTCGTCTCAGGGCTTCCCAAATGCCCACGCCCAGCTGCCCGCCCTGGTCTGCACGCTCTGCCTGCGGCCCAACAGCTATTCGGTTCCAGGTGAGGAACATTTACCTGCAGGGAGGGGGGGGCGGGGTGGCGAGGTCAAGGGGAAACCAGCAAACAAAGGGGACATCTGCAGTACTTTCAACAATAAAGGTAAATCTTCAACAACAACAAAAAGCATACTGAAGTGTTTCCCATTTGGAAGGACCTGAACTGAGAGAACTACCAGTTTTCACAGGGAGCGGCTTTAAGGGGCCTTTTTCTCAAGCCAGAAGGGCAGAGGGCAGCGAGGGTCTGCAGGGCTCGCCGGGGACGGCGTCCAGCCCGTACCTGCACCAGCCCCCGCTTGTACATGGCGCACAGGATGAAGAGGGAGTCGGCCGACCACTCCACGTGCTGGATCTGGTCCAGGCAGCTGTACAGCTGGAGGATCTGAAGGCTGCCCACCTCCCGGACCACCAGGCGGTACTGCACGCAGGAGGCCTAGACACGGGAAAGAGGCGCTGATGTCCTGCTCCGGGGGGGGGGGGGGGGGCGTTCCCCAGGGGCGCCCTCGCGGGGAAACCTGCGGCCCCTCTCCTCTCTGACATGTTTTCTATCTAGAAGGTTCCAGGTTTACCACCAAGTACACGGCCCATTCTGAAAATGAGTCAATAAGAAGATAGAGTTGAAATATACAAACCAGATGTTAAAACCATTACATTTCAGCATAAAGTATTATTATAACACTCTCTGCTGAAGTAATTGTCTGCTCCTTTCCTATTTCTTTTATAATATGTACTAGAGGCCCGGTGCACAAAAATTTGTGCACTGGGGGGGAGGGGGAGTCCCTCAGCCCGGCCTGTGCCCTCTTGCAGTCTGGCACCCCTCGGGAGATAACGACCTGCTGGCTTAGGCCTGCTCCAGGGTGGCAGAGGGCAGGCCCAATCCCTAGGTGCAGCCCCTGGTCAGGCTCAGAGTAGGGCCGATTGGGGAGTTGGGGCGCCGCCCCCTGTCATGCACAGAGCAGGGCGGATTGGGAGGTTGCGATGCCACCCTCAGTCACGCTCAGGGTAGGGCCAATTGGGGGGTTGGGGCACCGCCCCCTGTCACACTCAAGGCAGGGTCGATGGGGAGGTTGCGGCACCACCCCCTGTCACGCACAGAGCAGGGCCGGTCAGGAGGTTGGGGTGCTGCCCCCTGTCACGCACAGAGCAGGGCCCATTAGGGGGTTGGGGAGCTCCCCCCTGTCACGCACAGAGCAGGGCCGGTCAGGGGGCTGGGGCGCCACCACTGTCACACTCAGGGCAGGGCCGATGGGGAGGATATGGCTCTACCCCATCACACACAGAGCAGGGCCCATTGCGGGGGGAGGGTTGGAGCACCGCCCTCTATCACCCACAGAGCAGGGCTGATCAGGGGGTTGGGGTGCCGCCACTCCCACACTCAGGGCAGGGCCGATGGGGAGGTTATGGATCTACCCCGTCACACAAAGAGCAGGGCCCGTGGGGTGGCGGGGTTGGGGCACTGCACCCTGTCACACACAGAGCCGCAGTGCGATCAGGGGGTTGGGGCGCCTTCCCCTGTCAGGAACTGAGCAGGGCAGATCGGGAGGTTGTGGCCCCACCCCCTGTCACACACAGAGCCACAGGGCGATCAGGGGGTTTGGCCCTGCCCCCTGTCATGCTGATCCGGTGCCTGGGGGCCTCGCGGCTCCACTATCCCGGTGCTGGGAGGCATATTACCCTTTTACTATATAGAATAGAGGCCTGGTGCACGGGTGGGAGCCGGCTGGTTTGCCCTGAAGGGTGTCCTGGATCAGGGTGGGGGTCCCCACTGGGGTGCCTGGCCAGCCTGGGTGAGGGGATGATGGCTGTTTGCAGCTGGTCACACACCCTTCAGGGTGGGGGTCCCCACTGGGGTGCCTGGCCAGTCTGGGTGAGGGGCTGAGGGCTGTTTTCAGGCTGGGACTGAAGCTCCCAACTGTTCCTTTTTTTCTTTCTTTTTTTATTCTGGGCCAGCTTTAGCTCTGGCTCCAGCTCTGAGGCCTCTGCTGCTGAAAGAAGGTATCTGGTTTGTTTAGGTTCTATAATCAAAACAATGTATAACTCCAGCTCTGAGATCCCAGCTCGCTGAAAGCTGGTTTCTGGGGTTTTGTTTAGCTTCTATATTTGTTACAATGTTTCTTAAACTGCAGGCTCAGAGGCTGGCAAGGCAGGCAGGGAACGTTGGAGTCCTCCGTCACTGAAGCAAGCAAGCCTCATGTTAGTTTCAAGCTGCCTGGCTGCCGGCCACCATCTTGGCTTGCAGTTAATTTGCATATCTCGCTGATTAGCCAATGGAAAGGGTAGCGGTCGTATGCCAATTACCATGCTTCTCTTTTATTAGATAGGATGTTTTTTTTTATTGATTTCAGAGAGGAAGAGAGCGGGAGGGAAAGGAACATCAATGATGACAGAGGATCATGGGTCAGCTGCCTCCTGCATGCTCCACACTGGGGATGAAGCCCAACAGGAACTATCCCCTGTCTGCCCCCAGGTCCTGGCAGTGCTCCTGGGACCCTTGTAGCTCCCTGGGTGACAGGGGCCTCTTCTGTTCTACCAGGGGACTCGGGGGAGGGGGCCTCCTGGATAGCCCCTGAACGAGGGCTGGTCACAAGAGAGATCAGGTCATCAGAAGTTTGGAATTTCCGCCCCATTCCCCATTCCCTGGGGAGGGAGAAGGGCTGCAAACAGAGTGAAGGACAGATCAGACCTGCGGGAGAGCCTCCGGGTGGGAGAACACATCACGCAGGGAGGGTGGCACCCGATCCACCGGGACAGAGCTCCTGCACCGGGCCCCTCCCACCGCGCCCTAAGCCTTCCTCAGCGGGCTGGCCACCCGTGTCCGTTACCACAGCCTTTAAGGAGCTGGTGAGGAAGCCAGTGTTTCCACGAGTCCTGTGAGCTGCTTCAGCGAATGCATCGAACCCGAGGAAGGGGTGGTGGGACCTCCTAATGCAGCTGAGTCAGACAGAAGCTGTGGGTCACCTGGGCACCTGCTGCCCACGCCTGGTGTCTGTCCCGCGGGACTGAGCCCTTCACCTTAGGACTGAGGCTGCCTCCGGGCAGAAAGGGCAGAAGTGAGTTAAGCGGCAGGACGGCCAGGCCAGCGGGTGCCAAGGAAGTGCTTGGTGGGGGGAAGCCCACACGTGTGGGGACCAGAAACAACGGGAGGTGGGTGGTCGTGGTGACAGTAAGGAGGGCACTTGCTCCCGGTACTGACTATAAAACTGCGTGTGTCAGTACTGCTTCCTGAAAGATACAGTCTCTATGTCATGTTAGCATCCGTATCTAAGCAAATGCTTTCTGTTTGAGTATACTTTGCTGACTGTAGAGGACATGACAGTGTAAAGGTCAGGAACCCATTCCTAATTGCTAATTACTTCCTTTTTGTACTTATCAAGGCGAAACTAGATACTGGTTTGTGTTTTATGAACATCCATTAAGAAAAAAAAGCCACACGCGTTTTCCGTAAAAAAGGGAGGAGGAGCCCTAGCTGGCTTCGCTCAGTGGATAGAGTGTGGGCCTGCGGACTCAAGGGTCCCAGGTTCGATTCTGGCCAAGGGTACCTGCCTGGGTTTCGGGCTCGATCCCCAGTAGGGGGCGTGCAGGAGGCAGCTGATCCATGATTCTCTCTCATCGTTGATGTTTCTCTCTCTCTTCCTCTCTCTTCATGTCGCTCTGAAATCAATAAAAATATATATTTAAAAATAAAAAGGGAGGACGAGGGCTATTGCAGATTAGAACAAATCTGTGTCACAGTGCTAACTTTTTCACGCTGTAGCTTTGAATACTGTGTCAGTTACAATGAATTCCCTAGGAGGTGGAATATTTGGACCAACTCTTGGAAAAAATAGTATTAAATCTGTTGCAAGATATTAAAAATGGCACCCCCCCACCCCCAATTCTGAGGTCACACCCTGGTCTTACTGGCATCTTTCAAAACCTGAGCTGCTGGGGCGCACAAGAGGCTTGGTTGGGAAGTGGTAGGGAGGACATTCCCGAAAAAGGGAGTGTGTGGAAGGCACCGGCCCTGTGCATCGGAATTCCGACTCAGGGGAGACTTGGGGGAGTGCCCAAGGCGGCGCCCCTATCCTTGACCTTTCCAACAAGTCTGTGCACCTGCAGACCCGTGCAGGCCCCCGGGAGTTTCCTGGAACCTTATGCTTAACCCCTGATGCGCTCGCCTAGAGGACAATGTAGACGTCGTGTCCTCCCGAGATCACTCGCCCTGCTGATGGCATCTAAAGGTAGGAATTCCAGTGAAGGCCTAACAGGCAGGCGATGGAGGGAGGCAGCTCTGGCCACTAGAGCCAGGGCCCTGAGGCCTCTCCTGCACGGCCCGACTGTGCCTGAGTGACCTGTTCCCCCGTCCGCCGGGGCTGCTGGTCGCCCGGCCCTAGGCTTCATGCACGGGGCGGCTCACCACTCTGCACCCCTGGAAGCACCGGCCCCCGGCCCAGCGGTGCGGACAGCGCTCTTCGCCGGGACACGGAACGCTAGTTAGCGGCACCAGCAAAGAGGGCTGGGAAGGGTGTCACAGCAGCTGCCCCTGCCCCCTGCACAGAAGACCGATTGTGTGCTTGCTTTTTTTGTGACAAAATAACCACCAGCAGCCGCTGTCTCCTGTGTGTACAGAAAGCGCTGCTTCCATCCGCCCGCGGCAGGTGGAGACCCAGGTGCGGGAGGCGGCACCTGCCCAGGTCCTGCGCCCAGGCCACCCGTCCGGGTCCCGTGCCCAAGGCTACTGCCCAGGCCACCCGTCTGGGTCCCCTGCCCGCATCCCGCCCCTGCCGACCCCCAAGCTGCCTTGCCCCGGGGCCCCGCGGCCGCCTCCGCTCCCCTATCCGGGGTCCCCACGGAGGGCCCGACCTCGGCCCGGGCCCTGCGGCCGCTCACCAGGTACTTGCCGTCCGGGGAGAACTTGCAGAGCTGGTTGGAGAGCTTGAACACCTCGGAGAAGTTCATGGCGAAGCCGCCCGCCGCGCCGGACCCCGCGCTGCAGAGCACTCGCAGTAGCCGCAACCGCCAGCCCGCGCCCGGAAGTGACGAAGAGCGGGAAGCGCGCCACAGCCTATCAGGGCCCGGCAAACCGCGGAGCATTGTGGGGCTTGTAGTTCGCTCTCCGGGCGCCTCCTCGCTTCTTGCGACCCGGGATTTCCGTGGTGCCTCCCTCCAGCCGGGGCTGCCAAATAAAACGCAGGAAACGCACTTCCATTTGAATTACAGATAAACAACGAATCGTTTTTAGTAATAATATGTTCCCCAATACTGCATGGGACGCATACTAAAAAAATCACCCGCTTATCTGAAATTTACATTTAACTGGCCGGCCTATGTTCTGTGTATTTATATTTGTATTTATATTTATGCGTAAATATATTTACATAAAACATGTATTTGTATGCTAATATATAATAGTGTATGTACATATGTTTTGTACATGGTGCATAAACTTTCGTTTTTCTTTGTTTTTTTTGTTTGTGGCTAAATCAGGCTTCCTGCCTGCAGCGAGTCCCCCACCCCCTCCCGCCCCCCCGCAGCGAGCCTGAGACTCGCGCTCCGATGCAGCTCAGATCCGGGTGAACGAATTTGACGCCTATTCCGCGAGGACAGCGAGTGGACCGCGCCAACCCTCCGCACGACGGAGCGCGCACCCGCGTAGGCGCTGGCTGTGCGGTCTTTGCTACCCACTCCTGCGCGCGTGAGCCGTGTCCTTGGGCCCACTTGGACCTTATTCCCTTCTTCCCAACTCCCCACCGAGCGCCTCCCGTGAGGCCCGCCGGCACCCCAGCGCCCGCCAGATCGCGCGCACCCAGACCCAGCGCCTGACCCTGTTCTGATAACCGAGACCGCCCGAGTCCTTCCGGTACCTCCGCGCCCAGCCCAGGGGCTGCTCCCTGCGGGCGCCCCCACCCCCCAACTTCCCAGAACGAGCGGGTAGGGGATGCGTGCACCCTCCTGCTCCACGGAGGGGCTGGCCTTCGCTCTCCCCGGCCTGTCACCCCCGGGCAGGTCCTCTTAGTGCGCCCACCGCCCCGCTAACAAGTGAGCGGCAGAGCGCGTGGGGGTGCGGCGCAGACCCGCGCGGCCAGAGATCCCGGCCTGGCCAGCCGGGCGGGCGCGCGGTTCCACGGGCGACACTGACGCGCGAGTCACCCTAGTATCGGGGCTAAGAGAGAGAAGGGGCCGCGCACGGCCGGGGCCGCCGCCCAAGGCCGCTCCAAACTCGTCCTACGCGAGGCCACGGGCTCCGCGGCCGGAGGGAAAGTGGGCCTCGGGCAGTTCTGAGCGCGGAGAGCGCGCGTGTTGCCGTGGACACCGGGCGCGCCTGTGCCAACAGCGCAGCAAACGGCTCCCGGCCCGAGGCTGTGGCCGCAGAGGGAGCAGGTGCAGTTTCTCCGGAGGGGCCTGGAAGACAGCCTCCGGCCGGAAGGCGCGGGCTGAGGCCGAGAGTCCTGCCCAGAGGGGCCCGGCGTGGTCCTGACCTCGGCTCGTTGGGCGGGGGGGTTGGGGGGGCGCCCCTAGGAGCCGCCAGAGCCACCAGAGGAAAGCGGCTGCACCCAACCCCCCAGCCCCCGGATATTGGGGGCCTGGACCTGCACCCACGTGCCCGGCAGGACACAGCCAGTGTGGACACTCGGTGGCCGGGGTGCTGCCCTTCCCCCCCCCCCCCCCCGTACGCGGCGCTTCCCCCGACGGTGGATTCCAGGCGCCCCGAGCGCGGAGGAGCACAGCGCTGCTAGGAGGGAGAGGAGAGGCCGGGTGCCGGGAAGAGACGGCGTGGGGGGAAGGGAGGCGTGGGGCCGGGAGTCGGCATCCCTGCTGCCCTCCCGGGCTCCCGCGCCCTCGCCCGCGCCTCCGTCCGCGCCTCCAGCCGCTGGAGGGTCGCGGCCTCGTCTCACCAGCAGGCGGACCCCGCTCCCGGCCATCGAACAGCCTGGGGTCCCAGGCTCCGCAGGGGTGACACGCGCCAAAGGGCGGCGGGAAGGCGGCGGGGCGGAGCACACCGGGTCCCCGACTCGCATGCGGCCAGCTGGGGGAGGGGGGGGGAGGGGAGAGGGGGGGGCTGGGAGGGGAGGACGGAGCGCCCGGCACAACCAGAGCCCTGGCCCGGTCCGCCGCCCTCCGCTTCTCCCGCCCGCGGCCGCCCCCTCCCTGCGAGCCTCCATATAACCCGCCTCGACAGGGCCGCCGCGCGCCCTGCCTCCCCGCCTGGAAGCGCGCCTGGTGGGCCTGGGAAGGAGCGACGCGCGAAGCGGGGGCCAGGCCGGCGACTCGGGTACCGATGCTGGGGGCTCCGACGGCACCAGGTAGGCAGCGCAGGGACCGGACCGGCGCCCGAGGGACTTGCGCGGGGGTCGGCTCTGCTCGTCTGAGGGGTTGGAGAGCTGGGAGTCTGCGGAAAGACCGCACAGACTGGGAGAGGGAGAGACATCCAGTCTCCCTCCAGGTCCGACAGGCTCATTGGACTTGGCTCAGGGACAGGGAGCCGGCCGGAGTCCAGGCCCGGAGGAGAGGCGGGCAAGGCCCCAGTGTGGGGGCCTCTTGGGGGCAGGAGCAGCCTCACTGGGGTTCCCGGAGGGCCTCCCCCCTACTAGCCCCTCCTCATCTTGGCCTTAGGCCCTCCTGCTAACCCCCTCCCCCCAGCTTGGAGGGAAGGCTCAGAATGTGTTCCTGGAGAGGCACCAAGCTCCTGCCCGCCCCTCCCCTTCATGCTGCACCCCTGAGCTCTGTACTGATGTGGATGGAAGCCTTGGTCCCCCGCCCCCCCACTCTGCACCCCCTCACTCTGTACTGATGTGATGGAGGCCTTAGCCTGCCAATCCCGGGCGCTCTCCGCTACTGAGACCGCTGATCTGAATCTGGGCCTCGGTCACAAGGAGCTAGTTGGGGGCGGGCGCGGGTCTCCCCATGGTTCTAAGCTGGCCTGGGGGGTGGCCTGTTGCTGAGTCCGGCGTAAGGACGGGGGCCTGGCAGGAGACAGACCCCTGGTTCCTGCCTCTCCCCCCAGCCATGGTCCTCTCAGCCTTTAAACACAGGGGAGGAGTTATGGTTACCGTCTTGTTCAGCCTGTATTTTTGTCTGGTCCCTGAGCTGAGGTGCACACGTATGCACTTGTCCGCATACACAGACAGGTGACAGGCAGACTGTTGTCACCCAGCAAGGGGCCGGGGCAACAGTGTGGGATTATCGTCTGACCCGAGGCCGCTTGGCCCAAATGGACTGTGGTCTGTTGGTCAAACACCTGGCTGTTTGGAGACCGTCGGCACAGCCGTTGGCTGGGCTGGGTTTGCTGTCATGGACCGTGTTGAGCTTTAATAATTAGCCTGGGGGGAAATGAGTCCTGTAAGCGGAAATAAAACCCATCGCCCCTTTGGTGTTTCTAGAAACCCAGCCACCCGTCTGTTGATTTATCCGTGAAATGTAAGGAAGCACCGCACTGAGAACAAAGGGCAGCCTGTTTGGAATCCGGCAGCACCTGAATGCACGGGATGTGCGTGCAAGTGCAAAATAAGACAGAAGTCGGGAGCGGAGCTGTGCCGGAGGCCCGCGCGTTGGTCAGTGGGGCCTCCAGAGGTGGCTGATAAGTAGGCCTGGCGCCCTTGCCGGGTCGCCCAGTGGGTGGAGCGTCGACCTGGGTCCGCCGGGGGGCTGTGGGGAGGGTGCCTCAGGTTAGCATTTATTTATAGAGGATGCCCCACCCACATCCAAGAATGGATTTATAACATCGAACACGTGCCAACAACTCAGCTAAAACGGAGACAGAAAGGAGAGCCCCAGGACTGGGGAGAGAGACAAACACCCCGGAACCCGGTGGGTGGGGGTCCTGCCTGCAGCCTCGGAATCATTCACGGGAGACGGCCACACCCAAGGGGGCCCCGGGTCCCTGGAGGGTGCGGGGCGGGCCCGTGCTCCTCTGGCCTGGAGGCAGCGTCCGCTCAGGGAATCCCGAATCCCGGGGGCGTTGACCACCCAGAAGGTCCTGACGGGCGTGGATACACCAGGAACTTGGATTTGCAACAAATCAGAAGCTTTCCTCAAAGCCCTTCTGCTCGCCAGCCCCACACAGGGGAGGGCACACCTTCATCTCCCACCCAGGAGCTTCTGCAGGAGTGGAGCTGGTGTGTTACGATGCGTCATTTCCTGATGCCTTACCCAGTGGCTCTCAACCTTCTGGCCCTTGAAATACAGTTCCTCATGTTGTGACCCAACCATAAAATTATTTTCGTTGCTACTTCATAACTGTAATGTTGCTACTGTTATGAATCATCATGTAAATATCTGATATGCAGGATGGTCTTAGGCGACCCCTGTGAAAGGGTTGTTTGACCGCCAAAGGGGTCTCGACCCACAGGTTGAGAATCGCTGCTAGCCCCTGGGGGGTTGGGGGGGGGGTGGGAAGAAACCAGACAGAGAGAGGGCGCCTGGTCTGCAGGATGCAAACCTCATTGCCACGCCCCGCCCCCCACGGGGCAATAATGACTTGCCCAGAGCCTCCATGTCCTGCTCACAACACACGCCTGCAGCCAGCAGCGTCCGTGCGGGTGTAACCAGAACACACATGCCTCTTTGTGAAGTTCCCTTCTCAGGTTCCCGGGGACGCGGGGACCCTTTCCTGCGTGTGATGCAGAGGAAATGGGTTCTGGGTTACAGACAGGCTCCCTGTGCGCCCGGAGGTTCCAGTTCAGGACAGCCCACCCGGAAGCCAGCTCCGAGGCAGGCCCAGCGGCCCCTCCCTGCACACCCTCTGGCCAGTGTGCCTGCCCCTCCCTACCCACTCTCCGGCCATTGTACCTGTCCCTCCCTGTCTACTCTCTGGTCAGTGTGCCTGCACCTCCCTGTCCACTCTCCGGCCATTGTACCTGTCCCTCCCTGTCTACTCTCTGGTCAGTGTGCCTGTCCCTCTCTGTCCACTCTCCGTCCAGTGTGCCACTGCAGAGCAGATGTTCGCTTGTCAAAAAGGAATTCTTTTGCCTTGGACTGTGTGCTCAGTGGTTAGAGTGTCGGCCAGAGCACTGAAGGGTCTAGGGTTCGATTCCCGGTCCAGGGTGGATACCTGGGTTGCAGGTTCAATCCCAGGCCCTCAGTCAGGGCATGTGGGAGAGGCAACCAATTGACGTGTCTCTCTCACCTGGATGTTTCTCCCTGTCTCTCCCCCTCCCTTCCATTCTCTTCAAAAATCAATGGAGAAATATCCTCGGGTGAGGATTAATAACAAAACAAAAACAGGGTTTTCTTTTCCTGGATACACTCCCCAAACCAGAGACCCAAAGAGAAAAGAAATCAGTCAAAAGACTGTCCATGGAACACCTGCGGCGCTGACACCCGTCAGTGGCGGCTGGGAGCTGGCGTGTAGCTGAGCAGGGCTTTCCCCCGCAACCCTCCCCAGGGCGCACTGAAGCAGATGCGTGGGCGCACCCACACTTACAGTGGGAGGCCGAGGCTCCACGGGTGACATGCGTGCCCAAGTTTGCACTCTGTGCAAGGGGCACAGCCCGGACTCGGAGCTGCTGGCCCCGCCCCTGGGTGGTGTGAACACGACACGCAGCCCCCGTCCCCCCAGTGCAGGGAACACCGTGCCGGGGGCCCCTCAGAGACCATCTGAGCCAGAAGTATAGGACTCCGGGTGCTATGCACTCGAATGGGGGAAATGCCATTGTTATTTGCATTAACTTCAAATAAATGTCAGCATTGCCTCCCATTAGGAATGCAGGCGCCAAACCACCCTCCTGCTCATCATACCTGGAGCTTTCTTCCTTTAAAAAAAAATATAAATATACATTTCTATTGATGTCAGAGAGGAAGGGAGAGGGAGAGAGAGAGAAAGATCAATGATGAGAGAGAATCATGGATCAGCTGCCTCCTGCACGCCCACACTGGGGATCGAGCCAGCAGCCCGGGCATGTGCCCTGGCCGGGAATCAAATGGTGACCACCCGGTTCAACCACTGAGCACGCCGGCCGGGCCCCGGGCCTGCTTTCCGGTGGAATCCCCGGCAGCTGCTCCTGCGGGCCGGGCGCCGCTGAAACCGCACAGCTCCGCTCCTGCGGGCCGCCAGCCGGGTGGGGTCTCAGAGCTGCCCCCAGCCCTCTCGGAATGAGAGGCTCAGGAAGCGACGCCCGGCCCCCTCCCAAGCCGGCCTTCCCAGTGTCATGGTGACAGGGTGTCCCGGGGCCGCCCTCACGAAGGACCCCAGAGGCAGGGGCTGCGGGGCTGTGGGCATCGCCCGAGAGCGGACGGGAGGGAGGACAGCCCCGGGGAGAGGCCAGGCACCACAGCTCTGCTGGCGACGGAGAGAGGAGGCGGCGAGGAGGACACGGGAGGCCGGTCTCAGGCCGTGGAGGGGACGTGCGTGTGGTCACGACAGGTCTGTGGTTGGAGACTCCGTGGGCCTGGGATGGAATCCGATTTTCCCCAGACGGATCCTGGGGTGGAGCCAGCGGGATCTGCCGGAGACGAAGACAGCCCTGGGAGGGGCGGGGGCACTAGGGACACGCAGGGGGTAGCACTCCAGGCCCTGCCCACCCCTGCCCTCTGCCTTCCACGTTCAGGTGGGCTAATGACAGGCTTTCATGGGTGCCACTTCTTCTCCTCTTCCTCCTCCTCCTCCCCCTCCCCCTCCTCCTCCTCCTCCTTCTTCGTGGTTGGTAATCCTCCCCAGAGGATATTTCCCATTGATATTTAGAGGGGGGGGGGGAGAGGGGAAGACAGAGAGAAACATCGATGTGAGAGAAGCATATTGACTGGTTGCCTCTGGCAAGAGCCCGGACCAGGGCCCGGGCTGGGGAGAAGCCTGCAACCCAAGTACATGCCCTTGACCGGAATTGAAACCGGGACCCTTTGGTCCATAGGCCGACGCTCTATCCACTGAGCCACACCGGCTAGGGCCATGGGTCCCTCTTCTGATGGACTTGGTATAGACCTGTGTGTCTGGAAGCTCACTCCCACTCACAGGGAGACACAGGCCATGTGACTGTGCCGAAAGCACAGAGGATATGACCAAGGGTGCAGGGTCCGGCTGGCTGCCCCTGCCCGCTGCCCCTGGCGCAGAGCACACGGCTCCGGGGGCTCTGGCTGGTGGGCTAGGTCCCGACTCCCTGGCCAAGTCCCCATCTCTTCCCCTGTGGGGGGGCGGCACGGCTTCTCCTCCTGGGAGTAGCCCTTGGGGTCACACCTGAGAAGCCCGAGGGCAGACTCACGGGGCCCAGAAAGGCTGGTCCAGCCCCCTTTCCCACCAGGCAGGGCCCAGGGCGTGGGCATCGCCAATGCCACCTCCCACCAGCCAAGGTGCCTGTGACCTGCTCCGTGGCCCCATCCCTGGCGGCCCCACCGGTGCCAGATGGTGAATCGCCCCAGAGACTGGAGCGGGAGGTGCAGGGAGGAGGCTGGGGCGCTAATTGCTCACCTGCTGCCAGGCCCGGGGGGGCAGGTATCTGGGGGAGCCTCTGGCTAATTGAACGGTGGCTGCTCCTGGGGCGAGGGGTGCCTGGGCTGCCCCTCCCGCCTCCACCCACTTCCTGGGACTTGGAGGTGACACCCGGACTGTGTTCTCTCTTGGGCTGAAACACACAAGCAACGCCTGGGGGTTCTCTGTCGCAGCCTCCTGGCCTCAGGCCTCCCCTGGGCGGTGCCCACCTGGCGACAGAGGCTGCGCGGACTCACCCTCAGGCCCTGCCCTCCCTGCGGTGATGGGGGGGGTGGTGCTTGAAGGGTCTCGGTGGCCGCAGAGAGGGTCTCACTTCTGTAGAGGAGGCGGCAGCCCCAGCTGCCCTCGGGGCTCCAGGAGGAACCCGTGTGTCCAGGCAGGTCCATCGTCCTGCTTCCCGGGCTGCCTGTCACTGTGCCCCTCGGTCCCTGACGGGGTCACCTCCACTTTCAGCAGCTGGAAGGGGGGCCGCTGTTAGCGGGTAACTGGGAGGAGGGCCGCCCGGGTCTTTAACGAGCTGTGTCGAGTGTGTGTGGCTGTGGCTGTGACTGGATGGCGGCCGCCACTTTCCCTCTCCATCTGCTTCCCGCCTCCCCTTCCCGCCTCCAGCGAGGCCTGTGGTCCGGCCCCTGTGGGTTTCCCGCGGGAGGAGGGCGTGCTCTGACCTGCCCCGCTTCGCTTCTGACCGGGACGCCGCCTGTCTAATTACTCGCAGTAACGAGGGAGGCGACGCCAGTTGGGAGCGCGACCTGAGCGCTCAGGACAGGATGGATGGCACGGGAGCTAATTGGATTAACGCGGAGAGAATGGATTCTGGTCCAAACAGCAAAACGGAGACGGAGGTCGGTGTCGTTCCCGGAGCGCGGCCTCATCGCCATCGCCCTGTGTGGGGTTTTTTCATCCTCATCGGAGGATATTTTTCCATGAATTTTCAGAGAGTGGAAGAGAGAGGGGAAGACAGAGAGAAATATGGATGTGAGAGAAGCACATCGATGGGTTGCCTCCTGCACGAGCCAGACCAGGGCCCAGGCGGGGAGGGGCCTGCAACCGCTGTACGTGCCCTTGACCACAGTACGTGCCCTTGACCGGAATCCAACCCGGAACCCTTTGGTCTGCAGGCCGATCTCTATCCACTGAGCCACAGCGGTCAGGGCCCATGTGAGTTTTGAAAGCATTAGCCTGAGAAGGAACCAGGCTTCTCCAGGAAATGGGCAGGAAGTCCTGTATGCAAAGCGCCTTTGAGCCGGAAAGGCTCCGCTGAGCTGAGCAAACACTGTGTGACACGGAGTTCAGGACCTTCCGCCTGGGGTCGCGGGAGGGAGCCTCAGACCCCCAAGTCCCCGACGGGACCCCCGCTCTGTGGTTGAAACGTCCACTGTGTTTATCTCGGACAAACCCACTCTCCGCGGGGCTTCTGGGGGAGGGAGCCAGGGTCTGGGGCTGATGGGGGTGACACCCGCCTTGCTCTGTCTGAACCTTTTGAAATTTGTGCCGGCCAATGACATCCCATTGACAAAAGCCCACGGTGGTGCCCGCCCGGCGGGGCTCAGTGGTTGAGCGTCGACCTATGAATCAGGAGGTCAGGGTTTGATTCCCAGTCAGGGCTCATGCCCAGGTTGCCGGCTCGATCCGCAGTGTGGGGTGTGCAGGAGGCAGCCGATCCATGGGTCTCTCTCATCAGTGATGTTTCTCTCTCTCTTTCTCTCTCTCCCTCTTTAAAATAAATAAAAGATATATTTTTGAAAAATCCACAGTGGTGCCCTAGCTGGTGTGGCTCAGTGGATAGAGTGTGGGCCAAAGGGCCCCAGGTTCGATTCCGGTCAAGGGCATGTACCTCGGCTGCAGGGCCCATGCAGGAGGCAACCAATCGCTGTGTCTCTCTCACATCGATGTTTCTCTGTCTCTCCCCCGACCCCTTCCACTAAAAATCTATGGGAAAATACCCTCCAGTGAGGATTAACAAGCTCACAAAAAACCCACGGTGGGAAGAGGAGATGAGGCTCAGGGAGGGTGGCCGACCGTGGAACCAGCCAGGAGCGGGTGCAAATCCACCCCCGGTCTGCCACTGTCCGTGGGCCCTGCAAAGCGTGGCTTCCCCAGCGGAGGGGAACTGGCTTCCGGGGGAGGGGACGGGGCAGCGGGGCGCCGGGCACGCGCGGTCCAGGGGTGCCACCCAAGGCCGTCGTCTGGGCTGGCGTCTCGGAGCCCACCCTGGGGTCTCTCTTCGGGCTCCTGAGGCGTCGATGGGGCCTTTCGAACTGGAGTGCCCTGCCCCCCTCATGGCCCACACTGACCATCGGCCCACCACCCCTGTCTCATGCCCGGGTGGTTGGGAATTCAGGTTTTTAAAAATTATTTTTAAAAACTGCCTGGCCGGTTTGACTCGGCATGGGCCCTCCGACCGAAGGGTCCCGGGTTTGCTTCTGGTCAAGGGCACAGACCTCGGTTGCAGGCTCCATCCCTGGCCCTCCTCGGGGCCCACCTGGGAGACAACCAATCAATGTCTCTCTCTCACATCGCTGTTCCTCTCTCTCCCTCCTTTCCCAATGGGAAAATGGGTGAGGATTAACACAAAAGGAAAGTAGCTAGTCCCAGGATCCTGTATTTTATAACACCCCCAGGGGTCTGATAGAAACTCCCCATACTGAGCTCGCCCCACCCGCACGGGCCTTGAGTGAAAGGGGCCACAGGACCATGAAGAGTCCAGGAAGGATGTGCTCTTGGCTTTCTGAGCCTTTCAGGTTTCAGGTTCCAGAAAAGGGAGGCGGAGCTGAGCTAAGGAGCTTTCACTCAGGACTCAGCTCCTCATTGAGCGCCTGCAGTTTACCTGCCGTTCTGGGGTTCTGGGGGCTCAGGGCCATCAGCACCCCCTTCAGTGGCCTCAGGGCCGGGCAGCGAGTGGGGGCAGGGCTCCCAGAGGGCAAGGCTCCTCCGAGGGCTGGAGCAAGAGGTCACCCAGAGCACCCTTTGCTCAGGGCCGGGGTGGGGCCTTGGGAAACCGCCTTAGGAGGCAGCCCACTGGGCTGAGGTACGCCCAGAGGCATGCTGGGAGTGGCCAATGTTAGGCCGAACAGGAGCTCAGGAGACCCAGGTGGTCTGGCACTACCCAGAAGTGCGCACAGTGGGCGGAGACGGCTGCGCTGTTTCATAGCTGTGGGTGGTGGGGAAAGCTACCCAGTGCCAGTGCCTCGGTTTTCTCATCTGTGAAATGGGGAGAAGCGTTTCTCGCAGGGCAGATGGCTACATGATGGGTGTGGGAGGAGGAGCTGAAAATAGTGCCTGACACGTAATAAGCAGGACGTTGGTGGAGGGGGAGGGTATGAACGATGTGCTATGTCAGTGGAGCTATCTTTCAGGGACTCATCATGGTTATTGGGGGGCTGCTGGTAAATGCTGAGGAGTGGGGGGAGCACAGACGGGGGGGTCTGTGACAGTGAGAGGTGCGATGGCTCCCCTGCCTCCGCCCCCTCCCCTGCCCTTGGCTATGAGCCAGGACCTCTGACCTCCAAGAGGCGCACCCTGAGCCACTGGCAGGAATGGAGCCCCCCGGAGCCCCTCAGCCTCTCAGTGTGTCTGGTCCCCAGGCCCAGGGTGGCACCCCTCGGCCTGCACCCCAGCGGGAAGCAGGGCTTCTGCTGAGAGGCCCAGGGAGCCGTCAGGGACCCGCACAGATGGCTCACAGGACGTGTCTTTGTCAAAGGACTCATAGCAGCAGAATGGCTCCCCCGGCATCCGCGTCCCGCTCTGTGACTAGCACGGGGGCCGTGGCACGACGGATGTGCCAGGTCAGGGGTCCGAAGATGGGCGATGAGCTGAGGGTATCAGGGTGGGGCCAGGCGCCTTCATGGAGGTTCTAAGGAGAAGAGGCGGGGAGTCCGGGGCAGGGGCAGAGGGTGTGCTTGGAAGGGGGAGGAAGGCAGGGGGGGGGGAAGGGCCCGGCCAGGGATGCTCGGATGCTGGGAAAGGAGGGGAAACGGTGCCCGGAGCTGCACCCTGCCCGCCCACACCGGGATTCTGGTCCCGTGGGACTCACTTGGGACTCTGCCCGCAGCGAGTGAGAGGACCCAGGCGTGTTCTTTACGTCCCTCACCCCGGCCATTGTGACGGCAGCAGGAGGGGCCTGGACCAGGTGTGTCGCTGCCGCCAGGCCCCCAGCCCTCGTCCTGCCAAGGACTCACCTGAGCCACTTGGCACCTCCCGGCTGGAGCCAGGTGCCCGGGGAGAGCGCCCAGCCCGTCTCACCGGCGGAGGGTGTGCAAGGGAACCCGGCCACCTCCTGTCGAGTGCCCCGCCCAGAGCCGTGCCATTGTCACTTGGTGTCGCTGCTCTGGGGCCAGAGGCCCAGCTGGGACCAGCAGGGCCTATCAGTCCTCGGCCTTAGAGCTGGTCCAGCGCCCCAGCCACCAGCCTCTGAGCTCGGGCCTTCCTCTGGGGCGGGGGGGGCCAGGAGGTCACCCCACAGGGTGTGCCCATTCAGCTTGGGATGGGCAGTGTTCCTCCCGGGGGCTCCGCACATCTGCGTGGGGCCCGCAGCTGCCACCTGACCCTTTTGCCAGGAGCAGCCCTGACGGAGCCCCCCTCCCAGGGAACGGCACAGGCGAACCTGCCCGGGCTGCCCCGGGCGTCAGGGTGAGAGCACTGGCACCCACCAGCTTCCCCGGGGGTGCAGGCCATGGGGTGCTGCAGTGGGGTGCTGCCGTGGGATTCAGGCCATGGGTTACAGGCTGTGGGGTGCAGGCTGTGGGGTGCAGGCCATGGGTGCAGGCCGTGAGGCCTGGGGATGAGATGCCCAGCCGTGTGCACATGAGCACATGTGTGCCGTGCAAGCCTTGTGTACATGCACATGCGTGAGCACGTGCATGTGTGTGTGTGCGTGTGCGTGTGCGTGTTGGTGGGACAAGGACAGTTACATGTCAGCAGTTTCCTGGGAGAATGGAGGGTAAGCATTGACTAGGTGAGGCTCTGTTGCCAGGAGCCCTTCTGCCGTGTGACAGGCGACATGGGACCACCTGGGGAACGTGCCTGGGCTGAGGGCGTCGGAGTTGGGGCTGGACACAGATGCTTGGGACGGGGTCATCGCACCTTCTCTCCTCCTGAGTGTTTGGAAGTCTCCGGTGAGGAGCGGAAGAAAGCATGCAAACCCGGAAGGGGTGGGCCACGGCCCCAACGCCAGCTCCCCTGCCCCCAGCTCGGCTCCCACAGGCAGGGCACCACGCGGAGGGCATGGCGTCCACAGCCCCGGGCACAGCCCGCCGCCATCCCCAGGCTCCAGGCCACGCTCCGCCCCGGCCTGCCCCGGACTCCAGGCCGGCCACGGCCACACAGCTCCAATGTCATCACCTAGGCTACCGGGACGCTGCCCCACCGCGGCCTGCCCAGCCACAAGCAAGCGGCGGCGGGCCTGCCGGCACCTGCACGACCCTCCGGGCCCAGGCCCGCCAAGGTAGGCTCGGGTTCGGCCCGGCCCCCCTCTCTCAGGCACAGGCTGAGGCCTTGTCACCACCCCCCCGGGCCACCCAGGGGGCAGAGCCCGCTCCACATGGCCTGCCATCTGGTGCCCCTGACTGGGTGCCCTGGGACAGGGGTGGCAGATGGGCAGCCTGGTGGCCAGGCCAGTGTGGGGGGGCTGTGGCAGTGAGTCCCCTCATGGGGGGCCAGCCCCTTCTTCGTGGCACTTTGGGGAACCACCTGCCCCGTGGGGGGCTGAAGGGCATCCTGCACAGTCCTGGGCTGGGTACCAAGTGGGCAGGGGCAGAGCGGCCCACGGGCCCACCCGGAGCTCTCGCTACTTCCTGCCCAGCAGTGACGGAACGATGCCCAGGCCGACAGGTCCAGGGGTTCGCCAGGCTGGGGCCCACTCCTGCCAGCGCCGTCCTGCTTACGTGCGAGACTCCCATGGCGTGGGGCATGTGCTGTGAGGTAGGCAGGGGTGCATGTGCGTGTGCGTGTGTGTGTCTGTGTGCATGGATGGTGAGAAGGACGGAGGGGAAACCGCGTGTCTGGCCCTTGGCCCTGCCGATGCCGCTGGAGGAATGGAGGGGGAGCAACTGACCGAGAAATGACTGATCTCAGATATGCAAATGGCCCGGCAGGCACAGGGCAGCCACGCTCGCGCCACTGACGTGCCCAGGAATCCCGCCAGGGGCTTCAGCCTAGAGCAGTGGTTCTCAACCTGTGGGTCGCGACCCCTGTGGCGGTCGAATGACCCTTTCACAGGGGTCGCCTAAGACCATGCTGCATATCAGATATTTACATTACAACTCATAACAGTAGCAACATGACAGTTATGAAGTAGCAACGACAATAATTGTATGGTTCGGTCACAACATAAGGAACTGTATATAAAGGGCTAGAAGGTTGAGAACCACTGGCCTAGTCCAGTGGTCGGTAAACTCATTAGTCAACAGAGCCAAATATCAACAGTACTTCTTCAAAATAGACTCGCCCATAGGACAGCCCATGTGAGGTTGAGACGGCCCCAGTGAGGTTGAAATGGCCCTGGTGAGGCTGAATCGGCCCTGGTGAGGTTGAGAAGGCCCTCGTGAGGTTGAGACGGCCCCGGTGAGCTTGCAACGGACCCGGTGGGGTTAAAACGGCCCCTGTGATTCTGGGACAGCCCCTGTGAGGTGGGGACGGCCCCTGTGAGGCTGAGATAGCCCCTGGGAAGCTGAGAAAAATACCACGTGATCTCACTCATTTATGGATAATAAGGACTATTATAGACTGATGAACCAAAATGGATACAGAGGCAGAGCAGCATTGAGCAGAATGTCAAAATACAGTGGGAACCCTGGGGAGGGTTGGGGGGGAGTAGGAGATCAACCGAAAGACTTATATGCATGCATATGAGAATAACCAATGGACACAAGACACTGGCAGTGGGAATGTCAAGGGGGGGGGGCGGGGGAAGGAGACATGTGTAATACTCTTTGTAATACTTTATGAAATAAAAATTAAAAAAATAGACCCGCCCAGGCCGAAAACCGACCTCTGCGCATGGGCCACGAAGTTTCAATCGCACTGTACGGGCACGCCCACACGTGGTATTTTGTGGAACAGCCACACTCAAGAGGCCAAAGAGCCGCATGTGGCTCAGGAGCCGCGGTTTGCCGACCACGGTCCTAGAGCAACGCTGTGTGGTCGGTGCGCCTTCCCCTTCCACAGAGGAGGGTCAGGGCCCCGACACGCACACAGTTGCTGGGGGGCAGCTGGCGCCCCAGCCCGGGGCTGGTTGGAGGCCTTAACCAAAGCGCATCAACTTGGAAGGGGTCCTGGGACGGATACATGTCCTCATCCCTCTGCGCCCCCACATCCCAGCACCATCCTCTGGGCCCATGTTCCCTCCGTCACCCGCACCCGCCAAGCCCAACTCCTCGGCTCACAGGCCCACGATGTGGCCACAGGGTGACCTCCGTGAAAACCCCTCTGTGTCTCTCTGGCAGCCAAGCCCCCAGCGGGCTCCCCATGGCTCACGGATTCAGAGCCCGACCTTAGCTGAGACCTTGGTGGGTCTGGGCCCCGCTAACCTCTCCCCGCCCCTCCGCACGCTTCCTGCCGCCCCTCAGCTGCCGGCTGTCGGTGCTTCTATGAGAACAGCAGGCGATGGGGCCCCCTGTGCCTTCCTCCCTGGGTGACGTGGAGGGTTGGTATGAATAAATGAGCCTGGCCGGCGTGGCTCAGTGTTTGAGCATCGACCTAGGAACCTGGAGGTCATGGTTCAATTCCTGGTCAGGGCACAGGCCTGGGTTGTGGGCTCGATCCCTAGTGTGGGGCGTGCAGGAGGCAGCTGATCCATGATGCTCTCTCATCATTGATGCTTCTCTCTCTCTCTCTCCCTTCCTCTCTGAAACCAATAAAAATATTTTAAAAATAAATAAATACTCAGGGCTCTGGGCTGGGGCTGACACAGAGGGGGTGCAGGAGATTCTGGGGGCGTTATCAGGAAGGCCATCCCAGGGCTGGGGCAGAGGCCGGGGCGGGTCCCCTCGGCAGCAGGGCCCAGTGAGAAGGTGTGGGCGGGCCGCGCTCTGAACCCCCGGTGCATGCTCTTAGAGTGAGTGAGGGTCACGGCAGCTGGGAGCACGTCACGCCAGATGCTGGCTGACTTCAGAGCGAGAAAGAAAGGTGACTCAGGAGCGGGCCTGAGCATGGGGTCAGTCTGGGCCTCCATGGCCTGGGGGGGGAGCCGCCTGGGGACCCGTGGGGGTTCAGGGGATCAGTGAGTCCCGGGCTCCAAGGCGAGGAGCCCAGAGTGTGGAGGTGAGGGGCCTGTGCAGGGGGGACACCTGTGAGTGGGGTGCTCCTCTCCAGGGATGTGAGGTGTCCCAAGGAGCGTGGCCAGGTGGGAGCTGTGGTTGGGGGCGGCCACACGGGGCAGGGGGGAGGAAGCACGCACGCTCACTGGGCAAGAGAAGGCCAGAGCAGAGCCGGCCCCTGCCATGGTGGATGCCGGCAGGTAGACAGAGGCCGGGTGGGGCATTGAGGAGGCTGACCGGGAGGGCAGGGTGCCCATCAGCCAGGTGGGCAGGCAGGTGGTGTCTGGTCAGGGTGGCTCCTCCAGCAAAGGCAACAGTTTGTTCCACGGGGCCTGTGCCCGTCACACACACACACACACACACACACACCAGCACCGCCCGCCCTCCTGCTGTGCCAGCCACTCGGGCCCTGGGGATGCGGGTGACCGAGCCTGCAGGGGACTGGCTCCCTTGGAGGGAGACGGCAGGAAGCAGGGTCTGTCTGGGGCGGGAGGGGCTCCCCGAGGGTTTGTCCTGCCACGTGTGCTGGTCCCACTCAGGTGCCTGCGCTGAGCGCCCTGCAAAGGAGTGGAGACGGTGTGGGTGCAGCGGGTGTCAGCAATGGGGGATCCTGGGGGCATCATGGGCAGGAAAGCGCACCCTCACGCAATGCTGGCTTCGGTCAGAGGCACAGGCCCCAGGGTGAGGCGGATCTGCCAAGTCCGTGCCGTGGGGACATCAGGGGAGGCAGGAGCAGGGACACCCGCTGAGAGGCTGTGGCAGACATGGGAGCAGAGAGGGGCTGGGACGGGTGGCCTGTGGGTGGGAGCCGGGGCTCTGGGTGGGAGCCGGGGCTCGGGAGCTCTGTGGGGGGCGGGGGGAGGAGGGCGGGGAGATGGGGAGCCTAGGGTGTGCCGAGCTGCCGTCCACTCCTCTGCCCCCGCCAGGCCACCCTGGGCCTCACCCGGAATGTGCCAGGCGGAAGCTCAAACACCACTCTGACCACAGCTTCTCTCCCCCCCATACCCCCCCCCCGCCCGCATCATGCCCCTGCCAGCCTCACCGCCTCCTTAGAACGCGATCTCCCCAGGTGCCTCCTCCCCTGCCCCGACCCCACCTGCGGGGACGGCGCTCTGGGGACCTGGGTGCTGGGTTCTGGTTCATTGGGCGGAACCTCTGATCCTCCGGGTGGCCCGGCCGCTGCTCAGCCAAGCAGCTCCGGAGCAGGCCCTCGGCGCCCCCAGAGTCCCCAGGGGTTTGCTCCGCAGTTTCTTTCTAGAAGGACACGGAAGTCACGTGGGTGCTAGAAACGTTAGATGAAGACCGTTTTTTCGAATTTTGGGAGTTGGCGCGCCCGGAAAACCGCAGCACCTTACGGTGCAGAAGCCATTTGCCACTTGCAGCCGAGTCCCCTGGGAGACAAGTCCCTTGAGTCATGGCGGTCGGGGGTTTGGGGGTAAGAGATGGGGTTTGGGGTAAGAGACGGGAGTCGGGGTGAGAGACGAGGGTGGGGGTAAGAGACGGGGTTTTGGGGTGAAGGACGGGGTCGGGGTGGGAGGCTGGCAGAAGGAGTTGCAATGAGGCTGGGACCCTGGGGCCACTCCTATCTGCCCCCCGGTGGGCCCTGGCCCCAGCCCCGCTCACCCACCCCCACCCCCGCCTGCAGGACAGAGGCCTGCCCGCACTGGCTCCAGTACCCATGTGGCCGGGTGCAGGCAGGAGGGGCGGGCTAAGGGGGGCACTGCCCGGGTTTCCTGCCCGAGGAGGGGGCCTCCTGGCCTTTTCAATCGGGGACCCAGGCCCAGCCCTGCCTGGGGCTAGAGCCACCGGTTCTAGGGCAGCTGGGGCAGCAGAAGCCTCTCAGCGCCCAGGGCCCTGGCGGCAGCTGGGAGCGCCCTGATGCAATTGGGGGAGATGGCCGCTGCACCGGGGCCACCCCACCTGGCCACCCAACTAGGGGCTTCTGGGTGCTGGGACATCCTGCAGGCCCCTCGAGGCAGGGCCTCGGGGGTGGGAAGAGGCCCAGGAGGGCGCGGGTGTCTCCCCCCCGCCCCCTTCGTGATGGCTTTCCTCCCCCTCAGCTTCCAGGCCGCCTGGGCTACTGAGCTCAAAGTAAAACGAAGGAGTCACATGTGGTGCTCACATGGATGGATGGTTTGGGGGTTTGGGGCCGGGGTGGAGATTTTTGGGGTCTTTTCTCTGATGAACTGAACCGAGCTGCCCTCCCTGAAAGCTGGGGTCCCAGGGGAGTGTGGGCAGCCGGAGCCCCTGCCACTGAGGGCAGAGGCCGATCGGGCAGAGCATTTGCGAGGTCATCCGCTTGGCTGGGTGTCTCCGTGGGGCCCTGGGCAGGGACAGGCAGAGGGGCCGGGAAGCAGGAAGCCATGGGGTCCTGCCCGCCCCCTGGGACACACAGCGGAAGGTGGTGGTGATGGAGCAGGCCTGACTCAGTCAGGTCATGGAGGAGAGTGGCTTCCTCCAGGAGGCCTGCAAGAGGGGGTGGGGAGGGTGTGGTCTGCCCTCAGAGCCCATGCGTCAGGAGGAAGCACTGAGCTGTGACTGGGACCTGGGGCTCCGTGCGGGGCAGCCCTGCCTGAGCTCGGGGCCCTGGGTGCGGGCTGAGCCCCAGGACAGCCCTGTCACAGAGACGCTGGGAATTGCTTGGGGCGAAGCGGGGAGTGAAAGGCAGATCACCAGGTGTCCCTGTCTGGTCTGGGCTCTCACTTTCCCTCCTGGCTGTCCTGGCAGGGCAGGTGCAGGTGCAGGTGCAGGGCAGGTGCAGGGGCAGGTGCAGGGCTGGGCCTGGGGGCCGGGGAGGCCCAGCTGCTCGGCCTGGCCTGGCGGGGTGATCCCAGGCCCTGCGGACCTGCTTCTGGTGCTGAGGCTGCCCCTGTGGCACCCGGCTCTTGTTTTGTGTATATGTATATGTTTTTTATAGAAATGAGTATTTTATTTTTTTAAATATATTTTATTGATTTTCTACAGAGAGGAAGGGAGAAGGATAGAGAGTTAGAAACATCGATGAGAGAGAAACATCAATCAGCTGCCTCCTGCACACTCCCTACTGGGGATGTGCCCGCAACCAAGGTACATGCCCTTGACCGGAATCGAACCTGGGACTCTTCATTCTGCAGGCTGACGCTCTATCCACTGAGCCAAACCGGTTAGGGTTGTTTTGTATATTTTTATTGATGTCAGAGGGGAAGGGAGAGGGAGAGAGAGAGAGAGAGAGAAACATCAGTGATGAGAGGGAATCCTGGACCGGCTGCCACCTGCACGCCCCACACTGGGGATCAAGCTCCCAACCCAGGCAGTGCCCCGACCGGGAATCAAACCCTGACCTCCTGGTCCGTAGGTCGAAGCTCACCCACTGAGCCCCGCCGGCCCAGCCCCAGGCTCTCGCTGTTTAAAATTAAAAGCGTGTTTTTCCTGTGCTGGAAGTCACATCATCTGACATGAACCCTTTTCGGGTGACCCCGTCAGTGACATGCAGCACCTTCACCGTGCTGTGTGGCCACCACCTCGGTCCAGTTCCAGAACATTCTCATCAGCCCACAGGAGACCCCATGCCCACGAGCAGTCACTCCCCATCTCTCTGTCCCCAGCCCCTCCCGTGCCCGCGGCTGTGCCCGCCCTGGACACTCCGGTCGGCGGAGGCCAGGCCAGGCGGCCGTGGGTGTCCGGCTCCTCTCGCTGAGCAGCACCGGCCGTGCGGCGGGTGTGGGCGCTTTGTCCCCCTTCGTGGCCGAGCAATCGTCCGCAGTGTGGACCCGCCGCAACCTGGTGACCCACCCGTCGGCTGGTGCACGCTTGGGCTGTTCCGGCTTATTCTGAACAGTGGGACCGGGATGGGAGGTGGGATGCGGGGTCCACGCGCTGTGTGACGTTCCCTAAGTTGTTTTCCGTCTCTGGACTTAGAGGGTCCATTGGCAAGATGCAGGGGCTGGACCAGAGGGTCCGGGCCAGTCAGGTCTCCTGTGGGCACACCCTGCCCACACCCGGAGGCTGTGCTGACTAATTCCTGTGCACCCCAAAAGGGCCGTCCTGGGGAATAGGCGCTGCTGTCCAGCCTCCCAAGCCCCCCCAATCTGGACCACCCGGTGGCCCGCTCCCTGCCCCCCACTCAGCCCCCCTGGATCCAGGTCAGCTCAGTCCAGCACAGGGACCACCTGCCAGCAGGAGGTGTGCCAGTGCTGCCAGCTCCTTGTCAAAACCCTGTGGGTGGTGAGCTGAAGGGTTGTTGGCTTGGGGGGTGGACACGGCTGAGTTCATCTCCAACCCCGAGAAACCCCGTGGCCGCTCCTGCGCTCCAGCTGTGCTGTGTGACCCCCGCAGGCCACTCACCCTCTCTGAGCCTGCAGCAGAGTGAGCTTGTGGCCGGCACTTTCTGAGCTGCGTGTCCCAGGCCGGCTGTCCTCACCGAGCCCATCTTAGTCCCCAGGCCTCCCTGCCCCGTGCCCTGCCTGGTCCCGGGGTGAGCTCAGGGCTGTGCCCCTGGTCCTGGGACTCGCTGCCCAGCACGTGGCAGTCCTGGGGGCGAGCCTGCGTGGGGACACAGTGACAGGGTTCGGGGGTCTGTTCCTCTCCCGGTGGCTCCGGGCAGGTCCGGGCCTGCCCGCTCGGGCACTGCCAGGCTGTAGCTGCTGCGCCAGGGACCTGGAGATGCCACCTCAGGCTGTGGAAGTGGGTCCTGCCCCTCCCCCACCGTGGGGCCAGAGCCAGCAGAGCCCACCTGGCCCCCGCCTCTCCCTCCTGGGCATGGAGGCTCTCGGGAGGGGCACTGGTCAGGACCCAGGCCCCCACCCCCCTGGGCCCTGCACGTGTCCCTCGAGGGGCGGCCCCACATCCAGGGTCTCCGGGAGCCCCCAGCCCGGCTCCAGACCCCGGGCTCAACCTGGAGGCAAGTTCATCATCACCCCCAGCAGGGTCTCCCTCGGGGGCCGTGGAGACAGGTGCGTGAGGCCCGAACCCCGCTCCCGAAGGGCCGCGGAGCCGGGCTCGCTGTCGCCGCCCCCCCCCCCCCCCCCCCCCCCCCCCCCCCCGGCACAGGTGGCGGCTCTGAAAAGGCCTCGCGGCCCGGGGCCTCCCCCAGCCGGGGTGAAGCGGGGCCTGCAGGTCTGCCAGGCAGGCCTCCTGCCCACTCACGGAATGGGGGAGGGGAGCACGCAGGGGCCTCCCCCAGCTCACTGCCACCCTTCCTGCTGCAGAGGGAAGATGTCCGGGCCCACCGCCCCCGACGAGGGAACCACCTTCCAGAACCTGTGGAACTCGCTGTGAGTATTTCCTGCCCCCCCCACCCCCCGGCTGGCGGGCTGGGGTGCTGCTGGGCCTGCTCCTGGGGACCCAGCTCTAAAGTACGAGCACTTCCGTCTGACCAGCTTTCAGAGGGGTCGGGGCCAGGGGCGGCCCCGGGGACAGAGCCCACTGTGACCCTCCCTCCTCCGTGTTCACAGCATGGGAGGGGAGGAGGCAGGAGGGGGAGGGGAGGAGGCGGGAGGGGGAGGGGAGGAGGCGGGAGGGGGAGGGGAGGAGGCAGGAGGGGGAGGGGAGGCTGCGGGCATGAGTCCCTGGGACTCACAGGGGTGGGGGGGGGAGCAGGAGAATTAGGCTCCCCACCCCCCCAAGCCTGGGCTGGTCCCGAGCTGGGCCTGGGCAGTCGGGCTGACAGCGCTGCTTTCTGTCCCCAGGCCCCACAGCACCTACTTTGACCTGCCCCAGGCGAGCCAGGGCAGCAGCGAGGGGGTCAGACCCGACAGCACCTACTTTGACCTGCCCCAGGCGAGCCAGGGCAGCAGCGAGGGGGCGTGTGGCACAGAGGCCGGCATGGACTTCCACCTGCCAGGCATGGCCGCCTCGTCCGTCATGGTGAGTGGGGTGGCCGCCAGCAGAGGGTGGGCAGTGAGTGTGGACTGTCCTGTCCTGGGAGCCTGCGGACAGCAAACAGGCTCTCTGCATGCTCTGTGGGGTTGTCAGGGCATTTCAGGGGCAAAACAGAAAATGTATCAGCTCACATAACCCTCCTGTAGAGATGCCAGGGACAGGTGTGAACTCAGCTATGGCTGGATCAGGGGCAGGTGTGGGCTCAGGTATGGATGGATCAGGGGCAGGTGTGAGTCAGGTATGACTGAATCCAGGTGTTTAAACAGGTGCCTCTCTTGCCCTGCTTTCCCGACAGTGGCTTTGCTCTCAGGCAGCCTCCTCTCATGGGGGAAGTACAGGCTCTACCAGCACCCCCCTCTCCACGGGGAGGACCCCTCTGGGTCCTGAGTCCCACGGGCCTGCCTCTCATTGGTCTGCACGTGGTCATGTGCCCACCCCCGAGCCACCCCTCTGCCTCTGCTCTGCCTGGGCCCCTGGTACCCCCTGAGGGTCAGATGGAATGAGGTGACGTGGGCTCCTCTGCTGGGGTCCAACCCCAGCAGGTCCAGGGGTCCCCAAAGGTGTGGACGGAGTTAGCGAAGAAGGAAGGACACAGAGGCAGCGTTCAGTTGATCAGCAGCCTAGCCAGGATCTCTAGCCAAGTTCTGGTCAGGATCTCCAGCCAGGTTCTGTGTCCATGTTGCCTTGCTAGGTTCTCCAGCCAGGTTCTCCAGGTTCTCCAGCCAGGTTCTGTAGCCATGTTCCCTCGCTAGGTTCTCCAGCCAGGTTCAGTCACCAGGTTCTAGTCAGGTTCTCTTGCCATGTTCTATCCAGGTTCTGTAGCCAGGTTCTGTCTCTAGGTTCTGCCTCTAGGTTCTGTTGCCAGTTTCTGTCCAGGATCTTTTGCCATGTTCTCTCGCTAGGTTCTGTCTAGTTTCTGTGTCTAGGTTCTGTGTGTAGGTTCTGTGTGTAGGTTCTGTGTGTAGGTTCTGAGTCCTGTTGTCTTGTTACATCTGTATTTATACCAGTTGATTCCAATCCTATCAATCTCTATTCCAAAGGTTAGGTCATTTCTTATCTCCATTCCAGGGAGTAAAGATTATGTAGCTTAAGCATGATTGTTCGTAGTTAAAGTGATTAATTACCCGCCTGGCACTCAGTTAAGGGGTTTTATTCCCTCCCTAACTTCAGGGGAAAATCCCTACCTGGGGAAACAACCTTTCTCAGAGACCTTGGTTAAAACACATAGTGCCAAGAAGGTGAGCAAACATATTAAGAACAGTATGCCATATATGCCAGGTCCCTTGAAACAGTAAGGATGGACCGGCTCCCGGCACTCCTCCCACACAGGACTGAGTTGTGGGGGAGGTTGAGGGAGGGGCGTGGCTGGGGCTGCAGGGGCCATTGGGCCACACCCCGCTGGCTGCAGGGACTGAGGTCCCGCCAGCTGGGCATTGCTGTTGGCAGGAAGGCAGAGCTGTAGCAGCAGGTGGTGGCCTTGTCTCCAGCCACCCGTTGCCAGGTGGGCGGCAAGCAGGTGACCCCTGGCCCGGGGAGGCCCCACGGTACCATCCTGAGTCTCCCCCGAGGCTGCTTCCTTGGGAAAGCACTGGACCCGGGTCAGCTCCGTCCTGCCCACAGGCTGCTGCCCGGGGCTCCCTCGGGTGGGGCCCGTCGAGGACACTTTGCTCAGTGCCTGAGGGAAGCCCGGGGCCGCAGCTGTCCGGGCTGCTGGCCTCCCTGAGGCCAGCTGAGCATCTGTCTTGGACCCAGGGCCAGGGCCCAGGAGGGAGGCAGCGCTGGGAAGTCCGGAGGCCGGGACTGGCCCCCTCCCTACAGCCGCCTCTTCCAAGTGGGGACCCCTCCCGGCAACACACCCGCCTGTGGCACCTGGGCGTTGGGTGAAGGAGCAAGGGTGCGGGGGTTGGGGGAGAGGGGGGAGAAGGGGAGGGGGGGTGGGGTGGGGGTCAGGGTCCCCGCGTCCTCTGTGGGCCTCGCTGCGGGGCTGGCATGGACCCGCTGGCCCTCAGGGACTCGCAGATGGCAGCTGCTGGGGCGGGCAGGCCAGGGGGTGGGGCCGAGGCAGACGCTGCCCACGGGTGGCCTGGTGTGGCCCAGAGCAGGATGAGAGGGGGACGTGGTGTCCCCACTCTTGGGGTCGCTCTCTGTGCTGCCAGCTGCTCCCCAGGGCAGAGGGTCCCCCCATTCCTGGACACAGGGCCCTGTGTTGGGACCCACCTGGGCTCCTTGGTAGGGATGCCGTCGGCTGCAGCGAGACCCGCAGACATTGCCGCTTCAGGAGCCAGTGTTGCTGCGGGCCGGCCTGGCCCTCGGGTCTTGTGATGACGGGTCTTGTGATGACGTGGTGACCGCCAGCAGGGAGCTGGGAAGAATTCGGTTTATTTCTCACTGGTCCTGGAGGGCACGCGGCTCGCCTGGGGAGGGGGAGTCAGGGGGGGAGGGGGAGTCAGGGGGAGAGGGGTGTCGGGGGGGGGGTATGGCCTCAGGTTCAGGGGTTCACTCTATTGGTTTATTTGAAAGGCGGGGAGGGAAAAGCAGGGTCACCCAGCGGGCAGCCCTCCAGGGGGCCAGGGCTGTGGGGAGGGGCCCCGGGGGGCGGCCTGGCCCGGCTGCGGTGCAGCTGGCCCGTGTCTACCGGGGACGGGGTCTAAATGGGCGCTCCTCGGTCACAGGCTTGACGCCAGGCACTGGCATTACAATCAAAGGGCGAACGGCCCCTCTGTGGGGGGACGGGAGCTGCCGCCTGTCTTAGGGAGCGGGGCCTGAGGGCAGCCTCCTAGGAAGTCCGTCTCCGGAATTGTGGGAGCCGCCCCACCAGCCACTGCTCACCCCCGAGGGCAGAGGCCGGGAGACCCACAGCCCGGAGCTGGGAGGGCCCGCGATGGAGGCGGAGGGGCCACTCTAGGTTCCAGCGGTGCCCCCACTGCTGAGCTGCTGAGCGTGTCCGGCCTGGGGCGGGGAGGGCATGGGGAGGACACGGGGAGGACACGCCTGTCCCAGCCCGGAGCGAAGAGGGTGGGCTTCCCACGTCAGGGAACCGCTGGGCCAATCTGCGGGGGAGCAACACCCCACTTAGTAAAAGTCGGACAGGGATCACCTGGAACCCGCTGGCCACCCCCTGCGCCTGCCCCTGACCCCTGCCCAGCCCCCTCGTGGGACTTGGTGAGCTTGGCACCCCTCGCCCTCCCCCGCCCCACAGCCCAGGTGTCACGTCAGAGGCTCAGCAGCATGGGTAGCCGGCCGCAGCGCCCAGCCGGACTGCTTTGCCCACGGACCTCTGCCCACCGTGTCCAGGTGCCTGGGTGGGGTGCTCTGGGTCCCCCAATTGTGGGACTCGCTTAGCAAGAGGTGCAGGCTTAGGCAGGCCCAGTCCTGGGGGGCAGAGAGGATGTTGGTGCCTTCTGTAGTTTGGGGGCCTTGGGCCTCCATGCCGCCCCCCTCCCACCCCCACTCCCCCGCCCCCACACTGGAGAACTGGGCAGGTTCCTTCCCAGCTCTGGAGGTGTGGGAAAGGGGAGCCACGGTGCTCAGCAGGTCCCCCTCCCCTGCAGCCCCAGAGTCAGCGTGCCCCTCCCGCGCCCCTTCCCGCCTCTCCTGCCGCTTTTTTCTGGCGACAGCTGCCGTGGGCAGGTGGCCCACCGTGGGTGTGGGGGGGCTGCAGCCAGCAGGGGCCCGCCCACCTCCCCTCAGGTGCCAACAGCAAGCTGCCAGCTCTGGGGCTGCGTTCCTGTCGGGGGAGGGGCATTGCTCAGCTGGTCCCCAGCAGGGACGGGGGCAGAGGGAGGGAAGGGACCCCTCCACAGGGAGGGTCTGCAGCCTGAGGCAGGGGTGGGGCTGGGGCAGGAGGTGGGCTCAGCTCTCTGCCACCCTCTCCAGCCCCCGCCCCCAGCAGTGAGCCCTGCCCGGCCCCTGGGCCACCAGGCTGAGCCCTGGCCGGGCCTCCTCACAGAGCCGCTGCCATGTGGCCAGACCTCACCGGGAGTCCTGAGGACGCGGCAAGTGGGGGGAGCCCCATGAGTAAGAATGGAAACTGCAGGGGCCGCGGGAGGCCCCGAGGAAGCAGGTGCTGGGGACCGAGACAGGAGGCGGCTCCTGGGGATGGAGGCCCCGCTCCCCGCCCGGTCCCGTGGCCAGGACTTGGGAGAAATGCGCAGGAGGGGGCGCCGCTGGGGAGCCGTGGGTGCCCCTCCGGGGAGCCGTGGGTGCCCCTCTGGGGAGCCGTGGGCGCCGCTGGTGGAGCCGTGGGTGCCCCTCCGGGGAGCCGTGGGCACCGATGGTGGAGCCGTGGGTGCCCCTCCGGGGAGCCGTGGGCACCGATGGTGGAGCCGTGGGTGCCCCTCTGGTGGAGCCGTGGGTGCCCCTCTGGGGAGCCGTGGGTGCCCCTCTGGTGGAGCCGTGGGTGCCCCTCTGGTGGAGCTGTGGGCGCCCCTCTGGGGAGCCGTGGGCGCCGCTGGTGGAGCCGTGGGTGCCCCTCTGGGGAGCCGTGGGTGCCCCTCTGGGGAGCCGTGGGCGCCGCTGGTGGAGCCGTGGGTGCCCCTCCGGAGAGCCATGGGCGCTGCTGGTGGAGCCGTGGGTGCCCCTCTGGTGGAGCCGTGGGCGCTGCTGGGGGAGCCGTGGGGACAGGCAGGTGCTCAGGCCCTCGCCAGGGGTGCAGCCCTGCTGCTCTGGACCCGCCGCCAGGGCTGGAGAGAGGTGGCCTTTCTGACCTGCTGACCCTCCCGCTGGGCAGCGTCCCATCCAGGGCGCTCGGGGGGAGCAGGCCTGAGCCCTGAGCACAGAGAGGCCAAGGCCGCCGGGGGGCCAGCCCAGGGCCCTGAGGCCCCAGCTGCCCCGGAGCCCAGGAGGAAGCACTGCCTGGGCGGTGGGGGCCTCGCTGAGACCTGTGGCTCCCCCTTTCCTGCACCCTCCCACCCTGGGCCCATTCCGGCATCTTTCCCCTCAAACCCTTCTTCCTTTTGTGTCTCCTTTCTGCACGTTCAGAGGAGGCCATCCTTCCGGCCCCCCCATCCCCCCTGCAGCCCCCCAGCCCTCCCCAACCTCCCCCTGTGCTGAGTCCTGGCTGACGCTCTTTGCCGACCACTGCTCTCTGGACCGGCGAGGACTCCGGCTCTGAGGGGTCTGGGGTTTGCCCAGCTCTGCACAGTGCCCTCTGCGGAGGCGGGTTCGAGCCAGGGCCTCGCCTCCTCTCCAGCCCCGTCTGTCTCCCTGCAGCGTGTCTGCCCAGCCCCATCCCACAGGAACCGCAGCGGCGCCGGGCCCTCCAGGTGGCTTTGAAGGGCTCCCTGCCCTGACCCTCTCGCCCGCGGGCCTCTGGGCTAGGATGGCTCTCAGCGGCCGCCTCCAGCCAGGGCTCCTCACCTGGGCCCCGGGGGACCCCTTCCCGGGGCCTGTCTACCCCACCAACCTCTGTTTTCCTGGATTGTCCTATGGGCGGTGCAGACCTGTGTGTTGGGAGCTAGCAGCCATGGCCAAAGGGACTCGCAGAGCGCCTGGGGGCCGCGCCCGGCTCAGCCCCTGCCTGGCTCAGTCTTCCAGCCGACGGACTGGAGGAGGCCGAGCTGAGGACAGGGTCTCCCCGTCTCTCCAACAGCTTGCAGGTTCTTAACTCTTGTTGGGCTTGGAAGCCTGAGGTCGCAGGCCACTGCCCTGGGACTGCGGCCCTCACAGATGCCCTGCCTGACCCCAGCGAGGACCCGCCCCTACGCCCGGGCAGCCTTGTGCCAAAGGTGGTCAATTACAGCGGCAACTGAGACTCCAGGAGGGGGTGGTGGTGACCATCTCGAGTCCCCGCTGGGCAGCGCTGTGTGGGCGCTGTCCGCGCTGAGGGCCCCACAGCTGGCTCGCTGTGAGGGGCAGGGCCCCCGGGGTCAGGGCGCCAGGCCAGCGGCAGCCGGCAGCCCGGAGTGCGTAGCTCCGGCTCCTCTCACTCAGTCGCCGCCTGTGCCACGCGGCTGCTCATGCCTTCACCGGCTCCCCTGTGGGGTGGCCCCGGGGGACCAGCACGTTGCCGGGTAGGAGGGAGATGGCTCCGCCCAGGGCGCCAGGGCCATGGCACCATCTCTTCCCTCTGGGGTGCCCCGGCCCTGCCTACCCTTGTGCTCAGGGGTGCAGCTCGTGCCCCTCAGGGCCCCCGGTGGGCGGCATCTCAGAGGGAGCAGGTGTGGCTTCATTATGAGCCCGGCGCTGGCCCGGCGCCGCCCCTCCTGCGGCCTCCGTGGTGCGGTCCAGCTCAGCAGTGGGCAAGCCGAGGCCTGCCTGGGCCGATGAATAGTCATGAGGAGTAAGGGGTGGGCGCCGTTTTGTTGTTGGATGCGGGCAGTTGACAGAACTAAGGGAGATGGAGAGAGAGAAGATGCCAACCCACAGCCCACACGCCCCGCAGCACCCCGGGCTGCTGCCCCCCTAGCCGCCAGCCGCTCCCCCGGCCGCCCCTGTGCCCGCGCCCCCGGCCGCCCAGACCCATGCCGCGCCCCGCAGCGCGCCAGCTCCCCCGCGTGTGCAGAGCCCCGCGCCCACCATGCTGTACGTCAGCGACTCGGTGCAGCAGCTCGTCACGGTAGGTGTGCCGCGGGCACCCCCAGACCTCGCGGGGACCCGTCTCCATCCTTCTCGGGGGCCTGGGGGTTTCGCCAGGGTGGAGGGCTCAGAGGGGCGCACTGGGCGGGGGCGCCATCCAGGGCAGAGGCTGGCAGGTGCTGGGCATGGAGGCGGGTGCCTGCCATCCTGGGGGTGCTCTGGGGACCCGGCCCTCTGGCTGGGCGGGGCCGCAGCCACGAGAGGAGGCGGGTGGGTGTCTGGTCAGCGCTGGGCGGCCGCCTCTTGGCGAAGGGGTTTCTGGCTTCTCGGCCTGGGGGTGGCGGCTCCATCCCAGGTTAAGGGTCCCGGAGCGGCCCTGCCCTGTCCCCAGCTGCCGGAGCTCAGCGTCCCCGGGGGTCGTCACTCTCCCCGGTGTGGGCTGGAGGCTCCCTGACCACGAGCATCCTCCCCGGAGCCTCTCACCTCACGCCAGGCAGGGCGCTTCTCGCGGGCTGGGGGCTGGCACGGTGAGGGTCAGCGGGTCAGATGCCTGCTGCCGGCCTCAGGGAGAGACGGGCGGCGGCGGGAGATCACGGGACCGAGCTCACGTGCAGGCCTGGCCGGTGCTCTGGGAGCCGGGGAGGCAGCGCTGCCGCCTGAGCAGGTGGGCCCAGCCGCTCACGCCGGCCAGCCGGAGGCAGACAGCGCGGGCCGTGGTCCCGAGGCCCCGGGCACACGGAGATCCTGGCGTAGCCTTTTCCCACGAATGAAGCGGGGTCACAGCTGAGCCAGGCGAATGCCAAGCCCGGGCTGCGTGGGGCCGGGTGGGGCCGGGCAGGGGGCGGGGGGACTGGGCTCTGGCCCTGGAGCGTGGCCTCCCGTGTGAGCCGCGGGCAAAGGAGCCGCCGGAGCCCATCCTGCCGCCATCCCCGTGTTTGGGGACCAGCAATGGCCACCGTGTCCTCCCGGGTGCCCCGGCAGCTCTGACGCCCCCCGCAGCTCTGACGCCCCGGCAGCTCTGACGCCCCCCTGCAGCTCTGACGCCCCAGCAGCTCTGATGCCTGCGGGCCTGGGCGGTGGCTGGGCTGGGTGGGGGTGGGGCCTCTCCTGTTTCCGTCCCAGAGGGAGACAGGCTGTGTGCACCTGTCCCAGGGAGGAAGTGGTGTTCCACCTCAAACTCCAAGATACTGAAGAAATAGGTTGGATTCAGAAAAATGTTGGTCACCCTGTTGTCACTGAGAGCACACGGGGTGTTTCCCCGGGGGACGGGGGGGACGGAGGGGAGAGACGGGGGGACGGGGGGGGGGTAAGGGGGCTCCTGCACAGCCACCCTGAGGGGGAGCTGCACTCGCTCCCTGTGTAGCCTCGGCAGGAGGGCCCCAGGCGGGAAAAGCCAGGAAGTATTGACTAAGCGCCTACTGCATACAAGGGCCTGCGAGGGAGGAGGGACAGGATCTGGAAGAACCCCTGCTGCAGTCTGAGAGCTGACCACAGGGGGGCAGCGCAGAGCTGGGAGCCACCGGGAGGGACGCGGCCCTGGGACCAGGTGGGAGCCCGGGTGCCCAGAGCAAAGGCGCCGGCGGAATTAGCGGAGGGTGGGTGTGAGGGTGAGGTGACCCGGTGAAGGGAGCCGACATTTGATCAGAGGGGGAGCAAGCAGAGGATGAGGAGGGAGGGGCAAGCCTTCAGGCTCAGCCATCTCGGGGACCAGGAGCAGCGGGCAGGGGCAGGAGCAGGAGGGAGGGAGACGGGTCGCAGGGGGGCGGGTGAGGGAGGGGTGTCCAAAGCTGATGACCTGCAGAGCAGGACGGGCCTGAGCAGTGCCCACCCAGACATGGGGAGGGGCCTCCAGGTGGAGGGCGGCGGGGGGAGCGGGGAGTCTGGGCCACGTTGGCCGGAGCGGCCGCTTGGACACTGGGCAGCAGGTGTCTGCCGGCAGGAGGGCTGTGGGATGGCCTGTGAGGAGTGCCAGCCCCAGTGGGCGCATGGCCAGGGCTGGGGGGCAGCATGGAGGGAGAGTGACCGAGAGGAGAGCAGCCGGCCGTGCCCCCGGGCCCCCGAAAGGAGACAAGTGGGGAAGGGACGTCACACCGGTGACGAGAGGGCCAGGCTGGGCCGCTGGAGAGGGGCTGGGCCGGGAGCGGGGGGTGTCACTGCTGAGGGGTAGGACACTGTGAGGGCAGAAAGGGGGCGGGTCTGTGGCCAGGACGGGACAGAGCCGAGCTGGAGTGACTGAGGGTGGGAGTGGGCTTCCCCTCCCCAACCTTGTGCGTGGAGCTCAGGCTCTGGGGGGCGGGGAGGGCTGCCTCTTCAGAAAGCAGCACCAGCACCGGCTTCTGAGGGCGAGGGGTCACCCCATCCACTGGCCGCTGCCCCAAAGTCCCAGCACCGACCCCACCCGGCAGCCTGGATGTCTGCTGGGACCTCCACCTCCCGTCCAGGCGAGCACCCGCCTGCCCTGGCACGTCTGGCTCAGCGAGGGAGACCCCTCTGTCTTCCCTTGGCGCTGTTCTTGACCCCCTTCCTGAACCCCACATCTGGCTCACCAGGAGCCCTCCCAGCCCCACCCGGTCCTGCGGCGGCATCTTTTCCCTCGAGGGTCACCTCGGAGCCACTGGCCGAGCGCCCCGCCTGCCCCCTCCATTGCTGGCCTCTTTGTGTTGAGGTCACAGGGATAAAGGGGGGGCGTGGGGGCTGCGTCTCCAGCCCCTGGGAGGGCCCGGGAGGGGCTTGCTGAAGGGCAGAGCGCCCTCACCTGCCTGTCACCCCAGAGCCCTGAATTGGGGAGCAAACGACCGAAGCGGGGACCCCACTCTCACCACCTGCAGAGCTCTCCCAGCCCTGCCCTCCCTCCTCCACCTGCAGTCCCCTCCTCCAGACCCCCGGCCCCCAGATCTCTGAGCTGCTGTGAACTCCCCCCTGCAGAGGCAATCGACCCCCACCTCACCCTCCCGCGCCCTTCACCCTCATCACCATCGAAGGCTCCTCCAGGGCCCACTCTCTCTGCCCCCAGCGAAGAGGGCACCGCCAGGCCACCGGCCCCCGTGTCCTGACTCACCTCTGCCAGATGGACAGACGGATGGACAGAGGGACGGGTGGGTGGAGGACGTCAGGGTGACTCCTGGGGCAGCTCTGGGGCAGCAGGCAGGGGTGGGAAGGCTGGGGCTCCGGAGCCGTGCTCACGGAGGAGGGGGAGCAGCCCCACACCCGCCGTCCCCCGTGAGCCTCCCTCGCCCATGCGATCACAGAGCGCCCACCTTCATCCCAGCCCCCGGCGCCCCGAGAGGCAGGGCAGGCCCAGGCCCATTTCCTGGTGTTAGATAAGATCCATGGTGCCCAGCGGCGTGGCTCAGGGGCTGAGTGTCGACCTAGGAACCAGGAGGTCAGGGTTCGATTCCTGGTCAGGGCACATGCCTGGGTTGCGGGCTTGATCCCCAGTGCGGGGTGTGCAGGAGGCAGCCGGTCCATGATTCTCTCTCATCATGGATGTTTCTCTCTCTCTCTCTCTCTCTCTCTCTCTCTCTCTCTCTCTCTCTCTCTCTCCTTCTCCCTTCCTCTCTGAAATCAATTAACATAAATGCACCCCGTGGGCCTCTTGCCTATTTGTGAGCAGCTCTGAGGAGCCTGGGGGGGGGCACCCCAGAGACGCCACCGGCCTGGATACCCGTCCTCACTGTCCCAGCGGCGCTGTCTGCAGGTGGGGGCAGGCAGAGCGCCCTGGCTCAGCCTCGCTCCTGCAGACACACGCCTGGGGGGCCGGGGCCTCCGGCACACATTCGGGGTGCGAGGGGTGGAAAGTTCCACACGCGCTAGCATGGGCCGGGCGGCTCGCCTCAGCCCGGTGAGAGCGGAGGGTGCGCGGCTTTCGGGGGAGGGAGCCGGTGCGGCACAGGCCGGGTCTTGTCAGCATTTCCATCCGTTTAATCACAGACGCAGCGATGCCGTGGGAAGTACTGGGACGGAGGTCCTGCTCCGAGGGCCGGGTTAGCGGAGCCGCAGCCAGACGGCAGCCAGGCACTCGCAGGGGGCGGGGGGGGGGGGGCCGCGGCCAAAGCCCGGGCACGCCTGCACCGGCTCGGGAGCGGGAAGTTTCCTTCTCCCTTAAAGGTCTGGTCGTTAAAGGTCTGGCCGCAGTGCTCTCCCGGGAGCATGGGGTGCGGGGGTCAGAGCGGACACTGAGGGGCGCCCTGGCTGACCTCCCCACGATGCTCCAGGCAGAGCGCTCGGGACTGGAGCCGGCGCCCGCCCTGCGCCATGCGGCGGCCATAGGGCGATCCGCCAGACGGGGCGCCCCCAGAGCTCTGACCGTCCCCAGTCTCCTTGGTCGGTCTCTGGAAGGAGGGCGGGCTCTGACGCCCAGACTGGCAGCCACTGCCCTTCTGGGCGCTCGGGGATCCCTGCCTGGTCCTCCGGACCTGGCTGAGGTGACAGTGACGGGAGCCTGGCAGGAGCCCAGGCGGCTCCCGCCTCCGACATCAGGGTTAGTGTGACGCCTGGGAGGAGCTCCCCGCCCCCCGCCCCCCATGGACGCTGCTCCCCTCCCCTCTGGGGGGTGGGATTCTAGAATTCCGTCTGGTCCCTGTCCCTGCTCACGCTGCTGTTCCAGTGGCTTTGCCACTTCTGTTCCTCACTGAGTCCCTTCTGTCCTTCCCGGTGTGCAGGGCCGGCACACCCTGACCCACCAGAGCACCCTGTGCCCGCTCACACAGCCCTGCCGCAGCCAAGCTGCCAGCAGAGGTCAGAGGTCAAGGTCCTTGTGCGGTCAGAGCTCAGGGCCGCCCGGGCCTGGCCGGGCCTCCAGGGAACAGCGGAAACTCGAAGAGCGTGAAGCGTGAAGCGATGCAAACGAGCGCGGGCCTTTCCCGGCGCATCAAAAGGCAACCGGAACCCGTTTCCTCGACCGCTGCCCCCCCTCCCCAGGCTGTGCCCACGGGGCCTGCACACAGGCTCTGCGCCCCAGCTGGCCCGGCCTCAGCTGTGGGTGATTCTGGGCATGGCCCCCAGGGGCTGTGTCACAAGGGCCACTGCTCCACGCAGAGGAGTGGAGAGCAAGCCTGGGAGCACGGGGCGGTGGAGAAAGCCTGGGGGCTTCCAGGAGGCGGTGAGGAGGGGAACAGTATGAGCCAAGACCCGGGTGCAGACGGAGTGCCCAGGGCGGCTGGGAATGGGGCTTCCTGGGGGGCAGTGCTCACTGCCCAGAGGTGCAGGACTCCGCTTCCCATGTGTGTGTGGTGTCCCGGCGCCAGCCTCCCGGCCACTCTGCTTTCTCTGTCAAGTCCAGTGCCCGGCCTGGGAGTCAGCGGGAGCCGCCTCTGGGACCTGCGCTGATGTGCCTAGGCCATCTGGGCCTGTGGTCACACACGGCCCCTCTGGAGACCCCCAGGGCCCATCGGAGCGGCTCCCTGGGAGTGTGACCCAGAATGACTTGACTCTGCTGGCAGCGTGGCCTGCTTGGGCCCCTAGAAGAATGGTGCCACTCCCAGGCACCGCGGTGGCACCGAAACCCACATCCATTTCGCAGTCAGGACGTCCCGGGGGAGCTGCCGCGGTGGCGTGGATGCTGGGAAGCGGGCCTTCAGGAGGGCCTCGGGGCACAGGTGCTAAAAAATTCACTTTCCAGCTCCATCCCCCGAGTCATGTGAGCCGATCTGCACACTCTCCATAGAGAAGCGTGTGTGGGGTCATTACAGATGCAGCTCCCGGGAGGACCGGCTGGGAGGGAGGGCGCCTGGCAGGGCAGCAGCGGGTGCAGATTGCGCCTCACCCGCACAGGCAGGTGGCCTGGCCCCGGGCGCCCAGAGCAGGAGTGGGCGTGGTGGGTCTGCACAGTTTGGGGTCTGTCTGAGTTTGGGGTCTGTTTCATTCCCCCCGAGTTTCTGAGCATCCAGCGGGGTGCTAGGTGCAACAGGACAGGTGGGAAGTGACCTCACTCACCCTTCCCCGTGCCTGGAGCTCAGGGACTGTCCCCTGAGTGAGGGACTGGGGGCGGGGTCTCCCACCTGCTCCTGGGTGTGCAGGCCCAGCCCCAGTTCCCTCATCTGCAGCCTCAGCCATCGGGCTTTTGTGAGAGGTGGGCTCTCTGGGTCGCTGGGTCGGGGAGACCCTAGGCGGGGGGCACAGCTGCAGGGCTGGGAGGGGTGGGAGCTGGGATGGGCCTCGCCCCCTCCCCCTGCTCCTGGGACAGCACCCTCAGTCCCTGGGGCTGGAGTCCTTGGCAGAGGCCAGCCCCCTCCCTGGAGACGGGGGAGGGGTGGAGGGGTATGAGGGGGGCGGGGGAGAGGGGAGGGGGAGGGGCACTGCCCAGACACATGGGTGCAGGGAGCAGCCTCGGCTCACCCTCTCCACGCAGCAGGCCCCCCCCCCCTTCCGGACCGTTGGCCGAAGCCGGATCTAAGCCCAGCCCCGTCCGTGTGGCTCTGCCCTGGGTGAGCACCTGGTGCCCGTGGCCCCTGGAGGCGGCTGTGAGCACCAGGCTGCAGGGCGAATGGGACGGCCTGGAGGGGCCCGGGTCCTGGTGGAGGCGGCTCTGGGGCATCGGCTGCTCCACAGGAGGCAGCGAGGACCTGACCGGCCCGGCCCCTCCTGGGCCTCAGGCAGGCCTGGTGCTGGCCCCTCCGGGTCCCTGCGGGGAGGCCACCCCGGCTTCGCCCGCTCCTCTCCTCGCGGCCCTCCTGGGCCGGGCCCAGCAGCCTGGCAGCACATGCAGGCACATGTGGGCGCCGCGGGCCGGGCCTGTCCCAATCAGCCCACTCTCCCGAGTGGAGTTCTCGCTGCAAACACAACAAACCAAGAAAGTCCTGGGTTCGCCCAGGTCCCTGCCTGCAGCCAAGTGGGTCTCACCAAGCTGTGGGGTTCCTGGCTCTGCAGGGACCCCGCCCCCGCCTGAGGCTCTCCGCCTGGGGTCCCGCCCAGCCCCCCAGCTGCGAGGAAGGGGATGCAGGGGCCCCCTGTGGGCGGGCAGCCATGCGTAACCACACCTCCCCATGGGGGGGCCACGCAGAGCCCAGCCATACGGCAAACAGGACGGAAACCTGTGCCACCTCAGCATGTGGGCAGAGGCCACCCTGGGGAAGCAGGGCCACAGGGGGCAGTGCCCTCGGACGGAGCGCAGCCGGACGCGTGGTCTGTTCCCTGGGGAGGAGGGCCCACTGCCCCGGCACCAGGGCCCAAGGTGCTGCTGAGCCTGCCCTGTCCACGGGCCAGGGGGCGGGGGCTGGGGCCGGGTGGGGGGGGCTGCAGAGGAGGCCGGAGGGGACCCGGGGCTGCGGTGCGAGGGTGCTCGCTCGCCTGCCTGCCTGCGACTCCCGCTGCAGGGCTGCCGGGCGCAGAGATCCTATCAGCCGTCAGGCTCAGTGACTAAGGCCCTGGCACAGCGGCTGGTGAAGAATGTGGACAAGTTAAAATCTGAACAGGGCTGTTGTGGGGCGGCCTCCGTCTCCTGAACAGGCGGCCGGGGCGGGCGCCAGGCCTGGAGCCCCCCTGGGCGTCCCACTTGGGGACACGGGGACACGGGGACTCGTCTGAGGCTGCAGCTCTCACACAGCCCAGAGCACCCCCGCTGGGCCTCCCGGTCACCTGGAGAGAGGGGAGCATGGGGACGTGGGGGGCCGGGGCAGGAGGGGGCCCCTGCCCTCCCCACCCAGGACCCAACAGGCTCTCAGCCTCGTGCCAGAGGAAGGGGCCAGCTCACACCTGGTCCTCAGTCCTGGTCATTCCTACCTATAGGGCCTGTCCCATCTTCAGCCTCCCTCCCTCCTCCTTCCTTCCTTCTTCCTTCCTTCCTTCCTTCCTTCCCTCCTTCCTTCCTTCCTTCCTTCCTTCCTTCCTTCCTTCCTTCCTTCCCTCCTTCCTTCCCTCCTTCCCTCCTTCCTTCCTTCCTTCCTTCCTTCCTTCCTTCCTTCCTTCCTTCTTTCCTTCCTTCCTTCCCTTCTTCCTTCCCTCCTTCCTTCCCTCCTTCCCTTCCTTCCCTTCCTTCCTTCCCTCCTTCCTTCCCTCCTTCCTTCCCTCCTTCCCTTCCTTCCCTTCCTTCCCTTCCTTCCCTTCCTTCCCTTCCTTCCTTCCTTCCCTCCCTCCCTCCCTCCCTCCCTCCCCTTCCTTCCTTCCTTCCTTCCTTCCTTCCTTCCTTCCTTCCTTCCCTCCTTCCTTCCCTCCTTTCCTTCCTTCCCTTTCTTCTTTCCTTCCTTCCTTCCTTCCTTCCTTCCTTCCTTCCTTCCTTCCTTCCTTCCTTCCTTCCCTCCTTCCTTCCCTCCTTCCCTTCCTTCCTTCCTTCCTTCCTTCCTTCCCTCACCTGCTAGCCCCTGTCCAGCCCACCTCTGGAGTGAGAGCTTTGCAATGAGAAACGCACTACACCCCGCGCAGAGGGTGCTGGGAGCAGGAACAGGATGAGAGCTTCCCGTCCCCGTGTCCCTGTGTCCCCGTGTCCCCGTGTCCCCGTGTCCCCGTGTCCCCCGCAGCCACATCAGAAGGGAGGAAGCGCAGGGGAAACCGTGTAGTTCATTACCCGCCGTGCTGGTCCCAGAGTGTCCTCAACATGACACGGAGGAGGGGAGTTGCTCACGTCCTTTCGTGGCCCCGAGGCCTGGGCCCCGGGTGCCCTCACGCCCACGGCACGGCTCGCATCACCCCGGCCCCGCTGAGCGTGCCCGTGTGGCCGTGGCTGCGGGTGGGCCGTCCCAGCCTGGGTGGCTCGGTGAGTGTCTGTCCCTGCGGGGCCCGCAGCCCAGGGCGGACAGAAACCTCGGGCTCACAGAGCCCCGCCCTCCCACTCGGGGGCCCAGCTGCGTCTTCGGGGGGCGCCGTGGTCCCCCTCGCGGCAGCCGGGCCGGGAGAGCAGGGCGGGCCTCCACCCCGCGTTCCGTGGCTGCGTTGAGCTGCGGTTCACGCGACACGCAGTTGGCCTATTTCAACTCGTGCTTTTAGTGTGTCCACGGGTCTGGGTACCCAGCCCGCAGCGAGTTTCAGGGTGTTCCAGCGCCCCCAAGGGAGACCACGCCTCTCAGCCATCAGCCCCCCCCCCCGCCCCCCGCAGCCAGAGGCGCCCCCGCCCCCGCCCCTGGGACCGCGGGGCACCTGAGCGAAGGAGCTGCCCTTCCTGGCGGCTCGGCGCTGCCTCCCGGCTCAGCACGTGGCGCTCAGTCGTCTGTTTTCCTGGAGGAGAAAGAAGGCTCCTCTGAACGCCCGCCCGCCCGCCCGTAGCTTGTTCGCCACTTGCCTGCCGGCGGGTGTGGGCTCCGTGGTTTACAAGTGAAGGGGGGGGGGCTGTCAGCCAAGGTGGGAGGCGGGTCCTGCAGGAGTCCCCCATCCCGCTGGGGTGGGTCCCCCCGCTCAAGATCCACCTGGGAGCTGGGTCAGGAGGAAGGCAGCGGCCTGGCCTCGGGGCGCCCCTGCCTCCTGTGCCCCTCACTCTGTCATCACCTGAGTCCCCGTCAGAGGCTTCAGGGCAGCATCTTCCCGGCAGGAGGGGCCGGGGCTGCAAGGGCCTCGTCCTGGGCACCCGGGGGTGGGGGGGGGTGCCCTCGGCGGTCGGAGTAGGGGGTCAGGTCATGCAGCCCCATCCCCCTGGGGGCAGAGAGAGCCGGGGTGCAGCGAGGGCTGAGCCTGGGCATGCGTGTGTTTTTGCACTTGGAGGAGGCAGGGAGACCCTGACAAAAGCCCCCACAATTCCCCGTCCCCACTGACCCCCGAGGTCTGGCTCCACCCCCCATGGACGTCTGGCTGGTCTCCCGTGCCACCCACCAGGGCCACTCTATCGCCCACACGTCACCGACACTGGTGCCTCAGTTTCCTCATTTGTAAAACGCAGACACTAACAGCGCCCGCCTCGGGCCTGTGGGGAGGGCCCAAGCGGACCTGGGAGCCGACCAGGCGCAGGCGGGGCGGTGGCAGCGTTGGAGGCCACCTGCCCAGCCCGCTGGTCCCGCACCGCCTGCTCGGAGCCTCCTGGTGGGGGAGGGCCTTCCCTGCCGGCCACCAGGGGGATCGGATCGGCCCTGGACTTGAGGCACCGTGCCGTGGGCAGTGCCCCCTCCCTCGCCCTTAAGCTCCTGGTGGGGGCTGCCCCGTCCCTGGTCCCTGGACCCCACAGAGGGTGGCCCAGGGCCACACCCACAGGAGCTCAGAGCCTGTTCCCCGCTGTGTAGCCTGGGGAGGAGCCGGCCCGAGTGCGGGTGGGCAGAGGGTGTGCCCATGGGGAACTGCCAGCAGGAGACACGGCTGGGGGGGGGGCGGGGGGGGCGGGTGTCCCCGAAGGAGGCAGCCCAGCTCTCAGGGCCCTGGGAGAGGCTTTGGCTCAGCCTCTGGCCTTCAGTCCCCACCCCAGCCCCACCTCCTGCATGGCGGACCCAGGGGGCAAACCTGTTCCCCAGCGCCTCCTAGGCACCCCCCGCCCCAGAGCCTGGGGTGTGTCTACCCTGTAGGATGGGGGCCCCGACGGCCTGGTTCCGGGGCGCTGGGGTCTCCCATGTGAGCTGTGACAGGGGGACAGAAGGGAGGACAGCAGGGCTGGTGCCGGGGCTGGGCCACCCCCCAGGCAGCTGCCTCCAGGTGCGCGGGGAGCCCAGGGGCCTGGCACCGGAGCGGATGGAGGGGAGGGTGAGGTGAATATGTCAGTTTATCCCCACACAAGTAGTGACCTGTCGGGGGCGGGGGGGACCGGAGAAATATTTGAGATGACGGAGCGGCTGGCCCTTTAAGGCTGCTGTAACAGGACACCTCCCAGACGGGACGGGCGCGCTCTCCAGCCTGACGGTGGGCCCCCTCCCTCCTCCGCTTCCCGCCAGGCCCAGTTCAATCTGATGAGCAGCACCATGGACCAGATGAGCGGCCGCGCAGCCCCGGCCAGCCCCTACCCTGCCGAGCACGCGGCCAGCGTGCCCACCCACTCCCCGTACGCGCAGCCCAGCTCCACCTTCGACACCATGTCGCCCGCGCCCGTCATCCCCTCCAACGCCGACTACCCCGGCCCCCACCACTTCGACGTCACCTTCCAGCAGTCCAGCACCGCCAAGTCCGCCACCTGGACCGTGAGTGCCCCGCCCCCAGCGGGCATCGGGGGGCGCGGGCGGTGGGAGACACGTCCTGGGCGCGAGGGAGGTCGAGCGGGGTGCCGGCGGTCCGGCTGTCCACACAGGTTCCCGCCTGGCCCGGGCCGCCCCACGGGAGGAGCATCGGCGGGAGGCGTGTCTCGGGGCTGGGCAGTGTGGGTGTGCCCACTCCTCGGACGTGAGGCCAGAGCCGGCCAGCCTCCCGAGGGCGGGGGGAGGGGGCATGGATGTGGCTCCCGGGGAGGTCCATGGGGCGGAGGCTGACCGCCCTCGCCGAGGCTGTCGAGGCTGTCGGGCCGGCATTCCTGTGCTGAGGTGGGGGCTCTGGTTTGCACCTGTCCGGGGTGGGCAGGGGGCATGCGGCTCTGCTGCCGGGAGCCACCTGGGCCGGTGCATGGAGGCTCCTCCTCCGGGCAGTGGGAGGTCGGCACCGGGGAGCTGGTCGTTGGCGGATGTGGGCTTTGCCCAGCGCGTGGCCTCCGGGCTGTCATCTCCACGCATCGCCGTGAGGCAGGGACATCAGGAGAACCCGCTGCCGCGGACTCCAGGTCTGACCGGGGGGAGTGAGCCAGAGTGCATACCGTCCCGCGCACCTGACCCCGTGGCTGGGCCCTGGCTGAGCGCCTGAGTTTCCATGAACTCATGAAACCACTCAGCAACCCACAAGGTAGAATCTGCCATTGTCCTGTTTTACAGCCAGGGAAACTGAGTCACGGGGAGGGAAGACGCCTTCCCTGGAGTGTTCAGATGGTAGGTGGGGTGCCGGCCTGGGGAGCCAGGGACTGGGCTCAGCCCTGAGTTCCTCACTACATTGCGGCCGAGACAGGAGGGGCTGCCTGCCAACAGGGATGCCAAGCCCCCAGGCAGACCTCAGGCCCCCCTCCGAGGGCAGGGCACACAGGGCATCGGGGGAGGGGGGAGGCAGCCGGAAGGCCCTCTGGGTCTCCTGTCCACCCCCCAAAAGGGGGAGAGTGAGTCGGGCCCTGGCACCCATTCCGGGGACACCTGGCAGCGCCACCTCCTCCAGGGAGTAGGCCGTGCTTACACCACCTGGAAACGGGACCCGATCAGGAGGTCTATGCGGGGTGTCTGTCCTGCCCCCCAGGAGCAGTGAGCAGGTGACCCCATGCTCTACCACTTTAAGAACCCACTGCCCTGAGGGGGAGGCTGTGGTTTTCCCACGCTCCCCGGGGGTGGGGAGACGATGCCGGTGGGGCGGGGCCACAGGGACCCTGGGTCAGGCTCTGCGGGGCCAGTCCCGGGTCTGGTCCCCCTGCCGCTGTTTCTGGCCCCTGCTCGGGCTGTGGCCTCCCCCGGGGGCCAGCCCCTCACTGAGCTCAGGCTCAGGCCGACGCCAGGGCCGCCGTGGGCTGGGAGGGCAGGGCCCGCTGCGCCCGGCTCCTCGCCTGTAGGTTGTCTCTCCCACGCTCCTTGCAGAGAGGGCGACGAGGCTCAAAGGGAGCCCGGGCCGCCCAGCGCGGGGCTCGGGGCAGGCACAGCTGGGTGCATCCTCCCGCTTGCACGCCTCTGGCAACAAGAGGTTCACTCCCCTCCGGTTCCGAGGTCACCCCTGTTCCCTGAGCCCTTCTCTCCCCTGGGAGGGGCAGCGTCCCGGTCCCGCCCGCACTCATTCTGCCATCAGGGCCTGAGCAACTGGTCCCTGGGGTCCCGGCAGGAACGGGGCGGCGGGTGGCGGGGGGCTCTGGCTCCCTGCCTGTCCGCTGTCTGAGGATGCGGGAGGGTGTCTCCTATGTGTGCGGCTTGAAGGGCCGCGAGGTCTGTGCTGGCCCCAGGGGGACAGGCGCTGCCCGTCTGTTGGCTGCCTCCCCATCTGGCCTCTGCCACCCTCCTGGGTGCCGCCACCGCCGCTGCCAGCGGAGTGGCCCCCGGAGGGCACGGCTTGGTCATAGTTCTCTCGGCAGTAAGTGTCCTCAGGGGTGGTCCGCCCAGAATGGAGGCAGCCCCGCCAGCCACAGCAGGGGCAGGCAAGGCAACCTGTGCCCACTGCTCTACCTCCGCGCGACAGCCCCTGTCCCCCGTCCCCGTCCCCTGTCCCCCGACTCCCACGCAAGGATGTCACCCCATCCCTCCTGCTGGGCTCGAGGCTCCGCTCTCGCAGCTGAGCTGCTGCTGCTGCCGGGCCCAGGCGCTCCGCCCCCCACCCCCCGGCCTCAGGGGTGCAGGGGCTGTGGGGGGACAAACATTGGTAATGAGATTTTTGGCACCTCGGCCCTCAGGGAGCAGACCCCCCACGGCTCCCTCGCTGGCCCGGGGAGGGGTGGGCAGGCCCACGCACAGTTCAGGGCCGCCAGGCTGGCCGCCTGCTCACAGCTCTGGGGGCTCGCTGAGCGGGCGCTGCCCGGACTTGCTGCCTGGGCCCCGCGCCACGCCGGCCGGCTGGTAACTGATAGATAACTCATATTTTTCTCAAGTGCCATTCCGATTGACTGCTGCCTTCACTCCTCTTCCTGCGCAGGAAACACACCCTCGCCGCCCCAGGGGGCCACAGCTGTGAACCGGGCCTTTGGCCTCTGCCTGGCCCCGGGGGCCGCGGGTCGTCTGCTCTGAGACTTTATGTCTCACGCCTGTTCCTTAGGCACCAGGGGTCTGGAGCCCGCAGCTCACAGGCATGTGCGTGTGTGCACAAATACAAACAATGCACACGCGTGCACACACGCAAACACCACTCAGGTGCACGCACGTGCAGGCACCGTGCATACATGCAGATGGACACATGCACACATGCGCAGGCCTCTCCCGGTCGCTGCCCAGGGTTCTGACAAGCCCACCCTCCGCCAAAGGCCGGAAGGAGGTGGTTTCAGGCAACAGCAGCTGGAGAAGGGACTTGTGCTAACAGGGACCAGGGCCAGGGCCAGGGCAGGGCCAGGTGGGAGTTAGGCCGTGGAGGGGGCTGCTCAGTGCGGGGGGAGCACCTGCTCTGAGCTGTTCTGGCTGAGGCTTGTCTGTTTCGGGTGCATCGGGGCTGAGGGGTCTTGGACCGGGGGAGGGTGGAGCCAGGTGTCTGTCCCCATTCCACACCCTCCGTCGGACTCCCCACGGGTTGGCCGTGATGGGGACAGAGGCGACAGGAGTCACAGGAGCAGAGGGAGGAGCAGCCGTGGGGGGAGGTGTCTGGACGCCGCCCAGCCCTGCTCACCTCTGCCTGCTCCCCGCTGAGCTGATGCTGAGATGCAGGGGGGGGGCTCTGAGGGCAGGCGGAAGCCTGGGTGAGGGTGGAGGCCCCGCCCAGCCTTGGGCCACCTCCGGGCGGCGAGGGGTCCTGTCTACAGTCTGCAGGGCAGGCAGCCGGGGGCACAGCGGTGAGGTTTTGCACAGTGTGGCCCCTTGCGGGGGGGAGCCTGGAGCAGCCCTCACGTGACCTCCAGCTACCCCAGACCTGGCGCACTTGTGTGTGTGTGAGAGTGTGCATGCGTGTGAGTGTGCGTGTGTGCGTGCATGTGAGTGTGCAGTGCGTGTGTGCGCACGTGTGTGTGTGTGTGTGTGTGTGTGTGTGTGTGTCCATCCTGGGGGCAGCACCGCACTCCCAGCCCAGGAGGAGCGTGTGGAAGGCGGCGGGAAGCTGAGGCTGCGGGACTCCGGGGTGGAAGGCGGCTGAGTCAATGCTGCTGGATTCGGGAGAACACGTTCCAGCCGCTGGGAGGTTTGCAGGCGGGAAGCAAGCGCGGAGGTGTCCCAACACGACGCGCCCCAGTGCGTTACCCTGGCGTATGGAATGCGCCCGTGGAATTAATCCCTCCTGGCACCAGCGGCAGTTATGCGCACTTGAAGCCAAGGGAAGCGTCCGTTCATGTGGAGACGAACGTGGGTCATTAGGGGAACGAGAGCTCTCGCTGTGGGCGCGGGCTCCCTGCAGGCGGCCCTGGCGGGGATAGGACCCGGCTTGGGGCCTGTGTTGGGGTCACCCCGCCTCTCGGGCAGCTGGGGAGCCCCTGGGCCTGGGGGTCACAGAACTTACAGCCTCCTGCACCCCCTGGTTTTGGCAGGGGACACGCGGGACAGCCCTGGGAAGCAGGCGTCAGCCCCATAGTTTGGGGCTGTGGGTGGGACATGGCACAACGGAGGTCTGATGGAAAAACATCTATTTGCTGGGTCTTTTTGTTGTTGCTGTTGAACCCAAAGATATTTTCCCATTGATTTTCAGGGAGAGTGGGAGAGAGGGAAGGACAGAGAAACATCGATGTGAGAGACACATCGATGGGTTGCCTCCTGCACGAGCCCTGACCAGGGCAGTGGCCGGGGAGGAGCCTGCAACCAAGGTCCATGCTCTTGACGGGAATCGAACCCGGGACCCTTTGGTCTGCAGGCCGACGCTCTATCCACTGACCCACACCGGCTAGGGCTACAGGGTCTTGTTTCCCAAGAGCCCCCACGTCACAGGTCCGTGCCACAGGGATGAGGACACTGATGCTCAAAGGTCAGGTCCCTGCTCACAGTCACCTGTCAGCGAAGGCAGGGCCACCCCCGGCCCATCAGCACCTGGCTCAGCAGCCAGGCCCTCTGCCAGGGCCCCCTATTTAGAACCCGGAACTCTGCTGGCCCCAGGGCTCCCGGGACCCTGATGAGGTTCAGCGAAAACCTCGGCTGCCTCCACCTGGAATGAAAAGCTGAAAGGACCGCGCAGGTCCGGGGCGTGCGGGTCCCCAGGCTCACAGAGACCCCGGGCCTCCCCTGCTGGCCGGGAGTGGGGCTCATCTACTGCTTCCGCAGAGGGGGCCCTGAACTAAGGACTGCCCTGCAGCTTCCGGGGCAGGAGGGGCGGCGGTGGGAGGGCCCTGAGCATTGGCCACGGCATCGCCATGGCCCGGCCCCCTCCCTCCTCTCCCACAGGCACCTGCCCTGGGCCAGCGCCAGCCCCGGAGCTGCAGGACATGGGAGGGAGCTGGCCCTGTGGTGCCCGCGGGCACCAGGCCCAGCAGCAATCAGAATGGCGCGCCGCAGCCAGAGGCTCCGAGCCTGTCCTGCAGGCAGAGGTGCCCGCCGACCCCAGCACCTGCCCAGGTGGGCCGACCCTCCCAATCCCCAGGGCAGACGAGGCCAGGCCAGCCAGGGAGCATGCGCGAGGTGGGAATGAGGGCCGGGTGGCAGGGGAGGGCCCAGTCTGCGGCGGGCAGAGCCACTGGCCACCAGCCTCCACCCCTCCGCACCCAGGGAAGCTCTGGGGCCTGGCCCACAGCCCCCACCGGGTCCCTGCCAGGGCGTTTGCCCACGAGGCCCATGGCGGGGAGGGCGGGCACCTGCCTGCCTGCCAGGGCAGCTCTGTGGGCGCTCAGCTGGCGGTCAGAAGGCAGTCTGTGGGCAGGGTGACCCCTCTTTGGACCTGGCTGAGCCTGCGGGACACGGCCACCATGTGTGCCCGTGCAGTGGGAGCTCTGGGCTTCCTGCAAGCCCAGCCCTGTCCCTGAGGCCTCAGGACACACCCTGCTCACCCTCGGTCCCCCTCGGGGCCCAGAGGAAGCCAGAGGAGGTGCCTGGCCTACAGGCTAAGGCCATAGTCGGCAAACTGCGGCTCGCAAGCCACATGCGGTTCTTTGGCCCCTTGAGTGTGGCTCTTCCACAAAATACCACGTGCGGGCGCGCACGTACAGTTCGATTAAAACTTCGTGGCCCATGCGCAGAAATCTCGTGAGCCGCAGTTTGCCGACCACTGGGCTAAGGACAGACGGAGGCCCAGACCTGCGGCCACCACAGCCCCTCCCCCGCCCTGGGCCAGGCCATCTCCTGCTGCCCCGGCTTCTGACGTGGCCTCTGACCTGCTGGTGCCGTGGCCTCTCTCCTGGGTCAGCTCAGTGTCCACCTGCTGCCCCCCCCACCCCCAGACCTTAGCCCAGCACTGAGCATCCCAGGCGTCGCTGCTGGCTGAGCCCAGCGGGATGAGCAGGCCTGAGGGTCCCTGAGGCGGGGGATCTGGGCGGGGTGGGGGGGAGGATTTGGGGTCAGGCTGCCAGGCTCCCTCTCCCCAATGGGCAGCTCCTGCCCCTGCCTCTGTGGACTCCCCTGGACAGGGCCCTGCTCACTCAGCGCCTGTGTGTTTCTGTGTCCCACTGACCCTCCTCTGGGCTCTGGTGAGGGGACCTGGCTGTCAGCCTGCGTGGGGGTGTGTCAGCATGTCCCCTCCCAGCCCCGTCCTGGGGATCACAGCAGCCTCTGTGAGCTGGCATGTCCGGGGCCAGGCCTGGCTCTACAGGTGATGGGGGTCCCTGCAGGCCCCAGCCACCGGCCCCGGTCACTTTGGGCGCTGCCTGTAGGCTGTCTTGTGCGTGCTCTGAAGCAGGCTGGGTGGTTGTCTCAAGTGGCCCTGCCTCCTCTCAAGGCTGGTGGCTTCCCTGTGACCTTGTCCCAGCTCCTGGCCCCTGTCAGAGCCCAACCTGCACTCCCGCTGAGCGAGACAGAGCTGGGCAGTGAGGCTGGGAGTGAGGCTGGGAGTGAGGCTGGGTGTGAGGCTGGGAGTGAGGCTGAGAGTGAGGCTGAGAGTGAGGCTGGGAGTGAGGCTGGGCAGTGAGGCGGGGAGTGAGGCTGGGAGTGAGGCTGGGCAGTGAGGCTGGGAGTGAGGTGGGGAGTGAGCCTGGGCAGTGAAGCTGGGAGTGAGGCTGGGAGTGAGGCTGGGAGTGAGGCTGGCAGTGAGGCTGGCAGTGAGGCTGGGAGTGAGGCTGGAGTGAGGCTGGCAGTGAGGCTGGCAGTGAGGCTGGGAGTGAGGCTGGCAGTGAGGCTGGGAGTGAGGCTGGGCAGTGAGCTGGGAGTGAGGCTGAGAGTGAGGCTGGCAGTGAGGCTGGGAGTGAGGCTGGGAGTGAGCTGGGCAGTGAGGCGGGGAGTGAGGCTGGGAGTGAGCTGGGCAGTGAGGCTGAGAGTGAGGCTGGGCAGTGAGGCTGGGAGTGAGGCTGGGAGTGAGCTGGGCAGTGAGGCTGGGAGTGAGCTGGGCAGTGAGCCGGGAAGTGCCGGGTGACAGGCCCCATGAGGGGCTGGAGCGAGTGTCCTTGGCTTATGTCACCTTGGAGAGCCCTCCCCACCAGGAAGGAGAGACGGGTCCCTGACCCCGGTGTGGGTTTGGGTGCTGGTGGCCTGGGCTCCCTGTGGACCGTGTGCTGCAGCCGTGGGGCGTCCCAGGGTGAGAGGGTCTGGGCCCTGGGAAGGGGGGTCCTCAAAGGGGCCTCAGCTCCAGAGTGGAGAGAAGCGTGGCTCTGAACACGGGCGCACACGCGCACAGAAAGCAGATAAAAGTGGGTCCTAAAAAACATTAAAAAAACAGCCCCCCCACCCCCCCCACCCCCCGCAGCCCGGTCTTCCAGAATCTGTTGTAACAGATTCGCCCGAGCTGGTTAACGGTATTTGCGGTTTGCAAGATGCTGCATGTCCCTGGGAAATGACAGACAAGTTATTATCACCTCCCCACTCGCCTCCTGCCCGAGCCTGCCCACGGCGGGCGCTGGGCACCCCGCTACTGAGGAGTGGGCGCCAGGAATTAACAGCTCCATGCCTCGCCCGCCACCCACCACCGCCGCCTTCTGCCCAGGCCCCGTCAGCCCTGCCGGACCGACCTCAGCTCCCAGCCAGGCCGGCCCCTGGAGGACTGGGCGTCGGGGAGAGGGGTGGGGTCGGAGGAGGGAAAGGGGGGCGCGGAGAGGGCAGGGTGGGCATACCCCAGCGTGTGGGCACAGCATTTCCTGCCAGCGTGGGGGATGCGCGCCCCACAGCAGGCAAGTCTGGGCGGCTCCGTGTCAACAGCCGAAGATAAATAAGATTTTATCGGCTCCGAATCTGTTGAAACACATCATCTAGCGGTTCCGGGGAAGGAGCGGCGGGAGGGCGGGCGGGGAGGGCGTGTCTCCACGGGACCTTTCCCACAGGCCGGCGGGGACCTGTCCTTTCTGTCCCGTGTCCTCAGCGCCCACCCAAGGCCTGGAGCTCTGGGAGGAGGGGCACCCAGCGCCCGGGTGGGGGCTCCTGCTGGTCACACCAGCTCGACCCCAGGCTTGGCCCTCCAGGCTCCCCTGCTACCCACCCCCGGCCGCCGATGTCACACCTGATGCTGCCAGGTGTGGGGACCAGGGCCGCATGGCCCTTGTTGGGTGGACGGGCAGCTGTGTGCCCGAGAGCCTGGTGAGCAGGCGGCAGGGAGCCCAGTGGGGAGCGGGCCGGCCTCGGATTGGTGGTGACCTCACCAGGATGCAGCGGGAGGGAGGGAGAGGTGCTCCCCGCGTTCCGCCTGCGCCTGGCCCACCCGCTGCTTGCCCAGGTGAGGCCCTGCCACCCCTGGCAGCCCCTGCTTTTGCCGGCCCAGCCCCAGGAGGGGCGGGCGCCTGTGGGCCCTGCAGCACCAGGGACAGCTCCCCGCTCCTCCCTGGGGCGGGGTGACCACGAGCGCCCCCTGCCCCCCTGACTGCGCCATGGCCAGCTGCTGCAGGTCCCCGTTTCCGGGACTCTGACAGGGAGTCCAGACCCCAGGAGCACCACTGGGGCCCCGCCCCCACGCGCTTCCAGGGGGCTTGTGTACGGAGCTGGGCTCGGCTGGGAGCGGCCCAGGTCCCATCCTCACGGCCCGCCTGGCCTGACCAGGCTCCTAAGGCGGGAGCCCCTGCGGCTCAGACCCAGGTCTGTCTGGGGGCTGCGCGGATTGGGGGACCACCGGCACGTCACTCAGCTGCGCTTGGAGCCTGGCTGCACCCCCATAGGCGCTGGCTGGTGAGCCCCGGTGGCCTCCCTCCCTGGCCTCTCCTGCCCCCTGTGCTGGGGCTGCCGAGGCCCGCGGCCCCACAGACCCCTGTCACTCCTGGCCCGGCACACAGAGGTTCACGGCAGGAAAAGCCAGGCGGGCGGACTGGGCAGACCGGCTCCAGCCCCACTCTCCCCCGCTCCGGCTTCCTTCCTGGCCTCGACTGTCCTCATCCAAGAAAGGGACCGAGTGGGACCTGTCTCCCCAGGGTGGGGCCCACGTAGAAAGCCCGTCCTCGAGAGCCTGAGGAAGGTGTGGAGCTGGGACTGTGGCCTCATCCCCCCCTCCGCCCCGCCCCGTCCAGTACTCGCCGCTGCTGAAGAAGCTGTACTGCCAGATCGCCAAGACGTGCCCCATCCAGATCCAGGTGTCCTCGCCGCCGCCGCCGGGCACCACCGTGCGCGCCATGCCCGTCTACAAGAAGGCGGAGCACGTGACCGAGGTCGTGAAGCGCTGCCCCAACCACGAGCTCGGGCGGGATTTTAACGAGGGTGAGGCCCCAGCCCCAGCCCGGTGCCCGGGAGCAGCAGAGCCGTGGCGGTGAGGGTGGGGGGTGGGGGATGAGCTGACGGCGGGCTCAGCGTCCCCCCATTTCCTCCCAGCTCGGCCGGCTGGGGCCGCAGGGCAGGTGCCTGAGCAGAGCCGGGCAGGGCTGCTGGGCCTGGCACCCCCAGGGCACCAGGGCTGCTGGCCTGCGTCCCACCCCCTAGGCCCAGGGGCCAGGCTGAGTGCGGGACACACCTGGCCCGGGGTGGCCAGACCCGCTGGGCACCTCTGAGGCCGTGTCCCCTCCCGGCAGGACAGTCTGCCCCCGCCAGCCACCTCATCCGCGTGGAGGGCAACAACCTCTCGCAGTACGTGGAAGACCCTGTCACGGGCAGGCAGAGCGTCGTGGTGCCCTACGAGCCCCCGCAGGTAGGCCGGGCAGGTGGGCAGGGCCACGGGCACCTGTGGGGGGTGGGGCAGACACTCGCAGTCACCTCAGCCGGCAGACTCGTTTGTCCTGTGTACCCACATGAAGTCCATGGCACCGAGCGCCCCCCTCACGCCAAGGTCCTGCTCCTGCGGCCCCCTTGCCCTCAGGCCGCTCTGGGCACTGGGTCCCCATCTATGGGGGGGGTGGTGGCTAACGATCTCTGAGCTCAGCCCTCCTCTGTCCCCCTTTTTTAAAAAAAATATATTTTTATTGACTTCAGAGAGGAAGGGAGAGGGAGAGAGAGATAGAAACACCAATGAGGAGAGAGAATCATTGATCGGCTGCCTCCTGCCCGCCCTCCACTAGGGATGGAATCCACCCCCGGGCATGTGCCCTGACCGGGAGTCGAACCATGACCTCCTGGTCCATAGGTCAACGCTCCACCACTGAGCCACACCTCTGTCCTCTTCCCATCTGTCTGTTCCCACACACAGGACTCAAGGGTGGAAGGGCCGAGGCCGGAGGACGGGGATTCGTTGGGTACAGTGGGAGGGCAGGGGGATAGGAGAGACCCCAGTCAGGGCACAGCACCTGTGGGGCCTGGAGATGAGGGGTGACCGCTGGAAGGTGGGGGGTGGGGGAGGGTCTGCAAGAGATGGGCAGGATGCAGAGACCCTGGGGGGTTGGACCTTGACCTGGAGGCAGCGGTTCTGGGGGTGCCATTTTGGAGCCGATGTGGGGCCTGGCTGGGATGAAAAGCTGGGGGTGGAGAGAAGTGGGGGTGGGGGCCGAGGGTGATGGTGGGATGGGGGCCAGGACGGGGTGGACAGCGAGCCCTCCTTTCCTCTACCTGCTTCTGAAACCAGCGAGACCTTAAAAGCTGTTCCTGCCGCCCCCCCCCCCCCCTCACGCCTTCCAGGCCTAAGAGCAGCACTTAGCTTAGTGGGCCCAGGGCCCAGGTTGGGTGTGATTGCCCTGCCCTCTCTCCCCCTTCACCCTGGCCCCACCTTCACCAGCCAGGGCTGGCCTGGCCTGGAAAGCAGGGCTCTCCTGCCCCCTGCTGGCTGTTCTGTGAAAGGCTCCGTTTTCCTAAGCCAGTGACCAGCGGTTAGATTCTGAGCCTGGAAACCATGACAACCTCCCATTTTGTGTTGCCGCATTGTCAGGAGCTCTGGGTTCAAGTCTCAGTCCTCCACACACTCCCTGTCAGCAGCCTGTGTGTCCACTTCCGTTAGGCGGTGTGTGCTGGGGCCGGGGGTCTGCCCGGCAGTGCAGGGCACCCTTGTGCCCAGGAGAGCCCACACCGTGCACATACACACCTGTGCCCACTCGCACCCAGCCTCCAGGACTTGACCTCCAACCTGTGCCAGGAGCGATGGTCAGGCAACCAGACCATAGCACTCTGTGCCTCTTGGCCAGGTCTGAGCTCATTTGGTACCCAGAGCCAGCACAGTGCTTGACATTCACATGAGTGAATAGTTGCATGGATGGGGGAGGGAGGGAGGGATGGATGAATGGATGGATGGAAGGATGATGGATGGATGGATGGATGGATGAGTGGATGGATGGATGGATGATGGATGGATGGATGGAAGGATGGATGAGTGGATGGATGGATGGATGATGATGGATGGATGGATGGATGGAAGGATGGATGAGTGGATGGATGGAAGGATGGATGAGTGGATGGATGGATGGATGGAAGGATGGGTGGGTGGATGGATGGCTGGATGGGTGGGTGGATGGGTGGATGGATGGATGGATGAGTGGATGGGTGGATAGAGGGTGAATGTATGGGAGGAGGGAAGAATGCATAAATGGATGATGGATGGATAGATAGATGGATGGATGAGTCGATGGATGGATAGATGAGTGGATGGATGGACGGATGATGGATAGAGGGTGGGTGGATGGATGGATGGATGAGTTAATGGATGGGTGGATGGATGATGAATGGATAGATGATGATGGATGGGTGGGTGGATGGATAGGTGGATGGGTGGATGAATGGGTGGGTGGATGGATGGGGGGGGGTCGATGACAAAGGACCACAGAGCATGCCCCCCTCCCCCAAGCCTCCCCAGGGCCAGGACCAGCTGTGAGGGATGGTGCTTTGAAGGCCAGGAGTCCCCACCTCAGTGGGTGGGGCCCAAGTGCTGACACTGAGCCCTTGCCCCGCCCCTGTAGGTGGGGACAGAGTTCACCACCATCCTGTACAACTTCATGTGCAACAGCAGCTGTGTGGGGGGCATGAACCGCAGGCCTATCCTCGTCATCATCACCCTGGAGAACCGAGAGTGAGCACACGGGGGCGGGGTGGGGGTGGGGGGCTAAGGGACGCAGCCCTGCTGCCGGGGGTTGGGGGGGGGGGTAGACAGGGAGGCAGAAGAGGTGGGCCCGAGGGGGCGTGGAGACAGGGAGGCAGAAGAGGTGGGCCCGAGGGGGCGTGGAGACAGGGAGGCAGAAGAGGTGGGCCCGAGCGGGGGGGGGGGGGGGGGGGGAGAGACAGGGAGGCAGAGGAGGTGGGCCCGAGGGGGTGGACAGGCGCCGGCAGAGGGTACGCGGGGAGGGAGGGCCTCCGGGGCTGCAGGGGCTGCTGGAGCAGAGCTGGGCCTGGGGAGAGCAGTGGATCGCTCAGTCCCGACCCCTTGGCCCCTCACAGTCCGAGCTGGGCGGGGAGGGCGGGCAGGGCTGGGGCCTGGAGCTCACCGTCCCGGCTGCTCCCCGCCAGTGGCCAGGTGCTGGGCCGCCGGTCCTTCGAGGGCCGCATCTGTGCGTGTCCCGGCCGAGACCGCAAGGCCGACGAGGACCACTACCGGGAGCAGCAGGCCCTGAACGAGAGCGCCGCCAAGAGCGGGGCCGCCAGCAAGCGCGGTGAGCAGGGCTCCGGCCGGGGGGCCAGGGGCGGGCGGCGGGGGCCACCCCGTGTTAGTGCGGCCACCCCCGGGTGAAATGCAGGCAGGGGGCGTCGTGAGCCTGTGTGGCCGCCGGGTCCAGCTCCATCCAGCGGGGGCGGGGGCGGGGGCGGGGGTCCCATTGGCTGGGTCTGCATTGTCCCGCCTCCTCCCCGCCCGCCCTCCAGCCTTCAAGCAGAGCCCCTCTGCGGTCCCCGCCCTGGGCACCGGCGCGAAGAAGAGGCGGCACGGGGACGAGGACATGTACTACATGCACGTGAGTGTCCCGGCCTGCGGGGCCCAGGCTGGCGGCGGGGCAGCCCGGAGCGGCCTGTCACCCTGGGAGCTGAGACCGGGCTCTGCAGGTGGCAGGGGCATGAGGGGAGAGCAGACGGGGCGGACGCAGGGAGAGCGGACTCTGCCAAGTGAGGGTCTGCGCCTGCAGCTCCGAGCTTGGATTCAGCCTGTGGATGACGCAGCTCCTCGGGGAGGGGGCAGGCATTAGGACCCCCCCCCCTCAGTCTAGGTCTGGCAGGCTGCTCACTGTCACCCACGGCAACACAAGTATCACGTGATCTGAACCATCCAGTTGGCGGATTAGGTCACCACGTGCTGGGCTAGGACCGGCCTTCCATTAGGCGAGCTTTTCACTTTTGAGTCAAGAAGGAGTCCCTTCTTCTAAAACCCCCTATTCGCTGAGTTCTTTGCCCCTGAACCCCGAGTGTGCTGAGCGCTGGGGAGGGGTGGAGAGAGGCGGGGTGAAGGCTCAGGGGCAGGGAAGGGGCGTGGCTGTGTGGACAGAGGACACCAGCCCACCCTCCTGGGAAGGAGGGAAGGAGGGCCTGAGGGTCCCGAGGCGACCGGGCTCCTGGGCAGAGGCTGCCTCCCGTCGCAGGTGCGGGGCCGGGAGAACTTCGAGATCCTGATGAAGGTGAAGGAGAGCCTGGAGCTGATGGAGCTGGTGCCCCAGCAGGTGGTGGACTCCTACCGGCAGCAGCAGCAGCTCCTGCAGCGGCCGTGAGTGCCACCTCCGCTGGGGGGGGGGGGGCGCTGCCCGTGGCCAGACATCCCTCCTGAACTGCGGCCTCTGCACAGGCAGCGAGGCCCCGCTTGGCGTCCCCTCCTCCAGGAAGCCTTCCCTAACTGCAGTGGCCACGGCCGGCACTGATTTCTCTCCCAACAAGGGGCACCCTAAATGCCTGCTGCCTGGAGGGTGAGGAGGGGTGGTCAGAGCAGCACCAACCCACCAACACCGAGGGCGACTCCAGTGGCAAGAGCCGCCCCACCTCCCTCCCCGCGGCCTGGGCCCATGAGCAGGCACCTCGTCCTGTGCAGGCTGGGTGAGGAGGGAGGTGTCTCTGACCCTCCGCTCGGGGTCAGGGGTCAGGGTCCCCACCCCCCCCTTGGCAGGGGCACCAGGCGGAGGTGACTGATGGGCAAGCAGCGGCCTGAGCCCTGGCCCACACGGTTGTCACTTTCCGAGCAGGAGCCACCTGCAGCCTCCCTCCTACGGGCCGGTCCTCTCGCCCGTGAACAAACCCCACGGGGGCGTCAGCAAGCTGCCCTCGGTCAACCAGCTGGTGGGCCAGCCGCCCCCGCACAGCTCTGCGGCCGGGCCCAACCTGGGGCCCATGGGTGAGTCGCTGGGCGGTGGGGCCCCGGGGCGGGTTGGGGAGGCCCAAGGCTTGGCCCAGCTCCGGACAGGACGCTTCCGCCCAGCTCAGGGCCCACACGGGGGCCTCCCGCAGCAGCTCTGGCCACGGAAGCCCCCCCGGCCCAGTCCTGCTCCGGGGGAGGCTGTGCCTCGCCTCAGACAGACCCCCGCCTCCCGCCAGGCCCCGGGATCCTCAACAGCCACGGCCACGCCCTGCCGGCCAACGGCGAGATGAACAGCACCCATGGCTCCCAGTCCATGGTCTCCGGGTCCCACTGCACCCCGCCTCCCTCCTACCACGCCGACCCCAGCCTGGTCAGGTATGTGGGCCGCTGCTGGGCCCTGACACTAACCCACTGGCCCTGTCCCTTCGTGGCTCCTGGTCCGCGGGCCTGGACCTGGGCCGGCCTCTGCGTGCTGCCCGCCGTCCGTGTGTCAGTCCCTCTGCCGTGTGGAGAGCAGGCAGAGGCAGAGAACTGTGGGGAGTGGGTCCCCCACAAAAGCTGGGGTTCCCTTGGAGGCTGTGCCTCAGGGGAGCACGGCCATGACGCGGTGGCCGCGTGGCAGGGTGGCCGGTGGGGTGCCCAGGAGTCGCCTGGAGGGGGCAGTGCCCACCCAGCCAGGCGGGTTCTCTCTGCAGTTTTCTCACTGGCCTGGGCTGTCCCAACTGCATCGAGCGTTTCACCTCCCACGGCGTGCACAGCATCTACCAGCTGCAGAACCTGACGCTGGAGGTACTGCCCGCCCGCCCGGCCGCCCGGCCCAGGGCTCTCACCTCCCTCTGGGGTGGGCTCTGGCCAGTTCCTGTTCTTCAAGTGTGGGGAGGGGGCTGTGAAATATAGGAAACCTTTTCCCCAAGTCGGTCCATATCCCCACCTCTGCCTTTGGCTGAAGTCCACTCAGGAGCGTAGGCAAGTCTGGCTGTGCAGGCGGTGGCTGAGGGTGGCACGGGTGGTGGGCTGGGGTGGCACAGGGGTGGGCTGGGGGGGCACAGGGGTGGGCTGAGGGTGGCACAGGGGTGGGCTGGGTGGAACAGGGTGGGCTGGGGTGGCATAGGAGGTGGGCTGGGGGTGACACGGGTGGGCTGGGGTGGCACAGGGGTGGGCTGGGGTGGCATAGGGGTGGGCTGGGGGTGGCACAGGGGTGGGCTTGGGTGGCACAGGGGTGGGCTGGGGTGACACAGGGGTGGGCTTGGGTGGCACAGGGGTGGGCTGGGGTGGCACAGGGGTGGGCTGGGGTGGCACAGGGGTGGGCTTGGGTGGCACAGGGGTGGGCTGGGGTGACACAGGGGTGGGCTGGGGGTGGCTGGGGTGGCACAGGGGTGGGCTGGGTGGAACAGGGTGGGCTGGGGTGGCATAGGGGTGGGCTGGGGGTGGCACAAGGGTGGCCTGGGGTGGCACAGGAGTGGGCTGGGGTGGCACAGGGGTGGGTTTGGGTGGAACAGGGGTGGGCTGGGGTGGCACAGGGTAGGCTGGGTGGAACAGGGTGGGCTGGGGTGGCATAGGGGTGGGCTGGGGGTGGCACAGGGGTAGGCTGGGTGGAACGGGGTGGGCTGGGGGTGGCACAGGGTAGGCTGGGGGTGGTGCAACTGGAGATCACTGGCCCCGCTGCCAGGCTATCCTTGGTTTGGGGAAGAGGGGCTGCCTCTAGGGCTTAGAGTTTCAGAAGGCAAAGGCCGGGGGCCCTGGGCACTGGTCAGCGTCAGCGCCTCGCACACGGGAACGCAGGCTCTCAGGGCTGCCGGCATGCTGAGCTCAGCACAGACGGGCTAACCCCAAAGCCGGCCTCGAGTTTCTCCTAAACCACAAAGGACTGCTCCTGCTCTGGGCGCCGGGCCGGAAGGCGCTTTAGCCAAGGGAAGGGCAGGCTGAGGCCCAGGAGGCTCGGCTGTGGCCGCTGGAGCCCAGCCCGGAGCCACAGGCCAGGCACAGGTTTGTCAGAGGGACCGGGGCCATTCGCTCAGAGGACGGCCCTGTCAGCGGCCTGTGTGTCCACTCACGTCCCTGGTGCCCCGCCGTGTTAGCCCTCACGGCATGATGAGCGGGCAGGGGTGGGGGACCCGGTGCTCAGCGGTGGTCTCAGGGTCCGGGAGCCAGGAGGTCCTCCAGGGCCCCGCGCATTGGTCACGCGGATTGTAGATGGGCCCCAGGCCGTGCGCAGCTCAGCAGTGACCACACGCTCCGTCCTAGCACATGCCTCACCCCTTAGCTCTCCTGGCACCTCTGTCAGGGCCCCCAAAACAGGGTGTGTCCAGGCCCCCCGCAGGGAAGGGGGGGCCCAGACTCCGGTCCCTGTGGGCCTCGCAGAGCTGCTCTATTGTGCCCCACTGTCCAGTTCCAGGGCGTCTGGGGCCCTTTAGGACAGGGGGTCCCTGGCCTCCCTCCTGGTCTTGGGGGTCCTACAGGTCAGGGGGTCCCTCGTCCCTCCTGGTCCTGGGGGCCCTGCAGGTCAGGGGGTCCCTGGCCACCCTCCTGGTCCTGGGGGCGCTGCAGGAGCAGGGGGTCCCCAGGCAGAGGGCGCGCTGGGAGGGGATGGGCAGGGCCTGCGGCTCCGCCTCTGACCAGGCCGCGCCCCCGCCGCTCTCGCAGGAACTGGGCGCCCTGGAGATCCCGGAGCAGTTCCGGCTGACCATCTGGAGGGGCCTGCAGGACCTGAAGCAGAGCCACGACTGCGGGGCGCAGCCGCTGATCCGCTCCAGCAGCAACGCGGCCGCCTTCGCCCTCGGCGGCGCCGGGGAGCTGCCGCGCCAGCGCGTCATGGAGGCGGTGCACTTCCGCGTGCGCCACACCATCACCATCCCCAACCGCGGCCCCGGCGCGGGCGCGGCGCCCGACGAGTGGGCGGACTTCGGCTTCGACCTCCCGGACTGCAAGGCGCGGAGACAGCCCATCAAGGAGGAGCTCGCGGAGGCGGAGGCCAACTGACGGGCCGGGCGCGCGGCCGGGGCCCGCGGAGAGCGCGCCGGGGCCTCTGCGGACCGAGGCGGAGGAGCCTGGCTTTGTCTCCTGCTTCTGCTCAAAATCTGCCCCGGGAGGCCGGACCTGGGGCCGAGCCCGGGGCAAAGCCAGGCCCAGCCTCCAGAGCCCGGGAGAGGCCGCCCGTGGGCCGTGGGCCGTGGGCCGTGCGCCTGGCCCGGAGGGGCTAGCGGAGCTGCTGCGCGGAGGGTGTGCGGAGCCAGCGATGCCGGAACGGCCGGAGCCTCCTCCCGGCTCCGCAGAGAGTGGTCCTTAGAGATCAGAGGAGCCCCGCGGATGGACGCATGGACGGCCACACAGTCTCCGGGTCCCTGGCCGGGAGCCACCACGCAGGGTTGTGTCTAAAGCATTTCTTTCCAGGAGGTTCTCCAGACTGTGTCCCAGGCTGGGGCCCTCGCTGGACTCGAGGGTCAGCCCCCGCCCCTCGCACACTTGACTGCTCGTCCCACTCCCACTCAGCTGCCCACCACCTCCTGCCCCCACGAAGGCCAGACTCTCGCTGGACTTGGCGAAGCTGGGAGGGGGCATTGCCAAGCGCACCGTCCCTCCTGGGGGCCCAGGGAGCTCCTGGAGGGGGGGGAGCACCCCCAAGGCCCTGCTGCCCCCCCCCCCCCAAGGCCCTGCTGCCCCGCTGGCCACAGCCTCCTCTCTCGGGGACCATCAGTAGACGAGGAAGGCGGGCTCCTCAGGGCAGGGCGCCATCGCTGCTTGATAAAACGATACCGTCTACATGGTGGATCGGCCTTCTTTCTTAAAGAAACTCGCTTTTAACATTCCCTGTGGGAGTCAGCCCAGGGGGCCCAGGTCCTCGCAACAAGCCGGGCTAGAGGCTGAGGGGCTCCCCCCAGGGCCCTGGTCTGGCTTGAGGAGCTGAAGCCGGATGGAGAGGCCGCCCGGAGGCGCTGGGGCGGGGCGGGGGGAGCCCTCCTGTCCAACAGCACCCCCCCCCCCCCGGTGACCATGCAGGTTGGAGGCTGGGGCAGGGAGACCCCCCTCCCCCGCGAGGGAGCCTGACAGGAAGGTCCCTCCTGGGCTGGGAGGGGGCTGGTGGGAGCTGGGCTGCAGGGCAGGGATGAAGCCAGCCCCTCGTTCCAGGCAGGGGTGGGGGGTCCTGACCAGCGGGCACGCTGAGCTGAGACCCCGCTGGGGCAGGCGTCCGGCGCTTCCCAGTCAGCAGGTCCCTGTCCCTTGCCGGGTCCCTGCGGGTCACTCCGGGCTCAGTGCCCCTGTCACTGATGGCTGCACAGAAGCAGGTGAGGCCCCAGGTGGGGGAGGTGGACACAGCCCTGGTGGCCCTGGGTTTGCTCGTGGCTGGGGACTCCTAGCTGACGCCCTTGGGTCTGGAGCCAGGGCGGCTCCCTCAGGCACAGGGTCCGCTCTGAGGAAGGGAGGTGGGTGTCACCTGCCAATTTCCTTGTAGGTTTCCAGGCACAGGAGAAGTCCGGGTGGGGAGGGGTGTCAGCAGGGGCGGGGAGACCTCCAGTGGCTCAGAGCTCTCCTGACCGGTGAACAAGGCCACAGGCCTCCACCCCAAACCCTACCTCAGGGTCCTCTCCAGGCCGCGCCCTCACCCCAGTGGCGTAAGCATCCCAGCCTCCACCGGGTTAGAAGCAGCTTCCTCCTCCGCCTGGCGCCTGGGTGTGAGGCAGTGGGGCCCCCTCCCCTCCCTGCACGCGGCCCCAGACCCACACACCACCCCCTCCCTGCACGCGGCCCCAGACCCACACACCACCCCCTCCCTGCACGCGGCCACAGACCCACACACCACCCCCTCCCTGCACACGGCCACAGACCCACACACCACCCCCTCCCTGCACGCGGCCCCAGACCCACACACCACCCCCTCCCTGCACGCGGCCCCAGACCCACACACCACCCCCTCCCTGCACGTGGCCCCAGACCCACACACCACCCCCTCCCTGCACGTGGCCCAGACCCACACACCACCCCCTCCCTGCACGTGGCCCCAGACCCACACACCACCCCCTCCCTGCACATGGCCCAGACCCACACACCACCCCCTCCCTGCACGCGGCCCCAGACCCACACACCACCCCCTCCCTGCACGCGGCCCCAGACCCACACACCAGCCCCTCCCTGCACGCGGCCCCAGACCCACACACCACCCCCTCCCTGCACGTGGCCCCAGACCCACACACCACCCCCTCCCTGCACGTGGCCCCCGGACCACATGTCAGGGTTGTCAGGGCCCCTGGAGGCTCTGACTGGCGGCCAGGGGTGTGAGCCCCAGGTAACAGCACAGCTCACTCTAGCAGGCACCAGCCTTTGCCAATAGCTGGAGGTGCTCAGCTGGGGGTCTGCAGTCTCCCCAAAACACCACCCCCCCATCGAAGTTCCAAGGTCGCAGTCACGGTGGAAGCCGCTGGGCTCTGGGCCACTGGGGGCTGGGCGTGGCGCCGCCCCTTCTCACACTCACAAGGCCCTCGGCACATGTTGCTGCCATTTCCCAGATGGGGAAACTGAGGCCCAGCAAAGAGGTGGAGGGACGCTGCTCACCAGACCTCGAGGACGCCTGCCTGCCCATAGCCAGACACCCGTCAGGGCCCACACCGGGAGGCCCCAGTCAGCTACCCACCTTCGTCCCCGTGCCCACCCTGTCCCCCAGCTCCAGCGGCTCCAGGACGGGCTCTGGCTGCATCTCCATGTCGGCCCCCAGGGCTGCACTGCCGGGAAGCCGGCCTTTCACCTGCCCAGCGGCCAGGTCCCCAGCACAGACCAGGGACAAGCTGGGACGTGGTGTAACTTGTCGCCACACAAACACGCGCCTCTCTGTCGTCCGGCCGGTCAGGCGCCTTCCTGCTCACGTTGGAGAAAACGCCGTCGCTGGTGAAAGGCTGCGGGGACAGGCGAAGGCCCCGCCCGGCGGGGCGCGCCCGGTGCGTCCTGCGGGAGGCGCGGTGTGTGTCGCGCGTGTTGGTGCGGATTGTGTTTCTGTGACAATAAAGCACGTGTCCCGGTGACTGTCTCTTCCGAGTCAATCTGACCGGAGCCACGCGGGCTCCCGCTGGGCGAGGGAGGCGGCAGCCCCACGCGGGCCGGCACCAGGTGGGCTTCTCCCGTGTCCCCGTCATGCAACTGACCCCGGCGCCCTCCCCGCTGCTCCGCGGACCCCAGACAAGAAGGCCCTGGGGCCGGGGCCCCGCGAAGTCAGCCCACCTCCCGGCCACGCTCTCCCCAGCCCGTGAGGCCGGGTCTCGGTCTTAGGGACGCCCCATGTGGCGCTGTGAGGAGCACACCCCCCTCCGTGCGGTGGGAGCCACGTTACGGGACTCGGGGTGCTCCCCCCAGGCTGTGCCTGTCCCCGAGGCTGGCTGCTCGGGGCCTCCCGGCAGCAGAGTCACAGCGTTTGCTCTTTCGGGTCTGACCTCCGTCACTGAGCAGAGTCCTCAAGGTTTGTCCCGCTGTGGCGGGCATCGCAGGGTCCTTCCTTTTATTTATTTTTAAATTTCATTTTATTGATGTCAGAGAGGAAGGGGGAGGGAGAGAGAGAGAGAAACATCCATGATGAGAGAGAATCATGGACCACCCACCTCCTGCAGGCCCCCCACCGGGGATGGAGCCCGCAACCCGGGCCTGTGCCCCGACCGGGGACGGCATGGTGACCTCCTGGTTCGTAGGTGGACGCTCAGCCCCTGAGCCCCGCGGCGGCCTGAGTTTTCTTCCGTCAAGGCTGAGCCGCCCTCCCTGTGCATATGCTCCGCGTGTTGCTCCTCCGCCGTCTGTCCACCGGCACGGCCGCTCCCGCCGCCGGGCGAGTCCTGCTGCGGTGCACGGGGCTGAGCGGTCCCCGCACCCCTTTCCGGTCCCCCCAACGCGCTCGCACTTCCACCTGGAGCGCTGCCTCGCCAAGCAGCCGGTGCCCGAGCCCGGGTGTCGCACGATCTCGGGAAGGCGGCCACGAATTCTCCCCGCATCCCAGCGGGAGTGCTGAGCGGCCTGGGGACACACGTGTCCGTCCGTCCGTCCGTCAGGGGAAAGGGAGCTTGATGCGGGCTCGCATAGATCAGGAAGAACACGGTGTGTGAATTTGCATGTGTTCTGGTCAGTTTCACTCAAACGTCCTTCACGAGTGCAGGCAACTCAGCACGTGTCCGGGAGGACACCCCAGAGCAGGAGCCACCACCTGCCCACAGAAGTGCTCAGTGGACTGGCCGGTGTGGCCCAGTGGGAACCAGGAGGTCACGGTTCGATCCCCGGCCACGTGCGAGGGTTGCAGGCTCGATCCCCAGTGTGGGGTGTGCAGGAGGCAGCCGGTCCATGATTCTCTCTCATCATGGATGCTTCTATCTCTCCCTCTCTCTTTCTCTTTGAAATCAATTTAAACATATACATATCCTCCTATATAATAAAAGGGTAATATGCAAATTGTCCCCTCGACTGGGAGTTCCACCTGAGTTTGACCACAGGGCGGGGCCAGCACACCAACCACCCAGGCCACTCCTCCGAACCGGCCCCGCCCTGAGTGGCCCCCCACACCCTGATCAGGGCCGGGGCGTGCTCGCCAACCTCCCGTGTCCCCTCCCCCTGGCCAGCCTCTGGTCGCTGATCGGCCGTTCGGGGCGGGCCAGACCCCACCCGTGCACAGCTCCGTGCACCAGGCCTCTACGAAGGGAAACGTACAAAGGCCGCTTCTCTTCTTTCCTTTGAAATACTGTTAAAAGCAAAATGTATAACATTGTAGGCGGATGGAATACTTTTGACAACTATAGCTTCTTTATTAAGATAAAAGTCACCATTTTAGAGTGTGGCATCAGTGGCAGGTAGCAATGGACCCTACAGGCAGCAGTCACCACTATCTGGTCCCCCCAAAGGGACCTGCCCATGAGCACCCCTCCACCCTCCATCTTCCAGCCCCTACCCCACCCCCATGAGCACCCCTCCCACCCTCCATCTCCCAGCCCCTACCCCACCCCCATGAGCACCCCTCCACCCTCCATCTTCTAGCCCCTACCCCACCCCCATGAGCACCCCTCCACCCTCCATCTCCCAGCCCCCCACCCCCATGAGCACCCCTCCACCCTCTATCTCCCAGCCCCCCAACCCCGCCCCTGCCCCCACCACTGCAGATTTGCCTGTTCTGGACATTTTACGTAAATATAATCACACGCCATGGGGCCATTTATGCCCGTTGTTCCTTTTGTTTTTGTTTTTTTAAAACTGCAGCTTTAAAACCATGAAATGGCCATAAAGAAACTTCAGCCTGATGCAGAGACTCAACAAGGCCACTTCTTTTTTCTTAATGTTTTTATTGATTTCAGAGAGGAAGAGAGAGGGAGAGGAATAGAAACATCCATGACAAGAATCACTGATCAGCCGCATGCCCCCCACTGGGGGTGGAGCTCGCAACCTAGGCATGTGCCCTTGACCACAACTGAACCCCGGACCCTTCAGTCCATGGGCCGATGCTCTATCCACTGAGCCACACCATCCGGGCCAAGGCCACTTCCTAAAGTCCTCTGTGAGCCCAAGGCCTGGCATCCAAGTGTCCGGGACAGTGGCCCAAGCCAGGGTGACTCAGTGAATAGCGTGTCGGCCCATGGACTGAAGGGTCCTGGGTGTGATTCCGGTCAAGGGCACGGACCTCGGTCACAGGCTCATCCCCGGCCCCGGTTGGGGTGCGTGCGGGAGGCGATGAATCGATGTGTCTCTCTCACATCGATGTTTCTCTCTCTGTCTCTCCCTCTCCCTTCCACTCTCCCTAAAAATCAATGGAAAAATACCCGTGGGTGAGGCTTAACAACAACAGAAAAGGAGCCGGATAGCGAGGTTTTAATAAAACCGCAGCGAGCGTTTCTCTAGGCCGCAGCCGCCAACCAGGGGTCCGCGTCCATTTTTTAAAAAGAACGACATCCGGGTTAAGAAATGCTCCAAACTGTGAATTTGAGCCCAGGGCGTCCGTTTCCATGTCAGAGCCCCTGAGCCAGTGTCAGGTTTAAATAAGGTGAATTATTGACGATGGGAAAACAAACAGACAAGAATAAAAACCCCAGGAGCCCGGCCGGCCGACGTGGCTCAGGGCTGAGCATCGACCTATGAACCAGGAGGTCACAGTTCGATTCCCGGTCAGGGCACAGGCCCAGGTTGTGGGCTCCATCCCCAGCAGGGGGCGTGCAGGAGGCAGCGGATGGATGGTTCTCTCTCATCATTGATGTTTCTCTCTCTCCCTCTCCCTTCCTCTCTGAAATCAATAAAAAACATATTTTTTAAAAAAACAAACAAAAGCAGGAGAATGGCCGCCGATGCCTGGGGCCCTTCTCGCTGCTCTGAGCACCCTGAGGCCCAGCGGAGCGGCTTCACGTCCCCGCCCGATAGAAAGCTCCCAAGGGGCTCGGGACATTAAGACAATGACTGCTGTTTCCATGGAGACATCTGTGATGCCACACTCTGCTCCCAGGATCCCACAGGACGTGGAGCTTTGGAGGTGGCCTCACGTTAGTTAGGTCTCGGGTCCGCGCCCGCCTCGCCGCCCTGTCTCGGACGAGGGGCACCCCCGCACTGCTCTGTCAGACAGCAGACAATGCGGCTCGGCCCTCGACCCTCCCCCAGATGTTGCCCGTGGGACCCAGGAGGCCTCAGAGACAGAACCTGCTGCTCAACCCGATGGAGAAAGGCCTGACGGTGCTCCGCAGCATGGCCGGCCACACCTGCCAGCCCCCAGCGTGGAAGCTGCACGCCAAGCAGCAGTCCCTCAGCAAGTCGACTCAGGCCATCAACCTCTACTGCAGGAGGAAGGTAGGCGCCCGGGGCCGGCACTCCGCCCACAGGCCGTGCGGCCACCCCAGCTCTCCAATGAGCTGTGTGTTTCTATAAATATACTAGAGGCCCAGTGCACAAAATTCGTGCACGGGGGCGGGAGGGGGGGGTGTCCCTCAGCCCAGCCTGCACCCTCTCCAATCTGGGACCCCTTGGGGAATGTCCGACTGCTGGTTTAGGTCCAATCCCATCGGGCCTAAACCGGCAGTCGGATATCCCTCTCACAATCTGGGACTGCTGGCTTCTAACCGCTCTCCTGCCTGCCTGCCTGATTGCCCCCTAACTGCTCCCCTGCCAGCCTGATTGCCCCCAACTTCCCTCCCCTGCCAGCCTGATGGCCCCCAACTGCCCTCCCCTGCCAGCCTGATGGCCCCCAACTGCCCTCCCCTGCTGGCCATCTTGTGGTGGCCATCTTGTGACAACATCGCTGCGGTCATCTTGTGATGACGTCACGTGAGGGCGTCACGCGATGCCACCTATGCTTTTATTATATAGGATGTTTATTGATGTCAGAGCGGAAGGGAGAGGGAGAAAGAAAGAGAGAAACATCAATGATGAGAGAGAATCATGGATCGGCTGCCTCCTGCACGCCCCACAGTGGGGACCGAGCCCACAGCCGGAGCATGTGCCCTGAGCAGAAATTGAACCGTGACCTCCTGGTTCATAGGTGGACGCTCAGCCACTGAGCCCCGCCGGCTGGGCTCTAAGTAGGTTTTGATGGAGGCGGCGTGGGCCCCAGCCTTCCCTGGGGGCGGGGGGAGGGGTCTTGGGAAGGAGCAAAAGGGGAGAAGAGAACTTGGGAAGGGCAATGCGGGGTTCAGGCGGCCGCCATGTGGCGGAGCGACTGGAGCGCCCCCCACCCCGGGGCTCGCTACACGGACGGACGGCGCCTGGGCTCAGCCCCGCAGTCACTGGAGCAGGTCGCCCGCGTGGCTGTCAGCAAGCGAGTGGCTGGCGGGGAGGGGACAGACCGCTGCCGCGGGCCGGGCGGGACCAGGCCCCGGCCACCCCGCCTTTCTCTCCGTGACTGTCTCCCTGTCCCCGCTCCCCCAGAGCGAGTGCCTGCCGGACGCCAGCCCCACGGACAGCACCTTCCTGCTGGAAATGCAGGAGCTGCGCAGCATGTTCCTCCAGCGGCCCGGCTGCCCGCAGTTCTGCACGCGGGCCACCTCCATGTCCCGCTCCGGTGAGAGCCCGCCGGCCCGGAAACGCCGCCCTCCCTGCCGGGCCGGCCTTCCTGGCGGCCAGGGGCACAGGGCAGAGTGCGGGGCGTTCAGGGGGAGGGAGTGGGAGATTCAGGAGGGACGCTTCTGGAAAGAGCCCATGAGGCTGAAGACGTGCTGAGGACCAAGCCTGTGGGCCGAGACCGCGGCTGCCGATGGCTGGTGAGGCGCCGGGGCCCCGTCACGTCCACCCTGTGACTGAGGCCCAGAGGCCGCTGAGTGCGTGGTGGGCACAGAAGGCCTCGGTGCAGCAGGCTCCACCCCGACCTGCGAGTCCGGGGCCCCGGTGGCTCCCCTTCCCCACACCCCGTGGAGATGGTGGGTCTCAGCCAGGACCCCACCCGCCGTCCCGGCTCTAGGTGCCCCCTCAGGGCCAGGGCCTCAGAGAGCAAGACTTGTGGGCAGGTCATGGGAAGGGCAGGGGCCGGGTCCTGGGGGCGGGTGGGGGGTGGAGGGGGGTGTGTGCTCACAGGGCCCGTCAATTAGGGCCCCAAAGGCTCAGATGAAGCAGGCTCTGGCGGGCGGGGGGCAGGTTTCGGCAGGACCTTGAGGGGAGCCGTTTCTGCAGAAGGGCGCTCAGACCTGCCCTCCCGGGAGCGGGGGCACCGGTTTGCAGAAATTCCCTTGTGCCCGGCGCGCTGTGGGGGACGTGCTGTGGTGGGCAGCAGCCGCCATCGCGTTTGAATTGATCCCCGGGGTTCAGCCCCTGCGGCCACAGAGACAAGTCGTCTTTCTTCTCAGCTGAGGTTTATAGAGAAATGGCATAGAGCCCGGCCGGCAGGGCTCAGGGGCTGAGCATCGACCTATGAACCAGGAGGTCACGGTTCCATTCCCGGTCAGGGCACAGGCCCGGGTTGTGGGCTCCATCCTCAGTGTGGGGTGTGCAGGAGGCAGCCAATCCACGATTCCGCTCATCATTGATGTTTCTCGCGCCCTCTCCCTTTCTCTCTGTAATTAATTTAAAAAGGATGAAAAGAAAGAGAGAGAGAAGTGGCATAAGGCCCTGGCCAGTGTGGCTCAGTGGATAGAGCATCGGTCTGCGGACCGAAGGGTCCTGGGTTTGATTCCCGTCAAGGGCACGTACCTCGGTTGCAGGCTCCTCCATGGCCCAGACCCTGGTCAGGGGCGCGTGCAGGAGGCAACCCATCGATGTGTTTTTCTCACATTGATATTTCTCTCTGTCTTTCCCTCTCTCTTCCACTCTCTCTAAAATGAATGGAAAAATACCCTCGGGTGAGGATTAACAAGAAAAGAAAGGGCATAAAAGGCCTCCCCCTGGGCCTGGGGAAGCCGTCAGCACGCTCTCACTCTGCAGGGATGATCTCCACCATGACCTTGCCCGTGGAGAGCTGCCTGGGCTCCAAGGCCTGGAAGCCGACCAAGGACTCAGTCTCCAGCCAGCAGGACTTGGACAAGAAAGCGGACGGTGAGGGCAGCGCCTCCTGGTCACAGGGGTCCTCCCCTTGGGCCCCCAGCCCCAGGGCCTCTGCCTGCACCTGCTGGGCCTCTGCTCCCCAGCGCCACCTGCTCCCGCGCCAGGGAACGCCCTTCCTGTCCGCCCACCACCACCTGCCCGGCCGTCCCCTGCGTAGGGGCCCAGGAGTCTGCAGGCTGCTCTGTGCCTCCCCCCACTTCCTCAGTGACACACGGCTGGGGCGGGGTGCGGGGTTGGGGTGGGGACAGCAGACCGGGCCCTGGAGGCCTGGGGAGCCCAGGTGGGCAGGAAGGGTTTCTCAGGGGTCGTGAAAGGTCGCACCGCCCGGGAAGAGCCCAACGCCCGCCTCCCCGCAGGGCCCCTGCTGCCCGGTAGCCAGAGCGCCGGGGAGCTCGAGTACCTTCGGAAGAGCGAGTCCCAGCAGCTGAGCCCGGCCGGCAGCAGCCCGGCGCTGGACCAGAGCCGCCTGAGGAAGCGGGTGCCCTGGTACATCTCGGTCATCCACGAGAAGGTACCGCCCGCGAGCAGCTGGCCTGGTGCCGCCCAGCTCCGTGCCCCTGTCACCCGTGGCTCCGCAGGACAGCTCCGCTCCTGCCGGAGGCTGCTCCGCCCACGCCCCAGGCTCCCTTCTAGAATCTGTCAGCCGCGTGCGCGCAGGTCCCCAGACGTGGTCCCGCCGACCCCAGTTCCCTCCTTTGGCATCTGGGATTCAGAGGCTCCCCACATGGGCTGGCCCTGCGCCTCCGCAGCCCAGAGGGTGGCTCAGAGCCTCGCCCTCACCAACGTGCAGGCAGCGTGCCAACACACAGCGTGCCCCTCACCCGGCGGCGGCACAACCTTGGCCCAGTCCTTCCGCTCCGGAGAAGATGCGCTCAGAAACCGCTGGGGGCGCAGCGAAGGCCAGCGCCCAGCTCCTGGCGGAGTCGTTATTTCCCACTCGACTGGGAGGGAGGCTGGCCCGGGCCTTGTCGGTCTCCTAATTCCTTTGTTTGAATTTGGTGGCAGAGTTCATCTGATCTCAAATTCAGAGGCGGGATGCGCTCTCCTCTTTCCTTTTCCCGTTCTCTGAAAGAGCTTACGTAAGACTGGAGTCCTTTCTCTGAGAAATTCTGGAGTTCGTCACTGAGAACGTCTGTGTGGAGATCTGACAGGGTGGGTGTCAGTCCGGCCGGTGTGGCTCAGGGGTTGAGTGTCGACCCATGAACCAAGAGGCCACAGGTTTGATCCCCAGTAGGGGGCATGCACGCGGCAGCTGATACACGATTCTCTCTCATCATCGATGTTTCTCTCACTCCCTCTCCCTCCTTCTCTCTCTAAAATCAATAAATAAAACGTGTGTTAAAACAACGAATTCAATTCCTCTTAGGATGTTCACATTTCCTTTTCCCCTGGCTTCAGGTTGGGTGAGCTATGGTTTTCTAGGAATGTGCCCCTTTCCTGGCAATTTTCAAATGTATTCAGCTGACCCCTGCGTCATAGTCTCTCGTTTTCCGCCCCACGCAGGCGGGAGATTGCGGGGGAGCGGCCTCTGTCGGTACTGACACCACGGACCCAGGCCCGCTCTCACCTCTCCGTCGGTCCTGTTAGAAGTTTGACCGTCTTTTCTTAGAATCCGCTTTTGTTTGGTTCTTTAAGGTGGTGACGCGTTGATGATGGTCATGGCCATGACAACAGGAAGTGTTGGGTAGTGGGCAGGTCCACAGGGGGGCCTGACCAGGTCTGTTAGCGAGGGCCCAGGAGGACTCACTTTACATGGATTCCCTAAATTCTGCCTCTACATTTCAGGAGAGCTTTCACCACTTAGGAAGTGTTGCTACCCCTTGACCAAGCCATCCCACTCCCGGGAAGTAGCCCGAGGATATAATTAGATAGAGTCGCACAGATGCAGTGAAAGGATGTTCTTCTCAGTGTGGTTATTCATCCCAACTGGGGAAGGAAATGACCAGCACATGCATGTGAGCTGGCCCGGGAAGGGCTGCAGGCTTGGCTATCTCTAGGAGCTCCATCGGACTTCTTGGGGTCTCCTCCTCTCATCTCTGCCTTCCTCTGAGCTGTCACAGGTGAGTCTGCCTCTTCTGGAGGCAAGACAGCCATGTGCAGCAATCCACGCGTGTGTACAAACTCAGCGGCCCCAGTGGAAGAAGCACCTCCTTCCTGTATCAGTGTCTGATGTGTGACACATGTGTGTGTCTAAGTCACCCTGTTGTAGAAGACCGGAGAAAAACCAAGCCACGCTTTAGAGAAATGGAGTTACACAGTTTATTATGCCAGCGGACTCAGAGGAGTCATTTCCCAAGTCTGAGCAAAGAAACATGCAGGGAGCTTCTCCTTTATATCTTTCTGGTGTCTTTGTCCCCCAAATATGGATTATGCCTCCGGTCCTTTCGCGGGCTTTGCAAAGAAGGCCCCAGGTGTTGGGGGTCTTGAGACCATATCTAATGGTCTGGCCTGGCACCAGCACTAATAACCGCCCCCCCTCCGGGGCTGTGCACTGTTCATAGTTTATGGCCTCTGTATTTAGGCAACAGGTCTTGCAAGACCAGTTTCTGGGAAAGAGGCAGTGACTTAATTATAGGTTATCAAGAGTGTCCACTGGACTTGCTGGCACAGATTCAGATTGCTTGCCCCCCCCCCCCACCTCAAATATCAGGGTTACATTGGAATTAGCCTTTTAGACTTCTCAACCAGGGCCAGGGTGAAGACACAATTTCTGTGTGACTACTTGCCCCTCTAACCTAATAGGACCAATAATTCCCACATGCCCTTCAGATTCTCCAAGTGTTAAAATGCTGCCATGTTTGCTTCGTCCTCTTCTCCCTCTCCCTCATTATATCATTCATTCTTGTACTTGATCCACACTATTCCTTTCCCTCTTCGTTCTTTAATTTGCAGTTCGTTTTCAAATTCTAGAGATGGATACTTAGTACCTAATTGCCTTCCATTATTTTCTCTAATGGATGTATTTTAAGGCTATACATTTGTCCTTAATTACAGCTTTAGCTGCACCCCACAAGTCTCAATATGCCCAAGTGTTCATTATTGTTCAGTTTAAGATATTTTCTAGCTTCCTCTGTGACTTTCTCTTTGACTCGTGGGTTGTGTGGAAGCCTACCACCTTGTTTCCAAACACTGGAGGATTTTCTAGTTCCCTTTCCTTCCAGAATTCTGTCTGGAAGAATGCTCTCTAGTGTCTAAATTCATACGCTGTGACCTGCGTGGCGGGTTTCAGGATGACCTGCAGGGGGGCCGACGCACAATGAAGAGACTACACAAGAAATATGAATTTTTAAGGCACGGGAGCCAGGTGGGGCCTCTTGCAAGAAGAGGAGCCCACAAGTCCGGGTCCTGCCCGCTTTTACTCAGTTTGGTTACACACTGGCTCTTTAGCCACGCGTGCAGGCAGAACAGACAGAATGGAAGGTCAGTAAAGCTCAGGGAAGTTTAGGAAACAACGTAAAGACAATCAGGTCAGGAAATCGCCCCGAGCCATCGCCATCGCCGTCGCCAGAGCAGCAGGAGTGACCTATGCCGGTGTCAGCCCTGCTTTTATGCTAACGCTGCTGTGGGGGCCCCGCACTCATATCTGCTGGGGACCAGTTCTTTCTGTCCCTGTGTGTCCCAAAAACCCCATCTGTATTGTGTCTCCAATGTTGAAGAATCTAGGGCATTGGGGTGTAGAGACGGGAAGTTGAGGGGCGGAGGAGCCGTAGGGGTGGCCTTTGGAGAGAGTTTCTGGTCGAGTGTGGGCTGCATGGAGGACGTGTCCGCAGTCACAGTGGGCAGCTGGCCAGGAGCCAGGATGACTCTCTCCGGGAAAGCCTGTGGGCAGGACCCGGCTGCAGTAAAAGGCACACATCTTGGGCTCAGGGTCTTGGGGTCCCAGAACAGCAGGCCGGCTCTACCTGGGCCCGAAGCTGCTGTCATGCTGATGGCTGGAAGGGGTGAGGAAGAGTGTGGTTGTGGCCCTGGCTGGTGTGGCTCAGTGGATAGAGCATCGGCCTGTGGACTGAAGGGTCCTGGATTCGAGCCTGGTCAGGGCACCAGCCCAGATTGCAGGCTCAATCCCCAGTAGGCGACGTGCAGGAGGCAGTCAATCAATGATTCTCTCTCATCATTGATGTTTCTCTCTCTCTCTCTCTCTCTCTCTCTCTCTCTCTCTCTCCCTCTCCCTCTCCCTTCCTCTCTGAAATCAATAAAAATATATTTAATTTTTTAAAAAGCGTGTGATTGGTGGGCACTCAGGGCTGCCGTTCTCTGCCCAGGACTACTGCCTGTCCACGCTGGTGGAGGAGGTGCAGCGCCTCGCCAAGCTGAAGGGGGAGGTGCAGCGGAGGGACGAGGAGATCCTGGCGCTGCAGGGGGAGCGGGAGGCGCTGAAGAAGCAGCTGAAGTACCTCCTCAAGAGCAGAGGCCGGGAGCTGTCCGTGTGCCAGGTGAGCGGGGCCGGGGCCGTCCGTGTGCCAGGTGAGCGGGGCCGGGGCCGTCCGTGTGCCAGGTGAGCGGGGCCAGGGCTGCCACAGCGTCCAAACCCCCCGGGACCCTCAGGACCCTCACCCCGCCCACCCTGCTCGTCCTGGACGGTGGCCAGGTCCTGGGGGCACTCAGGCTGGGGCTCAGGGTTGAGCCAGAATCTGAGGAGAGGCGATGGGAACACGATGCAGAGGAAGAGCCACGCGCTGCACAGGACCCTGCGCTCGGCCGCCCGTCTCTCCAGGGACAGGCCGCGGTGCTCGCTGGACTCAGGCCTGTCCCTGTGGGGTGAGGGCCGGCTCCTCTCATCAGGAGGGAGGGCGCCCTGCAGGCGGGGCCCCCAGACTGGCCTGGCCGTGCCCTGAGGCTGCGTGACTGGGGTTGCCCTGACCTGTCCTGACTGTGGGATGGGGAACACCAGTATCCTGCCTGTCCAGTGGGCTTGGGGGTGCTGCCTCCCAGGTCGGGCGGAGGACTGACCAGGGCAGCTCCTGGGGGGGCCGGGTAAGCAGCCCCTCCCTTTCTAAGACCTCATTTATCTCATGCCCCACTTGACGCCGGGGCACACATGAGTGGGGAAGGGGGTGTTCAGACCATCGCCAAATCCCACGAATGTCGCCAGAGAAAACTGCCCAGACGCTGATGGTGGGGCGGCCAGGAGGGGGCACAGGAGTCCGGGGAGGCCTGGCAGCGTGGCCCCGCCTCCCGGGGCTGGGAGGGGGTGCGAGTGGAGAGCTGCAGGGGAGATGTCCAAGGCTGCACCTCCATCCTCCCGCTGCTCCCCGGCAGCCACCAGCTGGCGCGGCCCCTCCTCCGACACGCAGGGGCTGCGGCCGCCTCCGGGAGGGCATGCTGTGGGTGCATCAGCTGGGAGAGGGCAGGCTGTGGGTGCATCACCTGGGAGCGGAGGGGCGTGCGCGGCCCTGAGGCCGTGGCGTGTCCTGCAGGAGTGGCTCCCGGAGTCCGGCTCGCGGCCCCAGGGCAGGCTCAGCATCCTGCAGGACTTCTGCAGGGAGGACGAGCTGCAGAGCTGGCGGCAGGTGCGGGCGGCGCCGGGGCGCGTGACCCCGGCCTCACCTCCAGAGTCGCGGGGTCCCACCTGCAGCCCCACCTGGTCCCCACCCCGCCCGCAGGCAGGATGGGCTCAGCTCCCACCCCCGCCCGCAGCCCTCAGTCACCCTGTAAGGGAGCAGGTGAGGGTGGCGGGCAGCTCCCACCTGGAAGAGCAACTCCAGCCCCCGCCCGGGGTGCGGGTCCCTTGCAGTCCCCCCAGGCGGTGAGGCCAGGGCCTCCCCCACGGCCCTGCCTAGTGGCCCCTCCGTCCCCAGTTGCAGGAGGAGTTCGTCCTGGCGGACAGGGCCGGGGGCCTGGAGTCTGGAGGCGAGGAGGAAGAGGCGGGCCTGGAGGGGGAAGCCCAGAGGGTGGACCAGGGCGCTGTGGGCAGGAAGGAGGCTGAGGGTGAGGAGGGCGAGGAGGAGGAGCCGCAGGGGCTGGAGCTGGACGAGGAGCGGGAGGCGCAGCAGGCCCAGGAGGGCGGCGGCCTGAAGAGGTTCAGCTGCGCGGACGACGCCTTCGAGGAGGAGCTGATAGCGCAGCTGGAGGAGTACGAGCAGGTGATCCAGGAGTTCCAGCTGGAGCTCGGGGTCGCCAGGACCAGATACAACCTGGCCACAGGTGGGCGTGCGGGCGCCAGGCCGGCCAGCCCCCGGCCGAGGTGTGGTGTCCTGTCCCCCCCCCCCCGCCCGCCCGCAGGCAGGACGGGCTCAGCTCCCCCCCCCCCCCGCCCCGCCCGCAGGCAGGACGGGCTCAGCTCCCACCCCCCCCCCCTCGTCCGCAGGCAGGATGGGCTCAGCTCCCCCCCCCCCCCCCGCCCGCAGGCAGGATGGGCTCAGCTCCCACCCCCGCCCGCTGGCAGGATGGGCTCAGCTCCCACCCCCGCCCGCAGGCAGTCCCTGAGCCGGGAGCCCCGCGGGGAAGGGCGGGTGGGGTGGGGAGTTGGACGCCCGGATCAGGGTCAGGCCCCCCACTGGCCCCGTGACCCCGGCGCCCCCCCCCCCCCCCCCGCAGGAGCCTGCATCTCTCTGCAACGGCAAGTGGACCGCCTGGAGTCGCAGCAGCAGCAGGTCAACATGGAGCACGAGCTGCTGCAGAAGGAGCTGCGGGAGCGGAAGCGTCAGCTGCAGGCCATGACCGACAAGGTGCGTCCTGCCCCCCACCGGCCGCCCCGCACAGCCCGGGGCAGCAGCTCCCGGGAGACACGGAACTTAGGGGGCCGACGGGACTCTCCCGGGGCCCCAGGGCGGGTAGAGGCGGTGGGGGCGGGGGGAGCGCCCAGCAGGCCCCTGCCTCCCCTGCCGCCCTCCGGCCCCAGCAGCCACCTTCTCCTGGCCTCTTGGCCCCCAGCCGTTCCGCAAGCACCTGCAGGCCGCGTCCCGGGAGCCCCGCGCTCAGCGAGGTCGCCTCCTTGCTCGGCGCTTTGAGTTGAGTTTTGTAGTTTTTCACCCGCGTCGCTTAGAGCACCCGAGTCCAGTCTCCTGACGGAAGCAGGAGTGTCCCGGCCCCCGCTCCCCCGCTCTCCCCCGAGGCGACCACCTCCACCGCCGGTTTCTTAGGGACCCGCCCCGCGTCCCAGGTGAGGTGGCTGCACACCCAGGGCCCAGGCCCCACCTCTCAGCATCACCCGGCCTCCCGCCCTCCCGGCTCCTCGCCGTCAGTCAGAGTTGACTCCTGCGGGCAGTTACTGGTCGCGCAACGAAACGGAACCGCCTTGGCGAACCGGTGTCATCATGATTCATAAAACGTGTTACGGCGGCTGCATCCTCACTTCCCCCTCTTTTCTCTGGGGCACATCCTGCTGTCATTTTAAAAAATATACATTTTATCAGTTTCAGAGAGGAAGGCAGAGGGAGGGAGAGAGAGAAACATCCATGATGAGAGAGAATCATGGATCGGCTGCCTCCCGCACGCCCCACGCTGGGATCGAGCCCCCAGCCCCAGGCCTGTGCCCTTGACCGGAGTCAAACCCAGGGCCCTTCAGTCCGCAGGCCGACGCTCTATCCGCTGAGCCACACCCGCCAGGGCCCTGCAGTCCTTTGAGAAAAGATGGGGGTGCGGGGGATCGGGGAGGGGCCTGTCTGGAATCTCTTATTCTCCCATCAGCAGTTCCGTTGGCTCCGGGGCCGGTTTGGGAAGGGCCTTCCCTGGGGCGGGTCAGATGCCCCTGGACACGGGAAATTGGGGGCTTCTTGCCAGGGACGGGAAGGCCTCGCAGGAGCCCAGTTAGGAGGAGGGTGTGGCTCCACCGTCAGCACCCCCACCCCCATCTGGAGTCTGGGGTCTCTGCCCCTAACCGAGCCCCGCATCTCCCAGGCCAGACCCCCGCTGGAACCACACATCTGGGCTCCCGCCGGGTGGGGAAGGGGCGGGCACCTGGCAGCTCACAGCTGGGGGTGTTTCTGAAACTTCCTCCCTCCAAGCTCCAGAGGAACCGGCTCCCCCACTTCCCGAGACTTTTAGGGGCTTGGGAGGGCGGACGGGCTTGTGCTCGGCTCTCCCTGCCATGGTCTTAGGGTTCCGTGTTTTGGGGTTCGCTTTCCAACACCCTCGTGTTGTAGTCCTCTCCTCCTCCTCCTCCTCCTCCTCCTCCTCCTCCTCCTCCTCCTCCTCCTCTCCTTCCTCATCAGAAACCCTCCTGCTCTCACCTTCCTGAGGCTCAGGGAGGGAGAAGCCAGAAGTGGGGTTCCATCCACCATCTCCTTCTGGAGCCCCCTGAGCCACCCCCTCTGCCTTGCAGTTCTCCAACCTCCGGGAAGAGAAGAAGCAGAAAGAGGTGATGGGGCTCATCGAGAAGGACAACCTCTTCCTGCGACAGGTGACCGCGGGGGGGGGGACCCCTCCCGGGGGAGGCAGCACCCCACTCGACACACTCAGGGCGCAGGGGCACACAGAGGCCCCGCGCCATCCCTGGGTCCCGATTTGTCTTTGGGGGAGGTGGGGTGGGGACGTGTGGGCCTACTCCTCCGCCCCCGGCCCCGCCCCCAGCAAGTGTGGGAGCTGGAGCATGAGCTCGCCACGCGGGAGCACGCCATCGCGGAGGCCGAGGCCAGGGCGGGCCAGCTGCAGGCCCAGGTGAGCCAGTGCCTGGACCACCTGGAGCGGCGGAAGCAGCTGCAGGAGCAGGCGCAGAGCAAGATCGAGGCGGCGCAGCAGGCGGAGCAGCAGGTCCGGGTGGCGCTGGAGAGCGCGCAGTCCAGGGTACGCCGCTCCCTCGCCCCCCGCCAGCAGCAGGGCCCCGAGCTCCGGGGCCCCTGCCCACCTCATCCACCGTGGGGACCCCAGGGGTTTGTGATGTCCACAGCGAGAGGGTGGAGTTTGCAGGAGGGTCAGGGGTCAGGGAGTCTCCCCGGGTCAGAAGGGAGCTCCTCTGGGGAAGGAGGTGGCTTGGGGTCCTTCTCAGTTTTATAATTTTTTATTTATTTATAAATATACTAGAGGCCTGGTGCACGAAATTTGTGCACTGGGGGGGGGGTGTCCCTCAGCTCGGCCTGTGCCCTCTCGCAGTCGGGGAGCCTTCGGGGGATGTCTGACTGACGGCTTAGGCCCACCCCCTGCCATCAGTCAGACATCCTTAGTGATGCTGGGGCTTCTGGCTGAGCCATGCGCCCCCTGTGGGAGCACACTAACCACCACGGGCAGCTCCTGCATTGAGCGCCTGCCCCCGGTGGTCAGTGCACATCATGGGACCAGTAGTTCTGCCATTCGGTCAATTTGCATATTAGCATTTTATTATTTATAAATATATAGTTTTATTGATTTCAGAGAGGAAGGGAGAGGGAGAGAGAGACA